>NC_080694.1:53334482-53959482 GCF_030445035.2 Dasypus novemcinctus | reverse complement strand
GTCTGAAACACCAACCAGATGCCAGGAAGTGGTCTTTGCCCCCTTCCACTTCAGCTTTCAAATGACAGTGAAAATCTAGAAATGTATCTGGGTATCATTGTCCTCAACAAATTAAGAGGGATAGAGCTAAAATATTAGTCAATCTGGGTTAGACAGCTATTTTATATAGGCCTCGAAGGGGAAAAAAATAAAGGACAAAAACGAAGCATACCAACCTTTTATCCTGAGAAATCCAAATGGGCAAGATGGATTTGTAGTCCCAGCAGAACTCTTAGTTTTTGGGCATGCAGATCTACCTAAATGATTCCTTGGCATCCCTAAATTGTGTTTTTTTTGTTTCATTTCAGAGGCTGACCCATAGCATTCCCAAGCCATGTCTTCTAAATCATGTGTAGCCTTATAAACATAGCAAATACTTGGTAAATGTTGATTTCCACTTCCTAACCATTTGCTTTCTTTTTTCTCAGAATCCTTTTGTGCCTCCAGTCCCCTCAGGAGCCGTGTAACTACAAGGAAGCCCTATTTATGCACTCAACCCACCACATCAGCTTGCCCGCTACTTATTTTTTCTTGGCACTTAAAGCAATTCAGCTAGGAACTGATAAAAACTTGCTAAAGTATCACTCATTCACATTTCTGATGTAGCATAGGACCTGAAGCAGTAGCTGGATATTCTTAAAAGAAAAAACTGATTCTTTTCTATTGATCCAAATTATCTGAAAGAAAAGGTCACACTAAGCTGGTTGCTCAAATTTTTTATGCCTTTTATAGTACCCTGTATGAATGAAAATGAATTCAGTGGAAAGAGTACAAAAATGTCTCTAAATATTTACTCCATCACTTGCTAGGAAGGACACAAACATTTATCAAATTTCTTAAAAAAATATTTAGAACATCTGCCCTTATATGCAAAGTCAAGGAAAAATAAACTGTTCTAGCAGAAGAAACTCACAAAATAAAAATACTTTCAAAGATAGCCAACACTTAAAAAATATATGCATCATATAGGCTTCATTTATGTCAAGGTTTTGATACTTTGGATCTTTAAAAAACTAAACAATCACGTATTATCATTGCAATGAACAAAATTTAAAGCAATGTATACAGTTCCTCCTCTTGCAAAGGCCTTTGAAGAGACTTGAGATGGCAGGCTGTTTTAAGATCTTTGTGAAAAAAATGGGATATTACAATTGCAGACCACAAATGCAATTACAACTAAACATATTAGCAGAATACATTAAAGAAAAAAATTGGAAACTAGTAGCTGTAATGACCCTAAAGAGAAGAAATACTGAAACATGGGTTCTATTATTGGGGCAGGGAGAGGATATTGATTTCCGTCGACCAGAAGAATTGCTTGGTTTGTTCTATAGGCTCCAAAAATCTCTCCTTTCAGCTGTACATTCCAGGATGAATGATACCCCTTACCTACATGCAACCCCTTTGAGTAGAGAGATTATTTCCAAACACATATGCTTATTAGCCCCTCCTTCTCCAGGGCTGAAAAACTAGAAGACAAAATACACGTTTTTAATTAATAGTCATTTGGAAGGAAAGATGGGCTTTGTTAGTTAACGGCAATTGTTAACCCTTGAAATAAACAGGAAATATTTCTATTTAACGAATTGTGTTTCAAACCACTACAGGCCTTTGGAAACCCCAAGACACTTTTGTCTCCTTGCATACAGGTCTCAGTACTGCTGTGCCTGACGCTTATAGAAAGTATAAATCTCCACACGTCCAAGTCAGGTGCTGAAGTTAAGTGCTCTTCATAGGGTGAGGGAGAGAGCTTTCCTCAGTCCTCACAGAGCCAACATCCCTATTGTTGCTTATCTCCTATATTAGTTACTCGTGTTGGGCATGGAACAAAAACGGACATTTTTAGCACCCTATTAACCTTTCTGCTTTGGTGCAAAAATTTTTATACAACTTTAACATATTTGTAACTGGCAAAAAGCTTTCTCCTTCAAAATACACTGATAATCTAACAGGCTTGTTTTTAATCTGTGGGAAACAATTTTAGCCTCTGCCAGATGTATTCATGGGCCAAGTCAAGGAGAAAGCATAAAGGAGCATAAAGTTAAAAAAAGATCAGAGTCAGTTTCATCAGTGAATTGCCCATGTTGCCCCTATCCCACTCCACTTTTAAAATCAAGACAAAGGGCATTTATTCAAGTGTGGCAAACTCAGAAAATTCCTAGAAAGCATGGAGAGTTGACACACATTGTGCTGACGCCATCATTTCATGGTCAGGGCCTGCCAAATCCGGCTGAGAGGAATTTAGTATTCCTCAGTAAGATGGCATTTAACAGGCTCCTCTCTGAGAGCTTATTTTGTTTCAAAGCTAAGGCAGATGGTGCTGTCCTTACATTGTTAAAGCCCTCCCAATCTTCCAATCTTAGGCGCTGGGCATGAAGAATGACAAAAGTCAAGATTTAGGGTTCAGTTCCAGCTGATTTTATTTCCTTCTCAAAAAAAGTTATTTACAGAAGGTATATATCAACAATCTGACAGGCAGTGAACTTGACATGATTAGCTGGCATGATTTTTTTTTTCTCCCCCAAACATTGTTTTTGTGGCCTTGAATTTTAAGACAAATATTCTACACGGCATATTGCACAGGATGGATGGCAAAAAAAAAAAAAAAAAAAAGTTTAAAAACAAAATCCCTTAACGGAACTGCCTTAAAAAGGCAGACGCCCTAGTGCCTGTCATGTTATATTAAACATACATACACACAATCTTTTTGCTTATTATAATACAGACTTAAATGTACAAAGATGTTTTCCACTTTTTTCAATCTTTAAACACAACAGCTATAAACCTGAACACATATGCTATCATCATGCCATAAGACTAAAACAATTATATTTAGCGACAAGTAGAAAGGATTAAATAGTCAAATACAAGAATGAAAAACGCAGTACATAGTGTCGCGAACTCAAATCGGCATTTAGATAGATCCAGTGGTTTAAACGGCATGTTTTTGCTTATAAAAAAAGTGCAAAAAAGATGTGGTTTACAAGTTAAAGCTACAGGATCCCTTTTTGCTGTAAATGCACCAGCTTTAAAAAGCCTCTGGACAGAACAGTATTTTGTTTAACATTTTGTTTTTCTTAAAAGCATACAGTGTTTGGCTAATTCTCCTCCCCTTTTTATAGGACTGGGGTGAAGGGTGGACACTGGTGGCAGGTTAAGGGATGCTGTCACTTTAAGAAGCCTGCAGATTGAAGTGTAAACATGGAGAAATTAGGGGCTGATTTTTTTAAACTGTGTGAGATATTAAACCAGCCTCCCTATTATAAAATCAGGAAATCCAAACAGCGATTTACACCGATTAACACCCCCTTTATATATTTTTTACAAAAATACACTGAGAAAATAATCAAACGTTTTCATCTCTCTTGTCTTTTTTTGTTTTTTTTTTTAAAAGTGTCAAAAGTCTACATTTAAATATAAAAAATTAAAAGTTAAAACTCTAGCCCTTCAGTGAAGGAGACATAAAATGGCGTGGGTAACATCAACTACCAAAAAAAAAAAAAAAAAAAAAAGTAAGAGGAGGAGGAAAAGGGAGGAAGGAAAAGAAAAACAAAGGAAAGAAGAAATGAACTTAAAACAGAAAGGAAAAGAGCGAAAAGGAGGGATAAAATTTAAAAAAAAGTTTGGCCAGTATAAATACGTCCACATATAAAATGGCATCTGATTACATTTACAAGGAAAAAAATACGAGGATGGAGCATCGGTGAGGGAAAAAAAAAACACGTCTTCTCATTTACACCTAGAAGGAATAAACACATACATACTGAGAAAAAATTTGGTCCTGAATTGTTTTTTTTTTTTTTCTTTCAAAGTCCAGCACAGATTTGAGTTGCGTTTGAATCCTTTAAAGAGTTAAGAATGAAAAAAAGCTGGTGATAATTCGGTTGTAGGAATCAAACATAGCGCCATCTATCTGCTTTTTATATTATCCTACACTAGTTTAAAAACTGCTCAACAGTCTTATACAGAAATCTCTTAAAAGATAAGACAGGAGAACATGCTATATTAACCCCACCAGTGAAATAATCCAACACCATCACGATTCCGATTAAGAGAAGAAAAAAAACTTATTTTTCTGTCGTTGTTCCCCGAAACCACTCGCCCTCCACCGCCCCTGGACCGCACCAAGGTCTCCTCTCCGAGTCTGAGAAGTCTCCCCTCCCTCTTGCGCGTGGACCCCGAGCGCGGGGGCAAAAGGGGCGCCGCCGCCCGCAGGCCGCGCTCGGCCCCGCAGTCCGCCGCCTCCCCTCCACGTCCCCTCCCGCGGCAGGGGCAGGAAGAAAAAACCATCCCCAAAAAGAAAAACCCGGGAGGAAAACACACCCCACCACCAGCCGTCCGCCGGCGTCGAGTCTCTCAGTCCGGGCGCCCCGAGACCACGCGACCCCCCCCCCCCCCCCCCCAAACAGCCAAGAATTAATTCCTCGCCCCGGAGCCGTCTTTCTTCTTCAGGAAAAAAAAAAAAAAAAAGTGTGTGTGTGTGGGGAAGGGTGAAAATGAAAACCCCCCAAGGCGGGCTGGATTTTTTTTGTTGGCTTCTTTCCTCCTCTCGCGACCCCAGAAAATAAAAAACACAACAAAAAGCCCCCGGGGGCGCGCGCGCTTCCACAGTCTCTGGCAAACTCACGACCTCGGCCGCGGGCTGGGGGGCGTCGGGTCCGGAAGCTCGTCGGGCGGAGGGGGGGGGTCTCTTCAAGCCAAGGGGAGCTCCGAGCGACTCTTCTGCCGTCGACCACCGCCTCGACCGCGAGAAGGGGGTCGCCGCGTCGCCCCTCCGCCTCCCGCGCGTCCCTCCGGCGGGGCCGAGCGCGGCCCGGGGCGCTGGGGGCTGGGGCGCGCGGCCGAAGCCCGCCCCCGCGCGCGTTTTTTTTTTTCCCTCTCTCCTTTTCCCTCCCTCCCCCTTTCTCTTTCAACTCTTCAACTTGACCAAAAAAAAAAAAAAAAACAAAGAAAAAAATTAAAAACTTTTTTTTTTCTCCTCTCTCGAGCCCCGGCCCCTCTCTTCGGCGCGCGCGGCCCTCAGTAGGTGAAGACCAGGTTGGAGATGCTGGACTCCAGCCAGTCTCCCGAGATCATCTCGCTCACCTCGGGCGTGCAGTAGTCCGGGAACTCGAAGTGCGAGCCGGCGCCGGGCTCCAAGTTGAAGTCCAGGTCCCGGTCGAGCGCCGACGACGAGCTGAAACTGCCCAGGGACATGCTCTCAAAGTTTGAGCTGGGGTGCAGGTCGAGCAGGTCGTCTTCGAACTCGTCGTCGGACGACGACGAGCCCGACGACGAGGAGGCCGAGGAGCGGGACGAGGCCGAGGAGGAGGCGCGCGAGGGCGCGCTGGACGGCGCGGGGGAGGCGGCGCGCAGGCCCGCGGCGCTGCGGTGCTCGGCGGGCGAGCGGCCGGCGGCGGGCGACGAGGCGGCGCTGCTGCGGCCGCTCAGGCTCGGGCCGTCGGGCGAGCGGCCCGGGCCGCCCTCCTCGTACAGGCCCAGGGGGTCGCTGGGATCGGCGCCCGTGCCCACGGCGCCCACGGGCGACGCCGACGCGCCCAGGCCGCCGAACAGGTAGACGCGCTTCACCTTGCGCTCGGCCAGGTGCGGGCCCGGCGCGGCCGCCGAGGCCGAGGCCGCGGCGCCGGGAGTCCGCGCCTTGTACAGCGCGTGCGGGTCGCCGGCGGCCGGGCCCAGGGGCAGCAGGGCGGCGGCCCCCGCCTGCTCGGGCGCGAACGAGGCCGCGACCGCCGCCTTCCCGCCGCCCGCCAGCAGCAGCTTGGCGTGCGGCTTGCCCGCCGCGCCGCCCGCCGCCTTGGAGCCGCAGCTCTTCTTGGGCGCGGGTTTGGAGTTGGCGCCGCCGCCGCCGCTCGCGCCGCCGCCTCCACCCCCCGCGTGGCCGCCGCCCCCGTGGCCGCCGCTGCCACCGACCTTGTCGCCCTTCTCCCCCGTCTTGGCGGCGGCGGCGGCGGCCGAGGGCCCGGCGCCCGCGTTGCCGGACTTGACCTTCTTCCTGGGCCGGTACTTGTAGTCGGGGTAGTCAGCCATGTGCTTGAGGCGCAGCCGCTCCGCCTCCCGGATGAAAGGGATCTTGTCGCTGTCCTTGAGCAGCTTCCAGCGTTTGCCCAGCCGCTTGGAGATCTCGGCGTTGTGCATGTCCGGCGACTGCTCCATGATCTTGCGCCGCTCGATCTGCGACCACACCATGAAGGCGTTCATGGGCCGCTTGATGTGCCCGCTGGGCGTCTTGCACCAGCTCGGGTCGTCGGCCTTGCCGCCCGTGGAGGCGGTGGAGCCCGGCGTGGGCGACGAGGCGATGCCCAGCTCCAGGCCGGCGCCCGAGTCCGAGCTCTCGCCGGCCAGCAGCGCTTCCGTGTTCTCGGCGTTGTTGGTCTGCTGCACCATGGCCCCGGCTCGGCGGGCGCCCGCGGCGCGATCGCCGGGCCCTGCCGGCTCCCGGGGCCGCGAGCGGGAGGGCGCGCGGGGCGGCCGGGCGGGCGGCGCGGAGCTGGCCGGGGAGGGCGCCCCCCCAAGCCGCGGGCGTCGGAGCTCCCCGGCCCGAGCGGCTCGCTGGCCCGCCCGCGCCCGCCCGCGCCGCGCTGCAGCTTGCTCGCTCGGCCGCCGCCGAGTCTGGAGACTCAAGCGGAGAGGAGTGTCTTGACTGCCGGCTGCCGAAGCTTCCGACGCAAGTTGCTCGCCGCCTCCCAGGCAAGTTTGGTGTTTTTTCCTCCTTTCCCTGAAGCCGCTGATTCCAGTTCGCGAGCGCTCTCAAGAGCTCAGCAGGGCGACATAGCCTCTATCACTGAAGTCCCTTTCCTGCAAGGCAAAGCAAAAAAAAAAAAAAAAAAAGACTCTTGGCTCCAGGACTCTCTGTGGGCGGAATCGGCACTAAAGAGTTTGTGCAATTATTTTGTTGCAAGGTGTGGAGCCCAAAAGCCTTCGTGCAACAGACTGGCATGAATAAATGTATGTTCCCTCCTCCCTTCTTGCAGAAAGGAGCCGGCAGTGGCAGAGTTCCTCCTAGGCAGTCGCCAAGAGCGTGCAAGAACTAGAGACCCGGGAACGAAACGGGCCTCTGGCCCTCACACACAGTTTCTCTTGCTGCAGCTTAGAGCAGACCCCAATTCAGCCTCGCGCCTCTTTATCCTTTCACAGTCCTGGCCGCGGCCAATCAGCCGCTGTAACCAACGCTTCCTCGTGCCAAGCCCCTCCTCCGGGCTTCCCATTGGCTTGGAACCCGATGCAATAATAATCTCCGCGTGCAATGAGAAGCTCCAAATCTGACCTCATTCCAATTTACAGAGCAAACTTTTTAAAAGGGCTAGAAGTACAGCTGAGATTTTCTGCTACCTCCTTGTTTCCTTTTGCTCTGTGTGTGTGTGTGCGTGTGTGGGTCTGGTGTGTGAAGAGGATGTTAATGCATGAAATTATTAAGAGGAGACGGAAATGTATTCTAACCATTATGTTAGCTAACAAGGGGCTTGGAAGGGGGGGGGGAGGGTGAAATACTGTAAATGGAAGCTTTCTGCTTAAAAGCCAAGTGATTATTTTTATTAGTTCTTTTCAGCATTGGAATAAAGAATCAGCCTCTAGTGCAAAATCTGTTCCTCAGCTCTTTCAGAAACGCAAGGATGTAAAAAAGGGGGGTGGGTGGCGGTGGGGAGCCACAACAATAAATCAGTGGATATTGAAAACCATTAAGAAAGTGGTACCCAGACACCTGTCATCACAATTATTTTAACAACTCTAGGTACAGCACAGATGTTGGTGTATTGTGTAAATCCCTTCAGAACAATTTTCTCGCAGTTTGTGGAAGGCAGAGAAGAGGAATTTTTGCAATAATTGCTTGCTCTCTTAACCAGACCGGGGTTAACTATGGTTATTTAATGATTTAAACTCCTCCATAAATTCTGGATAACCCAAATAGAGGGGCTTTCAGTTGCAAGACATTGGGCAGTGTTCTCTATTTACTCAATGGGAGAATTTCCATAGAGTTTTGGATAGGATGAGAATGGTGATGGGGATAGGATTTACACTCAAGTATTTGTTTTGCACCTTTTCAAAATTAAAGATTGCGTAACTTTCTACCACCCTCCCAAAGCCACCCTCCTTCTCTCCTCCTTATATATTCATTATTCGGTTCAAACAAAACTAAAAGGCCAAGGCCAAGAAAAAACTGGAAGGAGGCGCTAACTGGTAGCCCAAGAGACTCGAGCCTCTGGATTACACTTGGATGCCGATTTTGTAACCGTGTGGGTACGTTAGTCTCCGTTTTCCTTATCTGTGAAAAGGAAACACTAAGAACAACGTTGTATAGGATTGCTGTGAGGGTACACTGTGTATGTGACCATAAAGTACCTGGTATGTGGTAAGCACCTAGTGAATGCTAATATCCTTCCCTTGGTGATTGAAATGCCAGAGAAACTCCTCATAGTAGAATCAGGATGTTGTTCCAAAGATTAAAACGGGATGATCACAGATGTGAAAAAGCCATCACAGTTCATACCGTGAAGCCATCCGAGGACAATAGGGGAAAAACCCTGTCACTCCAATTATTTTTTCAAGGGAATTTTGTGAAGTATATTGTGGCAAAGAAAAGGTGGGTTAGTATTCAGAACACATGTTAATTTAGCCATGGTCTGAAAATTAGAATTTTAGTAAATATTGGCCTTCCTTAAAACCATAATTATAAATGTTTTCTTCAGGGCAATGATAGGTAGTAAAGCAGGGCCAACCCAGCATAATTAAGCCAGCTATTTAATTCAACTTGAACTAGTGTTAGGCCACCAGATTTCTCTTTATCTTGTCAAGCTTTTAAGGATGGCAAGAGGCCCAAGTTGTCAGATTTAGAATTTTTTGCTGGAAAGAATACCCTTTGGAGGTACCTGGCTGGGTCGCTAAGAATCAGCCACAAGCAAGAATGCTTTTGGGGTAAAGGCAAATAGTTTTTGACTGTTAGCTAGCCAACCTATATACCTATGTAATTTTTTAGAAGGATAACAGAATCCTTAAAAAAAAAGCTGGCACGTTTTTGCAAACCAAAGTTAGGTTTATTATTATACATTTCATTTTCTCTGGTGTACACAGAAACATACCCTTAAATGTTATCAGTCTGACATTTAAATTATTCTAAGAGGCATATTATCTATAAATACCCTATTTTGGGGCGGTTTGTCCCAACTAATGATTTGAGGGTTTAGTCACCTTGTGAGAATTCAGAGCCAAGGTGAGTATCAATGTAATTCTAAAGTAATTTCTGCTTCTACCACTGAATATGATGAGGGCAAAGTAAGTTAATCAAAGCAGTCATTGTAATTATATTTATGCCTAAAGAACACAGATTTTTTAAAGTGGCCACTAGCCAAATTCTTAAATGTATTTTCTGTATTTCAACAAATCTAATATGCCACAGATTTTAAGACACACCATTAGGTTACATGCCACTAAGTAAGAAAAAATGCTAAACTGTAGCATGGGCATGACATTGGTTGTAAGATGCATCACCATTTCAGAGATTTTTGAAATGAAAAGAAAAAGTGCCTCTTAGAACTGATGAAATATGGTGTTAGTAATCTCCATTGGCTTTATAAGATCATTATAGTATATCTATGAACGCTTAGAATTTTGAAGTAGGTATGTCCTTGTATGTTACTAGAACTCTCAAGAGGTAAGAAAACGTAACAAATGGCCTTTTATTACAGAGCCCTCTCTTTTACCAACTAAGTATATACACAATGGAATGTTTTGGGCCCCTGAATACCAAATAGTGAGAAAAGATTTCTGTGTTCTCATTACCTAGCTTCATATACTTTGTAACCAGTTATCCATAAGTGATATTCCGCCCCCAAATATCAGTTTTTTTTGGTGGCCTCTACTAAATCAGTACTCAGTGTTCCCTCTGCTGGCTTTGTAGTACATGAAGCATTTCTCAGTGCTACTCCTTAAGCCATATTAACAGCAAGCCATGATAATTTTGCAAAGAAATTCTGTTTTAGAATAACACACTAATTGTCTTTTTGAGCTCTGTTGTCAGACATTTCAAATTTTGAATTAAGATAAATATTTTATCTTTTAAAATTTATTTTCCATTAAATACTGGAATTCCATTTGAGGTATAATATCTGTTAATGCTTTTCTTTTCATCTCCTCTCACACATCTGCTCAACGTAAAACCCATATCTGTAAAATGTTATGAGGTATGGATGGAAATAAGATTCTATCCTTCTGCTTAATATATCCCTATAGCATTTAAGGGGGAAAACCTGAAAGGAAGTCAGGTTAACAAAACCCCCTGGAATTGCACTGATTTGCAAGATTTTGCCTCGCCTTTCTTGGTTTTAGAAACTGTGATTCTAAGGCACTAGTCTGACCTGACAGGTATTCAGTTCAAAGAATAATAACTGGGAAAAACAACCTGTCTCTGTTCGTTTAGCAGATAAAGGAGCCCCTGGAAGTTTGAGGTCATTGGCCTTTGCTAACTGAAGGGCCCCAGGCGTTTCAGTTCCACACTTTATGAGGAAAAAAATCCGTCCATCTAAGGTTTATGTTCTTCTCAATCAAATAAACAAACATAACATACTTCATCCTTTTGGGCTGACAAACTTGTATTGGAACTGGACTTCTTTTCGGGATTGTATTGAATCATGTGGAAGTAACTGCTATTTGCAAAATATCAAAACGAAATTCTGGAGTAAAATTAAACTCGTGATTGATTTTTACCCGTAGAGAAAGCTAGGTGACTAGGAACCTGTATTTCTAAAATTGGTTACCACTTTCGCCTCATGACCAGCGATAGCAGGCAGGAGGCTCAAGTAAGCTCTTACTCTAAGTATCAGGTCATTCCTTTCCTGCGCGTGATTTCATGAGAACCAGACACATTGAGCGCTGGCCTGGCCGCGTGCAGGCCGGCTTCTGCCCCGGGCTTCTGCCGCGTTTCCGCAGGCAGATCCCGGCACCCCCAGGACCCGGCCTCGCCCCGCAGCCGCCCGCGCCCGTCTGCGGCCGAGCGGGGCCGAAGCAGCCGCCAGGTGGCAGCGCTCAGCCTCGGCTGCGCCCGCGCGGAGACGTGGGAAAACGTGGGGAGGGTCGGAATTCGGTCTCCCGCTTCCTCCTCTCCCCAGCCCCGGTCACCCCACTGTTCCTTCTTTAGGTAGCAGGTCAAACGGCCTGCGAGTAACTGGGTGTCGGTGAATTCGGATTGTTTCTCATCAACTTTGGAGCAAGCAAGCGCCGCGCCCCGCTCCCTGGAACGGAGCTCCGGGTGGCTGGGGACGCCAGGGCCAGCCTCGCGTCCGGGCTGAGGATGCGAAGGCGGGCAGTTCGCAGCGTCCGTGGCCGGGTGGTCTCGCTGTGGTGGGAACTGGCTGGAAAGCACTTTCGCCGCCAGCCGCCGAGAACGGCCCGCGCTCCTCCCGCACCCGGGCCCGCACGCCCTCCCGCCGCGCGCGCCGCAGGGGCCCGGGGACCCAGGCTGCCCCGCGGCGGCCGAGGCTGCCTGGGGGTTACAGTTGCGGCGAGGAACGACACCGGCCCGGGCTGCGGCCGCGCCCTTGGGGGAAGCCTTCTTCCTGTGCGCCGGGCTCACCGCGTCTTAACACCGCGGGGCGCTCGGGGGTGACCGCCAGGCAGGGGCGCGGCGCGCGCCCGCGCTCCCGCACCTCGTCCGAAGCGGCCACTGGCGGCTGTCATCCGAGGCGCGCGGCACCCGCACCCGCCGGACCCCGGCGACAGCGCCCAGCCCCGTCACTGGCCGGACTGACCACGCCTCGGCCCCTGGCCTTGCTGGTGCCCAGCCCCCTTTGGCTGTGGGCGCGACAGGCTTCTGGGGAGCCTCGCCCGGGCCTCCCCGCCGCGGCTGGCACACGCCTCCGCGCCGGGCCCTCGGAGGGACAAGCATCCCTCGGGGCCCTCGCTCGCGCCAAGCTCGGGCGGGAACAGCGGGGACGGCGGTGGCGGTCACTGAGCGCGCGACGACCGCGGGGTCGCCCAAGGGGCCAGGCGCCCTTGCCAAGGGGCGCGCCTGCCGCTCCCAGGGTCCCCGCCCGGCGCACCTGTAGGAGAGCAGGGAGCACCTGGCAAGCAGGTAACTGGGAGAGCTGCGCCCCGGGCGTTAGGGCACGGCTCGCTTTGTCCCCCTCGAGCTCACGTGTCCCTCCCTGTCCGCCGGCAACCGCAGCAGCCAGCCCCCGGCGCCCGCGTCCCAGGGGCGCCACCTCTCCCGCCCAGGGGCGCCCCGAAGCCACCCCAGGAGCCCCCACGCGCGGGGTGGGTGGGGACACGGCCCTGGGCGTCCCCGCCCCGACCCAGCTGGCTGGGAGGAGCAATTGCCCCCGGAGGGGGGGAGGCTGCCCTCACTTAACGGCAAAGCGCCTAGCCGAGGGCGGCCCCCAGCCACCCACAGCCAAACAGTTGACCTGCGACTGGAGCTGGGCCAGGGCGGGCTGGGACGCGCGCGTCCGCCCGGGAGGGGAGCCCGCCGGAGAGTGGGCAGGGGAAGCGACGCAAACTGTCAGATAAGAGCAAGAGAGGAAGAAGGGAGGGGCAGGCAGAAAGGCGATGGACGGAAGAGTGGGGGGACGGGAAGGGGCAGGGGCTGCACCGGCGGCCAAGCGCCGCGGGTCGGAGGCCAGGGGCGGCGCGTTGGCGGGCCGCGGGCGCAGGGCGCGTGGGCTCGGCCCGGGCACCGGATGGCTTCTCTCCACGCCCTCCCCTTCTCTTGCTCCCGCCGCAGCCTAACTTCACCCTGTGACGGAGGTGGCGTTGTGGGCGCTGGCGAGGATGGGAGGGGTGGGGTGGGGCAGGGGCCACCGAGCTCAGCGCTCCTGGACCGCACCCGGCGTCCGCACACCTGGCACCCGGACTCGCCATCTGCTCCGAGCTCCCCGCCTCTCGGGTCAGGGCGTGGGCGGGGGCAGATAAGGGCAGTGCCTGTGGAGCGCGTGGCTTCTTGAGACCTGGGGCGATGAACCCAGCCAGTCACTGGTGATGGTGCCTCCGATGTGTGCCGCGCAGCCACCGTCCCCTCCAGCTGCTGGGCTCAGGAACTGCACCTTCTGTTCTGCCATCCCGCAAGCTCAACAAGAGTCTTGGGTATACTGTTGTGCAATAAGTTTAAAATTCGGACAATAATGTGTAAGCATTCACCATGCTAACTAAGCAGCATACATGACTCCGTTCGGGGTGGGGCGGGGGGCTGGAGCAGTGTTTGGTCTGGCAGTGACCTCGGGAGGTTTTGTGATTTTTCACTGCTTCCCGAAGTATGGGACTCCCCAAAAAGCACAAGTGCCACCGCCCCACCCATTTAAAAAGGCAGGTGAGGCAATTCTCTACAGACGATTACTATTCCAAATCCCCAGCAGAACTCATCTTTACTAACTAGGTCCTGTACCACACCCTCACAACAGATAGATCAAAATGAACAATAAGAAGTTAAAAACAATAATTTAGTGACACTCCCTCTGGCTAGCAGAGTTCCTAAAAATAAATGAAGGCTGGCCCTTGAAACACTCAAACCTGGAGAACAGATGTAGCTCAGTAGTTGAGCACCTGCTCTGCATGTAGGACTCCTGGGCACAGTCCTTGGTACCACCTAAAAGACAAAAAACACACGCACTCAAACCCAGCTCATTAATTTCACAAACGTCAGACCCAAAACCCTGCCTTGAAACAAACACTCCGGAATATAAGGTTACTATCCTGAAAATAGAACCTACCACACATGTGTTTTTAAAAAATCAACAGAATGCTTAAACTGTAATATAAAGGAGAAATACAAGGTATGTACTTTATAATAAAAAATATGCATTTCAAATGTGCAATGTTCAGGCATATTTCACATGAAGACCTAAAATGCCATCCAAAATTTCAAAAGTTCTCCCTAGAGAAGTAACACCGCCCAGTTGAGAATTATTTCTCATGGGTACCAGGCAAGTACTAAGGGGATGCAAAGAATATAGTTAGTCTAGACTCTTAAACTTCACAGTGCATGTGGTAGAGCCTTACAGCGCATCAGCCTCCTGGTGATCCTGCCTTATGACTCTCTTCCCCCTTGATGCCCTACTAAGTCACATGATTTGCTCCTGTCTATGGGAGACTGGCAAACAAGATGCAAACAGGCTTGATAGTGCCTCACATTGGAGGCTGTCTTCCTGAAACATTGAGACAATCTGTTCTGATGATGCCTAGTCTAACCTGCTAGAGGATGAAAGTCCACGAGGGGAGAACCAAGATGCCCTGGCAATGCCAGGATTCCAGGCTTCTGAGTGAGGCCTCCTTGGGGTCTCCAGCTTCGGTGGAGCTGTCAGATTACTGCAACTTCATGAAACATCCCAGATGGGACTGGAAGAAGAATCACGCAAATTGACAACCCATGGATTTATGAGAACTAACAAATCATTGTCTATATCACTATGTTTTGGGTAGTTTGTTACCCAGTAATAGAGAACAGAGTAGTATTAATAACAGTACTATGTGATAAATGCCAAAACACAAGTCCATGCAAGAGGGTAACCTTTTCTTAATGACTTCAGGTCTTCATTGTGAATTCCATCAATAAACAGTAATATAATCAATGCCCTGTGGACATTAGCGAGACTTAAATTAACACCAATCAACTCCAGTTGCAAGTTGTGCTCTTTTGCCATTTCTGCAGATTTCCCTGAAATGTCTCTCCCAGCAGGCTTGTTTGCCAGTGGCAGGGTTGTTTTTCACCTGTCACTCCTGCTGTTGATGGCCTTTGATGGATGGTGCTTTCCATTGTCTTTTCTCTTTTCCTTTTCCCTGGTCTCATTCCTCTTCATTTTAGGCTATTCCTTCAACATTTATTTATTTATGATCATTAAACAGAACACCCATAAGTAAATCTTCAACTACTTTGCTTCTTTAGTTCATCTTGGCTCTTCCTTCCCTCCCGTTGCTCCTGTCTGTACATTTCTTTCAGTCAATTGTCAGGGAGGGGTGAACATCAACCCCCTGGGCCCTGGAGGAGTGGGTGTTCCCAAATAGGGAGTAACTCTCCCTGTCTGTTCTTTGTGTGCTTGTCTTTTTAGGAGGCCCAGGATACCAAACCCGGGACCTCCCATGTGGTAGGGAGGCACCCAATGGCTTGAACCACCTCCACTCCTGCTTGTTGTGTCTCTCATTGTGTTTCCTCCTGGTTATTCTTTGTTGCATCATCTCACTGTGGCAGCCTACCACATCAGCTTGCTGTCTTGCTCACCTTCTTTTGGAAGCCAAACCAAGCCAAACCTAGGACCTTCCATGTGGTAGGTGAGTGCCCAACTGCTTGAGCCACATCTGCTTCCCAGGAGTTTATTTATTTATTTAAAAAGATCTATTATTTATTTATTTCTCTCCCCTTCCCCTCCCCCCCAATTGTCTGCTCTTTGTGTCCATTTGCTGTGTGTTCTTCCATGACTGCTTCTATCCTTATCAGCAGCTCCAGGAATCTGTGTTTCTTTTTGTTGCATTATCTTGCTGTGTCAGCTCTCCGTGTGTGCGGCACCATTCCTGGGCAGGCTGCACTTTCTTTTGCGCTGGGCGGCTCTCCTTACAGGGCACACTCCTTGCACATGGGGCTCCCCCTACGCGGGGGACACCCCTGCGTGGCACGGCACTCCTTGCGTGCATCAGCACTGCGCATGGGTCAGCTCCACACGGGTCAAGGAGGCCCAGGGTTTGAACCTCAGACCTCCCATGTGGTAGGCGGACACCCTATCCATTGGGCCAAGTCCGCTTCTCAGGAGTTTATTTTTTATTTTATTTTATTTTATTTTTTTATTGTTATAATGTTTATTTATTTATTTATTCATTCATTTTTAAAAAATTTTAAAAATATTCAAAATTTTGAATAAATATTAAAAAAATATGAGTTCCCCATTCACCCCCACCGCCCCCACCCCACCACTCCCCCCACAACAACACTCTCCCCCATCATCATGACACATCCATTGCATTTGCTGAGTACAAGGAGTTTATTTTTTAAACACTAATCAGAGAACTGTGTTGTCTTTGTGCTAGTTTAGGTATCCGTTATTATATTTGTCTGGATAGGATGGCCAATGCTGAGATGTAGACATACCCTGAAAACTCAATGACTCAGCACATTAGAGACGTTTCTTAGACTCATGAAAAGACCACTATGGGCTCAACAGCTTTCCAGAATGGCTCCCTTTCTAAGCAGTGGCTCAGGGAACCAGGCCAAGTGGCTCTGTATCTACATATGTGACCTCCTTGGTTACCAGGAGAAGGGAAAGAGAGTGTGGAGAATTTTCACTCTCTCCACCTGGAAGTGACACATCAGTTGTGCTCATAGCACATTGGACATAATAGGCATATGACCCTATGTAACTATAAGAAATATGGCTCTCCTCTTTGCCCTAGGAAAGAGAGTGAAAATAGATATGGGTGAATACTAGAAATCCATCCAAGTTATCTGTTTATGGAATTTATGTACTGCATCTAAATTTGCTATAAAGTGAAATCCTAAATTAATCCCATTTTTCTTTCAGCTATAATATAAAAATCAAAGTTTTGTTCTCCCAGAAAAAATTTTACGTGGGCTAATATTTTAGGATATTGTTCTTTGTTTCTCTTTTTCAAAAATCACACTAAGAATTTTTTTAAAAATTCCTTAAAATAAAGACATGGATATTTCTAATTCTGAGTATAATGTGGAAATAGCACAGTTATCACTTTTACTGCAACAACTCTAAAAAAGATAAATTACAAAAATCATATTTTAAAAGTTATGGAGAGTTCGTGAAACAGAGAAGACTAGATAAAATAAATTCCAGAGAGAAAAGAGTCTTTCCTGTATGAACTGAGATTACTGGCCATTTTGTTGCTTAGGGGTGCTTGCTGAGTCAGGCCAAGGCATTTCATAGCCAGAGCAATTATACTAGGGTAAAGAGAAAATAGCAGAACTTTTTATGGCTATGTCAGCCAGCATGACAAAGTAGACTCTACAGGATCCTCAAATGCATAGCCATTACCTCCCATTTGCTGAGTGATGGGGCATATAGAAGGCTGGGCAGCTGAGCTAAAAAGATGGAGAAATCAAATGCAAATCAAGTCATGCTAGAGGGAAGGGTGTGCAAAGAAATAAATGAAAAACCTTTTGAAAAGATTTTCGGTATGGATAAGGAGAGAGGTTAGAGAGCTAGCTCCAAAACTCTGAAGGGAAGAAATTTTAGAGTAGAGGAAGCAGAGGCAGAGACCCAAGAATTTCTCAATCAAAGTACAGGAAGGCCATGTCCAAGAAAAGTGCTGGACTAGAAAGTCAGAATAAATTCTCTAAATTCTCCTGGTACTTATGAGACAAATTTCCACTGAAAGGTGGGATTCTGTAATAAAAACACAAATGTCTGGCTCTCAAGATATTTGAAGCCAAAAATGGATGGATTCTAACTAAAGGTGCAACCTAGTCATGAACTGGCAGCTTTTCTGATTGGGTTGAGATGATCAGCCCCTCACCTTGTCTGCTTAAGAGACAAAACCATAAACTCTCTGGGGGAGAAAGAGTGATAATTCAATATCTGCTGTTCTTTTAGATATAATGTTCATAATACATTATAAAATTATGGGATATGTAAAGAAGTAAGACAATGTAACTAATGATCAAGGGGAAAAGTAGACAACAGAAGCAGACCCACAGATCATCTGGATGTTGAAGTTGGCAGACATAGACTTTATTATTATTGTCTTTTTTTAAAATAGAAGAAAATATGGAGAAGGTAGAGATGCAAAGATGGAGTGTTTAAACAGAGAATTGGAATTTTCAAAAAGAAACAAATGGACATTTTAGAACTAGAAGTTAAACTCTCTTAAATTAAGAACTCAATGAATGAGTTTTACATACACTGGAAAAAGCAAAAGATAGGATTAGTGGACCCAAAGATAGGTCAGTAGAAAATATCCAAACATAAGCAAAGAAAAAAGATGAAAAGAATAAAATAGTAAACAGACAAGTGATTTAACATTGTGTAACTGGTATCCTATAAGGAGAGAACAGAGAATGGAACAAATGCAATATTTGAAGAGATGATATTGAGAATTTTACAAAACTGATGACAGATATCAATCCATAGATTCAAGAATCTTAGTGAACCCCAAGCTGGTTATATACAAAGAAAACTATTGCTAGACACATGTTGGAAACCAAATTTAATGGGAAAAAAAATCTTAAAAGCAGCAGGGGAATGGGGAGTTATACTAAAAGAAGCAAAAAATAAGACTTTTTATACTAAAAGAAGCAAAAAATGAGACTGATGATTAACTTTTCAACATATGCTATGGAAATCAAAAGAAAATATAATGACATCTTTAGAATGCTGAAAGAAAAAAAATGCCTCTTTAGAATTCTATACCTAATGAAAATAGCCTTCAAAAATGAAGGTGGAAAAAAAGAGGGAGAAATTATACCAACCAAAGCTAGTGATTTTGTTTCTAACAGACCTACATTATAAGAATTATTAAAGGAAGTTCTTCAGGCCAAGGGGAAATAATTCCAGATAGAAGCACAGAATTACAGAAAGGAATGAAAAGCACAAGTGGAAATATGGGGGTGAATTAAAAAGATATTGACCATTTAAAGCAATAGTAGTGATGTCTTATGGGGTTTGTATATAAAGTAAAATATATGGCAACAATAGTACAAAAGGTGGGAGGATTTAAACTGCTTTAATTCTTTGTATTGTTTGAGAAATGAATTTAATAAGTCAAGAACACATATTCAAATATTTAGAGTAACCACTAAAAATACTAAAAAGATAAAATTGGAAAGTTAACAGAGATAAAATGGAATATTAAAAACATTTGATTAATGAAAAAATAATCATAGAAGGAAGAGTAAAGGGACAAAGCATAAGCAGGACAGAAGAAAACCAAATAGCAAAATCCTAGACTTAGAAGCAAAACAAATTAGTAACTACATTAAATGTGAATGGGCTATTAAAAGACCAGGGTTGACAAATTGGAATTTTTTTTAGGTGGTACTGGGGATTGAACCCAGGACGTTGTACATGGGAATCAGGCACTCAATCACTTGAGCTATATCTGCTCCCCCAAATTTGAATTTTGAAAGATCCAGCTATATACTGTTTATAAAAAATACACAAATATAAGAATACAGATAGGTTAAGAATAAATAGATTAGCAAAGATATACTATGCAAACAGTAACCAAATGAAAACTGGAGTGGCTATATTAACATATCAGGGGAACTATAAGGGCAGCAGTATTCTTAGAGATTAAGAGAAATATTTCATAATAATAAAGGAATCATCAACAGGAAGACAATACAATCCTAAATTTACAGGTACCTAATAACATAGTTTTAAAAAATAGGGAGCTGACATGGCTGAGTGGTTCAACATCACCTTCCCACTTAACAAGGTCCTGGGTTCAATCTCCAACCCCCATACCTCAAAAAACAAAAATAAAAAACCACAACCATTTATTATAAAAATAAATAAAATAAAAAAATATATAAACCAGAACAAAAAAGAACTAAAAAGAGAAGAAAACAAATCCAAAATCAAAGTTGAGGATTTTAATAACCATGAGTAACTAACAGTTCAGCACATCAATAAAGTTATGGAAGGCTTGAACAACACTATCAACTCACTTGGCCCAATTAACATGGATAAAACAGTACAACCAACTATAGATGCACAATTCTTATCAAAAGAAATGAAATTGTATGTTATAAACCAAGTCTTAGTAAATTTCACAAAACTATTTCATAGAGTGTACCTCTCTTCACAGTGGATTTTAACTAAAAATCAGTAATGGAAAGAATCAGAATATAAAAAAACTGTTTGGAACTAACATACTTAACTAATCCACATGTCAACAGAAAACTCACAATAGAAATTAGGAATAATATTTTGAATAAATTAAAAAGTGAAAATATGATATTTCAAAACTTAAGTACATAGAGGGAAATTTATAACTTTAAATATGTATGTTAAAAAGAAAAGCAAAGTTGTCAAATTTCAACGCAAGAAACTTGAAAAACAAGAGTAAGTTAAGGGAAGCGGACTTGGCCCAATGGATAGGGCATCCACCTACCACATGGGAGGTCCACGGTTCAAACCCTGGGCCTCCTTGACCCGTGTGGAGCTGGCCCATGCGCAGCGCTGATGCGTGCAAGGAGTGCTGTGCCACACAGGGGTGTCCCCTGCGTAGGGGAGCCCCACGCGCAAGGAGTGCGCCCCTTAAGGAGAGCCCCCCAGCGCAAAACAAAGTGCAGCCTGCCCAAGAATGGTGCCACACATATGGAGAGTTGACACAAGATAATGCAACAAAAAGAAACACAGATTCCCAGTGCTGCTGATAAGGATAGAGGTGATCACAGAAGAACACACAGCAAATGGACACAGAGAGCAGACAACTGGGAGGGGGGGAATAAATAAAAAATAAATCTTTAAAAAAAAGAGTAAATTGGGAAACGGACTTTGGCCCAGTGGTTAGGGCGTCCATCTACCACATGGGAGGTCCGCGGTTCAAACCCAGGGCCTCCTTGACCCGTGTGGAGCTGGCCATGCGCAGCGCTGATGCGCGCAAGGAGTGCCGTGCCACGCAAGGGTGTCCCCCACGTGGGGGAGCCCCACGCGCAAGGAGTGCGCCTGTGAGGAAAGCCACCCAGCGTGAAAAGAAAGAGCAGCCTGCCCAGGAATGGCGCCGCCCACACTTCCCGTGCCGCTGACGACAACAGAAGCGGACAAAGAAACAAGATACAGCAAATAGACACCAAGAACAGACAACCAGGGGAGGGGGGGGAAATTAAATAAATAAATAAATCTTTAAAAAAAAAAGAGTAAATTAAACCCAAAGAAGGTAGAATAATCGTAAAAATAAGTGCATAAATCAATGAATCAGAAAGCAGATAATACTAGAGGAAAAAATGAATACAATTGGTTCTTGTAAAGGTTTAAAAAATTGGTAAAACCCTAGCAGGAATAATCAGGGAAAAATGCAAAACACAAATTACATATCATGAATGAAAAGGGTAAGTCCCTATAGATTATAAGACATTAAAAAAGATAATGAAAAGATAATTGATAACCGTATACCAATAAATTAAGAACTTAAATGAAATGGGCAATTGCAATAAACACATCTTACAAAAATTGGCACAACAAAAGAAAAAAAATCTGAATAGTTCTATATCTGTTAAAGAAATTGAATCCATAATTTAAAACCTTCCCACACAATAAATTCAAGGTTCAGATGGCTTCACTGGTGAATTTTCTAAAAATGTAAGGAAGAAATAACACCAATTTTACAGGCAGTCTCGCAAAGACTAGAAAGAAATGGGATACTTCCCTATTTATTTTATTAGGCCACATAATTTCAATACCAAAATCTGGCATGTGAGAAGAGAAAACTACAGTCCAATATTCCTCATGAAGATAGATGCAAAAATTCTCACAAAAACATTAGCAAACCAAATCCAGCAATATATAAAAAGCTTTATATATTGTGACCAAGTGGAGTATACCCCAGAAATGCAAAGTTGGTTTAACATTTAAAACTCAATGTAATTTACCACATTAACAGAATAAAAGGATAAAAAAACTATATATGATCATCTCAATAGATGCATAAAAAGCATATAATAAAATTTAGCACACATTTAGGAGAAAAACTCTCAGCAGGGATTGAAGGGAACTTAATCTGATAATGCTAAACTTTAATAGTGAAATTTTGAATGCTTTCCCCCTGAAGTAGGAAACAATACAAGGTTTACTCTCTCCACTTCTATTCATCATTGTATGGTGGTACTAGTCAATATAATAAGGCAAGAAAAATAAATAAAGGATAAAAAGATTAAGGGGAAAAAAGAAATAAAACTGCTTTTATTTATGGATGACATGATTTTGTATGTGGAAAATTCAAAAAAATCTATAAACTATACAATTAACAAGTTAATTCAATATAATCAGGATGCCAAAACCATTTTATTTGTGTACATTAACAGAATAAAATGTAAAGATCTATTCCATTTATAATAGAACCAAAAAATGTTTAGGAATAAATCTAATGAAGATGTGAAAAACCTTTACCTTGAAAACTACAAAACTCTTCTGAGAAAAATTAGAAATACCTAAATTAGTAAAGAGACATACCATTCTCTTGGATTGGAAAACTCAATATTGTAAAGATGTTGATTCTTCCAAAATTGATCTACAAATTCAGTGCAATCCCAAACAAAATCCAAGCTTTTTTATGTTCTTTAATGGATGTATCCAAACAGACTCTAAAATTCATGTGGAAATAGGCAAGCTAATTCTAAAATTTAAAGAAACTGCAAACGACATAATATAGTCAAGGCAATTCTGAAGGAGAAAAACAAAGTTGGAAAATTTATTATCCTACAAGATTTTAAGAGTTACAGTAATTAGGACAAGGATATGGAAATGGCTATTAAGCATAAGAAACGATATATATCAGGGAAACACAAAATGAAACCACAATAAAATACCACTATAGGCCCAAAAGAATGACTGCAAATAAGGAGTGATGATATCAAGTGTTGACAAAAATGTGGAACAACTGGAATTTTCACACAGTATGGTGGGCATATTTGTTGGTACAGCCATTTGGAAAACTATTGGGAACTGCTTTTAAGCTAATAAATGCCCAGCAGACCCACTCCTGCAATATGTACTCCAAAGAAATGAATGTATATTATCCACCAAAAGACAAGAATGTTCATGTCCAAAATCTGGAAATAACCCAATGTCCATTAAAAGGAGAATGGATAACTACCTTGTGGTATATTTATACAATGGAAAACTAACCATCAATAAAAAGAACAGATGTTATATTGAACAAAAGAAGCTAACACAAGAAAGTTTGTGTTGTATGAGTCCATTTTTATAAAGTTAGTGATAGAGCTTAGAGTAGTGGTTACTTATTGGTGAAGGGTTGACTTGGAAGGTCTGTGACAGAATCTTCTAGAATGCTTGAAACATTCTATAAATGTATCTGGATGATGCTTGCATGGATATACACATATGTAAAAATGTATCAAACAGTACAGTGAAGAAGAATGCTGTTTAAGTACTCTTATTTATTTCTTAATAAAAAGGTAAAAACAGAACAGAAAAAGGTAAAGATACTTAAAAGAAAATGACTTTTCTAATGAAGCATACATCAAAGCTTGAGCCAGTGAACTTTCTCTGTTAAGGGCCAGGCAATAAATATTTTAGGTTTGCAGGCCTTATTTTTTGTCACAACTCTGCCACTGTAGTGCAAAAGCAGCCATAGATGATACATAAATAAACAAGTATGGCTATGTTCCAATAAAACTTTACTAAGAAAAGCTACATTTGATGAGCCATAATTTGCTGACACCTGCTTTAAAATATTGTCAAATAGGGAAGCAGATGTGGCTCAAGTAATTGGGCTACTGCCCACCATTAGGGAGGCCCTAGATTCAATTCCTGGGGATTTCTGGTGAAGGCAAGCTGGCTCCCACCTGCCGAGAGCTGATGGCCTGTGCCTGCCCCTGCCCAGAGCTGATAGCCCTCGGCCACAGAGAGCTGGTGCAGCAAGATGATGCAAAAATGGGAGACAAGCAGACACAGAAAAATGTGCAGCGAATGTATGCAGAGAGCAGACTGAGCACAAGTGGCGGGGGGGGGGGGGGGGCGGGGGGGGGGAGCAAAATAAATTAAAAAATATATTAAAAAAATATATTGTCAAATATAGCATACCATATTTCAAATAAGTTGTAAAATGCTATTTCTTCTTCTGTAATATGATGTAATTGTAATAAGGTCTTTTCTAGCCCAAGGCAGTATGATCATTTTTGAAGAGTTTTCTTTTTTTGTTTGTTTGTATTTTTTGTTTTTTGTTTTTGAAAAAAGGGTGTCAGTAGTCATCTCAAAATAATTGTCAAATACCTTTTCTGTCTTTCCCTTCTTTCCATGTCATCTCTCTTCTACACTTTTCTTAAAATTTCACGCAACATTAATTTAACAAATACTTTTGGGACTCATATTATGCAGTACATACTGGATCAAGAGCTGGTTTACAATGGAAATCAAATTGGACATAGTCCCTGCTTTAAGAAGCTACAGTCTGATGAGAGTCAGAAATTAAGCAAATACACCCAGACATCGGTAACTATATAAGTGTTGTGAAGGCAAAAAACCCCACAAAAACCTGGCATAGAAGAAACAATAAAATGGGCATAATTTTAAAATGGGAGCTGGGCAGGGGAGACTTCTCTATGATTGTATCATTTAATGTGAGTTCTAAAGAATGAATAGACTCTCCCAGGACAACTAAAATGGAGGTGATGATGGACAACTACCAGACCAAGGAACTGAGAGAGTCTACAAGTGCAAACTAGAGAGTCCCGTCCATTGGCCCTATGGGATCACAGACCATTCTCAATTAGAGATGGAGTGGATATCACCATCCCAGAATCCTCAGGATTGGGGAATCAACTATGGATTAAAGTAGACTTACTGGTATTCTACTATAGACTTATTGTAATTCTAGCAATGGAAGAAATTATGTCATTGATGTGGAGGCAGTGGCCACTGGAGGTTCTGAGGGCAGGGAGAGGGAAAAACAGGTGTAATACGGGGGCATTTTTGGGACTTGGGAACTGTCCTGAAGAACATTGCAACAACAGATGCAGGCCATTATAAATCTTGCCATAACCTACAGAACTGTGTGGGAGAGTAAACTACAATGTAAACTTTAATCCATGCTTAGTGGCAATGCTCCAAAATGTGTACATCAATTGCAAAGAATGTACCTCATTAATGAAGGATGTTGTTAATGTGGGAAAATATGGGAGGTGTGGAGAGCAGGGCATATGGAAATCCCCTGTGTTTTTTACGTGACATAAAGAAAGATTTGAGAATATTGGAGAAGTCCAAAATAATCATTTAGGAGAGTGACAAGTGAGTTCACTAGAGATACATTTTGAGGTTGCCAAGCTGTGTTTAGGTTGGAGATGTTGACTTTTCAATGATTCTGGTCAGTTCAGTTGTGGGATTTTCTTCAGTAATGCACAGCCTCTTGGGTGTAAGCACAGAGAAGACAGATGGTTGCGTTCACCCAGGGTTGGAGTTTGGTGTTTTTGAGAGAGGAGAAAGAAGCAAGTGAAGTACTCTAATGTTTGCAGAGGAGGTATTATACTGAGGAACTGTAAGTACCTAAATAAATAGAGAATTCAAGGTACCTGTGGCTAAGAGGCAACGAGAAAATCACATGGTTGTGGGCTGGAGCTCTTCATGATGTGGTGGAATAGTGGAGGAATGGGTAGCTAGAGTGAATAAGCTGAGAATAAAATAGAATAAAAGGGTGAGATGCCTGCTTTTGATTTTTTTTTTTTTTTTTTGAGGTGCAAGGGGTGAGGAATTGAACCCTGGACCTCATATGTGGGAAGCCAGAGCTGAACCCCTGAGCCACATCAGCTCCTGTGAGTTTTTTTTTTTTTTTTTTTTTTTTTTTTTGCCTGTTTGGCTTGTTGTTTGTTTTTGTTTTTTTCAGGAGGCACCGCAAAACCAAACCTGGGACCTCCCATGTGGGAAGTGGGAGCCCAGTGCTTGAGCCACATCCGCTCCCCTGATTTTGTGATTTTTGTTTGTTTGTTTGTTTTTTTAAAGATTTTATTTATTTATTTTATTTCTCTCTCCTTCACCCCCCACCCCAGTTGTCTGTTCTCTGTGTCTATTTGCTGTGTGTTCTTTGTCTGCTTCTATTGTTGTCAGCAGCATGGGAATCTGTGTTTCTTTTTGTTGTGTCGTCTTGTTGTGTCAGCTCTCTGTGTGTGCAGCATCACTCCTGGGCAGCACTTTCTTTTGTGCTGGGTGGCTCTCCTTATGGGGCGCACTCCTTGCACGTGGGCCTTCCCTACACAGGGAACACCCCTGCGTGGCACGGCACTCCTTGTGGGCATCAGCACTGCATATGGGCCAGCTCTACATGGGTCAAGGAGGCCCAGGGTTTGAACCGCGGACCTCCCATGTGGTAGACGGATGCCCTAACCACTGGGCCAAGTCTGCTTCCCTGATTTTGTGATTTTATATGTTGCTGAAGGGAAGAGTTCAACAAGTTACCAGCTCAGGATTTTGGATGGGTCATTCAATGTATGTTTTTGTTGTGTGTGTTTGTTTTGTTTTTTGAGGTACCGGGGCCTGGGGATTGAACCCAAGACTTCCTATGTGGGAAGCCAGTGTTCAAACACTGAGTCACATCAGCTTCCCTGAGTTGATTTTATGTTTGTTTTGCTTGTTGTTCACTTTTGTTTTTTTCAGGAGGCACAGGGTTATGCAACCCAGGAGGGAGGCATGTGGGAGGCAGGAGCTCCACCTCTCAAGCCATATACGTTCCTTCATTCAATATACGTTGAAGTTGAAGTTGCCAAAAATGATGACAGGAGTTAAGGAGAACTGGCTGAGTGTAAGCCACATGCTGAAATTTCAACAGGATGGAGAGAGGTGACAGCAGATGACAGCAATAAGGAAGAGGAAAGTGTGATTCAGATGACTGGTATGAGTCTCAAAGGAGAGGGCATTTTGACGGGGGAAACAGATTTAATGCCTGAAAGCAGATGCCCTAACTACCAAACCAGAGGCAAGAATAAACAGTCTCCACTTACAAGGACCTTAGCTTTCTTTTTTTTTTTTTTAAGATTTATTTTTTATTTACTTCTCTTCTCCGCCCCCCCCCCATTGTCTTCTCTCTGTGTCCATTCACTGTGTGTTCTTCTGTGTCCACTTACTTGTATTGTCAGCGGCACCCAGATTCTGTGTCTCTTTTCATTGTGTCATCTTGCTGTGTCAGCTCTCCCTGTGTGTGGCACCATTCCTGGGCAGGCTGCACTTTTTTTCACGTGGGGCGGCTCTCCTTACGGGGTGCACTCCTTGCTGTGGGGCTCCCCTAGGCGGGGGACACCCCTGTGTGGCATGGCACTCCTTGTGCGTGGCAGCACTGCGCGTGGGCCAACTCACCATACAGGTCAGGAGGCCCTGGATTTGAACCCTGGACCTCCCAGATGATAGACAGACGCTCTATCCGTTGAGCCAAATCCACTACCTAGGACCTTAGGTTTTAATTCAAGTAATGAGGAAATGTTGAGAGCAGAGATGAAGAGCAAAGGCAAGTTTGTGGAGTGCAGAGCAGACATTCTCAAGGCCATCATGAGGGCCAGAGTTGGGTCATGTGGATGGATGGCTGCTGTAGGCAGGTTGGGACTGAGAGTTGATGAGATAAAGGATTTCCGGAGAGGCTTATGTCTGGCAGAGGATTTATTTCTGAACAGCGTTTGTAAGTAGGTGGATAATTGGCCCAGCATTGAAGTCTGAAAGTTTCTTTTATTCCCCCCCCCCAATAATTATGGCAATCGTCTGGAAGGATTTTCATTTTAAAGCAGTCTTTTCATTTTAAAGTTGATAATCAAAATAGATCCCATTTAAAAGGTGGTAAATCTTGGCAAAATCTGTGCTCAGGTTATGTTTTGTTTGGCCTCAAACTGTTTGGGCCATCAATGTGTTAAAAAGAAAAAAAGAAATTAGTTTCTAACAATCTGGAGATTTTATATGAAAATCAGTTGAAAAACTGGACTGTCTAGTAACTGGCTAGGGCCGAGGAAATTTTCTCAGGTGGGGCACCCCTTCCCAATGTGATCTCGCCAGTCCCAAGTTTAGCATCCTGAGCCACCTAGCACAGTGCTAGCCCTGTCGTTTCTCTTCTAGGAATTAATAGAATGGTGGAATAATTTTATAGCCATGCTTCTACAAAGGTGAGACAATGAAAGATAGACTGAGTAGGACCTCGGGCTCCAAGGAAAGTTGGAGAAAATCCATTTCTGGGTGGAAGTGAAGCAGCATGTTTAACGTGTAAACAAGGCATGTCCCAAGAATAAAATCTGGCCAACTTCAGTTATTTTTATTACCTGCCTGGCACTCGAGGGCATTTTGCCTCCCTGATTTATATAAACTATTCATTACTTTAAGTTTTAAATAATTCATGTAAAGTTGAAAACCTAACAAAACTTGAAAGCCACAGGAAAATTTCTAGTTTTCACCAAGTCTTGGCTGATAAAAGCACCCTGACTTTGGGCCATCGGGGAACATGGTGGGGTACTAATTAATTGATATTAAATTTTCGTTCTCAATATTTGCTCATATACAAAACAATGATACAATTTTCTGTTTTCTGTGTATGTGTGTGTGTGAAAGGAGTCACAGAGATCTATTCCATTCTTTGGCACATAAATGCATTATTTGTGCCAAATCAGTCAGTAGAGATGGGAACATTAAATTATTGTGTGTCAACATCGCTCTGGAAAAATAAAAGGTTCTGTTGCACAGAATGGGCACATCCTGTCACCAAAAAAAGTATATTGACTTTCTTTAAAAGTGGAAATATAATAAACACAGATATTCTGACACTATGATGGACGCTAGTCTAAAATAGCCTAATGATTTTCTAAATTTACATGCAAGGTATTTTGCCATTTTTAGTTCTCTTCCTGTTGAATGAATTTACCATTAAACATCTTTGCTTGGTAATAGCCATACTTTGAATTACTGTATCTCTGGATGAGACTGAAATGAGAGTCAGAATGAAAATGTCCAATGTCTACTTAGAGACGGAGGCGTGCCCCAGTGTCTGCTGTCCCTAGTGTGACATCTGTCAACATTCTGACACTTTAGGAGCGTCCCTGTGACCCAGGCCAAGCATATGTAAGCATCGAGGGACACCAGAGTGGACAGGCATGCTCTCTGAACAAGCTCTTTAGTCAGACTCTAGCCTGGCCATACCTCATCTCAGCCTCCCATTGGTTTCTGAGGCATCTCTTGCTTTGTCCTTTTTTTTTTTTAGATTTATTTATTTATTTTTTTCTCTCCCCTCCCCCCGCCCCCAGTTGTCTGCTCTCTGTGTCCATTTGCTGTGTGTTCTTCTGTGTCCACTTGTATTCTTGTCAGCGGCACCGGGAATCTGTGTTTTTGTTGAGTCATCTTTCTGTGTCAGCTCTCCGTGTGTGTGGCGCCATTCCTGGGCAGGCTGCACTTTCTTTCACGCTGGGCGGCTCTCTGTGTGTAAAGGCTCATGAGATTAGAGGAGGCCTGCCTGGTTAATCCAGCATAATATCCCTAATTTAGTTACATTTGCAGCATTCCTTTTTGCAATGGATGTAATATAGTCACAGATTCTAGGGACTAGGGTGTGGTCGTTTTTTGGGGGGTGAATCTGCCTACCACAACAAGCCCTATATATCTTTTTTTTTTTAACATTTATTTTTTCTTTATTTCTCTCCCCTTCCCCCTCCCCCATTGTCTGCTCTCTGTGTCCATTCGCTGTGTGTTCTTCTGTGTCCACTTGTATTCTTGTCAGCGGCACCAGCAGTTTGTGTCTCATTTTGTTGAGTCATCTTGCTGTGTTGGCTGTCTGTGTGTGCGGCACCATTCCTGGGCAGGCTGCACTTTTTTTCACACTGGGTGGTTCTCCTTATGGGGCGCACTCCTTGCGCGTGGGGCTCCCCTATGCGGGGGACACCCCTGCGTGGCAGGGTACTCCTTGTGCGCATCAGCACTGCACATGGGCCAGCTCCACACGGGTCTGGAGGCCCCGGGGTTTGAACCGCGGACCTCCCATGTGGTAGGCGGACGCTCTATCTATTGGGCCAAATCCACTTCCCTGCTTTGTCCTTCTAATGTGAAAAGCTAGTTGATGGTCTGTCACCTTTCATCCACTTACACAAGTCCCTACTGTGACTAGTATCTCTCCCAGAATGTTCTCTCCTTGTCACAAACCCTGGAAATAGAAACGCTGACCGGAACCTAGCACGCCATTGCTATGACTCGTTCCTGCGGGTCATCTCTCCATCTTCACCTCCTCCCTGTCCAGCTTGAGTTTCCCATTGTCCATCACTCAGTAGCCTTTGTGTGACTCTCTTGCCCTATTATCCTTCTCTTTCACCCATTCGTTGGCATCCAATCTTGAATAAGTTCACCTAGTTAGCCTCTGGACTCACACCTGGAGAGCTAAGCACTGAAAAGGAAATCACACACATTTATCTTCCCAGCTCTCCCTTTATTTTTCTGCAGAGGCTATTTCCTTCTATCCGTAAACTCCTTAAACCTGCGACGTCACCAACTTTCCCTTCTTCCATCTTTTTCCTCAACTCTTAATTCATGGAGAAAATACAAACCATCACACAGGTATCTTCTTAACTTCACGCCACCACATCTATAAAATTAACCTTGATTTCTCCTTCACACTTGCTACAAAGGAACCATTCGGTCTTAGGCTTCCCCTGTTCTCTGACTCAATTCCTTTCTGTCTTCTAGAGCTCTCTCTTTTTTCATTCCTTATGCCCCTTTACTCTCCATCCCCTTCATTGCCTCTTTCCCATCAACATTTTAAAAGTTTTTCCCATCTTATAAAAACAAGTGATCCTTCCCTCACCACAAAACAGCTCCCTTAACCCAATATTCACCTCAGCTTTTGAAAAATCATTGTAACATGCTTTTTTAAAAAAATTTCTCTCCCCTTCCCCGTCTCCTCACTCGCCGTCTGCTCTCTGTGTCCATTTGCTGTGTGTTCTTCTGTGTCCATTTGCATTCTTGTCAGTGGCACTGGGAATCTGTGGTTTTTTTTTTTTTTAAAGATTTTATTTATTTATTTAACTCTCCCCCTCCCCCAGTTGTCTGTTCTCCGTGTCTTTTTGCTGTGTCTTATTTCTTTGTCCGCTTCTGTTGTCCTCAGCGGCAAGGGAAGTGTGGGCGGTGCCATTCCTGGGCAGGCTGCACTTTCTTTTACACTGGGCGGCTCTCCTTATGGGTGCACTCCTTGCGCATGGGGCTCCCTTACGCGGCGGACACCCCTGCGTGGCATGGCACTCCTTGCGCGCATTAGCGCTGCGCATGGGCCAGCCCCACACGGGTCAAGGAGGCCCGGGGTTTGAACCGCGGACCTCCCATGTGGTAGACGGACGCCCTAACCACTGGGCCAAGTCCGTTTCCCTGTGTTTCTTTTTGTTGCATCATCTTGCTGTGTAAGCTCTCCCTGTGTGCGGCGCCACTCCTGGGCAGGCTGCACTTTTTTCACGCGGGTCAGCTCTCCTTCCGGGGCACACTCCTTGTGTGTGGGGCTCCCCTATGCAGGGGACACCCCTTGGTGGCACGGCACTCCTTGCATGCATCAGCACTGCACATGGGCCAGCTCACCACATGGGTCAGGAAGCCCTGGGTTTGAACCTCCCATGGTAGGCAGATGCTCTATCAGTTGAGCCAAATCTGTGTTCCAAACACGCTTTATTTATACAATATTTTGCAGGTGGCTTCAGTGTTGATTCTCTCTCCCCATTCTCAGTTATGCTTCTTGAGTTACCCATATTTGCTGTCCACAATTACACACATGAACTCTTAGAGCCAATAGAATTTCTCAACCTACTACTCTAAGGTTATTAAAGACCTATTTGTCTCTCAATCTATTAGTGTTTTCTTGTCTCTCTCTTTTTTTTTTCCCCTCTCAGCTGCATGTGGAACTTCTAAACTTTCTATTTTTTGAAATTCTCTCTCCTTGACTGCTTGACACTTGGACCTTCTGATTTACCTCCTAATTCTCTGAGATACCTTTTCATTTCCTTTGTGGCTTCTCCAACCCTGGCACTTTAATATTAGCGTTCCCTGGCTTCTGTCCTTGGCCGTCTTCTGTCCTCACACTACTCATTCTCCCTGGGCTTTCTGCCACGCCCTTGAATTTACATGCTGACCATTCTCAAATCTGCAATTCTAGATCAGATCGCTCTTCAAAGACTTGCCTTCACACATCCCACTGTCTGCTAGACAGAATCACCCAGATGTCCTATGAGGACCTCAAATGCACCCTGTCAAAAATTCATCATCTCTACTTCCCAGCACCCCTCAATCTTGCTTCAATTCCTGGGATCCCCATGTCAGTTCATCCTCACCCCATTTACTCAAAGTGGGGACTGGATGTCATCTGTGGTAGTTCTCCTCTGGGAGCTACCTCTCCACTGTGCTCCTACCAACTTCCCAAGATCTGTCTCTGCTGTGTCTTTTTGCCTGGAGGCTTTTCTGGAAGCAACGGAAGAATTTATAAGCTCTGCCTTCTGGTTTGTAAATCCCCCAGCTCCTCAGCCCTTTGGTGGGATAACTCCAAGGCATGTGTTTTACCCCATTTCCTAGGATTTTGCCGTGGGACATGCTCTAGACAGTCACAGCATAGTTGGCATAGTTGACTTGCTAACGCCCCCTTTAGTGGCGGCAGTCCTTCCCCATATCACTTCCTCACTTTTCTACCTATACTCCTCTTTCTTCTCAAATGGACTCCTTCTTCTTGAATCCTTGCCTGGAGGCATGCATCTTCCTCTTTCCTTTCTTTCCCCTCCTTCCAGTTAATTACTAGATTCTTTTAATTCTACCTTATCCTCCTCTTGAGAGGCTAGACGTTCTTGGAGGCCCACTGCCTCTACCCTGTTTCCTACCTTATCTCTACCGTAATCTGCCTCTCTTCAATCCTTTCTGTATCCCTCAGGCAGTAATCTCTTAAATACACAAATGTGATTATATCACAAACATGGTAACTTTGTTTTTTTTTGTGCTATAATTCTTTATTCATTTTAGTGACTGTGTCCCACATACATCAAAAAGTATTCTTAATGTCTCTTAGCTAATAGAACATGGAAATAACCATAGAAAGCTTTTCTTTTTCATTACATCAATAATGGGCCCTGATCTCAGTTCTTCTATTCAGGCACAACATGGAGATGTTGTGAGTTTGGCTCCAGAACACTGAAATAATGTGAATATCACATAAAAGAGAGTCACATGAACTTTCTTGGTTTCCCAGTACATATAAAAGTTATGTTTATACTATATTGTAATCTATTAGGTGTTCAATAGCATTATGTCTTTTTAAAAAGTACGTGCCTTAATGCAAGGGTGACACAGAGGCACGCAGTGAGCATACGCTGCTGGAAAAAGGGTGCCTATAGACTTGAAGGGTTGCCACAAACCTTCAATATGTAAAACACGCAATCCCCGTGAGGGGCACTAAAGCAAAGCGCAATAAAATGAGGTATGTCTGCAGTTGATCACTGATGAAGACAGGGTAATCACTTCCTTCAGTATGCCAGAAGGCATTGGGATTTTAAAAATTGTTCTCAAATGGTCACAAAGGGCAAGAGGCCCATAAAGAACAGGCCAAGAATGAGTAGAATGCATGGTAGACTGAAGAGTCCTGCGATATCTGAATGCTCTTTGATTAAATTACCTACAGTTTCATAACCAGCAGTGTTCTTGCTTGTACTGCTTAACCAGCTCCGAAAGCTCTTTGCCAAGGTCAGGAGGGCGCTCACAGGTGCTTGAGATCAGAGAGGTTCACATGGAACCCCAGCTGATCTCTTTAGAGACGCATCATATGACACTGCAATTTGTTCACCTTTTGTGATGTGGTCATCCAATTCCAGTGTATCAGCTCCAACTATAATTGCGTGCTGAAAAGCCTTCTTCCCATGTACAAGGTCCTGGGTTCAATCTCTGGTATCTCCTAAAAAAAAAAAAAAAAGCAGCAGAATGGAACCACCAGGTTAGTCCCTTCCCAGAGTGGAGAGAAGGTGAAAAAAAAACCCAGCAGGTCACATCTCGGCCCCTGCGTGGGCAGATTCCCACCTCCGGGCCTTCAAACGAGGTTGTGGCAAGGCGGTCATGACTTCTGCTCCACCTCTAGCGGGTGCCAGCAGCCATGCTCAACTTTTCAGGTCTCAGTTTACACTGCACTTCCTGTGGGACGCTTTCCTTGATCCTTCCATTCCAGTGAACTATGAACAGGAGCATTCCTCATTTCCTTTTTCCCCGGGGGTCTGAGCCTTGCAGTCCTTTCCTGCTGTAATGCCTGGTCATCAAACGGGAGCCCTATTAATTGGCTCTAAGATGGGGTGGGAGCAGGAACATTCTAGGATCCACAATTAGGTCTCAATCTTTTAGTGAGTCTGTGCCCCCGGGCTGTGACCCTCACAAGTGCTTCTTAGCTTTTTTATTCACCTCCTAGGTAAGACTGGAAGGGGGGAGGGAGCTGGTGTCAGGCGTCTCCCTTCCCCAATGTGCGTTAGGCTCTGGTCAAATAGCTGCCCTTGAGGAGAGGCATTAGTCAAGGATGAAAGGACTTCTCTGGGCATATTTCAAAATGGCTGCTGGGAAGTGGATGTGGCTCAACAGATAGACTGTCCACCTACCATATAGGAGGTCCAAGGGTTCGATACCCAGGGCCTCCTGGCCTGCGTGGTGAGCTGGCCCACGCATAGTGCTGCTGTGAGCAAGGAGTGCCATACCACACAGGGGTGCCCCGCATAAGGGTGCCCCCTGCGCGTGGAGTGGCCCCTGCGCAAGGAGAGCCGCCCCGCGTGAAACCGCAGCCCTCCCAGGACTGGTGCTGCACACACGGAGAGCTGACACAGCAAGATGACTCAACAAAAAGAGACACAGATGCCCAGTGCCACCTGATGAGAATATAAGTGGACACAGAAGAACACACAGCAAACGGACACAGAGAGCAGACAACGGCGGGGAGGGGGATTAAATATATAAATCTTAAAAAAAAAAAAAGTTGCTTTTCCTCTCCCCACAATGGAAAAAATGAGGGGATTTTTCTCTGCTCTTCCCAGTGGGACCCTAGTGGGGCTTGGGGATTCTTTAAGGCTGGGCTTAGGACAGGGGTTCTGAACCTTTTTATTACACAGACCCCTTTGCCAGTCAGGTGAAAACCACGGACCCCTTACTAAGCCCACACTGTACTGTGTATTATTTAATAAACACATCGCACCTGCACCAATAGTCCCCACAAGAATAATGCTTTTTTGAAGTTCAGTTCAAGCTCACAGTCCCCTTGTTCAGAACCCTGGCCTAGGGGCTTTTCCTCTCTCAACTAGTCCACGTTCCTGCAATTACTCAGTTGTCTGGAGGGATTACTGTCCAGCTCTAGAAGACGTTTTGGCTTCCAGGAAACTGAGTCTCTGTACCTGCCTCTCTCTCCATTTTTCAGGGCAGTGGTTTCCCCGTGGCCTCAACCCTCTGATGGACCTAAGGCTCGTTGATTTTCAGTTCCTCAGTTTTTTCCTTTTTGTAAGGACATGAATGACGACTCCCAAGCTCTTGGCATGTCAGACCACAAACCCCAGGTCTCCTTTTGCCTTTTCCCTTCCTTTATTTTCTTTGTTGTATTTCTAGTATGTAACTCAATATAGTGTAGAGTAGAAATTTGATAAATTTTTTTGCTTAACTGGAATCCTTCTTGCCTCCTCCCTCTTGGCTTCCATCTGGAGGGCTAGAATTGGATTTAGTGCACACATTTGCAATTTGTCCTTGGCTTTACCCTTAGGGCCTAATCTAAGGATGACTAGTAATTTTTATTAGGGGATATGATTTCATTAAACAATGGTGAGTCAGGCATAGGATTGATTTTGTGTAAACCTTCATAGGTAGGTAATCATTCCTAATACATGGTATAGAAAGAAGTATGAACAAAATGGTAGCTGGGAGCCTCCAAATTCTTTTCCTAAGAATAAATACATGTTATTCATTAGTGCCTATTATCATTTGGATTACATTAATTGAATTTTCACTAAGGCGAGCATGTTTGTATTTAAAAAGAAAGCTATTAATTCCTATGCTATCCTATAAAATTCAGATTTCAAAACATTTGACTCTTACTCATGCCTCTAATCCAAGCATTTTCTTCTCTCACTTCAAAAATATTCTAAAACTGCACTTATTTATTCTAATAGCATTGCTGTAGTGGCTGGCCTGGACCCCTAGTCATATTGTTTATAATGTAGGTTTTCAGCTGCGGGACACAAATCACTTATTTTTTCCTCCCCTTTTCTTGTTGGTGTAGGATAATATTTAAAAGTATCCATTTTAGAATGAGACAGATGAGTTAGAGTCTTAGTTCTGCTGATTTTTAAAGAAAATTTATCTCTCCCCACCCCCTTACTGTTTGCACTTGTTGTGTCTGTTCGTCTTCTTTCGTCTCTTTTAGGAGGCGCTGGGGACCGAACCACAGACCTCCCGTGTGGTAGGCGGGAGCTCAGTTGCCCGAGCCACATCTGTTTCCAGTTCTGCTGATTACTATGCTATGTGAGCCGAAGCAGGTCACTTCCCCTCTCCATGTCTCAGTTTCCTTGACTTGTTAAAAGAGGAGAGCAATATCTGCCTCTTAGACTTGTTATGAAGTCTAAGACTTCGTAAGTCTTGTTTCACTTTATCTTCATAACTTAGACTTGTTATGAAGATAAAGTGATACAACAGGTGCACATAACATGCACTCAATAGATGATATTGTCGTTATCACTGCCACCACCATCAGCCTCAGCATCGCCGATGTTATTACCTGTTAGTTGGAGAGTATCTTAGTCTGCTAGGGCTGCCCTAACAACGTTTTACAACTGGTTGGCCTAAAACAACAGAAATTTATTGCCTTGCAGCTCTGAAGGCTAAGATCAAGGTGTCAGAAGGGCCATCCTCTGAAAGGTGGGGGAGGGGGGATTGTTCCTTGCCTCTTCTTTTTTTTATTTTTATTTATTTTTATTTTTTATTTTATTATTTTTTAAAAATATTACATTCAAATAATATGAGGTCCCATTCAACCCCACCGCCCCCACCCCCCACTCCCCCCACAGCAACACTATCTCCCATCATCATGACACATCTATTGCACCTGGTAAGTACATCTCTGAGCATCACTGCATGCCATAGTCAATGGTCCACATCATAGCCCACACTCTCCCACGTTCCATCCAGTGGGCCCTGGGGGGATCTACAATGTCCTGTAATTGACCGTGAAGCACCATCCAGGACAACTCCACGTCCCGAAAATGCCTCCCCATCTCATCTCTTCTTCCCATTCCCCGCACCCAGCAGCCACCATGGCCACCCTTCCCACACCCATGCCACATTTTCTCTGTGGACATTGGATTGGTTGTGTCCATTGCACATCTGGATACTGGATGCACTCCTCCTGCTTCCAGTTGTAGACACTCTAGGCTCCATGGTGTGGTGGTTGACCTTCTTCAACTCCATGTTAGCTGAGTGGGGTAAGTCCAATAAATCAGAGTGTAGGAGCTGAAGTCTGTTGAGGCTCTGGGCCTGGGTATCATATTGTCAGTCCAGAGATTCAAATCCCCTAAATATATCTTAAACCCCAGCACCAACTACAATTCCAGTAAAGTAGTATGCAAGTCTTGTGAAAAGAGATCCCCTCTGAGTCCAGTTCCATCATGCAGAAACACCAGCTCCAAAGAAGGGCCATCTGCCATGGCAGTGAACCCCATCTGCCATGACCATAGAACCCGTGGGTCTCTTTATCCCTCAAAAGAACCAATACCTGGGGTTGTATCTACTTTATCTGTCTCTTAGATCTGCTCAGGTGTGCATAAGGGCATTCCTTCTGACAACCTCCAGACTCTTTTTTAGAGACTTGTAGCCTTATAAACTCATTTCTCCTTTCCATTTCCCCCTTACATTAGGTCAAGCAGCATTTTGAAGTCATGTTATTATACGTAGACAGGGATATTCTGCTGATCCGCATTGAACCTTTAATTCAAGGTCATTTTCTAGTTGCATCTTCAGCTGGTATGTGGTAGTGTAGTGATCCCTCGGTGCCAGGGAGGCTCATCCCCGGGTGTCATGTCCCACGCTGCGGGGAATGCACTGCATCTACATGCTGAGTTTGGCTTTGAGAGTGGCCACATTTGAGTAACATGAAGGCTGTCAGGAGGAAACTCCCCAGCACAATGCTACTCTAGTCCTTGCCTCTTCTAGTCTCTCATGCTTGCCAACCCTCATTGGTACTCCTTGGCTTGTAGCTGCATCACTCCCATCTCTGACTCCATCTCCAAATTGTCTTCTTTCTGGTCTCTACTTTCCCAGGTGTCTGTCTCTTCTCTTCTTAGAAGGACACCAGCCCACCCTACTCGGGTATGACCTCATCTTAATTTAACTCATTCTACCTGCAACAACCCTATTCTCAAAGAAGTTCACGTTCTGAGGTACTGGGGGCGAGGACTTTAATTTATCTTCTTGGGGACACAGTTCAACCTCTAGTAGAGAGTCAACCCTTCAGTTATCTTATTGAGTCATAAAAATTCTATGAGGTGGGCAGTGCTAGCTCTCCATCTTCCACATAAAGAAACTGAGGCCTACAGGACCTAAGTAACTTGCGTACTAATGACAATAATCAGAGCAAATAATTGTAAAGTGCACACTATGCACCTAGCACCATTTTAAAGAGGTTACCTGGGAACTCCTCAATGCTAAGGGGTAGGTCTTACTGTTATCTCCAATATTCAGAAAGACACTGAGAGTCAGAACTTATAAATTAAATTACTCAAGATGACACAGCTAGTTAAGTGGTGGACTGGGGATTCACATACAGGAAGTCTGGCTCCAGGGGCTATATACCACCTTTCTAGTTATACTATAGAGTGATATGGCTTTGGTTTGAGAAAACAGTTATAATATGGAATGTAGAATAGGAAGTTTGAGAAAAACACAAAAGCATATTTTGCTTTTAAATTTAGAAAAATCTAATAGCTAAATTCCTACCTATTTTCTGTTACTCTCCAGAATAAAACAAAACAAAACAAAACTCAACATTTTATTGACCTACCTTCTTTTGGGCTCTCTGTAACGGCATTTTCGGTTTTGTAACAAAAATTGCCACAACTGTCTAAGCTTTTCAGAAGAAAAAAATTTAATTTCAAGGCAGTGTACAATGATGGATTTTATATGGTTTTATTCAACATGGACTCAGGTGCAGAACCTTTTCTCCATAGAAATCTACTTGGAACTCGCCTGGAAAATCTTACCTTTCTATTTTCTCTGTAATATTGATATACCTGTCAGATCCAAGCAGGGCCCATGATTAATCTTAATGTGCAGGTGTTCCTAACTGAGACCGGATGTTTGAATTTGCTTCATTCTATGCAGTCTGTTTTAATTTTGATTAATTGCCATCAGGAATAATAGCTCCTCAGGACAGACCATTAGGAAGCAACAGAATTGATTATGTTTAGCTACAGAATATGTAAAACTAGGCACTACCACTGAAATGGCCATAGATGCCCCATTGGATACCCCAGGAATGCTTAGCTTATTTTCCAACTGGATTTCAGAAACAAATTGAAAGGGAATTGGACAAGCTTTTTCATAAAAAAAGTTAGCAATTGGATTTTCCCTTTTCTTCCTTAATAGATCTTCCAAATTCTGCTACAAAAATCAGTGCTCAGAGCTGGGAGTCACACATGCAATAATTAATTGGTAGATCCTGAATATGCATAAGCCAGGACCTGATCTTACCCACTGTACCCCAACCCAGGCAATGCCCCAGGAGACCAACTGATGGCTTCACTTTGGGACTAAGGCACCAGCCTCCTAATTGCTTCCAATTTCTCACCTCTGGGGTAGTTCATGTGGCTACCGGAACAGACCTTCTAATGCACAAATATATCGCCACCCTGATTAAAATCCTTCATTAACTCTTGAGTACTGACTATATAGGGTAGAAACTCCTTTCCACAATATTCAGGGCAAACACTTTCGATGGCCTTCTATGACTATATTAGGTAAAGTCGAGAGATGCTGTTCCTCCAGGTCTCCCTGGCAGAGCACAAAAAGAAGTTTTGCAATCCTTCAAAGCCTGCTCTCCAAGGGATACGTTACTAGCGCATCAGCAGAGCATGTGATTGCAATGCCGCCATCTTGGCATAAGGGTTTCTCCATGATTGCTGCAGCAAGGGAAGCGGGCATGGAGACACATGCCCTCGTGCTTAAAGGATTTGGCCTGAAAATGGCACATTTAACCCAAGTCAATGTCCTTTGGCCAGAATCTGTCACATGGCCCTTCCCAAATATAATGATTGGCCAAGGAAATGGATCTTCAGTCTACCTGGGGAGGGGAGGAGAACTGGAAATATTGGTGAGCCCTTGTAATATCTACTATTATGACTTTCTGCATAAGATCTAAACTCCTTGCATAACATTCAATGAAGTTTCTCATGACTGGGCCCCTGTCCACTGTATAAGCCTCCCCTCTCTCCATTTTCTTCTTGGTCCACTCATAATCCCAGATGTTCTTTCTGAAACAGACCATACTTGCTTCTTCCTTTGCACACAACACTCATGGTGCTGGAATGCTCTCACACCCCTTTTCATCTGGCTGGCGGGTATGTATTCTTTAAGACTTAACTTAAATGCCACCTACTCTAGGTAGCCTTCCTGTGGCATCAGTCCCCATAGGTGGCCCTTCTTTGTGTCCCATTTCATCCTGAGCTCGTTTCTATATAATTTTTTTAAAAAATTTATTTATTTCTCCCCCCTCCCTCCATTGTCTGCTCTCTGTGTCCCTTCGCTGTGTGCTCTTCCGTGTCTGTTTGTATTCTCATTAGGAAGCTCCAGGAATTGATCCTGGGACCTTCTGGAGTGGGAGAGAGGCGATAGTTCTTTTGCACCAGCACAGCTCCCTAGTCTGCTGCATCTCTTATTGTCTCTCCTCTGTGTCTCTTTTGTTGTATCATCTTGCTGCATCAGCTTTCCACATGGGCTGGCATTCCTGTGTGGGGTGGCATTCCTCATGGGCCAGCACTCCTGTGGGTCAGCTCACCACGTGGGCCAGCTTGCCTTCACCAGGAGGCTCTGGACATCGAACACTGGACCTCCTATATAGCAGACAGGAGCCCAATTGCTTGAGCTATATCCACTTCCTGAGCCTGCTCTTCTAACCACTTTATATTACCTCTCTACCACTGTACATTGTACTCTGTCTAAAAGGCAATTCATGAATGTCCATTGAATAAATGATAGAATGAATGAAGCAAGTGTTTATATACCAGGAACTATGAACAATAAACAGCACATATAAAGGTTAAAATCACACAGAAGATAAAGAAGCTTAGTGATTAAATGGTCTTTTTTAAAAAAGATCTACCTATCTATTTATTTATTTATTCCCCCCCTCCCCTCTTCCCACCCTGCTGTTTTTGCTGTCTACATTGTCTTCTCCTCTCATTTTCTCTCCTCTAGGATTCACCAGGATTAGATCCTGGGGACCTCTGATGTGGAGAAAGTTTCCCTGTCAGGTGTACCACCTCAGTTCCTGGTTTCTGCTGTGCTTCACCTTGACTCTCCCCTTGTTTCTCTCTCTTTTTTTTTTAAGATGTATTTATTTATTTATTCCACCCTCCCCAACCCCCCCGCCCCGGTTGTCTGTTCTCTGTGTCTATTTGCTGCGTCTTCTTTGTCTGCTTCTGTTGTTGTCAGTGGCACGGGAATCTGTGAACCGCGGACCTCCCATGTGGTAGACGGACGCCCTAACCACTGGGCCAAGTCCACTTCCCGTAACTGAATTTTGAACCCAATATTACTCTGGGGAGGGATCAAATGGGGAAATATGGAGTGTTCTTTAAAGCAGGCATTATTAAATCAAAGTTTGTAAGACCCTAAGTGTTGGTTCCCTGTGATATCAAGGAATGGAAGTTTAACTGCTAGAATGGAGAAGGGGGCAGTACAAGGCAGAGGAAACAGGAGAAACCTTTCCTGTCCTGAGAAACTTTCAGTCTACTTGAAGAGACAAAACAGAATCTCATAGACATGACATTAACAATTCTAATCATTGTCCATGAGCAGTAGTAACCATTCCCAGGAAAGCCTAGTAGCAAGAAAACGCATGTGGTGTCGTTCATTCCCTTTGATTTCTAATGATGGTTTTACTCTGTTCTACTAATCTGACTCAGGAGATCCATCGCCAGGTAAGCTTTGAACCATTTCTAGCCTGTGTGTAAAGGTGGCCCAGGTTTTCCAACAATGTAGGGCCGATGTATAACCCTAAAGCTCTTGAGGATGTACGTCTAACTGCCTGGGTGGCTCCCAATAAACTTCAGAAATCACAGTTATTGTTCAAGATTGTGACTTCACTGTGGATCCCAGAATCATCAAAGTACTTACAACTTCTTCTCACAAGTCGGTAGCGATACTTTTTTTATTGTACTCACATTTATCCACAACACTGTCTCTAGCTACCTCAATCTTGGAGATATTTTGATTAAGGAGGATGATCTAAGGAACAAAGTAACAAAGAGCCTTTAAAGGAAAATATTTGGAACTAAATTTGAGAGGAATTTCTCGTTTCATTTTTTTACAACTTAAAATTGTCTTAAAATGTTGGATTAGGAAGTTATTTAAAAAGAGGTGGTTGCAAAATGTTTTAAAATTCTCTTTCCAATATTGGTTTGCATGTTCTTTATACTGACAAGTCTGAAACTACAATCAATATGGAATCCTTGCTTTGAAATGCAGTCATTTTCTCTAACAAACCATCTGAAGGGGCTAAATCAAGGCAGCTTTCCACTGAGTTACAGTAGTGGAGACTCTAATTATCCCGTCCGCAGCTCAACTTGTGTTGTAATTCATTAAAATTCTTTCTCCCCCTTTGCAGTTGGATGCATTTCAATGTACTCTAAATTCTAATCTTTTCCTGTTTCAAAAATATCGACAGTTAAGAGTATATTTGTATCTCATTTGTTAATTTGATTTTGTAATGATCTCTTTGTCCCTTCATTTCTGTGGCCCATGGCTGTGCCTGTTCTACCAGTCAAAATGCAAATTTTCTTAGGGGCTGGCCCCAATTGTCCCATAGCACAAGAATTTTGATCTTGCAAAATGATTTGCATCTGGATGAAAGATTCCCATCACCTGTATGAATTTGCACCTGAATGCAAATCCAAGGCCAGTGGGATCGGGGAGGTAGACCCCGGGAGGTGGGCTCTGGGAAGGGAGAGTTAAAGTCATTGGAGTGAAGGAAGCAGGTGTTACACAGTATGTGAAGATTGTTGGCTTTCAGAACAGACCAGGGAGTGCAGCCTTTGATTTTTGCCCTTTGGGAAAGTCTGTGGAGGTGTGGAGCCATTAGCCATTGGCAGGTCAACTGCACATTGTCAGGACAGGAGCAATTATGTCAATCCTCTGCCCTGTGGCTTTCAAAGGTCTCCCTGGGCAGCCTGACTGGGAGAGGTATTGGGCGCGCAGCCTGCTTGGTGGGGTCACTACTGAACTTGTATACACCCTGTGTGAGCATGTGTGTCTTTCTTCCCCAGTGTGTGTCTTTCTTCCCCAGCGCACGTCATTTTTGTACGTAGGCAGCCAGGGAAGTTTCCAACTATTCTTCTAAGAATGTGTAGCCTTGGAGCTGCCCACATGAATTTTCTCTCAGTTTTCTGATGTTTGCTCTCTGGAGGAGATACTGGGGGAATGGTTTTGTTTCACTTGTAGGTCTGATTCTTTCATCTCTTCTCACCCAGTGGAAACATGAGGTCTTCTGATTACAAATCAAATGTCATTCCATCAGGAAGAGTAGATTCAAAGGAGAAAATACAAATAGTCAGTGATTACTGAAAAATGAAACACAATGTGTTTTTCCACCGTATGTTTTAGAGAATAAAGGATTATGATTTACACTAGAATTCTGCTTTGCATTTTAAAATGTGAGTTGGAGAGTTTTTTAGTAATCATTGCTTGCCCCATATTAAAAGGGGAAATGACATTAGAAATAATTTCTAATGCATATCCAATTACCTATTATTTTAAGGGTCTGACTAAAGACATGATTTAAAAATCAAATTGATAACTCAACATTTGTTATTAATCATATAATTAAATTAGATTGCCTTTCCACGAAGATGGTGCCGAAAGCGAAGAAGGAAGTGCCTGCCCCTCAAAACCAAAGCCAAAGCCAAAGCTTTGGAAACCAAGAAGGCAGTACTGAAAGGTATCCACAGCCACAAAAAAAAGAGAAGATCTGCACGTCACCCACTTTCCGGAGGCCCAAGACGCTGCATCTCAGGAGACAGCTCAAATATCCTTGGAAAAGCACCCCCAGGAGAGACAAGCTTGGCCACTATTCCATTGTCAAGTTCCCCCTGACCACTGAGTTTGCCAGGAAGAAGATTGAAGACAACAACCTACTTATGTTCATTGTGGATGTCAAGGCCAACAAGCACCAGATCAGGCAAGCTGTGAAGAAGCTGTATGACCTTGACATAGCCAAGGTCAACACCCTGATCAGGCCTGATGGAGAGAAGAAGGCGTATGTTCCACTGGCTCTTGACTATGGTGCTTTGGATGGTGCCAACAATATTGGGATCATCTAAACTGAGTCCAATTGACTAATTCTAAATATGTAAGTTTTTTGACCATGAAAAAAAAAAAATTTGCTCATCCTGACTTTGTATTTTGCTTGATATAGTTTTACTAAATAGGGATTTTCAAGGGTAATCCAATATTGTTAATGCAATGATTATACTGGTTCAGGGTTATGCATCTAAAGAGCAAAAAAAAAAAAATTGAACTGATTAGGAGTTTTATCTAATTACACTGGTCCATTAAAAAATACTGTATCCCATAGGTCTGCTAACACCTAACATATTTGCTGGAAATTTAAAAGCTCCCTACCTTTCTCCTCTTTCATCCTGTAAGGCATGGTGTATCAAAGGAGCTTGTATTGCAAGTTTTTACAAGATGGTTTTACCAGCCCTCTCTTTAAATCTCTTCTGCAGGAGTCATTTCCCTCTTTCAAAGGGTAACTATATTTATGATTTGGGCCATGAGCCTCTGGGGACACTTGGAGTTACTTTAAGGAGTTCTTAAATCCATATTTATACCAAGTTTTATCAAAGACATATTGCACGACAAACTAATGTATGGCATGCCCTACTATTTTTGAAATGTAAGTAGCTGTTGTAATAATAAATACAAAATATGCTGCTTTCAGAGTAGATTTTGGGTTTTTCAATCAACAGATTCTACAACAAAACTCCTATTATTAGGTTAAAATGGTTTCTCATGTTGGAAAAATTGGGGAACTACTAGAAAGTAGATGTGGAAAGTGTCACCGATATGGCAAGCTTCCATTGCAACTAAAGTTCCTTGTGGGGCCTCTGAACTCTCCAGGTTCAAAGGAGTAATTCAATGCTAAGAATGAATCATGCTTATGTAACACACTGGTAACAAAAGTTTAGAACATTAGGATTCTGGAAAAAAAAAAAAGGAGCATATTCAAATAAACTGCTAATATAGAGTCTTTGAGTTTGGTGTGTGTGTTTTTTTTTTTTTAGTGTTCTCAAGTTACCACACTGTAGCTAAGTAAGCAGATGACAGCTGACTGTGGAAGTCTATAAATTCATTTTAATCAAGCTCGAAGCCAGTCCTGGTCCTCTGAATCATAAGGAAGGAGAGGACTCAATAAAATATGCCCAACTCTGCCCCATTTTCCAGGCTGCGCTACCCTTCTCCCACCTCAGGATCAATGCCAGGTGAGGAAAATGGGAGCCGAGCCTGGAAGCAGATGTTCTGGAAAGTACCGAGGCGAAGTTGTGAGGAGACCAGGCCCGAGTGTTAAAATATGACAATCACTAATTAGCAGTGCCCACAACCGTGGTCAAGAGGCCGCCCCTATCACTCAGACACATTTGAGCATAAAGCACAGGGGGACGAGGTGGCATTTCTAACCATAATCCCGAAGTGGTCTCCAACCAGGAAAAGGTCGATTTACACTGTCAGCAGGCAAATAAGTCCATGCGTTTTACACACTCCGCAGAAGATTTTATTGTTTCGCAACAATTATCGTTCCCTTTCATGTCTCAACATTCTGGGTCTCAGAAGAGAAGGGAATTGGGACTGTCACCCTTCTGCTAGGCAGCAGTTTATGGCCGGACAGGTGCAAATGCCGTATCTAATCTCTCCCCAGGGTCTGTTGTGTAGCAGCTGCAGCAGTGGGAGGGAGCCAGGGAGTTATTAAATATCAAGGAAGTGTCTGTGCCAATAATGTCCCACTTCAGGGTGGTAAGCGATATTTATAAATTGTTTTTCGTTTAGAAAGGGTGACACCGGTCAATGGGGGAAAAGCCATGCTTTGTGAGATGCCAGCCATGGGGGCGAGGACAGAGTGACTTTCTCCCAAGTCCGAAGGGAAATTTGGGACCCTCGTTCCGGCTGTTTCCTTTTTGGCACGGTGACTCCTACAGTTGCCAGAGCTTTGAAGTTGACTTTCATTCCTGCCACTGGTTCCCCTTGATTGTGGGTAGGCTACGCAGGCACTCAGAGACAAAGGATATTCACCCGAAAAAACAAAAACTTGCCTTAATCCCTCATTCATGCCCCAGGATATCAGCAAGGTTATTCGAGTTTGGGATAAAGTAAAATGAAACCTCAAAGAGAGAAGGGAAAGATAAAAAGAAGGTATGTGTTAATGATTTAAATGGGCTGCCCCAAGGCAACAAAAACACGCGCTGTGAAGTCAGAGCGTGAGTAAGCTGCGTTCTACGGCTTCCTGGATACCGGAGTTGGGACAAGGTATCTGGGCCCCAATTTTCTTATCTGTTGAATGAGAAGTTGATCATTGTAGGAGTCCTTTCAGTTTTACAAATCTATGAAATATATCCTGAATATATACTACACACCCAGAACGGGGGTAGGCATTCTCTCAAGCACCAAGGCAGTAAGACACAATCGATATGATGTAATAAGGGAGGCAAAACGAGCACAGGTAAAACAATTACTTACCGATGTGAAACTTTTTATGAAGTAAGATAGTAATGTAAAAATAATCAGCCAGGGGGATGGTTTAGGATACGCAGTAAGATCCTGTCCTTAACTCTGTTTTGTTCAGGGTCTCTCCCTCCCCACTAGACATTTACAAGAGAATATAGATGGCATCTGCAGCGGATAGGAATTGCATTTTTGAAATGTATCAGAAACTTGATGACAGAGATTTAACCAAACAGGGGCTATTTTGTCCAAAGAAAAGAGAGTCTTGGAGGTACACAGCCAAGGGCTGGTGTGGCAGCTCCACAATGGCATCTTGTCCCGGGCTACTTTTCTCTCCATCGTTCTTAGAATATGGCGTTCACTCTCATGAGTCTTTAATAATTTTTCCTGGAAGCCCACCCAGTGACTTCTGCTTTCATCTCCTTGGCCAGAGTTGTGTCACATGACCGTCCCTAACTGCGAGTGATTCTGGGAGATAAAGCTATGAATGCATTGCTGCAATTGAACCAAATCAAGGATTTTTCAGTAAGGCAGAAGATGATAATGGATAATGGGTATGAAATTCACAATGGCTGTCACAAAGATTCACAGATCACACAGGCTGGGAGGACAACACAAGGAATGATGGAGCCTGAGCTCCAAGGGATTTCAGAAGATGGAGTAATAAAATGACTCTAACATGTGGAATTCAATAGGTTTAAATTAAATTAATTTCTTACCCTTGAATCTAGGAATTAAGCTCTCCACAGTCAGAATGGAGGGAAATGTTTCTTAATGGCACTCCATAAAAATATTTACTAATTTCAATCAACCATGAGTAACAGCAGCAATCAAAATAATATCTAGTGTTTCTTGAATGTTTTACCATAGTTATCTCATTTAATTCTCACAGCAAATCTCTGAGGTATATCTATTATTGTTATTATAATGCCATTTTATTTTTGGAAAGCTGAGAATTACTGGACAAATGCCCCCATTTCTAGTAAGTGGGTGGTCCAGGGGTTCAAATGCCAGAGGCTTTACTATTTACCTTTATATTATACTATCTCCTAAGGAAACATGATCTCTTGTCTACAAAGGCTAATTCGGTTTTGGACTGCTTCAATAGTATCGTGAAGCTTTTGTCTAAAAAGGTGATGGCCTCTGTCTTTTCTGATCAGAACACATATGCAACCCTGCTCTTAATTCTTTTTTTTTTTTTAAATTTTCTCCCTTTCCTCCTCTTTGTCTGCTCTCTGTGTCCATTCGCTGTGTGTTCTTCTGCATCTGCTTGCATTATCTGGCAGCACTGGGAAACTGAGTCTCTCTTGTTGCGTCATCTTGCTGTATGAGCTCTCTGTGTGTGTGGCGCCACCTCTGGACCGGCTGCGCTTTTTTCACGCAGGGCAGCTCTCCTTGTGGGTTGCACTCCTTGTGTGTGGGGCAGCACTGCGCACGGGTCAGCTCCCCACACAGGTCAGGAGGCCCTGGGGATTGAACCCTGGACCCTCCATGTGGTAGATGGACGCTCTATAATTTGAGCCATGTCCACTTCCCTTAATTCTTAAATCCACACTCAGACAGGAATTGTTAGCATCTTCTTACCCCACACCACCTCTGCCTCAGTCTCAGAGGATGAGATGGGTGCTCAAGCTAATGATTCAGCCTTCACTTGGTCCCATCTCTTCTTCATCTCCTCTGGCGTCTTGCTCCATCAGTTGACCTTTGATTTCCTTTCTTTCCCACTCACTGCAATAAAAAATGAGGAAAAAAGGGATAGCAGGTCTACAACACAAAATTTCCCATTTTACTACTTGTGTTAGTCAGCCAAAGGGGTGCTGAAGCAAAATACTAGAAATGGGTTGATTTCTATAAAGGGTATTTATTTGGGGTAGGAGTTTACAGATACCAGGCCATAAAGCCTAAGTTACTTCCCTCACCAAAGTCTATTTGGAGCAAGATGGCTGCCGACGTCTGTGAGGGGTCAGGCTTCCTAGGTCCCTACGTTCCTGGGGCTTGCTTTTCTCTGGGTTTAAGGTTCCTTTCTTCCTGGGGCTTGCTTTTCTCTGGGTTCAAGATTCCTTTTTTCCTGGGGCTGGCTTCTCTTTCCTCTGTGAGCTGACTTCCCAGGGATCCAGCTTAAGTCTTCAGCATCAAGCTCCAACATCAAAACTCCAACTTCAGAAACCCTCAACTCTGTCCTTTGCCATGCCTTTTATCTGTGAGTCTCCACCCACCAAGGGGTGGGGACTCAATGCCCTACTGGCATAAGAGGTTTACATAATTACTTAATCAAGTAAATCTATGAATCCAAATTAATCTAATATGCCCAGAAGAAAAGATCAGTTTACAAACATAATCCAGTATTTCTTTTTGGAATTCATCAATAATATCAAACTGCTACACCACTTTTCATGTGTACCCAACTTACTTTCTATTGATTCTTTTTTACCCAGACAATATATTCATTCAAGAATTTTCCATCCTAAATAAATACTCCCACCAAACCTCATTTGTAGAAATGTGCACCTTTCTAACAACTGCTTCTAATGAGTCTTTGTTAAACACATTTCTTAAGATGCTCTCTCTGTGTAGAATGTCCCAGAAATCACAAAAGACAAATCCTTCTTCATAGGTAGCCATCTTCGTGAGTCAGAGAAGCTTACAAACTGGCTGCTTCTATCTCAAAGACTGCTTATTTATCTGAGGTGCATTAAGAAACATTCATAACTACGTTATGAAGCCTAGTTTTCACAAACATGTTTTCCTACTAAACCCATTTGACTCTTAATTCACTAGGAAACTCTGTTAACATAAACCTGCATGATTTTATTGGCTCTTTACTCGTTTTCTCATTATATTACTTTCAAAGCTGAGTTCTGCTCTTTTACACCTAGGAAATCATTTCGGTAGCTGTACAGGTATTTCACTAATCACGGAAACAGGAGCATATTGAATGAATAGAATTACTCAAAAATGTAAAGACTACTCCTAACTCGTATTTTAAAATAGAACTTCCAACTTTAAAAAGCACATTCACGTGCATTAACCAGCTGCATGCATTACTCGCAAAAGTTTTTCATTCCCAGGTTAAAACAAGCCTGAGCTAGAGAAGGGAAGTGATTTGCTCGCTGTCAACTACCTCCTAGTTTAAACAGCCCTCCCCGCCTCCGCCCCCGTGCATGACCAGGCACTTGTTTACTTTCATCTCTGCCCACTGTTAGTTTCCATGCCCCAAGTGAGAGGAGGGAGGGAGGAAGGAGAGAGAGGCAGGGAGGGAGGGAGAAGCAGCCAGATTGACCATTAGAATGAAATGGAGTAAGAAGCTAATGACACATGGAAAGCACTCAACGAGCTTATGCAGATGCTAGAAGAAGCCCCACATTATAAACAAACAAAAAACTGGCGCCACTGTGTATTTCTTCAAAAATAGACTGCCTTTTACAATCAACTTTTAAAAGCTAATAACCTTTCTGTAATGTAGACGAACAACAAGCATCATACCCTGTTTTTTTAAACTACACTTGCCTCCGCTTTCATGTATTTTTACCAAATAACATGGTTCAGAAGAGCTACGGCTCAGTGTTAAACAGACCTAAGGAAAAAGAATGGCCTTTCAGTGTTCCACAGGTAAAAGAAACAGTTTAGGAGAATATTTTATTAAACATGTTTTCATGGAGGGATCAAATAGCAGGCAATTATTTTGTAATTGCCTTCCAGCCCCTTTCTATGTAATTGTTCATTTGGTTATATGTGCCTTACAAATTAGTGCCCCCAAAGATCTAAAAAAAAAATTACACAGAACATGGTGATTATCCTTAGAGTTACATAGTTTCTCAAAGGGTAATTGCCATTTAATTTGCTAGGTCTGAATTCATATCGTGACCTCCCTGTAATCATGTACTTACAAAGTGACTTGCATGGCTGTTGGGCCTCAAAAGATTGTGCATGGCGAAAGTAAAGTGTGGGGAAGTGCTTAGGACTGTTGCAAGTCCAAGGTAGTGTGGCGGCGGCCTGAGTTCACTCCTGCTCCCTGCTTATACCAGCTCTCAGTAAGCATTGTTGACTGCATATACCCCTGCAGGTGCCTTGGTTTTCCTCACCCCAGCTTCAGAGGGAGAGGAAAGTTTTTATCCAATCAAAAGACCACTCCCTTTTAAAACCTTCGCTAGGTTTCTTAAATAATCAAATGGAGAGAAAGAGAAAGTCTCAATTTTTAAAAATCAAGAACAATTTTTTAAAAAATCATTCATATAAGAAGTAAAAGTACATTGTTTGAGGGAAGCAGATGTGGCTCAAGCAGTTGGGCACCTGCCTACCACATGGGAGGCCCTGGGTTTGGTTCCCGGTGCCTCCTAATGAAGATGGGCAAGACGGTGAGCTGACGCAACAGGATGACGCAACAAAGAGACACAGCGAGGAAACACAATGAGAGATGCCACAAGCAGGGAACGGAGGTGGCTCGAGTGATTGGGCGCCTCCCTCCCACATGGGAGGTCCCAGGTCCAGTTCCCAATATCTCCTAAGAAAAAGAAGATGAACAGAGAGCAGACAGTGAGTACAAACAATGAGGGGTGGGGGGAAGTACACAGTTTGAGAGGGAGAGCAAGAGTCAGGAGTCCACCTAAGGTCTTCAGACATCAGAGAAAAGTGTTTAGTATGAAGTCCACCCTGAATGTATAGGCGTTATAAAGTGATATGGCTTCTGAGGCAGGGGTGAGGGTGGTGGAGGGTGAGAGGTGTCAGAGTGATTCTTTCAGCCCAGACAGTGGTGTGCTGGAGGCAATCCTACTGGCTTTTGAGAGCCAGTTGTTAAATATTTGGGGATGTTGCGAGCAGGTCGTTAAACTATTGGAATCTTCAAATCTGCCACGGCAGGAGAATTTACACCACAGAAATTGGCAAATAACACAAGCCAGTGTTTTCCTTTATACCCGCCTGCCCCCTACCCCCTAGAGCAGGGGTTCTTAACCTTTTTTGTACCCCGGACCCCATACTAAGTCCACACCATACTGGGTGGTATTTAATAAATCCATCACACCCGCACCAACACGTCCCCACAAGAATATTGTTTGTTTGAATTTCAGTTCAAGCTCACAAACCCCTTGTTAAGAACCCCTGCCCTAGAGCCAATTTACCAGCACATAACTAAGCCCAAATATCATTAAAGGAACACAAAAGCCAGTTATTTGGCAATTTTTATGGGACAGGGTTGCCCTACTTACCAACTCTTAGACTTCCCCTAAGCAACTCCAAGTCTAATTTCTCTTTTCCTTCTTTCTCTTGGCCCCTCCAACTATTACAAGTAAACACTAATTCGTAGGAAGCCCATATTTGAATATAAGTAGTTAAGAGCCCAGGATTTGAATTTGAACCCTGATTAGATACACCCGGTTTCCAATCCCCAGGCCACTTTTACCACGTGTGTGATTCGGGCAATACCTCTTCATGCTTTGATTCTCCCATTTGTGAAAAGGGCATGATATTTCTTATCTAATGGAATTGGGGGAAATAATAACAGAATCTTCCTCACAGGGTTGATGGAAGGATTAAGTGAGTTATTACACACGAAGCACTTAGAACTTTCTCTGACCAATAGAGATCGGCTATACATATGTTTGCTGTATTTATTAGTAGGAAGATATGAGCACGCTGGCACGTTATAGAAGAAAATGATCTTTGTGTCTATTCTTTTTCACAGTGCTGTTATTATGCAAACATTACTAGAGATACAGAATGGGTATGTGGGTTGAAACACCTTTTTCGGCAGGCATTGGAAGCTGATGTCTCCGGGAGTGAACCCTTAGCTCTGGAAGTCAGTGAGCCCTCCCTGGTAGGTAGGGGGGTGTAGGCCAGGGGCCCTCAACCTGCGAAGGAAGCAGGGCAAGGAGAACGGAGTGGTCTTTCTCTGAACTCACAGAACTTACCCCCTGTACCGCTCAGTCTACAATCACCGGGATACAACGTGAGTCTGCGCTGCATTTCGGTGCTTATTTAACTCTAGCAGGGCCATGTGTTGCGCCAGGCGGGTTGGAAATGTCATCATGCCTTTTCCTGCTTTGTGTCCCCGCTCACACAGGAGGAGCTCAGCAAATACCTTGTGTTCACTGGGGATTTTGTTTCCACTGAGGGTACCAGGGTGCTCGGGCCGTCCCTCCTTGCTCTTTTGGGGTTGGGTGGGGCGATCCCGTGGCACCCCTTCTCAGCTGTTTCTCTGCCCTCTCCCTATGGCAGTGGCCCTGATTTCAATACCGCTGACTTAGCACGGAAGCCAAAAGGATGGGACAGAAGCTGTGGGACCCAGTCCCCGGGGCATGCCCGAGCCGAAGGCAAAGGGGGAGAGGAGGCGACGGCTCGGCTGGTGGCCCGTCGAGGGGGCAGGCGTCACACGCCAGCTCCTTGGCCTGCGTGGGCTCTTTGCCTGAAGTTCAATCTCATTACCAGAGGACTTCTGAGCTCTGAAGAACATCTCAGCAGAGGTGGAGTCCAATGCCCACAAGTGAGAGCCCATTCATGAATGAGGCTGTGTGACGCGGGTGAGGGGCATGGCTGTAAGATTTGCATGCGGGGACCCCTTACTACTGGGTATGGTTTATAGTTCGGTTTCTCTCAAATCTCTGAAATCGTGCTGAAGCCACGTCTGTCCATAGCCCCTGGCTGAATCGCGATGCTCTGCTCTCTTGGATTACAGAATTTATACCAAAACAACCTGATTTGCAGTGTTTGCCTATGTCGGTGGGCGAATACCACCACGCTGGCTGATGTCAGCTGCCATGGTTTAGTGTCCAGCTTGCAAAATTCCTGAATATTTAACAATCCTGTTTTTTGAGATGGCCCTCGCACACCACTGATTATCCGTACATATAATAGGAGGGCTTCTGGGTGAGTTTGGGCGATCTCTGCTCTCTTGCACTATTTTTTTTTTTTAGGTACTGGGGCCCAGGGATTGAGCCTGGGACCCCCTATGGGGGAAGCCGGGGCTCAACCACTGAGCCACATTGGCTCCCCTGAGTTGGTGTTTTCTTCGTTTTGCTTGCTGTTTTTTTTTTTTTCCAGGCGGCACCGGGAACCAGACCCGGGGCCTCCCTTGTGGGAAGTGGATCAACCACTCGAGCCACATTTTATCTCCTCTCTTGCACCTTTATTTTTAATTTTTTCTAGCTCTTTTATTTATTTATTTATTTATTTTATTTCTCTTCTCTCCCCTCCCCCGTTGTCTGCTCTCTGTATCCCTTCGCTGTGTGTTCTTCCATGTCTGCTTGTATTCTTGTCAGTGGCACCCGGAATCTGTATCTCTTTTTGTTGCATCATCTTGCTGCATCAGCTCTCTGTATGTGTGGTACCATTCCTGGGCAGGCTGTAGTTTTTTTCACATGGGGCGGCTCTCCTTACGGGCTCACTCCTTGCGCATGGGGCTCCCCTACATGGGAGACACCCCTGCGTGGCAGGGCACTCCTTGTGCGCATCAGCACTGCGCATGGGCCAGCTCACCACACAGGTCAGGAGGCCCTGGGTTTGAACCCTGGACCTCCCATGTGGTAGGTGGGCACCCTGTCCTTTGGGCCAAATCTGCTTCCCCCACTTGCACCTTTATTTACCCAGGACTGTAGCAAGACAACCTTTTTGAACTTCAGTTTTCTCCCTCATCTGTAAACCAAAAAAGTTGAAAGAATCAATTGCCTTCACTTTTTTTCCCGAAAGGTTTATATAATGTGACAATTTGTATGAAGCAGTATTTTTTCCCTTAAAGTGGGAAATACTTTTGAGAGGAAACATTCAGTTTCAAGTTTAATGACATTAAGTAAATATAGTCATCTCTTCCCCTCCTCAGCCCTTTATCTCACTGAGGCTCTTCTTGAACTTGCCTTCTTATGGGGTAATGGTTGAAGCAGACAGTCAAAGTCACTTTGCAGTTTCACCTTGCAAGTATTTTGATTTTCTAAGGCAGAAGTTCTTAATCTAAAATATTTAATACAATTAGTTTCCTTTGTATTCCTATTTTATTACATGCATATAAAAGTATTAATGTGGGAAGCAGACTTGGTCCAGTGGTTAGGGCGTCCGTCTACCACATGGGAGGTCCGCGGTTCAAACCTGGGCCTCCTTGACCCGTGTGGAGCTGGGCCATGCGCAGTGCTGATGCGCGCAAGCAGTGTCGTGCCACGCAGGGGTGTCCCCCGCGTAGGGGAGCCCCAAGCACAAGGAGTGCACCCCTGTAAGGAGAGCCACCCCATGCGAAGAAAGTATAGCCTGCCCAGGAATGGGGCTGCACACACAGAGAGCTGACACAACAAGATGACACAACAAAAGGAGACACAGATTCCCATGCCGCTGACAACAACAGAAGCGGACAAAGAAGAAGACACAGCAAATAGACACAGAGAACAGACAACCGGGAGGGAGCGGTGGCGGGGAAGGGGAGAGAAATAAGTAAAAAATCTTGAAAAAAAAAGACACCATCAGAAATGCTTTCTAAAAAAAAAAAAGCATTAATGAGGAGTGATCCTTAGACTTCACAGGACTGTCAAAGACTTGCGTGGCAAAAAAAAAAAAAAGTGTGTGTGAGCATCAGATGGAGAGTTCCGGAGGATGGAGGAAGAGAGCTTTCCCCCATCTGTGCTGCTGACAGAATCCTAGCAAAGGCACTGGGGGCCACCAACCTCACTAACCTCACTCTCCAGAATGCAAAGCTGGTGATGTGCTTATTCTGAGTAAATATGAATGAAATTAACTAAAATTTCTTATTAGCCATTAACTACACATAGGGTTTTGGTGGACTTCCTTTCCCAAAGCACGCCACCCATCCCCGCCCCCCTATTTTGTTCTTTGCCATATCTTTAAGTCAATGCTTACCATTGAGAGTTAGCATTCTTTCTGTCATTTATTTTTTATTTTTATTTTTTTAAAAATTCATTTATTTATTTAAATCCCCCCTCCCCCCCCAGTTGTCTGTTCTCTGTGTCTATTTGCTGCGTCTTGTTTCTTTGTCCACTTCTGTTGTCGTCAGCGCACGGGAAGTATGGGCGGCGCCATTCCTGGGCAGGCCGCACTTCCTTTCGCGCTGGGCAGCGCTCCTTATGGGGTGCACTCCCTGCGCGTGGGGCTCCCCTATGCGGGGGACACCCCTGCGTGGCAGGGCACTCCTTGAGTGCATCAGCACTGTGCATGGGCCAGCTCCACACGGGTCAAGGAGGCCCGGGGTTTGAACTGTGGACCTCCCGTGTGGTAGACGGACACCCTAACCACTGGGCCAAGTCTGTTTCCCTCTTTCAATCATTTAGAAGCACGCTCTTTCAGAATAATCTAGAATGAAAGAAAAGCTTATATTGAAACCTACTGCATCTTGGAAACTTGGATGTCTGTGAGCTTTCTCCTCTAACAAGGAGATGTTGTTTAGCACTCTCATTTTTTTTTCTTCAGATTTACTTATTTCTCTTTGTTTTTGCATTTGCTGTGTCTGTTTTTGTGTGCTCATCTTCCTTTTAGGAGGCAGTGGGAACTGAACCTGGGACCTCCTGTGTGGGAGGAAGGTACCTAATCACTTGAGCCACCTCTGCTCCCTGCTTTGTTGTATCTTTCATTCTGTTTTCCTCCTTGTGTCTCTTGTTGCATCATCTCGTTGCTTCAGCTCTCTGTCTTGTTCATCTTTTTTAGGAGGCACTGGGAACCAAACCCAGGACCTCTCATGTGGTAAGTGGGAGCTCACTCACTTGAGCCACATCCACTTCCCACTCCCTCATTCTTATAACAAACAGTGAGGACCACCCACTTGCCAGGCAGAGGCCTTGAGGCCAAACATGCCACATTCCTACCCTCAGAGAGCTTGCAAGTTCACTGAGGGGGACACTACGCAAACAAAAAGCACCAGCAGCAGGTGCTCAGTGCTACAGAGAAGAAGGGCAATGAGTGGTGGAAGGTGTGACTGCAACTTGTGGCTAGACAGTCCCCTCTTTTTTTGTTTTATTGATGAATGACATTTACTTTTTTTTAGATTTATTTTTATTTACTTTCTTTTTCTTTATTTATCATCCCCTCCTCCAGATGGCTCTCTCATCTGTCTGCTCACTGTCTGCTTGTTCTCTCCAAGAGGCACCGGGAACCAAACCCGGGACCTCCCATGTGAGAGGCGAGTGCCCAGTGGCCTGAGCCACATCCACTCCCCTTGGGCTGTGGCGTCCGCTGGCTTGTGGCATCTGCTTGTCATGGCAGGGGCGGAGTCTAGCTCGTCTTCTCTTAGGAAGCACCAGGACCCGAACCTAGGACCTCCCATGTGGTAGAAGGCACTCAAGGGTTTGAACCACATCAGCTTCCCTGGATTTCCTCTTTTATAATCATTTCCTTTTCATCGATTTGCACAGAATTTTATCAGTAAAGATAAATAAATGCATGGACTCTTCATTTTTTCTTCCTCATATGCAACTAGAACATATACAGTGTGTCTGAACCACAAATTCACATGAGCAAAAAGTAATACATTGCATTATTTACCAGTGGCCTCCATCCTGGTACACAGTAGGATTTTTTTTTTTTAGATTTATTTTTATTTTTTCCCTCCCCTTCCCCCCATTGTCTGTTCTTTGTGTCAGTTCACTGTGTGTTTTCCTGTGTCCGCTTGCAGTCTTGTCATGTGGGACTGGGAATCTGTGTTTCTTTTTGTTGCGTCATCTTGCTGCGTCAGCTCTCTGTGTGTGCTGCGTCAGCTCTCTGTGTGTGCGGCGTCACTCCTGGGCCGGCTGTGCTTTCTGCACATGGGGCGGCTCTCCTTGTGGAGCGCACTCCTTGCACGTGGGGCTCCCGTATGTGGGGGACACCCCTGCGTGGCAGGGCACTCCTTGCGCACATCAGCACTGCACATGGGCCAGCTCAGCACACGGGTCAGGAGGCCCTGGGTTTGAACCCTGGACCCTCCATATGGGAGGCGGATGCCCTATCCATTCAGCCACAACCGCTTCCCTTGTAGGATTTTAAAAACACCCCTGGGCCACTTCTTGGTGGGGGCATATCTGTGAGAAACCATGAGCCAACAGGATACCCTTAGCAGGGTGAGAGGTGCTGCCACGAGCCTCCTGCTCTGGCACCCACACTGAGCACTGTCACTCAAGGCACCTCTTCCAGGTGCTTCCAGCCAAGCCTCACCCGCCTCTGTTTGGAGGTCAGCCTTCAGGGCACAGGACCTGGCCCATGACGAAGCAGGAGAGGCGGGCCCCCTAGAGGAACTCCTTACCTCTCCGAAATGATTTCCCACCTGGAGAGTTGAGCCCTGAAATTCCACAGTTAGACAGCCATACCTCTGTGGGAAGCGTAATTTTCTTCAAAAATACCCGTGCCCCTGAGAAGTTACTGGTCATTCCTACTATTTTGTGAAGGAGTTTATGGGCTCATTTCCCGATCGGAGCTTTTGAAAGCCGGGAGCAAGGCAAATTTATAAGATTATTGGATTCGACCATTACGAGCTGAAAGGGCAGAGGAAGAGAGGGCCTAGGTTTGGCTCTCAGCTCACACCCACAAATCTGCCAACTCAAAGCAGGCCCCGTCCTTTATCGAAATGTCACTTCATAGTCACAGGAATTCCATAATTACACGAGTGATGCGCTTTCATCCATTGACCTCTCTTCTGTCTAGAAAATTCCCTCTTCAAGAAAACCCAAATGAGAAGCAAACAGAGGAATACAATTCCTAAGACAGAAATGGGGGGGGGGACCCTTAAAAAGTGACCAGTGCGGGCCAACGCTGCAATCCTCTCCGTGCTGTTCATGCAGGCTGCACACGTCCTGCTGGCTTGGGACCCCAAGCCCTTGTCCTCAGAGGAGCAGGACACAATTGCTCTGCAGAGCACTTAGCACGTCCCAAGGGCTCTGTTAGTGTCGAGGATACGAGCCGATCTTCCAAGGGTGTCTCCTCAGAGGAAGGTGCTATGCAAGTACAAGTACTGTTATTCTTTTAGTGCAAATTTATAATTGACTCTCTGTTAAATATTTCAGCAAGCGAGATTAATTCAGTATGATTGCCATCATTAAACAAATGCCTGATAATGACTGCTTCCTCATTTTAGCATTTCTCAAACCACTGGGGTAATCCCATAGAAGGCTTTCGCGCCTTTGTCACATTAATGGGGCTGCACAGCCCAGGGGTCACAACAGAGCATGCATGCCGCGAAATTTCTAGAAACCGGACCACAATCGAAGGCTACTGCTGGACGACTTGATCTCTGAGCTTTTCCCATTGCCATGGCCATTCCGTTAGGTGCAATTTGCATCCAAGTAGCTTAAGACAATTTCTATCAAACAAAGAGGATGCTTTTGCAACCAAAACACGGGAAGAGAGGTTCCTGGCCAGGTTTTCTGATGCTGAAACTCATGCAAAAGAAGAGCCAGGGACGGCTTGAGCCTGTTTTCCCACGGGCACGGCCACCCTGAGAATTCACCTGCCATCTCAGCCAGCAGGACCGAAATAGTTAAGTCCCGCCGGCCGTGAGTTAAAACCTCTGCCCGAGAGCAGCAGCGCAGTTCCAGACGTGGCTGCCAGGTGTGGGCCCGGGAAGGCTGCCCTCCCCACGCCGCTCTCCCTGCTCCAGTCCTGTCCGCGGCCACCTAGCAAGCTGGCCTCCTCCTGCAAAGGACACGGGCTGCACACACCCTGTGAGTCAGCTGACTGCTGAGCCGGAGCTGCTGCAGTCTGCGCCATCCCAAGCGCCTGAATTTCCAGCTCCTGCAGTTTTCTGGTCCTGCTGCGGCAAAAGCCAAGCGGCGGAGCTTTCCAGCCTTACTTTCCTGCTCCCACGTACCAGTTCTTAACCCAAGCAGCATTTGCCTTTGCTTAGCCGGGAGCCCAGATGCAGAATGAAGGCACATGGTGTGAATTTTCAGCCAAGCAGGTACTGCTCGGTGCCTGGAGGCCACACAGCCTCGGATGGAGACCAGCTGGTGGGACACCAGCTAGGAGGAGTTTGGGGGGGGGACTCCCCCGACCCCACGGCTCTAACCTGCATGAATAAAAGTCTAGGACCCTGGAGACGAGGCTTGTCCTGATTTGCCTGGCTGGGGCCTGCAACCTGGGTCTGCGGCTGTGACAATCTCCCAGCTCGCCTGAAAGCTGGTCACAGAGGCTGGCGCAAGATCCCTGCTCCTGGGCTAGGACCAGCTTTCCCGGAGAAGCCAGACCCCCCTGTCCTAAAGCAGTCCCAAGTCCTCCCTGGATGCAGCTGTGGACCAGCAGCGACACACCAGCCATCAAGTGGAGAACTTCTGGGATTGCAGCCGGGGGCCGGTGGCGCCTGGGAGAAGGACACTGTCTAATTTCGGGGGTCCGATGGCCTCTTCTTCTTTCCCTAAGTTATGGGGCTCGCTTGGTATACAGTTGTCTGGATTCGCCTGCCTCCCGGCAGTCCTGGTCTGCTCTGGCTGGCGACGAGGGCGCCAGGGTGCCTGCGGTAGCACGACGCTCTGCAGCTGGGACGGGTCACCCTGGCAACAGAGGAGGACGCAGGAAAAAGCACCCCGTTTATCTCCTCCTGCGGCGTGAGCGGAACATGGCTCTGCCTCGCCGGGATGCCCTCCTCGTTGCGCGCGCGTGTGTGTTGTGAGTTGTGTGTGCGTGCCTTCGTTCATCTCATCCAAGAGCCCAACGTGTCACCGAGGATGCGGCTTCTAATGATTTGGGGGAAAAAAAGAGCCCGTGGAGATGCGATTTGAGACAGCAGCCCGTTTAGGTTATTGCCACTTTGAAACACTCGGTTTGGGAAGCCAAGCCCTAAGGGACAAGCTCGGGTAACCGAAAAAAGATAAAGAAAATAAAAATGACAAGCATAATGGAGGCTCTGTGAAAGACCTGTCAGAGCATCCGTTCACGGATGGCAATTTCGCCAGGCTGGGACTGAATAATTCATAGACTGAAATTACCCTGCTTTCACCTTTCCATTTAAACCGGCATGATCTGAATCTCTAATAAATTTTCAAGATAAAGTAAAATGCCAATTCGAGTCTGAAGAGCTTTGAAAACCAGATGCCACATCCTGTCTCCTTGGGTATCTTTCACAATTATCCTGTGAGAGCGGCACTTCATCACGAAGCACCATTACCAGGGAAAATTACTGTGATTACAATAGCAGCAATAGAATGCCATCCAAAGAGCTCTAATTTACCTAATTTGCTAAGACTGTGTGGTTCCCGTGCCCATTGTGTTCTCCGTGCCTGGCATCTGTGGATCTATCTCACACAGGACAAAAGTGCCGCAGCATGGGCACCACCTAAACTCCGAAAATCTCCTGGGTTAAAATGTCTCCTTCCTTGGGATTGCGATTTTGTGTTTTGTGTGAGTGTGTTCCCAATGCCTGTTGCGGGAAAATGGTGAGCCTCTCATGGATTGGGTTTTATTCTTTGACACAGGAGAGCATTGGCTTGTTAGTTTAGACACGCTTATTTATTTTACTGTATACAAGCCTGTGCTTACCAGAAGGGAAGTATGATTGTATTCTGGGTGAGTAGTTTAAAAATGCAGCTAAGATGAGCTGTGTTTATGTCTTTTTTGTCTACCTTGAAATCTCTGTCTGCTTTCAGGTTAGAGATTCTTTCGGGGAACTGGAATCCTGGTGTGAAGGGTTTAAAAACCTCTCTGATTTAAATTAAGCTCAGGAGAAACAACCAGTAATGTCTGTGTAGCTTTTATTAAAAGCACGCATGTTGGATTCAGTGAGTCGATGAAGCTTTGGCATGACTTTGGTGTGTCTGTGCATGTTTGCCTTCCAGTAGAAGTCTGTCCTAAAGATAACTTTTTTTTTTCTCTTTTCCTGATAGGCTGCACAGTTCATTTCAGGGAAATTGTGACATCCTGAGAAGGTGGCATGGGTCATAAATCCTCACTTGAGAACAGACTGTAATCGTTTAGCAGGCACAGAGTCTTCTGGAATTTTTTTCCTCAGGAACAGGAAGGCAGTATGGGGGTTTTGCCCTCAAGTGATTTCTTTAAGTCTGAATCCTCTCTGGGAGGGTTTAAGGTATGATAGCAGTTTGGGAGGAAGGCAGGTTTGAAATCTATCAGCCTAGGATTCTGGTTTTCTGGTTCGGAGCTCTGGCTCTGATAGGGGTCTTAATCAGGTACCACAGCTTTTCCTTCAATTTCCCACAACGCCACAAACACCTTTGTGAAAAGGAGGTAAGTTGTCTTTCTCACCATTTGTGTAGCTGATTATGTTCTTCATTGGTTTCACTGGTACATGCTTTTTATATCATGCTTTCTTTCCACTTACTATTCTCACTACCCTTGGATAACTAACAACTTGTTCTCTGCACCTAAGGACCAATGCAAGTGTGGCGTTTAAAAAACATAATTTAAATATGGCTTTTATTTCCTTGAAACGCATTCAAGGCTTAATGCTTGTCAAAGGAAAAGGAAGAGTAGTTTTGCTTAGTAAATAATTTTTAAAAAATAATAAGCAATTTGCATGCATCAATTATGTTACCATATAGTTTTCTTTAGGATAGCTGGCGTTTTTCATACTGAATCTATTATCCTATCTTTCTAGAAAGAAGCTTGGCTGTTAGTGACAAAGGGTTTTACAAAAGCCCACACTGCCTATGTGCCAAAGTGTTTTCTTTTTATTAAAACATCGTCGTGATATTCTGCAGAGCGTTTTTAATTTCTGGCATTTTCAAGCTCTTTAGTAGTCAGAGTTTGAGCAGGGTAATCATTGATTGTACAAACTGGTTTACATGTCTGATATTTAAGTAACAGGTATTCTAAATTTATCTAAGAATAATTGGAAACCAGACTTTTGGGGGATTCATTGGAAACTCTATTTGCTTGATAAAAATAAAAAATTTGGCGCTTATAATTGTATGATTCAAGTATTTATACTTCATCTTCTCAGAAAATGAGTTTATTTTGTTTTTTTAGGATGCATGTGCCAGAATATTAATTTTAATTTTAATTTTTTTACAAAATGTGGGTAAGAATTTACTACCCTGTGTTAGTGCTTGGTGATATTAAAATTCACTTGTTTTGCCACATAAAAAAAGATAAATTCATCCTAGAGCTGCTAACTAACTTAAAAATTGTGAACTCCAGTGTTTCACTGAAATTAAACTTTCTTTTCAACCTAATTGAATGTAAAGAAACTTAACATTTTAAAATAAATTCTTAACATAATTGTTAATCCACTATCTACAACTTTTCACTATAAGTATATCTTACTTATTAGATGAAAAGGACTATGAGGCTAACTTTACAATTACAGTTGATTTGAAAAATATAATCAACTGTGAAAATACCTAGCAGGGGTTAATTTGGGTGATATCTCACACAGTCATGGCTTGCGCTTTTTTTTTTGGTGGCATTATTAAGATAGGTCAAGTAAATAAATATCCCCTCCCCACTTACGCTTGTCTTCCAATCACTCCAGAGCATGAGCTACAATTACAAATAGCAATTTCAAATTTAAACACATAGAAACCCACCCATAGAAACCACCACAAAAAGGCCTTGTGTTTAAAATGGTGTGTGTACATTTTATCACTTAATAATTACAGCTGTGTCTGGCTATTGGTGTATTTTAGGTTTCATAGCATTATGAAAGTCCAGCTTAGTGTAAAAACAAAAACAGCCAACTCACCTGGGACAATATTATCAATCTCTACTTAACATTTGTTAACAAGTTAATGAATATTGTGGTGACTGGATGCATTTTACATCTAGTCACACAGAATATTCAGAGTTGACGTAGGATTTCTCTAACATATTTTACATGAATGATGGTATAGTAACTTTCCCCTACTTTTAGGTGGATAGTCATGAATCATGCCTTTATCAAGTAACAGTATTTGTGCTCTACTAGACTGCCAAAGATAACAAGGTAGGTGAGATTAACAAAACAGGTAAAGAGAAATGAAACCACTCTCTATACAAGGAGCCCTTTTTTAAAGGTCAGGGTAGACGTGGTTAATTTCCAAGTTCCATTCCCATTTTTGGGCCAGCTTTCCTTTTTCTTTCCTGTGGGTCCATGAAAAGGAACTCATTTGCCTCTTAAACCATGACTAGAGATTTTCCCACCAAATCTGCTCTGCCTCTAACCTGTCCCCGCACTCCTTTCCCAGCTGGTCTTCTCTCTTCTCCTTCCTGAAGGGGCCTCCACGGGTCCTTCCTGGGAAACCACCTCCCCATTCCTGGCTTCCTTAGACTGTTGATTGGACCCACGAGACATCTGTTTAATCTCTTTAGCAAACAGTTGTCCAGCTCCACTCTTGGCCCTGTTTCCAGAGCACATTACCTGGATAGGCTGAAAATTTTCTAAATCATCCATTGCTACTCCCTTTTTGCTTAACAGTTCATTCCTCAGTTCATCTCTTTCCTCTAGCATTTTGCTAAGCAGCAAAAGAAACCAGGCTGTGCCTTCCATATTTTGCTTGGAAATTTCTTCAGCTAAATGTCCAAGTTCATTGTTTACAAGTTCTGCCTTCTACTTACCATTGGAACATAGTTCCGCCATGTCCTCTGCCACTTTATAGCAAGGATTTCCTTTCCTCCAGTTTCCAAGATCACAGTCATCTTTCTTTCTAAGGTTTCCAGAAGCACTTTTTAAAAAAAGATTTATTTTATTTTTTATTTATTTCTCTCCCCCCCCCCCCGCCTGTTGTCTCCTCTCTGTGTCCATTCACTGTGTATTCTTCTGTGTCTGCTTTTGTTATCAGGAGGCACCGGGAATCTGTGTCTCTTTTTGTTGCATCATCTTGCTGCATCAGCTCTCCGTGTGTGCGGCGCCACTCCTGGGCAAGCTGCATTTTTTTTTTGCACAGGACGGCTCTCCTTGAGGGGTGTACTCCTTGCACATGGGGCTCCCCTACGTGGAGGACACCCTTGTGGGGCACGGTACTCCTTGCACGCGTCAGCACTGCGCGTGGGCCAGCTCTACACAGGTCAAGGAGGCCCTGGGTTTGAACCCTGGACCTCCCATGTGGTAGGCGGATGCTCTGTCAGTTGAACCACATCCGCTTCCCAAGAAGCACCTTTAATGTTCATTTTTTGGGAAGATTCTGCTCATGACGATCTACAAATTTTATCAGATGATAGAATCTTCCTCTATAGCTCTCCTCCCTCTGAGTCCTCACCAGAAGAGCCTTTAAAGAGCGTATTTCTACCACCAGTCCCCTCAAGGCCATCTAAGCATTTAAGAAGCTCCTCAGCATGCTCCCAGCTTCCTTCAGGTTCCAAAGTCATGTCTACATTTTCAGGCGTCGGTTGCAGCGGCATCTCACTTCCTGGTTCCAAACACTGTCTTTAGTTTCCTAGGCCTGCGGCAAAAAAGGACCACAACAGCAGTGATGTATTGTCCCATTGTTCTGAGGCCAGAGCTCCAAGATCTGTGGAGAACCTCCCATGGCAGTTCCTTGTGTGGCCTTCTCCCCTGGGCCCTTCTGTCTGGGTCTCAAATTTCCTCTTCTTGTGAGGGTGGGGCCCCACTTACCCAGGGGCCTCGTTTTAACTAAGAACATCTTCAAAGACTCTTGTTCCAAATATGGTTAGGACTGGAGGGGGGTGGGGGAACTTGAACATATCATTTGGGAGAACATGTTCGTGTCTCAACAGTGATCTAGGATGAGTTTGTTTTTTTTTAAGATTTATTTTTATTTATTTCTCCCCACCCCCAACCCCCCATTACCCCTGTTGTCTACTGTGTGTCCATTCACTGTGTGTTCTTCTGTGTCTGCTGATATTCTCATTAGGTGGCTCTGGGAACCGATCCTGGGACCTTCAAAAGTGGGAAAGAAGCGATTACTCCTTTGTGCCACCTCAGCTCCTGTTCTGCTACGTCTTCTTATTTTCTCTCCTCTTTGTCTCTTGTTGCATCATCTTGCTGCACCAGGTCTCCACGTTGGCTGGCACTCCTGCGTGGGGTGGCTTTTCCATGCAGGACGGCATTCCCATGCAGAGTGGTACTCCTGCATGGGGGGGGGCATTCCCATGTGGGCTGGCACTCTGCATGGGCCAGCTTGCCCTCACCAGGAGGCCCTGGGCATCAAACCCTGGACCTCCTATATGGTAGACGGGAGCCCAATTGGTTGAGCCACATCGTTTTCCTATGATGAGTCCTTTTTTTTTTTTTAAAGATTTATTTTTTATTTCTCTTCTCTCCCCGCCCCCCCAGTTGTCTGCTTTCTGTGTCTATTTGCTGTGTGTTCTTCTGTGTCTGCTTGCATTCTTGTCAGTGGCACTGGGAACTTGTGTCTCTTTTTTGTTGCATCATCTTGCTGTGTCAGCTCTCCATGTGTGCGGCCCCACTCTTAGGCAGGCTACACTTTTTTGTGCTGGACGGCTTTCCTTATGGGGTGCACTCCTTGCACATGGGGCTCCTCTACACGGGGAACACCCCTGCGTGGCACGGCACTCCTTGAGGGCATCAGCACTGTGCATGGACCAGCTGCACACGGATCAAGGACGCCCTGGGTTTGAACCCTGGACCTCCCATGTGGTAGGCAGATGCCCTATCAGTTGAGCCAAATCCGCTTCCCTGGGATGAGTTCTTAACCCCTCTTTGTTTCTCAGTTTTCTCACACATAAAGCAGGGATGATGGTACTGCTTTCACAGGAAAATGATGAGGATTAAAACGGTTAATATTTGTAAAGCACTTAGAAAAGTGATTGGCCTGGAGTAGATGCCACAGAAATGTGTTAAATAACAAAGTAAATATGAACAATGCAAAAAATGAAAGTGCAGGGAATTCACTTGGATTGGAAAACGATGTGTTTCCAATCACACAGTGAATTTGTAAAAGAGCCACCATCCAACATACATATTGGAGCATCAGGATTACTCCTGAAAAGTCCACATTGCCCAAGAACTGATTTTAGCCAAAACAGAATATAGGTGTATCAGTTATTATAAAATCTCTAAAGAAAAAACAAAAAGAACTCTTCAAAACTAGAGTGTTACTATTCTGATAATTGCTAAGCTTTTGCTCTAGCCCTCCTCCTCTAGTTTTTATTCTTCTGTCCACAATTTTAACCCTTTATCATGTTAACTTCTTATTCCCAAGTAGTAAGTGTGTGGAGATAAGTCACTATGTCACTTGAGTGAGTTAATCACTCACTGAAAGTGAGGCACTGGAAAAAAGGGCAGTGCCTTACCCCCACCCCCACCCCAACACACACACTGTCATTGAACTGTGCCATCATATACAAAAGTAACAAAAGAATAGGATTGCAAGTGGGAAAATACCCAAAATCATAAAAAGGAAAATAAACGTCAACCTTGAGCCCACTACTCTTGAGGCAAGCACCAGTGGTCTATGTATACAGTCGGGTGTGTGTATAAATAAATTCTACGTATTGGATTTAAATTGCATAGCTGTTTGTCTGCTTCTTTGTCTATGATATATTTGTTTTCAGCTTTAGTAAACCTGTACAGTAGCTTAACAATTGCTAACCTATAGTCCCACGAGATATGAATTTAGCCCGTTAAAGGGCAGCATTTTACAAATTCTTTTTGTCATTAGCCTCACAGCATCCAGTCAACACACTGTTTTCCATAGTTCCTTCGGTCAACTTCTTTCTTTCTTTCAGCAAGCTCTCCCCTTTCCCCCTTCTTCCATTCCCTGGTATCCTTCGATCTACTTTCCATCTCTGTGAATTTGCTGTTTCTTGTCATCTCTTGGTGATGTGGTACAATATTGGTCCCGATGAGCCTTGCTTATCTCACTGAGCATGTTTTCAAGGTTCTCCCCTGTTACAGAATATCCAGTAACACAAAAAAAAACCTCCTTTTTTGTGTGATTTATAATGGTTTTATTTCACACAATTAAACCTGCAAATGAGTTCTCCATTCATTTTCTTTTCTTTTTTTTTAAAGATTTATTTTTTATTTATTTCTCTCCCTTTCTCCCCCGTTGTCTGCTCTCTGTGTCCATTTGCTGAGTGTTCTTCTCTGTCCGCTTCTATTCTTGTCAGCAGCACTGGGAATCTGTCTCTTTTTGTTGCGCCTTCTTGTGGCATCAGCTCTCCGTGTGTGCGGTGTCATTCCTGGGCAGGCCGCACTTTCTTTCACGCTGGGCAGCTCTCCTTACGGGGCACACTCCTAGCGCGTGAGGCTCCCCTACGCAGGGAACACCCCTGCGTGGCAGGGCACTCCTTGCGCGCATCAGCACTGCGCGTGGGCCAGTTCCACACGGGTCAAGGAGGCCCGGGGTTTGAACCCTGGACCTCCCATGTGGTAGGTGGACACCCTATCCATTGGGCCAAGTCTGCTTCCCCATTCGTTTTCTTCACTATGCAGCCAGGCATTGGGACGGGGGTCTATGAGATGAGCTGGGCTGCTCGTTCCACGAAGGGGTTGCGGTTCTTGGAAGAAATGCTACGAGGGATCTCAGCATGGTAAGACTTCCGGCACATCAGCAGCCCTTGACATCGTGGGCCAGGAACTTTTGGAAGCCTCTGGGCAATTGCGCTTTATTTTCTTGTTGCTCCTGTAACCAATGCTGGGCACCAAGATCTGGTCCTAGAATCTTCTCCACTCCCACTTGTCAACGCCGCTGGGGTACCGCCGGTTATACTTAATTTTGATGTATCTGACTGGTGCTGGATGAACTTCTTGGTCCTCCTTTTGACAATCTTGGGCTTCAAGTGGGGTCTGAGGGCACCAGGATGCCGAGCAGGAGATGACGGCCACCTCCGTAGTCAGCACCGACGAAGAGAGAGGCAAGGACGTAAGATGCTTTTTTTTAAAAAAATGAGCATATCCTGAGTATTCGTCCCAGTCCCTGAAAGAGTTTTTAAAAGCGAGCCCTTTAATTGTTATATAATGTTCCAATATACAATCCCTTTAATAGGACGTTGACGGTTCTTCTATATTTTCACTATTATAAATATAATTGGGTGACATTCCAAATGTAATGTGGCAGAATGCCTTGCTTGACAGTAAGCTGGGCCTGTTTTCTAGGGTGCAGGCTCATTATAACACAGCAGAGGTCTTCTTTTTAAAAAGACTTATTTCTCTCCCCACCCCCCCAGTTGTCTGCTCTCTGTGTCCATTCACTGTGTGTTCTTCTGTGTTCACTTGTATTCTTGTCAGCAGCACCAGGAATCGGTGTCTCTTTTTGTCGCATCATCTTGCTGCGTCAGCTCTCCATGTGTGTGGCTCCACTCCTGGGCAGGCTGCACTTTTCTCATGCAGGGCGGTTCTCCTTATGGGGCATACTCCTTGCACGTGGGACTCCTCTATGCCAGGGACACCCCTGCGTGGCAGGGCACTCCTTGCATGCATCAGCACTGCACATGGGCCAACTCACCACACGGGCCAGGAGGCCCTGGGTTTGAACCCTGGACCTCCCATGTGGTAGGTGGATGCTGTATTCATTGAGCCAAATCCACTTCTCAACAGAGCAGGGGTCTTTAAGTCCCTCTTCCTCCTCACAACCGCTAATGGGCCTGGGCTTGTGGGTTCCTGGGTTTTCCTTGGGCACAAGAGCCAGTAGACAAACCCTCGCTTTTCAAGGGTGTGCTTAGGTCAGCTAGAGCCTAAGTAAACTGCAGGGCCTGGACAGGGGAAAGTGGAGGCTTTGAACTTCTAGAGAAAAGAGGGAAAAGGGTCAGACCAGAAGAAGCGGTGGAATATCGCAAGATTAGAAGAGCGGGGTTGATTCCGCAGGTGGCTGGTGGTGGGTCCCCGAGGCTGAGTTTGGTTCACAGGATTGTTGGAGCAGCAGCAGAGGTGCTGGCCTGGACAGGACACTTGCCAGCCTAGAAATGAAACTTCTAGGAAATCCCATTCCTAAGATCTTGGACGGCTGCAACCCAAGGATTCTTACAAGGATGGCAGACGAAAACGGAAACTCAAAAAAGTGATGGCGCTTGGGTGTCCCACCACGGAGCTGATGGGTAAACCTGACTTAATATCCAGTATCAGGAGAAATTCAGGACTGTTACCTAGCACAATCCTTGAATGTATCACTCATTGCATTTCATTATTTTTCAGAATAGATTCCTAGATGGAATTACTAGAAAAGGGTTCAAACAGTTTAAGGCTTTTTTGGTAGATATTGAGCGTCAACTCTTATTTATGAGTTTTTGTATTTTCAGGTCCACAAATTTTATCCCTCAAGAAAGGTTGTTAGGGAAAGGAGGAAAAACAAAACCGGCCAAGGTGATTGATCATTAAATATAATTGATTGTTAAGCATAAATTTCCATTTATAACCTACCCCATTCCCAAAAGACTTCAATTACTAGATTGCTTTATTGATAAACCCAAGAGATAGTTAATCATTAAGTATTTAAGCACACAATATAAATTTCCACATGAGAAAGTGACATCGATTTTGTTAGTTATGCAGACTGGCAAGATATTATCAAGAAGATTGGAAACAGGTAGACCCGATTTAAATAAGCAACAACAATGACAACAACAAAACAACCTGCTTAAAATCTCTTAGTAGCTTCTCAGTAGCTTTAGGGCAAGAGCCAACTTGTTGACCAACGTTCTAGCTGCAGGGTTTTAGGCAAGCTACCTGGCTTCTCTGAGCTTCAATTTCTGCTTCTGAGTACCATAGATAATAATAGTACCTCCTTCATGGTGTTGCTGGGAGAATTAAAGGAGTTAATACACGTCACATATTAGACCAGTACCGGGCTCTGTATAAACATCATCATGGGCCTGCAGCACGCCTCTAAGCTCCCCTCACCGGAGGCCTCCCCTGGACTGAAATACTTAGTGTACTTAAACCTCTCCACATTTCATTTTTCTTGCCTTTGTATGCACTGCTTTTCTGCCTGGAATGCCCAAATATATATATATATATATTAATTTTTAAAAGATACTTAGATTACATAAAATGTTTCATAAAAAATATAAGGGATTCCCATATGCCCCACTCCCCACACCTCCCACATTTCCCCACATTAACAACTTCTTTCATTAGTGTGGTCCATTCATCGCAATTGATGAACACATTTTGGAGCATGGCCACTAAGCGTGGATTATAGCTTACCCTGTAGTTTACATTCTCTCCCACCCGATTCTATAGGTTATGACAGTATATATAATGGCCTGTATCTGTTGTTGCAATTGTCATTCAGGATCATTCTAAGTCCCTAAAATGCCCCCGTATCGCACCTTTTTCCCTCTCCCTGCCTTCAGCACCTCCAGTGGCCACTGCCACCACATCAATGATGTAAGTACTTCCGTTGCTAGAATCCCAATATGTCTATAGCAGAATCCCAGAAAGGCCACCTATGGAATGCCCTTGACCTCTTCGTTTCTTGGCTAATTCTCCTGTTCTCTTTCAAGATGCTGCTCCTGGGTCATTACCCTCCTCCTTTCCAACCCTCAGTCTGAGCTCGGCACCCATCTTAGGTTCCTCCATGGGGCTTGGCAGACTATATTATAATTGCCTGGCAGCGGACTTGGCCCAGTGGTTAGGGCGTCCGTCTACCACATGGGAGGTCCGCGGTTCAAACCCCGGGCCTCCTTGCCCTGTGTGGAGCTGGCCCATGCGCAGAGCTGATGCGTGCAAGGAGTGCCATGCCACACAGGTTGCGTCCCCCACGTAGGGGAGCCCCACGCGCAATGAGTGCGCCCCATAAGGAGAGCCGCTCAGCGCCAAAGAAAGTGCAGCCTGCCCAGGAATGGTGCCACCCACATGGAGAGCTGACACAACAAGATGACGCAACTAAAAGAAACACAGATTCCTGTGCCACTGACAACAACAGAAGGGGACAAAGAAGACGCAGCAAATAGACACAGAGAACAGACAACCGGGATGGGGGGAAGGGGAAGAAGGGAGAGAAATAAATAAAATAAATCTTAAAAAAAAAAAAATTGCCCATGTACGCTGCTCTGCCCCCACCCCCAGGTAAGCTCCCTGTAGGTACAGGATGTGCAGTATTTATTGTTGGATCTCCAGGGCCCAACAAATGCAATCATTTGTTGATTGAATGGGATAACTGGGAGAAGAATGGGCCTGTTTTATATGAGCAGAGTAATTTACTGTTTTCAAGTATTTTCACAAACATCTCCTTGGATTTGCATGGGACAAGCAAGCAGGGATAAGTCCCACTTTTACAGATGTGGAAACCGAGTCTCAGGAGGTTGAGGGCCTTGGCCAAGACACTGTATCATGCCAGAGGCAGAACCGGGACTGACCCCCAGTTCACCTGGCGCCCCTCTTTGCAGCCTGTTTTTTGCAATACACTGCCCCATCTCTCTAAAGTCTGACTTTGGAGGATACTGTGTGCTTTTGAGTAAAGGCTGATCTATTCAAGAAGGTGTTTAAAGAAAGTTAGAGCTGAGTAAACTCCGGAGACAAATGAGTTGGTTGGCAATGTGGAGTCGGCTGGTGAGGGCAAGGAATTGAGAAGATTGGAGAATGTTTTGGGAAGGTGGGAGAGGGGGCCTTTGGACGTGTGCCTTGTCCCGGACTTTGAGGAGTGGGTCCGAGCACTTACCATCGTCTTTTAGAGAGGGCTCTAGACCAACAAAAATCACTGTGGCTCCTTTGCCTTCATGCCTGCCTCTTTAAGCCTAAAGGCTCTCTAAAAACCTCCCTCGGTGATTCTTGCCTACAGCCCTGGGGAGGCCACTGGAGGTCCACCAACCCAAAGGAAGCAACGACCTGCCCTGCATTTTCCTCCAATACCCAATGAACTCTCCGCTTGGGAGCTGGGCTCAACATCCCACCCGACGTGTTTCTCTGCTAAACCCTCACACTTGGGTTTTAGAAGACTGGTGGGCAGAAGGGACCCACTCTTGACCACGCATGTGTGTGCTCAAGGAAAATTAATATGCTCACATACCAGTAAGGTTGTGACCAAAAAAGCTTAATTTCATTATCTCCCCATGGAGTCTTACAATTAAATGATCTTGTATTAGAGCTTTGTAAGTTTGAGCTGAAGTGTTCTCTCCTGCTGCCTTTAATTTCCAGTCCCTTCTGCTTTGCAAGCTATCATCACGGTAGTTCTTCCTATCTGTATTTTGCGTTTCAATTTTCAAACCCCTCTCATATCCATTACTGCATTTGATTCTTCCAACCCTGAACTTGAATTTAAACAAGGTACTTCAAGTTATTCAGCTGGTGAGCAAGAAGCTCAGAAGCTCAGGGTGCCCTACTGGGGACTGAGGATTCTTTGCTTACTGCTCTGAGGATGTTGCCACAGGACTTCTCTAAGTCCAGTGTGAGGTTAGGCTGCCAGGACACTGCAGAGAGGCACGGATTAGCCATCCCTTAGAAGGAACGCTTCGGAAGCCAAGCAGCAAGGATGAATGGTTTGGGGAGGAGGGGAACTCAGGAAACTTCCATACCCAGTTCAGCAAGGCAGAGCTTCCCGTTTAATTCTCAGGCTACGCGCACTGACTGTTTTGGCAGAGAAATGGTCATGAGTCAGAGTCTCGAAAAAGATCGCATCCTTTTACAAGCCATGTGGCCTTGAGAAGTTGTTTGTTCTTTCTGGGACTTAGTTTCTGAATTTTGAAAATGTCAGTAACAACAACTCTCTTGTCACGTGGTGAGAGCTCGCAAGAGTGTGGCTCTCCAAGATTTAGAGCACCAGGCACTCCGTAAAAACCTGCTGGCTGGATGGAACGAACTGGAGGTAACTCATGGCATACCTTTTCTAAACCCTGGCACTTGAAGAAAACAGGTGCTTTCAACCATCAGAAAACTACAGGTTTTTCATCTACAAAAAGGAATGAGGTTCTGCTGCATGCTGCTACACGAAAGGATCTTGAAATCATTATGTTAAATGAAGATGAGCCAGACAGAGAAGGACAAAGATGAACAAATTCCACTTAGATGAAAGACCTAGTATAAGCAAATTCATAGAGACAGAGAGTAAATTAGAGATAACCAGGGGCAGGGGGAGGAAAATATTAAGGGTTATCACTCCACGGGTACAGTTTCTGTTTGGGGCGATGAAAAATTTTTGGCAGGGGATGGCGGTAATGAAGGCATAATGTGAAGGTAATTAATGCCAATGAATGGTAACTTAAAAATGGTTAAAATGGCAAATGTTTATGTTCTATGTTACAACAATAAAACAAAACACTCTACAGAAGAGATGTTAAGAAATTAGCATCAACAAACCTGGCAATATCGTGAAAATGAATGTGGGTGAAAGAGATCATTTGTTTGATTGTTGTGAAACATGTCCCAGCTCTGTCTCTGGTCACTTAAAAGACTGGAGGGGAAGAGAGTGTCTTTTAGCTCATCTTTAACCTGGCTAAGGCAAGGGTTTTACTTTGGCTTCCTTGTTGGGGCTTCCTGGCTGACAAGCAGGGGCTGGCCAGAGGCTTTGGTTGGTTTGTGACGTTCAGGCCACTGGTACATTGAATTGCACCACACTTGCAGTCCTTGTGCAAGTTCACAATACTGCATTGTCTTCTCTTCCCTAGGGCAGGAATGATTATCTGGAAAAGTTCATTGTTGCCATTAGGGAACCTGGTGTCGCCAAGACTACAGAGCAATGCGAAGCAGAAATAAACCATGGGCTCTCAACCTCTGCCAAGTGATTTGCAAATGTGTTCACTTAAAGAATAAGCATAATACACAATCTTGTATGATATTGTGTCTAAGGAAGTTTTGTAATTCTATTATTAAATGCCCGTGTTAGGTTCAAGTGATTGCTTCACATCTACCCAATAGGGCATTAGATTGATCTTTCGCTTTATCCACACATATATAAAGGTAAACTAAACAAACTTGATTTCTAGATCTTATACTTATATCCCACTTTTTTTCCTCCTTGACATGCCTGAAATCACTTTCAAATAAGAGGAATAGCATTTCACTTAGAACCTCTAAGGGAAGTGGATGTGGCCAAAGCAATTGAGCTCCTGCGATTGCGCTCCCACCTACTACACAGAAGGTCCTAGGTATGATTCCCAGTGCCTCCTAAAGAAGATGAGCAAGACAGGAAGTTTACGTGTCAGCCTCAGCAGCAAGCTGACATAACAAGATGATGCAATAAGAGACACAAGGAGGAAATCATAATGAGAGCTCAACAAAGCAGGGAGTGGAGGTGGCTCAAGTATTTGGCACCTCCCTCCCACCTGGGAGGTCCTGGGTTTAGTTACCGGTGCCTCCTAAAAGAAAGGAAGATGAGTACACAATGAACAGACACAGCGAGGGGGTGGGGAGGAAAATAAAATACATCTTTAACAAAATAAAAGCCAAGTTCATTTGGAAGTTTTCCAGTGAAGTAGATGGAGGGAAGAGTAGGGGTGAAAAATAGGGGAATGATCCTCTCATATTTTTTTGGTATCTCACAGTGCTCTGAGAAGTAGGGAATGCATAACTTCAAAAAGATGAATCGAATAATCATAGACCTAATGAATCATCCAGTCTCCAAGCTTCAGGCAACTGAATATCTAAATCTTCTAAGACACAACATAATTATTATTTTTTACCTTGAAGATCTTCAGGAACTGAGGCATCATGATCTGCTTCAGGAGGCTGGCCTAAGGGTTACTTTTTTTTCCCTCTGTGTCCAACTGAAACTCTTCTTGCCTTTTAAATGAAATATTAAAATAATTTACCAGTCTTCTGGTGGAAAACAAGTAGATTGATAGACCCAACACCCAGTCCTAATCATTATTTCTTTTGTCTGCCTCTACTGTTGAAGCCGGGAAAGCTAAATGCTCATTTTCTCAGTTTCCTTTCTAACTGGGGGGTGATGATGTGAAAGCTCAGGCTCATGTTAAGTGGATGGATAATTGCTAGAGGATGGGGATGGGCAGAAATCTAGATATGCTTTTGTTTTCCTGATAAAACATGGAAAAAAATGTCTGACAATACCACTTTTCTTTTCTTCCTCTCTTCAATGTAGATGTGATGACTTGAGCTTCAGCAGCCATCTTGGAACCATGAAAAGGGCCTTGTGTTTTTGAGCCATTGAGTGCCAGCAACACCGACCTCCAAACATCCTAGGAGAAAAATCCACCCCTATTCCTTCCAGCGGATATCATTGGGTTTTCTATCATTTGCTGTTGATAGCTATAGCAGTTTGATATAGTTATGAATTCTAAAAATAGATACTAGATTATGTTTGTAATCTGGTCTGTACCTGACTGAGTTATGATTAGGGCTTTGATTGGGCCACATCATTAGGGCATTGAGTCCCCACCCCTTGGTGGGTAGAGACTCACAGATGATAAAAGGCATGATGAAGAACAGAGTGGAGGGGTTCAAGGTTGGAGTTTTGATGTTGGAGTTTGATCCTGAAGTCTTAGGCTGGAGCCCGGGTGGGGGCGGGGAACACAGCCATTCACCTGATAGTCTACAGTTGACCTTGTGGAGAGAGGGAAAGCCTAGAGAGCCTCCTAGTCTACAGCTGACCTTGTGGAGGAAATGGAGGAGGCTAAGCCCAGAAGAACCCAGGAAGGCTGAACCCCCACAGACATTGGCAGCCATCTTGCTTCCAACACGTGAAAATAGACTCTGGTGAGGGAAGTAACTTATGCTGTCTGGCTGGCATCTGTAAGCTCCTACCCTAAATAAACACCCTTTATAAAAACCAACCAATTTCTGGTATTTTGCATCAGCTCCCCTTTGGCTAATACAATAGCCGTCCTATCTGAAATGCATCACCTATAAGCTTCCATGTGGCTGAAGAGATATAAAACCATTCAGCTTCTCAAGCAGCCTCTGTCCTCCCACTGTACTTCTACAACCTTCCCCATCCTCAATCAAATCGGACTTACGAAGGCCTGTGTGTCTTGTTGCTTTTCCCTGTTGATCCCTAGTATACTTCCTTCTCTGCTCATCCCTAAATCCACTCCATCCTTAAAGACACACACTTTTCTGTAGCTTATCCTAAAGAATGGGGCCCACCCCATAAGACTCCAGTAAAACACTCTTGCGTGATCATGCATGTTTGCCTAGACTTTCCTGCACAGTCCCAATTTCAATTACTTGGTCTGATGGTCTCTGTAAGTGCACTTAGACTTGTTAGATCGCATGCCCTTATGTTTTGTGAGGGTTTTGATGTGGGGAGGGACTCAATAAAATTAATTCAGTTTCCCTTAGTTCAATATTGGTTTGAAGAACCGGGTCTTTTCCCATTCCTGTATTTGCTTCATCACAAAACCAATTATGAAGGTACAGTGTGGTCCATCCGCTTCTCAGAGTCTCTATACAGGAAATGCAAAGGAGGGTAGGACAAATGCACAGAACCTGATGAAGAAGCGACATTAATAATCATTGGTGACTTAGGAAATGCCATGTGGCATTAGTTCTTTCATCATTAACAGTAACCATGGACATTCCATAAATATAAAGGGAGTTTCATGTAAGCAGTGGTTCTGAGTCCAGAAGCTCCTCATGGAAACCAAATGGCTTACTTTAGAGCCAGACCTCCATTAGTGAACTTAAAAAAAGTCAATGTATTACTTTTTTTTTAAAGATTTATTTTTTATTTATTGCCCCCTCCCCGCCGTTGTCTGCTCTCTGTGTCCATTCGCTGTGTGTTCTTCTGTGTCTGCTTGTATTCTTGTCAGTGGCACTGGGAATCTGTGTCTCTTTTTTGTTTCGTCATCTTGCTGCGTCAGCTCTCTGTGTGTACAGCACCATTCCTGGGCAGGCTGCACTTTTTTCGCGCTGGGCAGCTCTCCTTACGGGATGCACTCCTTGCACATGGCGCTCCCCTACACGGGGGACACCCCTGCGTGGCAGGGCACTCCTTGTGCATCAGCACTGTGCATGGGCCAGCTCCACACGGGTCAGGAGGCCTTGGGTTTGAACCGCGGACCTCCCATGTGGTAGACGGACGCCCTAACCACTGGCCAAACCCTCTTCCCTGTATTACCTTTTTTAAACTGTCAACATTTAATAAGAGAAAACGATTCGACAGCAACAAAGGGGAAGCTCGCCGGGCCCTGGGGCTCAGGTCATGCACGGGTACAGCTCCATCCGGGGCCCCGGCTCGGGTCATGCACTGGTCCAGTTCCGTGAGGTCCTCCAAGAAGCTCAGGTCGCACCTGCAGGTGGTGGAGGCTCGTGGTATTTGTAGAGGGTTTTCACGGCGCCCTTCTTTGGGCAGCGGCAGAGGTCCGTGGAGTGGTCCCGCAGCACCCCCGATGAACTTCACGGCCACCAGCTTCAGGTTCAGGTCGAGGAAGGCTGGCAGGAGGAACTGGTGGTAGCTGCCCGAGTTCCTTGCCACCACGTAGGTGAAGCTGGCGTTCTCGGCCAGGCCCGGAACTCCCACTTCGGCAGGATGGCGCGGCCCAGGAGAGCGACCTCTGGGTCGTGACCACCTCGGGGTCGGCCAAGTGGCAGAGCGGTGGCAGGAGGGCCTGGAAGGCGTGACTTCTTGCCACCTGCTGGTACTTCTTGCCGCCACTGTTGAAGACGTCTCTGGACAAGAAGATGGCGCCTCACGCACCTCAAACAGTTGCAGCAGTTGCTGGGCGATCCTGAGCTCAAGGCACCCGCAGGAGGCGCTGGGGGTCGCCGGGCTCTCCATCAAGCCCAGGAGGTCTTCGGCCTGGGGCATCAGGAACCTGTCCAGTCGTCCCCCCAGGTGGTTCTGGAGCAGGAGAGCCAGCCCTCCTCCTGGCTTGACCGCTCTGAATTTTTCAGAGTAAGAAAAATTATCCTTGGAAATCAAAGAGTTAGTAAAAATAAGAGCAGGATTAGATTATCTTTAGGATTCCTTCTAGCTCCAAATCTGTGGCTGTAATGAACTTTTCAGACTTTTATGTGCTGAAATTACATGTCTCCAAATCATCAAGTTACATCTCGGGGAACTAATTGAAATGCCTTTCCCTGTCTTCCTGGACAATGCAATCCCAAAGCCATTCGATGAGGCGGTGGAAGGTAGATGTCCACAACAGAGGGACAGGGGAGCACAGAGGGACACGATGGCCCAGAACGAAGAGCCAGAACTGGAGCAGGGTGGAGAGTGTGCCCCCATGGAGGGGTGGCCCGGCCAGGGGGGTCAGAGCCAAGTGAGCAGGACCAAGCAAATAAAGAATATATTAAGGATAATGGAAACCAGGTTTCTCACTAATGGAGAAAGGAGGTTTAAAAATAGAAAGGGAGGGAAGCGGATTTGGCTCAAATGAAAGAGCGTCCACCTACAACACAGGGGGTCCAGGGTTCAAACCCAGGGCCTCCTTGACCCGTGTGGAGCTGGCCCATGCGCAGTGCTGATGCGCGTAAGGAGTGTCGTGCCACACAGGGGTGTCCCCCGCGTAGGGGAGCCCCACGCACAAGGAGTGCACCCCATAAGGAGAGCCGCCCCGCACGAAGAAAGCGCAGCCTACCCAGGAGTGGCGCCGCACACATGGAGAGCTGACACAGCAAGATGATGCAACAAAAAGAGACACAGATTCCCGGTGCCGCTGACAAGAATATAAGCGGACACAGAAGAACAACACAGCGAATGGACACAGAGAACAGACAACAGGGGTGAGGGTGGGTGGGCAAGGGGAGAGAAAAAAAAAATTGAAAGGGAGAAAAACCAGAATGAACCTGAGGGGTTGGACTGGAATTGGAGATATGCATATGAACTCATGGTCTTCAATGTATAGATATAGAAATAAATATAGATGTAAGTGTGTGTGTGTATTTGTGTTCCCCAGCTCTGTCCAGGAGCTGCAGCACCCCAAGAGCTATGAGCACCCTTAGTGTCCAGACCTTGGCTTCTCTACTGAAAGGAACCAGGGCTGCTTGGAGAAATGGCTAATTCCAGGGTGGGCCAGGCAAAGTACAACAGGAGCCTGGAACATATTTTTGTGCAGAAGTTAAGGAAGTACTCAAGGAATAATGGAGTTAAGTTTTTATATATTTTTAAAAAGCACAGAAACCAGCTTGAAAGGGCTCCCACTGGCCAAATCCAAGATAAGTTGTGCATTCAAATAAGTATATGAATCGATTTAACCCATTGAATAAAATAGGAAACCATCAGTTCTTAAACATAAATAAATAAAATGAAAGTTTGATTAGGAATGGGATGTTTACATAGTTCTGAAGCACTTTCCCACCAAATTCTTATTCTGTAGAAAGGGGAAAGAATAACTTTGCAGTGAAGAAGCCTGGCAAACATTACCTTAATCAATGAAAGTGACCACGACCAGTAAGGGGACAAATGGAAATCATGGACCACCTAAGATGAAAATAAGAACAAAGCATCACGTATGTGTTATTTCTGCCAAAGGTGCATAGCCTGAATTTAATCTTGAGGAAGCTTCCAATAAATCCAAATTGAGGGACTCTCTGCAAAAGAGCTTCTTAAAGAGGGGTCCGTAAGCTTGAATTGAAATTCAAAAAAAACATTCTTGTGGCGACGTGTTGGTGCAGGTATGATATATGTATTAAATACTACACAGTATAGCATGGACTTAGAAAGGGGTCCATGGTTTTCACCTGACTGGCAAAGGGGTCCATGAAACAAAAACGTTTAGGAACCCCTGCTCTTCAAAGTAACTGTCCTGTACACTTCAAAAGTATCAGGCTTGTGACACCCGAAGAAAGATGGAGGAACTGTTCCCCACAGAAGCAAGCTGAAGAGCTGTGACTCTGGCCTGGGTTTTTTCACTATAAATGACATCCCTGGGGCAATTGGAAAAACCTGAATAGGTTCTGAGGCTTAGATGGAAGCAGTACATCAATATGAATTTCCTGATACGATGGCTGCGTTGTGGTTATAAAGGAAAACAACCTTGATGGTAGGAAACAATCTTACTAGAGCATTCAGGGAGTGATCAGGCATCAAGTCAGATCAATGACTTCAAATGTTTTAGAATAGTTTTGTGTGTGTGTGTGCGTGCTGTCCTTCTATTCTGTGTTTGTAATTGTTTCCAAAAAATTTAAAAAGCATTAAAAATGAGAAAGTATTTTTTTAGAAGATTTATTTATTTATTTCTCTCCCCTTCCCCACCATTGTCTGCTGTCTGTGTTCATTCTCTGTGTTCTTCTGTGTCTGCTTGTATCCTCATTAGGCAGCTCCAGGAACTCATCCTGGGACCTTCCAGAGTGGGAGAGAGGCGATCATTCTCTTGTGCCACTTCAGCTCCCTTTTCTGCTATGTCTTTTAGTGTGTCTCTTCTCTTTGTCTTTTGTCGCATCATCTTGCTGCGCCGGCTCTCTGCGTCAGCCGGCATTCCCGCACGTGGTGGCACTCCCGCGTGGGCCGGCACTCTGTGTGGGCCAGCACTCTGTGTGGGCCAGCTCGCCGCACTGGCCAGCCTGCCTTCACCAGGAGGCCCCGGGCGTGGAACCCTGGACCTCCTGTATGGTAGACGGGAGCCCAACTGCTTGAGCCACATCCGTTTCCCTAAAAATGAGGCAGTTTCGATAATGAATCTAAACCCAAACCCAGCAAATCTTAGAACCCAAAACAATTTTTCCGTTATCAAAAGCTGACAGCAATCAATTTGTTGCAGGGTTTGCACAAGTATAAATCTAAAGCTTTATTACAGTATACAAATATAAACTTAACCTGCTTGACAAGCACTTACTGGATACCTATTTAAGGTAAATCAAGGGACTATGAGGACCTTTTTTTTTCCTGGTAAATAGGGACTTTAAAAAATGAGTCTGATGTGGACTCTGCCTGCAAAACTCACAACCTTGTTACACAAGCACACCCCAGGCCACAATCCCATTCCATAGGATTTTAGTTTGACAAAGCATTAATTTCAATGTCTCCCCAAAACTACATTCGGATTAATAACTAATTGCAGAAAGGAAAGGAAATTGAGGCATGGATGGACCCAGAGTTGGCTTAATCAGTCAAAAGAAAGCAGCCACATTCACAGCAGCTGGAACCTAGAGCCTGATTCTCACTGAACACCTTTACATATACCTGATATATGTTCCATCTTTATAATATAAACACACTGGATAAAAAATCTCTCTGATGACCCCTTTTACCTTCCTTCTGAATGATGGTTCCAGACATTAAAATTAGACTCTCCAAATAAGGAACTGTTCGGGTTTTCAGGCAAATGGGCACTTTCAAAAGTCCAGCAGCCCAGCGGCTGGATTGCACTTTAAAGGTGCATCCTCAGGTAGCCTCTTCCCACCCGGCCCCTCACTCTGGAGCGCGTGTCCAGTGTTGACATTCAACTGAGCTCTCCTTTTCACTCCTGAAAGCCAAGTCCAGACGCGATCACATCCCAGACCAAAACTCTCCCCAAGCTCCCAATTCAAATATCTTCCTTCACGAAACGAATCATAGCCATAGCCTTCTTCACATGAATTTTCTGTTTCGCTTGCTGACAGAAAAATCTAAGGAGCCTTGCTTAAATGTGCAAGGAGGGCTCGTTTTCCATTTTCGAGTTTGGACTTCAGAGAGACTTATGTAACTTAGTTTGGGTTGCATAATCAGCTTTTAGGAGGAAATCCTTCGTGTGATTGGCTAAAGCATGTCTCTCATTGTGGTAAAACCGCATTCTCATTTCTGTGTTTATTTTGTAATCCATGTCAGTGGTCATGGGTTCTTTAACTTCATTTAATTATTTAATAGATGTTTCCAAAGACTTGCAGCCTGCCCAGCATGAAGGGAGGCCCTGAGGTCCCTCAGTTAACAGGATTGCCATGATCGCCGCCCTCCTCGAGCTCTTTTCTCTTCCCTGAATCATCCTGCAAGTCCATATGCGAATATGGTGATGCTTGAGAGTGGAAGATAGTCAGGCATACAGCAAGACAAATTGCTGCGTGAAACGGTGAAAACTTTAGTGAGGATCATGGACGTGAGGACTGATAAACACTTGTCCTGGTTGGGTTGCAGTCACCGCTTCTAGAAAAAAGGAGTGGAAAGTTCTCAGAGTTTTTGAAATTCTGACTTTTGCTTAATCTCTGGATTGCATACAATCTTGCTTGAGCTTCATTCACAATGATGAGTGTGTTGGCCATGTACCTGTTTTGTTTTTTTCCAAAGTCGGGATGGATTTATCCTCTTCCTTCACATTCTCGTATCTGAAGGCAAACACCATCAGAATTCAGAAAAGACTGAGTTTAGAGGCCATAGGGGGAAAGGGGGAAAGCTAATCACCTAGTCAATGTGGGTTTAAGCTTTATGTGAATATATAAAAAAAATAAATAATCAGGAGGGCAACGATCTATGTTGGCCTCCTGGGAGGCAGTAAGGATAAAAAGCACAGATTTTGGTGTTACACTGGCCACTTACATGTGATCTTGGACAAGTTACTTGAACTCTGTGATTCTCAGTCCTATCACCTATGGAATGTGGTTAGTACTATCTATTATATGATGCCATTATGAGGATTCCAATGTAATAATTTAGGTGAAGTGCTACAAGCCCTGTATGTAAAGGGCTTAGTGTGCACAGAAATATGCTGAGATGGCTTCTGTGTGTCATTTAATCCAGGGTGGGTGGGTTCTAATGTACTCCAATCTCTCACATTGTTAACAGTTAATAATGGCTAACCAGTGTTGTATTAGTTACGATAGGCTGGGTTATACTGCAGTAACAAGCAAACCCTACATCTCAGCAGCTTTTAAAGAAACAAAAGAGTTTTGTTTCTAGCTTAAGCAAAGACCACTGCAGCCCTGTGTGACTGCTCAGGGAAGCTCTTCTCCTTGGGTACCTCCAAAACAAAATGTGCTTCCGTTATCACTGAGGCAGGAAAAGAAAAGGCTGGGAACAGCACGGGTGACCAAATGCTTCCACTTAGATATGAAATGTCATCCACTTACATTTATTGGTAAAAGCAAGAGAAGGTCATTCCTACACTCAAGGAGCTAAAGAAATGTGATCCCCTAAATTCCCAGAAAGAGAACTAGAAATGCTGGTGACCAGCACAGATGCCTCGCAGTCTATCACAGTGGAGTAATTTCGAATCTAGGTGGAGGCTAAAAGTTATTAGGAAAGTACTCAAATTCTAAAATTTGAAAACTGCATCAAAATTTTGGTGGCCACTCACTCAAATGACTTGTGACAATGATACCCTGTTTTAAAACAAGGCTGTTTCTTTACTTATACATTACAATCACCAGGCTTTATTTTCCCTATTTTTTTTTTTTTTTAATCTTTCTTGCACTTTTGTGACTTAGGGAAGCGGCGATGAATAGTACCAAGCACATAGTAAGTGCTTATAACTCATTCATTGATTGATTAACACCATCATAAAGAAACCACATTTGTAAATGCAATGAATTGATATATTATGTTTCATTTCCAAAGTCACAAGGCAGGGAGGGAGCCAGAAAGAAACTTTTATGCTTATTGCCATTAGCCACAAGAGTACATTTATTACTTCCTTGAGAAAAGTTGGCCTCAGACGAGTTATTCATTATTTGTTGGCAGTTTCCAAAGGTGATTACCACTTTCAGCCTTGGACGAGAGTCATGCACAGAAGGTTAGGAGCTGTAATGGTGCAAAACAGTGTCAGACACAATTAGAGAAAACAGCCTGACTCTAGGTCATTTCACACAGTGTCTGCCCAGAGAGAGAAAGGACAAAACGACTTCTCACCTTCAAAACTCAGCTCCAGCGTCACCTCCTCTGTAAAGTCAATTCAAATCCCCAGTCAGGTTTCTATAGATTTTTATCTATACCATGCAGTGCTAGATGGCCACATTTATTTCTAACAGCATACCCCTCTCCTTCCCTGGATTCGGAGCCCCCAAAGGACAGAGATCTGGAATAACTCACACGTACCACCCCCAGGATGGATGACTTCTCAGATGACAGAAGGGCAAAAGAAACCTTTGCTGAACTGAATTTACTTTATAAACCAAAACTGGACCGCTTGCCTCCCCGCTCTCCGGGTTTTAACATGACCAACCAAGATCTCTATGCAAAGAAGGAAGATGAGGAGGGTTGGTGTTGTTTGTATTCTTGGGCCAAGGTACGCCCCATGCCAAAAGAGAGAATTTGATTCCATTTCAGAGCCAAGGTCTCGGGTCCAATTTAATTTGATCCCCCGATGGCCCAAGCTGATTAACTGTCAGCCCCGGCCTTTCTTTGCAGTCAGCCTTGATCCCTGATAATTCGCCGTGAAGTGGGTGGGAGTTGGCTGTTTCGGGCATGAATCTTAACATTAAGTCTTGTTCAACCCTCCCCGGGCCTTATTTAGGCCAGGTGGGGAGGGGGCTCGCCGCCCCGAGAGCCGCAGGTGCGGTGGGCAGCGGGGCCCGGGGTGGAAAGGCTGCGGGGGGGCAGGCAGCTGGGGGAATCCCAGGTGTGTGTGAGTTGGCAGGGGTACAAAGGGAGGAACGCTGCCAACAGCTCAAAGTCCCTGGGCTGCGCAGCTGCTGGCCCGGCACTGGCCCGTGACACTGCGGGGATGGAGGCGCAGCCCCCTTCCCAGCAGCAGGGACCCCTGAGAGCGCGGGCCACGCTGCAGGCGGGGGCCACGGGCGGCGAGTTCGAGCACCCGCTCTCAGCGGAAGAGCTCCCTGGCACCCTGGACTCTCCCCGTGCCTAACACAGGACAGGGCTGGCTTTTCAAAAGGCTGCCCTTGGACGACTGAGATAAAGAAAACGCCGCTCAGTCTCTTCCCATCCAGGGACCTATTCCCAAGTATGACAAGGAAGTCGATGAAAACACAACACAAAGCAACTCCCCGAGCTGCGAGCACGAGTCAACAAGGCAGAGAGGCTCAGGGTGAAAAACAGGCTCAAGGCCGAGAGGCAAAAATAGCCGCTGACCCCTTCTGCCCGGCTGTGGGAGGCTTTTGTAAACACGCTCATCCTAACGGGCCCTGCTGCATCAGCCTCGGTCCCTGCAGGCGAGAGGAGCTTCTAGGGGCGCTCAGGCCAGGGTTTCAGATTTGGTGACTGTGAATTACGGACCTTCTCTTGTTCTCCGAGGACAAAAGGGAACTGCTGGCCGTGAATCTGCAGGGCTCTCGTTTCCACTAAGCCAAAGAGCAAAGCCCCTGAAGATCGTGGCTTTGCAGGGTCGTGAGCCCTTCTTGCCACCCCAGCTTCCAGAAGGATGAGGAAGGAGATGAAGTCCATCCTTGGCCACACGCGGCTCTAGACTGACCTCTCCCATCTCGGCTCTAAGTGCAAAGGGCAGAACCTGCTGACGTGCCCACACGACAGCCATCCCTCCATTCTTCCTGCTAACATGGTCCCAGCTTGGGGGAAGCGGGGCGGTGGCAATGGCACAGCAGAAACACTCATGTTTCCAGGCTCTTCCACGCCTGGGTGTGGGCAGCTGCGGGCCTCCGGGAGGGTCGACGCGGATGGCCGGGTGAGCTCTCCGGACGGGGGCTGCCCCACGGTTAAAGGAGAGGAGGGGAGTCGGCACGAAGCCGTTGGGCCCTCGCTATCTTCGCTCAGGCACGGGGGACGCACGGTGCAAGCAAAAACACCATGGAGACGAGCTCTAGGCACAAGTCTGATTTATTGTAGAAGGGGACATGGTTTTATAGGGTCTAGGGATACGTAAAGGGACTTGATTGGTGCCGGCGGGTGCTGTTGCTTGCGTAGACGGTTACTGGACAGTAGGCGGTTACTGGACAGTAGGCGGTTACTGGACAGTAAGCTGGCTAAGGGGTTAGGAGCAAGGGAGGGGAAGGGGAAAGTGTGGGCTGTCTAGATAACGGCTAGGCGGAAGACGGAGAAGGGGAGAAGGAGGGGCAGCGCCGGCTGCCAATACTGGGCGGGAAGGAGACGGGGACACCTGGGCATGGCTGTGTGGCATTTATCGTCAAAGAGACACCGGGAGGGAATCAGGTGTGGTTCAACTGATAGAGCATCTGCCTACCACATGGAAGGTCCAGGGTTCAAATCCAGGGCCTCTGACCCATGGGGAGCTGGTCCACGCGCGGTGCTGATGCGCACAAGGAACGCCGCGCCACGCAGGGGCGTCCCCCAGGTAGGGGAGCCCCAAGAACAAGGAGTGCACCCCGCAAGGAGAACCGCCCCGCATGAAAAAAGTACAGCCCACCCAGGAGTGGTGCCGCACACACACAGAGCTGACGCAACAAAAAAAGAGATGTGGTTTCCTGGTGCCACCTGACAATGCAAGAGGACGCAGGAGAACACACGTCGAATGGACACAGAGAGCAGACAATGGCGGGGAAGGGGAGAGAAATCAATAAAAAAAAAACTTCATAAAAAGAAAAAAAGAAAGAAAGCACACATGCTTGTCAGAATTTATGGTTCCCTTTATCTGAAGTTCAAGAAGAGGCAAAGTAATCTGAGGTGATAGAAATAAGAATAGCAGTTATCTTTGGCAGGATTTTGATTAAGAAGGGGGTCGAAGGAAAATTCTTTGCTATTAGAATATTCTCTATAGATTGGATAAGGTGGTTCCACTGCATTTGACATTTGCATTTGCTGTGTATACGTTAGATCGCAATAAAAAATTTAAAAGATGAATTAGACATGCTCCTGCCCTCATACCTGATTCTTTAACTTGACCACTCAGAATAAACTCGCCATTTCCCAGCCTCCTTTGATGCTACATGTGGCCATATAAAGAAATTCTGGCCAAGGGGATGTAATCGCAAGTGTCATAGGAGATTTCGGGGGAATGTCCTTATATGAAGGGGTTTTAGTAAATGACTGGGAACAAAAAGGGGTGGAAAGAGAGATGGCAGTGATTTGTGATGTCTAAAATCTTCCTTTTGCTGACCTAGCCTAAAATGAGCAGCAAGTGATCCTAAATGCTCGTGCTATACTTGAAGGAAGAAGCAAAAGTCCCCCAAATACACAAAATAACCATACCTTGTTTACTTTGGCATTAGCATCACCATACCCTAAGAGCAGGAAACTGCTAGAAGGTGGTAGCCATAAACAAATTTAAAGTGGAGAGATGTGACGTTTTAGCCTAGTAGGAAAAGAAGTTTTTATTATTATTTTCTCCACCTCTGCTTCAGCCTGGAGAAACGTTAACAAAAATAATCCTCCCTGTTTGACCGCGTGCTATTCAACATGTACATGAGTAAATAACTGAGAATTTGTTTTTGATGATTGGGTGAGCCCTTAAAGAAAAGGAGTATGAATCAAATTTGTTAATGTTTCTCTTTCCTAAAAAAAGATTATTATGATTCTTAGTCAGCTGACTCGTTTCAATAGCAGTTTGTCTACCACTAAAAGCCATAGCCCCACATCTGTTCCTCGTAAAAATCTATAATCAGCAAATGCCCACTGCCTTTCAAAACTTATTTTCTTCATCCACCAACTATGCGCAGACCTGGCCAAAGCTTGTTGCTCTTGTCACCGAGACATAAAGACCTTGCGTTTATTCCAGGATAAGTAAATCAGCAGTGTTTCCAAGAAGAATCAGTGTCCGCCACTTAGGTTCGTGAAAAATTTGAGCCTTAATTACAAAATGACATTTTCAGTTATTAAAATGCCCGAAGCATGCAGAGTTTTTTGTTTTTAAGTTTATAACATCCGGACCTTTGTGATACTGTGTTTCGGGTCACAAGGCTAAAAGACATTTGAGAATAAAAACAGTGGACTTTCGCAGTAAAAAAATCCGATTCTTGAAGCAGCCACTTTAAAACACCCTTTCCACACAAAAAAACCACTTATTCATAAAAAGGATGGACTTAGAACTGAGCCTGAAGGACAGCAGATCAGTCCACTAGCGAGTGAAGGACTGCAGCTGGAATTGGCCTGTGGCTGGCAGTTCCTGGGTAAAGATTTAGATATGGCTGGCAGTCCTGCTTGGTCAGACCGTCTTGTTGGGTAGGGCTGGCCTGAGTTGTTTAAAAATAGCATTTCTACAAGCATAGTATATAATGGAATTATATGGAAAGTTTAGTGCTGCTTTTCCTGGCAGTGACAAATCCTACATATTTTCTTTTTCTTCCTCTTAGAATAGTCAATCCTCAATGGTTTTTTCAGCTTGGAGCCATTTTAAAAGAAAGGCACATGTCGGGAGCTACAACAAACTTCTGTTTGCCTTAAAATGCTAGCAGGGAAGCAGATATGGCTCAAGCAGTTGGGCACCCGCCTACCATACGGGAGGTCTCGGGTTTGGTTCCCGGTGCCTCCTAAAGAAGACGAGCAAGACAGCAAGCTGATGCGACAGGCTGGCACCGTGAGATGACGCATCGAGATGACACAATGAGGAAACACAACGAGAGACACAACAAGCAGGGAGTGGAGGTGGTTCAAGCTATTGGGTGCCACCCTCCCACGTGGGAGGTCCTGGGTTTTATTCCCAGTGCCTCCTAAAAAAAGACGACGAGCAGACACAGAGAGCACACCACGAACAAACAGAGAGTGGATAGTGAGTGGAACAACGAGGTGGGGGGGCTGAAATAAATAATTAAAATACATCTTTAAAAAAATCTAGAGTTGAAAAAAAAACAAAAAGCAAAAAACAAACTAAAAACCCCAAAACACCAGCAAAGAAGGGTGAGTGAGCAAAGTGATGGTGTAAAGTTGAGAGGAGACTTCGCATGCACAGTGCACAGGGCTGCAGACCAGGGGCACAGCCTCGAGACCCCACTGCCTTGGAGCAGCTGTTCAGCGCCCCCTGCCCAGAGGCTGTGATGTAACGTAGACTACTGTCTTTCAACGAGCTGAATGTGAACACCAAACATTGGTCCCTGCAGACAACAACTCTTAGTCACAAGTCTCAGCCCTCATAGGCATCTTTTAAAGATTTATTTATTCATGTATTTCTCTCCCCTTCTCCCCCACCCCGGTTGTCTGTTCTCTGTGTCTATTTGCTGCGTCTTCTTTGTCCGCTTCTGTTGTCCTCAGCGGCACGGGAATCTGTGTTTCTTTTCGTTGTGTCATCTTATTGTGTCAGCTCTCTGTGTGTGCGGCGCCATTCCTGGGCAGGCTGCACTCTCTTTCGTGCTGGACGGCTCTCCTTACGGGGCGCACTCCTTGCGCATGGGGCTCCCCTACGCGGGGGACACCCCTGCGTGGCAGGGCACTCCTTGCGCGCATCAGCACTGCACATGGACCAGCTGCACACGGGGCAAGGAGGCCTGGGGTTTGCACCGCGGACCTCCCATGTGGTAGACGGGCGCCCTAACCACTGGGCCAAGTCCGCCGCCCCCTCATAGGCATCTTAGAGCTATGATCCGCTCATTAAAAATTGCTGAAAATAAGCATATTTCCTTTTGGAGGATGGGCACTATTTTGTTAAAACGCATCTTTTTTCAAGTCCAGCGTGCATAAGGGCGTCCCTCACAGACTGGGCTTTTGTAGGAGTGCGGGGATGGAGGGCTAAGGAAGGCTCACGGTTCTGGGTCAGAAGGATTTGCTGACTCATACAAGCAAAGGAAGGGACTGGGCAGTGCCAGTTTAGGGTGGAGTTTCTTTCTCTACCACTGAAGGCTTAATTGTGATGCTCGAGAGCACTGACTCCTCGAGAGGTACAAGGCTGGTGACCCCACAGAGACGTTCGGTGTGTGCTCCGTGCAATGAGCTTAAGTGGGTGCACAGACATTTGCAGCATGTCCTCCCTGCAAACCCTGAGAGAGCTTGGATGGGTAAGGATTGCCTCCTGAGCCACGATTGTTAGAAGGAAAGCTGTACCTGTAAGAAAACAAAAGCTCACCCAACAGTGGAGGAGAAAAGAATGAATGATCTTGCAAGAACGGACACTCCACCTGGATAAAATGGCTGGTGCACCAAACAGCAAGACACAGTGACATTTATACCCTACACCTAACAGCAGGTCCCGCCCCTGCTCCCCATTGATTGGGTACCTCAGGGGCTACAGCCTATCCCAATCATCTAACTGTTCTGTGGTTCCGCTCTGAGTCCTGGCTCCCACGCTCTCTACATCCAGTGGACTGAGCCGGCTCAGCCCCACTTTCACTCCTAGAGCGCCTTTCAAATTTGGCACCGCTTTCACTATTGACTCCGCCCTTTCCCACCATAGGCCCTTCTTGCTTTGGCCCCACCCCTACTTCTCACCATTGGCCCTTCTTTCTTTGGCCCCGCCCCCACTTCTCACCATTGGCCCTTCTTGCTTTGGCCCTGCCCCATTTCTCACCATTGGCCCTTCTCTCTTCCACCCTGCCCTCATTTCTCACCACTGACCCTCCCGCCTTTTGGTGCCACTTTTCAAATTCCTGGTGCAGCAAAGCTTCTAGAACCCCTTTCCCTCCCTCCTGGAATGGCGGAGGGGGCTCCGGCTTCCCCTTTATCAAAACCCCAGGGGAGGGAAGTGGACTTGGCCCAGTGGTTAGGGTGTCCGCCTACCACATGGGAGGTCCAGGGTTCAAACCCAGGGCCTCCTTGACCCGTGTGGAGCTGGTCCATGTGCAGTGCTGATGCACACAAGGAGTGCCCTGCCACGCAGGGGTGTCCCCCGCGTAGGGGAGCCCCACGCTCAAGGAGTGGGCCCGGTAAGGACAGCTGCCCAGTGTGAAAGAAATTACACACAGAGAGCTGACACAACAAGATGACCCAACAACAAAAAACACAGATTCCTGGTGCCGCTGATAAGGATAGAAGCGGTCACAGAAGAGCACATAGGGAATGGACACAGAGAGCAGACAACTGGGGCGTTGTGGGGGGGGGGAAGGGGAGAGAAATAAATAAAAAAAATAAATCTTAAAAAACAAAAACAAAAACAAAAAAACCCCAGGGGAAGCAGGTGGGGATGGGGGGGGGTCAACAGGCAGCTCAAGGGCTCTGCCTAAATATTTGCCCTTTGACCCTCAAGCTTGAGCTACACAGAGGGCACCATAAGAGGACGCAGAAAAAGACTTCTGCAGAAGAGCCGACCAAACGGCTGGAGGCCCACGAGTGGCATCGGAGGGGCCCGGGCTGAGAAAGCTCGAGGGGGCACTTGAGCAACTGCAGGCCTGGCTCAGCCTCTGAAGCCACGAGGGGCGGCATGCTCCCTTTAAAGGAGTGACGACCCCTGGACCACCCCCCATCACCCTGCGAGGTCAGGGAGCACCCACTGGAAACGACAGAGGCAGAGCTCGGGTGTCAAGTTCTGCAGAGCCCAGTCTTGATGAGGGGTCCCAGCTTTGCCACAGCAGGAAGCAGGGGGCAGATGACGGGGCCACCCACAGCCCCCCTGCCTCGTTAGCCTCCCCGGAGACCGGCGAAGGCCCAGCAAACTGTAAAGACCTCTGGACTCTTGCCACAAAAGTCCATTCCAAGTTGGGAACATTTCCATTTTCCCCCATTCTTTTTTACTAGAAAAAAATGAACAATTTGGGGAAATTATATGACTGATACAAAAGCATAAAAAAAAAAGGATTGTTAGACTAGCTAATGTCTTACAACCCAACAGGATGAAACTTGTCTTTACTGAAGGAGGAGTTGAAGGTTAAAAGGTAATGCTCGCCTACAGGTTGAGATCTGCACGCAGAATTTCCAGAGTGCTGAATTTCAACAGGGAAAACTGTGACGACGTTGCAACTCATCTCATGGAAACTTTTCAGGTAGAGGAGGGATTTGACAAGTGAGATCTCACTAATAAGTGACAAAAATGATGTGACTAACAATTTGACGTTTTTAGTGTTAAAGTCTCTATTGAAATAGAACGTGTAAATTAATACCCTTAAGAGACCTGCAGAGAGGCAAAACCGAATGGGGATCACGAACCCTATTAACTCCCATGTCTCCAGCCTCTAAGGAAAAATTCCAGAGGGAATGGAGCGTGAGGAGGACACTCTCAGTGTATAGAAACTTTGGAAAACTCACAGACGTGCATCTTATAAAGTTGCATAGCACAGGCCCCGTCTGATTTTATAACCGAGATTTATGTTGCTGACAAAATGAGATACATAACCAGAGAATGACCGTGTTAGCCTTTTCTGGAGAGAAAATAAGGTCTCTAAAGATATTGTTTACTTTGCCAAGTTATCTATTTTTTTTTCCTTAAATTCTCCACACTGCCCAAGGCTGGAACTCGAAATCTATTTGTTCCCATCAAATCAATTTCCCCACAGGTTGAAGAATGCAGTATTTACTCTGCTTAAAATTCTTTAGCTGTTAAGAATCCCAATTCAACAAGAATCATTGAGATCAAGGGGGTCTGTAGAGCAAAGGTGGGGAGGATATGTAGAAAAAAACGAGACCCACACTGATTATTTCCTAATGAAACTGCTCATTCAGTCAGAAAGTGGGAGGACTTAAATATAAACAGATTTGTTTAAATACAGTTTTATTACTATTCTGTAGGTTGCTTTAACCCTCTGCTGACATGAGTTATTAAATAAATGGTGCTGGTTTCACAGATATGAAAGGACTGAAGTTAGCCCTATCTGCAGGATTGCTCTGTATTTATTTTCACACGTTCAAAGATTGAGAAAATTATGTGGCTATAGAATGTATTCACGGATGTCTTGAGCTAGGAATTCCATCCCGCAGGACTACCTGTCAGGAAGTGTAACAAAATTGAAAAAAAAAAAAGAATAGAAAATAACAATAATAGTCACAAATTTGTCGGCATAATTTATTGAGGGTGCTGCTTTCCAGATAGCTTATCTCTAATCTTGTCAACAACCCTGCAAAGTGGTATTAATATTCCTATATTACAGATGAGAAAACTGCAACGTACAGAAGTTATCCAAGGTTACTGTCTTAGTCAAGGTTAAATTAGTGTAGAACCGAGATTTTCACATTAATCTGCCTGACTCTTAATCCGCACACTGTCCACCACCATCCTCTCTCCCATTCTACAATTAGGGAGCCAGGAACTGGAAATTCAAAGGTCCTAGGTTTCATAAATAAAATGTTCATGATTCCAATTCCATAATCAAGGGGCATGAATTCATTTCCAATGTATTTGTGTGCATGCTTCTTCTAATCTACTTCTAATCAACTTCCCTGATTGAATTAAAATTTAATGTTCTTCTTCACCCTACACTGAAAGGAGAACTGGTTTTATTCCTTTGCATTTATTGAGTCCAGGCTCTGTTTCATCTAACGGCCACACATCTCAGTCCCTGCCGTGCCTGTTTTAATTATGACATTTGTGAGCCTTGTAGCAAGAGTCCAAACATGCTGATTTAGAAGGGCAGATCATACAACTGGTAAGCCTTCCTGGATATTGCAACATCCCTTTTCTAAACCCATCTGGCAATTAACCAGTAATGCCGAAAAGCATTTTATACTGCATTTTGGGTTTTATACTTCTAAGAGGCATAAATTAAAAGCAAAAGGAATGTTGGATTAGAGGCCAGCCCTGCCCTACACCTGCTTTGCCACTTTGTCTCTCTCGGAACATCATTTTTCTCTTACAGCCAAATGGGGATGATAAAAATGGCCTTACAGGACTTCCACGATCTCCTTTCCAGCCCCACCCACAGCTCTTTTCTTTTCTTTTTTTTGAGGTACGGGGGCCAGAGATTGAACCCTGGACCTCGTATGTGGGAAGCCGGTGCTCAACCACTGAGCCACATCGGCTCCCTTGAGTTGGGCTTTTCGTTTGTTAGCTTTTTGTTTGTTTGTTTTTTTTTTAGGAGACTCTGGGACTCGAACCCAGGGCCTCGCATGTGGGAAGCACGTGCTCAGTCACCGGAGCCACATCTGCTCCCAATAGCATCTCTAAAACTTGGAGTACGCTGGGATCCAGCCTCTTTGGACTGTTGGCTTTCCCCAGTAGATAAATACGTCCCACACCTCTGAGGCTCTGCTCAATCCCTCATCCAAGACTGACCAGCACTCCCCGGCCAGTGGAACCCGTTCTCAGGCTTCAGGGTATCTCCCCCAATAAATGCTCCTCCTCCTCAGTAAATGCTGAACAAGTGGGATAAAAGTGGGAAAGGGGTTGGGCAAGGAGGTGCTCCTCTTTAACCGGACTTGGTTCAAAGATCATTCAATTAGGGAAGCGGATGTGGCTCAAGTGGTAGGGCTTCCGCCTACTATATGGGAGGACCCAGGTTTGATCACTGGGGCCTCCTGGTGAAAAAGGAGAAGAGAAAGTGTGTGCCTGCACGGCAAGCCAGTGCCCACATGGTGAGCCAAGTACCCACATGATGAGCTGCATGCCCATGCGGCAAGCTGAGTGCCCATGTGGGGAGCCGAGTGCGCCCACAAGGGCCCACGCAGTGAGTCAAGTGCCTGCGCGGTGAGCCGAGTGCTCACACAGTGAGCCGTGCCCATGCGGTCAGCCAGTGCCTGAAAGTGAGTCATGCAGCAAGATGACAACGCAACAAAAGAGAGATGAAGGGGAGAGTCGAGGTGAAGCACAGCAGAGACCAGGAACTGAGGTGACACAATTGACAGGGAATCTCTCTCCACATCAGAGGTCCCCAGGATGAGAAGAGAAGACAAAAAGAACATAGATACAGAAGATCACACGGTGAATGGACAGAGTCAGCTAAAACAGCAGGGCAGGGGATTAGGGAGGGAAAGAAAAATATTTTTAAAAATTATTCAGTTGTCAAAAAGACATATATAAAAGAGCAGTTTAAAAATTACATTTTCCGGAGTACAGAGTTTCTTTTTGGGGTGATAAAATGGTTTTGGTAATGGATGGTGATGATGGTAGCACAACATTGGGAAGGTAATTAATGCCACTGTTCTGTCACTTCAGAAACGGTTAAAATGGGGAAGTGGAAGTGGCTCAAGGAATTGGGTGCCTACCTACCACACGGGAGGTCCTGGGTTTGGTTTCTGGTGCCGCCTAAAGAAAATGAGCCAGAAAGCAAGCTGATGTGATGGGCTGGCATGGTGAGCTGATGCAACAAAATGATGCAATGAGATGACATAACGAGGAAACACAATGAGAGACATAACAAGCAGAGAGCAGAGGTGGCTCCCTCCCATGTGGGATGTCCTGGATTTGGTTCCCGGAACCTCCTTAAAAAAAAAAGATGAGCGGACAGTGGATACAAAACAAAGAGGGGCGGGAAATCAATGAAATAAATCTTAGAAAAAAGAGAAATGGTTAAAATAGGAAATTTTATGTACTATTTATATTATCACAATAAAATTTTTAATAAAATGTAGCATTAACTGCTTAGAATGGACTACAGCCATTAGTTAAATAAACTTAGAGAAGTCTCTCTAGAGAAAAGGGTGATTACTTAAGAGAACTCTGCCTCACATGTACTAATTGATAATGAAATGCTTTGAAATGTTTTAACTTGTGCTAAATTCTAAGATCATAAAAACTTCCCTTCTACCTTTTCACACTAGGGAAACTTTTCCTTCCTCGTCTTAGCAATTGTAGAGGAGCTATTTTAAAAAGTGCATTTGCCAGTGAGGATATGATTCTCCACCACTTAATACAATCTCTTGCACAATTCTCAAGTAAGTAAAAAAACAAATATTGCACGATCTCACTGATAGGAAATAATTAAAATGAACAAATTTGTGGAGTCAGAAACCTGAACACAGGTTACAGGGGGCTGGGATGGGGATAGGGTATGGGGAGTTAATGCTTAAATTGTGCAGTTTCTATTTGGGAGATTGGAAAGTTTTGGTATTGGGTGGTGGCGATGAGAGCACAGCACTGTGACTATAGTTAACAGCACCAAACTATATATTTGAATGTGTTTGAAAGTGGGAATTTTAGGTTGTAAATATGTTACAAGAATAAATTTTTTTGGAAAAGAGTAGGACTGTACAATACCAGCAGTGAACCCTAATTAAACCATGGACCAATTAATAATACAATTATAGTCATGTTGTTTCATCAGCTATAACAAAGGCATTACACTAATACAAAGTGTTAATAACAGGGGAGGGTAATGGGAACTCTGTATTTTCTGCATAATTTTTCTGCCAAACTACAACTTCTCTAAAGAAAAAAAAATTCTCATGTAAAGAAGTGATTTTTGAGGGCTGTATAACAGTGGTCTCCAAACTTTTGATTGTGTACTCCTATAATTTAAAAGTTTTCAGCACACACATCACCAAATATATGCATAATTTTAGTTCACCCTCAATATGCATATGCTTATTTACTTATAAAATATGTATATATATCCTACAGTATTAATAATACAGCAGAAACTATTTAAAAAATTTTTTTGAAAGATTTATTTTATTTATTTCTCTCCCCATCCCCCCGCATTGTCTGCTCTCTGTCTGTTCAGTGTGTGTTCTACTGTGTCCGCTTCCATTATCAGGCGACACTGGGAATCTGTGTTTCTTTTTGTTGCATCATCTTGCTGCGTCAGCTCTCCGTGTGTGCCGTGCCATTCCTGGGCAGGCTGCGCTTTTTAGATTCGGGGCGGCTCTCCTTGCCGGGCGCACACCTTGCACATGGGGCACCCCTATGCGGGGACACCCCTGCGTGGCATGGCACTCCTTGGGCGCATTAGCACTGCGCATGGGCCAGCTTACCACATGGTCAGGAGGCCCTGGGGATCGAACCCTGGACCCTCCATATGGTAGACGGATGCTCTGTCAGTTGAGCCACATCCGCCTCCCAGAAACTACTTTTAATGAAGAAATAAAAATAAATCTAGTTTTAATATTTTCTTTTTGTACCCCCATTAAATGGTCTTGCATAAGAAAAGACTAAACCTTGGTGGAAAAGCTAAATTTTTTAGTGGAAAAAAGGAAATCACGTTTTCTTTTCTAGACTATTCCCTGATGTTGGCGCTTTCCTCTCTCTATGCAGATCCTCTACAGGATCACCAGCATTCTTCAAACTTTAGTGAAATAAAAGAGAAGGAGGTTCTAGAGCTCCGGATTCTCTAGCTGGAAATGCCACAATTTCACCCCAAAGGTTTGCTGTAAGGTTGTAAGCATGGCAGAGTGAATCTTGTCAGATTATTCTGGAATTCCTCATTTGTTTTTATTGTGACCTGACTTATAAAATTTTACTTTTTTCTTCAGTCTCAGGATTTGGGTTTGTATGATTTAAATGGAAGAAAACATTGTCAAAACAGTATCAAGGAGTTACCACTTCAACATTACTTTCATTATATAAAAAGTTCTGTTCTTCGGATTTCTAATAATAGATTTTTACCTGCATCTTAAGGAAAAATCGAAAAATATTAAAACAAAGGGCTTTTAAAAAATGTATGCAAATGTCCACTAGGTTTAAACCACTTTCCTTTCAAGCACACACATACACACACACATAGGGAAAAGATCAGATGGTTATTCACCAAAAAGTTAACAAGGTAATGTCAGAATTGTGAGACTGAGGTTAATTTTGTTCATGCATTTCTGTAATAACAACAACAAGGTATTTTTAAATAAGGGTATGCATAAAACAACTGTTTATAATTTACATAAATTCCTATATTATAAACTTTCAAGTAGAAAGTTTAAAAATACCTTTTGGAGTCATTGGTGTTGAGAAAAAAAAAAAACCTGTACATTATTTCCAAGTTCAGTCATGCATTTTAATTTTAACAGTTTTTAATGTTATTTTGGTTTCACATAAGAAAATTGCATTGTAAGTCAATGGAGTCTCACTGATCTGGATTTTAGACACATTTTAGATTGGCGATGAAAAGAAAGGCAGAGAATGGGTCCAGAGGAACTTGGAAAGTAATGGAAGCCAGGCAGAGCAGATGGGAGGCAACAAGGAATATGCCTAAATCAGGAGGTAGATATATGTAAAGAAGATTAAGAGGATGCTGAAGCCCATCCAATCCAAACACACAATATTCCTTATAAGGAAAAACATGACAGAGTGTGTCTTAGTGGGCAGTGTAGGCCTGTCTAAAAGCCTCCTACTGAATGCAAGAGACTTTTTTTTTAATGAAGAGAAAAAGAATTTATTTCCAGAATTAAGTTTGGTACACCTGGGGTCTTAGTGATAGAATTAAACCCATTTCCACAGGGATTTGGCTGCCAGCGCTTGAGGAACACATGGCGAATACAGCCCACCTTCCTTTGCAGGTGGCATATACAGTACTGGGATTCAGGGAGTCCATGAATCCCTCCAAAATTGTATATAAAATTTTGGGTCTATGTGCATTTTTCTGGTAACAGGCATTTTTCTTCTTAGATTTTATCAGATCGAAAAAGGGGCCACAGCCCCGAAAGGTCAAAAGCTAACGTATTTTAAAAAAACCATAAGCAGTTGGTCCAGAGAGAATTGAGTTCAGATTTGTATTTCACTCACTGTGGGAACCTGAGTGAGTTACTTGAATCATCTGAGATTAATTTTTTAATGCAATGGGAATAAGAATCTCTCCCTTCTTAGAATTATTGTGTATCTTAAAATAATAGCTGTATACCAGCAAATATTAACAGTAGACACTACAAAATGATAGCTATTATTATATATGGTATATATCCATCACTATGCAAATAAAAATCTGGAATGCCAGCTCCCCCTCTTTTTTTCGAGCAAAGCCTTAATTTTGTTTCGGGGTCCACCCTCGCATGAGCCCAACCTGTTCTGAATGACGCACAATGTCATTGACTCCTTCATGCAGTCCTCACCTCTGGATGGATTTTTCTTTCCTGCCTCAAGCTGAATATAATTAATAAATATTTAAAGCCAGCCAGGAGTTGAGCACACAAAATCCTGGAGAGATAAGAGACATACAGAAAGAAGCCCATTTTTGCCTTGGTTTTTACATGCTTCTGGGATAGAAAGTAGAGGTAGAGCAGAAAAGTGACACCTGATGTCTGGAGCAATCGGACAGGTCTGGGGAGGACAGAGTGTGAGTTTGGAGTTGTCAAAGAGACCTGGACTTGGGAAGTGGTTGTGGCTCAACTTTAAGGGCTTCTGCCTACCATAAGGAGGGTCCAGGGTTCGATACCCAGGGCCTCCTTGACCCGTGTGGAACTGGCCCAAGTGCAGTGCTGATGCACGCCAAGGAGTGCCGTGTCACGCGGAGGTGTCCCCCGTGTAGGGGAGCCCCACGTGCAAGGAGTGAGCCCCATAAGGAGAGCCGCCCAGCGTGAAAAACAGTACAGCCTGCCCAGGAGCGGCGCTGTACACATGGAGAGCTGATGCAGCAAGATGATGCAACAAAAAGAGATGCAGTTTCCTGGTGCACCGAGGGTACAGGCGGACACAGAAGAACACTCAGCGAAAGAACATAAGAGTAGACAACAGGGGGAAAGGGGAGAGAAATAAATAAAATAAATCTTTAAAAAGGGAAAAAGAGAGAGACCTGGAGTTGAGAGGAGGAGGGAAGCACAGAACAGGCCCATGAACCTGTGTGTAATTCCCCTCGGGTGTTTGACAACTACTAAGCAGTGAAGGCACCTGTGAGTCTTCCAGAAGTCAAGCTGAAAACCACTGCTGGGATTTAGAGTCTTGTGGTGATGAGGCAACCGAGGTTGAAGTTTGGGACCCACCAGGTGGCGGGGCCCACGTACAAATCCCTGGCTTTCAGCTGAGACCCAAAAGACCACCCTGGGAGTAAGAACAAACCATCAAAAGACCAAGCCTCACGAAGTCTAAGGCCCACCCTCAACTGGACAGGGCTGATCTGAAACTGCTCTACCTGCCAGCCAGAAGAAAATTAAATCCTCTTTGGATGCAAATATCATCTGCCAGAGCCTCTAGAATTTTTCATACACAATGTCTGGCATTCAATAAAAACTTTACAGGAGTATCAACAAATGGGACCAAATGACCAACTGCCCTAAGAAGAAACAGACAATGTGGACAGATCTATGGGTGATAAAGATATTGGGGCTATCAGACAAGGAATTTACAATAACTCTGATTAATAGGAAAATATTATTTTAAGAAAATAAAGAGAGAGATGGAGAATTTCACCAGAAGACTCTTGGAATGCAGGAAGGGGCATGAGGGAGGCTTGTGGGCCCTGATAATGCTTTTTATCTTCATATCGATTACTCTTGTGTAACAGTAAAAACTCATCAAGCCGAATATTTAAGATTTATGTATGTATGTTATACTTTTTTAAAAGTTAAGAAAAAAAGTGAAGAGGGAGGGAAAGAAAGAAAATGCCTAACTTCTCTTTGCTTGACTCTGTTATCCTTGGCATTGATGAGCTTATCGCAACTCTGTAGGCAGACACGGCTGATGTAATGAGGATGGCAAAGTAGAAAGCTGAAAATTAGCTAGGTCCAGGGCTGATATTCCAAATCTTTACAGCCAGTACACCACAGGCACCAATCAATCAGAATGCACACTGGCTTTACGTCAGCTGGTATGGCTGAACTGGAGTTTGTCATCTTTTATGACAATACTGAACCACTGAATTACCTACATGAGACTAGCCCTACCGTAAAAACTAAAAAATCAGGATCTGGAGCTGGATGGCTTGGAGCTAAAGTCTAGACCCTCCACTTAATATCTGTGTAACCTTTAGAAAATTATTCAATTCTCCATGCCTCAGTTTCCTCATCTGAAGTTGGGAATATGCCAAGAGGTTTGTGTAAAGAACGAAATGAGTTTATGTATGTTTAGGACATAAAACAATACCTGAGACATAATTCGTTCTCAATGTTATTTCTTAAATTAACTATTAATATTGTCTGTGGGTTTTTCTTTTAATGTGAAATAATCGACCCCTTCCAATTTATGCCTTTGTTTGGATCTTCTATTACTTGACAAAATCGCCCTAGTGGAGTCACATGGCAACAAGCAAAGACAGAAGAATAAAAGCAATATCTAGCCGGTCTTCAGGCAAAAAGTCCTTTCTAGATGAACATTTTTCTAAACATCCTCTCAGGCAAGTTCTTTTCCTTTTCCCCTGCCAAGACTGAACTTGAACACAGGTGTACCGCTGCTGGTGATACAGATTTCCCCACATATTTGCTGTATTTCAACAATGACTCACAGACACTGTGGCCGTTTGAGATTATTTATGAATCACCAGAAAGAAAGATTATGTTTGTAAACTGGCCTGTTCCTTTGGTGTGATGCCCTTTGCTTGTATTAAATTCAAAGTTTTAAAGTTTACTTAATCAAATCAGTTTAGGGCCTTTCATTCGACCGTGTTGGTAAGGCGTGACTCAGGTTAAGTCCTCGCCTTATAAATGGGCACTCACTCAAGAAGACACTGGAAGAGAGAGAATTCTACAGACACAGAAGAGATGTTTGATCCTGCGGCCCTGGGAGAGAGCTGAGCCCTTGGCCTGACAGTTTGCAGCTGAGCCGCTGAGGAAGCCTGGAAAGAAACGTGCTGTATGCCAGACTGACGCAGGAAGCCCTGAGAGACGAGCCCTATGCCAGCTACAGCTGAGATCAGAAGAACCTGGGCCCGTGGAGCCTAAAGAGGAAGAAGGAAGGAGAGACCAGGCAGAGATTGTCCACCATCTTGCTTCAGCACGCGGCAGCGGACTTTGGTGAGAAACCAGCCTTCAGCTGAACTCCTTAGGGCCTTGTCACTGTAAGCTTTTACCCCCAAATAAATACCCTTTATAAAAGCCAACAGATTTCTGGTACTTTGCTTCAGCATCCCGTTGGCTGACTAATACAGACGCTTTTTACATTATTTTATTTAAAACATTGTAAAGCTCCCATTGCCATTATATACTTAAGAAGTAGAGCAGCAGAACTGTAAACAATATTTTCCTTAGTTCCTTTCACCTCCGGGATTCATGCCAAGTGACATAGAAGTTACTCTCAGTTGCTTTTTGATGGCCTTGATTCAAGTAGGGGCTGCTCCTGACGTCCCCTGGGATAAAGCATTCCTTTGGCTTTCAAAGATGAGGACTCTCAACAGTCATGTCACACATACATGCTTTAACTCCTCACCTTAGTTTGTCAACTCTTGGAGAGTAGGGTCCACTTCTCATTTATCTGGCATCCACTCTCCATGCTTACTAGAATGCTGAAGAAACCTTTCAATGGGTGTGATGGCTAACTCAGTCCATAAATTACAAGAAAAGGAGCCACTAAAGCAATACCTGTATACCATTTAAGAAAACAAAAATAAATGAAAAAAAAAAAGTCAAATATATCAGCTATAAAAAGTTCGCATTCATATCTGGGCCAGAAAAACAGCATATTGACTTTGCTTTTAAAATATCAGTTGTTGCGAATTGGTGTTGCTCGGTGGTTGAGTGCCTGCTTCGCACATATGAGGTCCCCAGTTCAATCTCTGGTGCCTCCTTAAAAAAAAAAAAAAAGTGAATTTTATGGAATAGCTGCTAAAAATTTACTTCAAATCTAATAATCTAATCTGTGGGTTTGGAATACCTAAATCTTATCCTAATAAAATAATTATAAGCCACAATTCTGCAGCCTGGGGGTCCCATGTGCACTGGTCCTTTGAGTTCTTATTGCATTAATATCAATATAAACCTGAGCCCACATATCCCATAATAAGGTAGCATCAGCATTCTCCACGGTATCTGGGAGGAGTCTCAGGAACCTTGTGGTTTTCTCTGTCACTTCTTACCCAGACTTCCTGTTTCCACTGAACTTTCTGCCTCAGGCTCCCTGGGACTGCTCTTCTCCACTTCCCATTTTTTGGGCCCAGGCACTACTAGCCTTTATTTCTGAAGTTCCACAAACAGGAGCTCTTGGAAGTAGCTGACTTTCCCTAATGTCTTAGGGATAAAAGGATTATACCATGGTGCAGAATGGGCAGCAACTCGAAACGACTTAAAAACATCTCTATCCAAGGCACCTAGCCTATCACTACTCAGGGAATTTCCTTGACCTCCCTGCTCCTCAGCACATTAACAGCTATCTTAGTTTACCAGAGCTGCTATGACAAATGCCACCCACCGCTTGGCTTAAACGACAGGAATTGATTGTTTCACCGTTTTGGAGGCTACGACTCCAACCCCAAGCTTTCCCCAGGTCAAGCTTTCCATGGAGCCCGCAGTGTCCTAGAGCTGGCTTGGTCTCGGCCTCCATCACAAGGTGACGCCTTCTCTGGCTTCCACTTCTGGCTCCTCCTAACTGATTATGTCCAAATTCCCTCTGCTTAGAAAGACTTTGGCCATTCTGGATTGAGGCCCAACCTCATTCAAAGTTTGCCTACTCCTTAACTATTAACACCTTTGAATGTCCTGATTTGAGGACTTGACCATTTCTTTTGTGGGGGTCATCATTCAATCCCCAACAACAAACCTCCTCTTTCTTCCCCTCTTCCCACATAATTCTCTTCCCTCCTTTCCAAAGCTCCCAAACCTTTGTGTTCCTCACCCCCTGGGGGACACTAATTCATTCTGCTAATTTATAAAACAAAATAATTTCGTTCTCTTTGTTGCAACTCTCTCCTTCTAGACACCTCAAGAAAGTCAGGTATTTCTCTAAACACAGCAGTCTTTTATCTCTGGGCCAATGTTCCCTCTGCCCCTGCTTGTAGATACAGGGTAGTATTTTTTTTTTTTTTTAATTTATTTATTTATTTCCCCCCCCCCCCATTGTCTGTTCTCTGTCTGTTGCTGCGTCTTCTTTGTCTGCTTCTGTTGTTGTCAGCTGCACGGGAATCTGTGTTTCTTTTTATTGCGTCATCTTGTTGTGTCAGCTCTCCATGTGGGCGGTGCCATTCCTGGGCAGGCTGCACTTTCTTTCGCCCTGGGGACTCTCCTTACGGGGCGCACTCCTTGCGCGTGGGGCTCCCCTTCGCCGGGGACACCCCTGCGTGGCACGGCATTCCTTGTGCGCATCAGTACTGCTAATGAGCCAGCTCCACAGGGGTCAAGGAGGCCCGGGGTTTGAACCACGGACCTCCCATGTGGTAGATGGACACCCTAACCACTGGGCCAAGTCCACTTCCCTCTTTTATTTTTTAATAGCCATTTTATTTCTTTCACATTGAACAGGGAATACACTTGAGGACCGAGAGCTACTAATACCCATCCAAAATTTCCCTTCTCTAGGACTTGATTCTAAATTGTCACAGGCTTTTTCTAAGTCATTCCATGGTTGAGATTCCTAAGGAAATAATCCACCCCCCCTTCCCCCCAAAAAAATCAAACAAACAAGAAGTTACATTCAGGAAGATGTTCATTGTAGAATTATTATAATAGTAAAAATGCGAAAATAATTATATAGCTACTCGTAGAGCAAATATTCTGTGGTCATTAAAATGCAGACCATAAAGATGTACAACAGCAAGGAAAATAGTTACAAGACAGTATGTTTTAAAAACAGGATGTAAATTTGTATGGAAGATGGCAATATAACTATGTTTGCAAGGCAAGTATAGGAAAAATACAGAAAAAAATATCCAAGGTGCTAAGAGTGGTAATGCTATGGTAATAGGACTCAGATTTTTTTGTTTCTTTTCTCTGCACAACCATTTCTCTGTAATAAGATTATGTTCATTCTACTAGGAGTAAACTTACAACTTTAATTAAAATAAGTATAATTTTAATACATTGAATCATCCTGAAAATATGAAATTAAAAGCCAATTGAGGCAAATGAAGTTGTGTGTAATCTGAGCATATCATGTAAATCTCTATCAGATACCTAAATTCTATGCTATAAATTCACATTTAATTAATTTCAGTGGCACCCCATTTACGCTGTCACATCAACTCTCTGGAATATGATTAAGAAACAGGTAAACATAAAAAGTGAAAGGCTTCTAGCAAAATGAATGTCAAAGTCCGTGCACTTTACTTACAGCTCTTATAAGAGCTAGTTAGGGGAAACAGAATTGGCCCAGTGGTTAGGGCGTCCATCTACCACATGGGAGGTCCGCGGTTCAAACCCGGGCCTTCTTGACCCGTGTGGAGCTGGCCCATGTGCAGTGCTGATGCGCGCAAGGAATGCCTTGCCACGCAAGGGTGTCCCCCGCGTGGGGAGCCCCACGCGCAAGGAGTGCACCCCGTAAGGAGAGCTGCCCAGCACGAAAGAAAGTGCAGCCTGCCCAGGAATGGCGCCGCCCACACTTCCCGTGGTGCTGATGACAACAGAAGCAGACAAAGAAACAAGACGCAGCAAATAGACACAGAGAACAGACTACTGGGGGAGGGGGGGAATTAAATAAATAAATAAATCTCTAAAAAAAAAAAATTAAGAGCCAGTTAGGTTCATTCTTGACACAACACTAAGAAATTGGAATTTCTAGGCCGCAGCGTGGGAAAAGCAGGAAATTGAAAAGTGAATGGGGATGCCAAAAGTGACATCTGCCAATCTGACAGCCAAGTCCGGAAGTAGAGAAAAACACCCCAAAGTGGACCAAAACCTTTAAAAACTGATTTATCTTGGGTGCCAAGCATAAAAGCATTCCAGCATTTTGTTATGACAGGGAATTGCTCACTTCTCCATCACAAGCAATAAACGAGGCATCATACTTGGGCTTTTCTGGAAAAACAAAAAGTCACATTATAGAAGAAATTTTCACCTCAAATTTTCTTCATGTTGCTCTGGTGCTAATTAAGTACTAAGAGAACATTTTTCAATCTCAAGACTTGCAATGCGTCCTTTTGTCTCCATTCCATATGCGTGTCAGCTTGGCTTATGTGCTCAGTACCCCCCACCCACCATGCTTATCACAGGCTCGAGCCACCCCAGTCTCTGGAGAACTAAAACTGAGATAGTAAATGTCAGTTTCTATTATAGCGACAAGAAATTCTTCCTCCAGGGCAGGGGTGGTAAACCCTGGGAGAAAGAAACCTTCCGCCCTATCTGAGCCTCCTGCATATCACAACAGTCAGGGCTGTTTGGAAAGTTTTAAGGTTGTTTGCGTTTGTGGATTTGTTCCAAGTGAAGCACATGTTTTTCAAAAACCGAATGCCAAAGATAACAAAAAATGCAAAGAAGAGAGGAAAGGGAGGCTTACCCAGCATACACGAGCCAGCCAGGATAAGACTTATTAAGAAACAGAATGTTCAAGGGCACTTGAATCTCTACCACATTTAGAATGACCCAGAAAGATGGAGGTTAAAACAATACACAGAATCATTTAGAAGTCGGTGACTTAGGACCCTGAATGCGTTTTAACATGTGCTTCATGTCACTTGGGGCAGAGGTCACCGCGTTACTCTCTTGCTTAAGCTGTTTACAGCTATTTTAGAGGGGTCTTCGTTGACAACGTTGTTGCCAAGTAATTTTCTAAAAACGTTCTGTTTATTGTCCCCTGTCCTTAGCTGCTGTAATTTGTTTTCAGGGTTGATGGTCAGTACTGTCACTGCATTTAGAAGATGGAACGGGTTTGCACGATTGTTCGGGGTACGCCTGTTGAAACTCACTGCTGTTTCTTGAACCCACTTTAGATTAAAAAGAGTAGGCCGTTTATAGTTTAAAGTAGATAATGGGAGAAGGTGATTTGTATTATTAAAATTTAGCATTTCCATAGCCCTTACGTTTCCAAAGGCATTTATTAATTATCCAGCCCTGTACCCTTGAGCTCTAAGCCACTTGGATTCCCTCTGATTTCGATAAGCAAGCGAGGGTGGGCAAGGGTAGTTGGCTGGTGAGCGGTTCCTCCCTTCCTGTTAGAATTCCCACTGCTTTTTTCCAGGCCACCCCACCCAGCTGGGATGTGCACAGGCTGGCTTCACTCCTTTGAAGTTTTGTGTTTGATGTTCTCTGAATGTGCGTTTAAAATACACTCCAAAGGCACATATAGATTATTTTTGGATTATTTGATATTTGGGATTTTCCCTATTACTCTTTGCTTCCACTCATTAGTTTACCCCTTCATTAAAATCTGTGTCGAGCTCCCACCCTGTCTGGCAGTGAGCTGGGCTGAGGGGAGATGGAGCTGGAGTCTGGCAAGGCAGACAGTAAAGATATGACTGAAAATCCTGCCAGCTGAGGCGCGTGGTGCCTCCCAAGAAAACACCTTGGGAGAAGCAGGATTGGTTCTTCCTGGGAGGTTGGAGGGGGTGTGTTTTGAACTAGAACTTGGAAACTCCCGTTTTGTGTGTGTGCATTGGGTGGGAGGCAGGGAGGAGAAGGTGAAGTAGAGACGGTGATAAACAGTGTTACTCCAGGGAGACAAAACAACGTGAAGAAAAGAATTCAGGGAACGGCAGCCGGTCCTGATTACAGGCTCACTTCTTTGTCCTGATGAGAGGATTTGTTGTAAGGAATGATGCGAAATGAGGCTGGGCTAGTGGTTTGGAGGCAGATTCTGACTGTATCCAATTACCTGCTGAACAGGGTGATTTTTCCCCAACTGGACTATAAATTACTAGAAGTAGCCAGAAGTATAAAGAAAGCAATAGATAAAGTATATACTGTATAGGAAAAAATGACAAGGGGAGATTAATTATTTGGATGAGAAACTGAGTGACCAAGTATCCAAGAGAACCAAAGCAAGACCAAGTGAACAGGTTTTAGGCAGGAAAATTGGCAATTAACCAAGGGACAACATGTCGAAAGTAATAGGATGGAGGAGATTTTTCTGATTTTATATCAATAGAGAAATCATATCTCAGAGAACAGGGACTTCATTCATTCGTAAGCGATTAGAGGGTTGGATACTCTGAATTTCCAGTCTTATTTGCTCATTATTCCTCTGTCTCTGCTCCCTTCTGACTTTTCTCCCCCCTTGTACTTTATACCCAAGTGATGCCAAGCTCCACCTGATGCCAGCTTCCACCGGAAATCCAATCCTATCAGTGATACTGTGGTGTTATTTCTGCAGCTTATGAAGATGTGCAAGAAGATGGGAGAGCGGGTCACATCACAACTTTGGGCCAGTTCCCCTTTATTTCCTTTCCCGCAGCATCACACTGCTTATAGAGTTCCCACTTACCCATAAAGCTTCCATCCATGACATGTGGCCCTCCCCACCTGCTCTCAGCAGATCTGGCCTCTGACCCACAAGTTGGTTATAACGATACTAAATACAATAATAAAGTAGGAACAACTACCATTTATTGAGCACCTGCTATGTATCAGGTCCCAAAGCTAGGAGCCTACACGTGTGATCTCATCTAACTCTTCAGCTCGATGAGGCAGGACTTAATTGACCTGTCCAAAGTAATGCAGGTGGTAAGAGGCAAATCTATCAGTTGCCAAAGTGTGTCATCTTAACAAGCACTGTATTAAAATGTCTTCAGTTACTCAGTGCTGAAGACACATTATCCTAGGCATCCTTGGGACAAGAACGCAATAGCCCTCAACACACTGTGAAATTCAGAAACCTCAGTTCTTCCAAATAAAAAATTAGTGAATGAAGTATTGATATATAAGTTAATGTCCCTGATAATTAAAGTGATTGTCCCCCAAAATACTGACCTTTTAAATATTTATGCTTTTTTTTTTTTTGGGTGAAACTCTTTCTGAAAGGTCCTGGACATTTTTGTGTAATAATTAACAGAACATCATGCAGTTAGTCTGACTGCTTCTAGGTGGTTTATTTTCAAGACCCCGAAACCACTTGTTATTGTACGACTGTGTCAGCAAAGCCTCGAGGAATCAGTGACTTCACCCTGGGTAGAAAATGGGTTTATACTAGATGCCGTGTCTCAAAAATTAGGATATTTGGAATTCCCTTCCTCCTGCTCAGCTATTTGATAAGAACCCACAGGCCTGCCAGCACTGATGAGCTGCCACATTTTGGCCCAGGTACCAGGTAAGAAGCTTGCTCTAAAAGCATTTCCTTTGTTTTACCTTTCAAATGATTGAATATCCAGGAACAAATATTTGCATATTTCTTTTGTTAAATTAAAAAAAAAAGCAACTAGTTATTTTAGAGTTGGTACTGACACTGTGGCAAGTGCTGATTCTAATATAGACGGGCTCTTTTGTAAGATTGCTTGAGAGCGCCAGTACTATTTATTCCAAAAGGGCCTTTAAACAAGCATATGTAGCTTCTTGCTTAAGACATGTGAAAAACTGGCAGTCAAGTCAGCTGCTTCCTGGTCCATTCCTTTTTAAAAATAATTTTCAAGGCAAGCTCAAACATCGCTCTCACAGTTGGATACCAGAGGAGTTAATGACTCCACGCTCAAAAGGAATGACTTTTTTGAATTATCAATTTGACAAAAGTCTCCCTAAGGCAATACCTTTTACCCCCTGACTATTCCCCTGCTTGGAGTTTGCAACTGAGTATTAATTAGTTAAAGCTGAATCCCAGGGCGCACTAGCCCTTGTCTTTTCTTTTTGAACGAGTACTAAGTTTACATTAAAATGCAAGTCATTCTAAATTCTCCATTAAGTGAATTGAAAGTTCCCTGGTTAATATTTTCTGCAAATGATACAAAGTACGGAGGTAGCCTCTAGTATGACTGACTCTGTCTGAAGGCAGGTAGTTGCCTACATGGAAGGATTAGAATGAATAGAAATGTGTGGATGTGGATTGAATTGTGCCCCCCAAGAAGATACATTCAAGTCCTAACGCATGGGCCCACGAATGTGATCCTCTTTGGAAAAAAGATCGTTGAAGATATCATTTGTTATGATGGGACCCAAAAGGATTAGGGTGGGTCCAGACCCAATATGGCGGTGTCCTTGGAAGGAGAGGCAACTTGGACAGAGTCTGTAAGACAGAGGAGAGAAAGGCATGTGACAGAGGGAGAGAGTGAATCATGCCCCGAGCCAAAAACATCACGGCATCCCCCAGAGCCCGGCAGACCTCAGCATGGGCCTGCTGACACCTCAAGTCAGACTTCCAGCCTCCGGCACGGGAGACCAGAAATTCAGCCCTCCAGTCTGTGGTTCCCTCTCACAGCAGCCTAGGAACCTGCGTCAGTGTCCCCTCCCCAGAGCATTTTCCTCCTTGGCTTGGGGCGAGTGTCTGAGCTCTGCGATGAATAAGTCGGTCTGGGGGTTAGTCATTGCTTTCACTTCTGCATTAAGTGGTACCACTCCTGGAAGAGCTGACTCTGGTTCTGGGCCAAGCCCACCCTTGTGGACAGGGGCCCAACAGAGAGGAGCCTTAAGGCCCAAGCAGGAATGGCTCTGGAGGAGGAAGCTTAGTTTTGCAGGGAGTCTTGGGACAGCTGGAATTGGAGGAACCTACGGTAGAACACCTGCCCAAAGTGGGTCGAAAGTCAGACGAGGGTTGGCATCGTTTCTTATGACAAAGGGTGGGCTCCCAGACTTTCCGCCTGTTGATGTCAAATGCATATGTTCATAGTTTGGTGGCGCTCATTGGGATCAAAGTCCTCGATTGGAAGGACAGAGAGCATTTTCTTTCTTTAAACTTTTTATCTAGAAATAATTTCAAACTTATGGGGCAGTTGCAAAACCAATACAAACTCCATACAAAGAACACCAACATACTCTACCCCATCTCCCAGATACCCAGATCCAGCAATTTTAACATTTTGCTATTTGACCTATCTTTCTATCCGTCCATCTGCCTATCAATCAATCAATCTCTTGCCTATCGAGAGATAGATAGATATAGGCAGATAGCATTTTAAGTTTTCACATTAGTATGAATCAGGCTTTTGTGCCTAATTTTCTACGTGATCAAAATGATGGGGGGAGCAGATGTAGCTCAAGTGGTTGAGCACCTGCTTCCCACGTACATTGTCCTGGTTTTAATTCCCGGACCTCCAAAAAAAAATGGTAGTTGCATGAAAGAACTGGTCCCTCCATGGGGAGTGGGAGTGGAAACGGGGGGTCACCCCAAAAGATGAAAGGGAAAACTGAAGACAAACTTCTACTATTCAATAACTTTTGATAGCCGTGCTTCTATAGAAACAGGGCTTCTTATTCTCTAGGTGTCTTTTGAATACAGAGAATAGAGATGTTCCAGGAATCAAAGTTATAAAAGAACTTGGAAAACCTTGAACTAGTCATTTCACTTGGCAGAGAGAAGGGTCAGGCTAGAAACAGGGGCAGGCGGGATTCCAGCATTCTCTGCCTACCAGGTGACCGCCAGGCTTCAGTTACCAGCAGGGCCAACTGCACCATTCAAGGGGGCCAGGACAGAATGAAAATGTGTAGTTTTCTGTTCAAAAAGCAGGAAAAGTACCATTAAAGGAACTAAAGCAAAACCTTTTCCTTTCCTTCATGGTCTGTCTCCCTAGAATTGTCAGTGTTTCTTCTTCACTATTTGATGTCATTCTAAATGAAGAGAAATTAAAATTTTTAATTATTAGCATGGATTGTACCCTTTATCTGTGCACTGGGCAGTGCCAGTTTAAAATGGCATTTAACTTATAAATGGATCACCAAAATTACACAATTCATATTTTGTAGCTTATGCATGTATACATCAGAACTGTAGAAATGCTGCACAAAACTAGCATGACCATTAAATTTCACTTCTTCTCGTGCACATGTTCTATCAACACACTATCTTCGGCTCTGATGGGTGAAAAGAAAAGGAAGTATGGGTTGCCCTAGCTTTTTTCCCTTTCCTTCTGTGTCACTGTTTCCAGCTCATACAAGGCAGTAACATAAGTTAGAAAGGTCGGCCTTCCTTGGGCATTTCCTACAAAGCCATCGCCTTCCTTCTGCATTTGAAGCAAGTTATGGTTTGAGTGGAAAGCATTACCTCTTGCAGAATCTCCAGTGAACAGATGACAGCTGCCTGACAACAGAGTGCTGTGTTGTTTATACATCATTGCTCCTTCAGGACATGGGCTTAAACCATTGGACATTGCGTTTACGATGTGCTCACATGAAAAAGTGAGTATCATACCACTTACTGCCAAAGCAGATCACTCACCGCAGAGGAGGGCCAACGGTTTAAAATACAGACAATGAAAGAAATACAGCACCATCAAATTAAAACACGTGAATTTCCAGAAACCCATGACAAAGAAGAAAATAAGCTTGTTAAAAAGATAAAGGACCAGTTACCTCTTGCTGTGGTAGACAGTAATACTAGCTTTTTTTTAAAAAGATTATTTATTTTTAAAATTTCTCTCCCCTTCCTCCCCTGCACCCTGTTGTCTGCTCTCTGTGTCCATTTGCTGTGTGTTCTTCTGTGTCCACCTGTATTCTTGTCGGGGGCACTGGTAATCCGTGTCTCTTTTTGTTGCGTCATCTTGCTGTGTCAGCTCTCTGTGTGCGCGGCGCCACTCCCGGGCAGGCTGTGCTTTCCTCATGCGGGGCGGCTCTCCTTGCGGGGCGCAGTCCTTGAGTGTGGGATACCCCTATGTGGGGGACACTCCTGCGTGGCATGGCATCCTTGTGCGCATCAGCACTGCGTGTGAGCCAGCACACCACACGGGTCAGGAGGCCTGGGGTTTGAACCCTGGACTTCCTATATGGTAGGTGGATGCTCTATCAGTTGAGCCACATCAGTTTTCCCAGTAAGACTATCTTGAAGTTAATGGCAAAAGGGTCACAGGAAGGCAGTGTCCCTGGGTGGTGCTAAAGTTGAAAATGGTCAACATTGTGATTTAACAGTTCTAAGAAATACACTGATAAGAACACACATCTGGGACTTGAAAGATGTTACCCAAAATGCACACTATGAGACGGACAGGTGCAGAAACCTGGCAGCTGTGACTTACAGTGGAGTTGGTAACTATAAGAATCAAGGGCAACTTACCAAGAGCCTTATGGCACAGATGGAAGAAGAAAGCTGGGAGCATGTACCCAAGATGATGGAGACAGAGATGGAGATGGAGCAGGTGCTTCTTTTTGTTTGCATTTTTAAAGATTTATCTTTTATTTATTTCTCTCCCTTTCCTCCCCCCCCCCAGTTGTCTGCTCTCTGTGTCCATTCACTGTGTGTTCTTCTGTGTCTGCTTGCATTCTTGTCCACAGCACTGGGAATCTGTGTCTCTTTTTGTTGCATCACCTTGCTGCATCAGCTCTCTACGTGTGCGGTGCCACTCCTGGCCAGGCTGCACTTTTTTCGCACAGAGTGGCTCTCCTTACGGGGTGCACTCCTTACGTGTGGGGCTCCCCTATGTGGGGGACGCCCCTGAGTGGCACGGCACTCCTTGCATGCATCAGCACTGCATGTGGGCCAGCTCACCACATGGGTCAGGAGGCCTTGGGTTTGAACCCTGGACCTCCCATGTGGTAGGTGAACGCTCTATCAGTTGAGCCAAATCTACTTCCCTGGAGCAGGTGTTTTGATGAAGGTCAAGAAAAAGTTCAGAAACTGAAATGGCACAAATGAAAAAGAATTTGGAAGCACAGCATGATGAATTGGGGGAAAAACGTCATCAGTTTGAGGGTGAGAAAGCAAACCGGGAAGCTCAACAACATTTATTAGAAGAACAGAACTCTTCAAGAACCTTGGAAAAGAACAAGAAGATCTTTAAAACCCTCTTTTGCCACCAGTTCCATATTAGTTGCCAATATGCCAGCTTGGATATGCATGCTTGTTGGATCCATTTGACCAATTTGCACCAGTTTTATCCATAATGATGGATTTAACAGCATGGCAAAAATTTTTATTTTGTTGTTGTTCTTGATGGAGATTAAGATGCCTTGAATGTCTAGAGTTGTATACTTAGAAAGTAACAGCTCTAAGTAACTTTCCTACTTTTTTTTTTATTATACAGATATCTTCAATTTAATGCAAGAGAACATTTTGCTATTGGACAAATAGGTACTAGCGGCTTGATTGTTTACAGGATATTCCAAAATAAAAGAACTTTTGAAGGTTTCATTAAGGATAAAGTGGTATATTAGGATGCAAATTCTGCTTCTCTGTGATAATTATAATACAGAAGTTCCATTCAATGTAGCATAAACAATAATGTAATCTAGTCTAACACAGTTGACCTTATTTTTTGACACTTCCATTGTTTAAAAATACACATGGAAGGGAAGCTGTTGTGGCTCAGGTGACTGAACTCCCGCCCACCACATGGGAGGTCTGCAGTTTGGTTCTTTCCTGGTAACTCCTAAAGAAGACAGTGAGCTGGCATGATGGGCAAGCATGGTAAGCTGACACAAGAGACACAAGAAGGAAAACATAATGAGAGACACAACAAAATAGGGAGCAGAGGTTCCCAGTGCCTCCTAAAGAAAAACAAGCAAGATGGCAAGCTGACACGATAGGCAGATGCAACAAGATGACACAACAGGAGATACAAGAAGAAAAGAAACACAATGAGAGACAAAGCAAAGCAGGGAACAGAGGTGGTTCAAGCAATTAGGTGCCTCCTTCCCACATCAGAGGTCCCTGGTTCAGTTCCCAGTGCCTCCTAAAGACAGCACACAACAAATGCAAACAATGAGGGAGTAGAGAGAAATAAATAATCCAAAAAAAAAAAAAAAAAAAGCACATGGAAGGAGCCTTTATGCTTACCTTGCACCTAGAGCTTTTTTTATAACAATCTTTTTGTTTGTTCGTTTGTTTGTTTTGGCTTCCTTAAACATATACTAATCTCATTTAGTGCCCTCTTTAGCCAGAATCTCATTACTGCTTCGTTTTTGTAAAAGCATTTAATTTAGATATTTTCCATATTTTGGCCCTGCTAAAATAGAGCATAGCATCTTTCATATGGTAAGAACCAACAAAGAAACTTTCTTTGAACTCCCTTTTTATACTTTATGGTAAATAGCAGGGGCAGATGCATTTACAGATCATTTCTAGGCAAAATTGTGTGCAGTCTCTTTAATTTACTAGAAATGGGGCTCACGGCCACTTGAAGAGTAAAAGGGTCCATTCTGCATTTAGCTGTATCCATATAGTGCATTTCTGTATTTTTTGTTTGTACTGTAAAAATTCACATAAAATATGTGATGTGAAAAAAAAAAAAAAGAACTCAAAATGGATCACAGGCCTAAATATAAGAGCTAAAACCCTGAGGAGAAAACATGGGTGTAATTTTTTTAACCTGGGATAAGGCAATGGTTTATCAGACATGACATTATAAGCAGAAGTGGCAAGAGAAAAAAAACACACAAAAAGTGATGAATTGGAAATTGGACCTTATCAAAATTTAAAAATTTTGTGCTTCAAAGGACACTATCAAAAAAGTAAAGAGATAATCCACAGAATGTGAAAAAATATTTGCCAATCATATCTCTGATAAGGAGCTAGTATCCAGAATATAGAAAGAAGTCCTACAACTCAGCATTAAAAAGATAGCCCAGGGAAGCAGACTTGGCCCAGTGGTTAGGGCATCCGTCTACCACATGGGAGGTCCGTGGTTCAAACCCCGGGCCTCCTTGACCTGTGTGGAGCTGGCCCATGCGCAGTGCTGACAGGTGCAAGGAGTGCTGTGCCATGCAGGAGTGTCCCCGCATAGGGAAGCACCACGTGCAAGGAGTGCACCCCATAAGGAGAGCTGCCCTGCGCGAAAGAAAGTGCATCCTGCCCAGGAATGGTGCCGCCCACATGAAGAGCTGACACAACAAGATGACACAACAAAAAGAAACACAGATTCCTGTGCCGCTGACAACAGAAGTGGACAAAGAAGAACACGCAGCAAATAGACACAGAGAACAGACAACTGGGGTTGGGGGGGGAGAGAAATAAAATAAATAAATCTTAAAAAAAGAAAGAAAGCCCAGGGGAGTGGATGTGACTCAAGTGGTTAAGTACCTACTTCCCATAAGGGAGGTCCCAGGTTTTGTCCCTGGTGCCTCATAAAAACAAACAATAAGCAAACAAATGGCAAAAACTACCTCGGGAACTGATGTGGTTCAATGATTGAGAACTGGCTTCCCACACACAAGGTTCAGGGTTCAATTCCCACGCTGGTACCTAAAAATAAAAAAGAAAGAAAATCCAATTTAAAAATGGGCAAAGTGTTTAAATAGCCATTTCTTCAAATAAGATATATAAATAGCAAATAGACACATGATGCTCAGCATCATTAGTCATTAGGGAAATGCAAATCAAAATCACAAGATACCACTACACACAAAAAAGATGGATGATAAAAGTGTTGGAGAGGGAAACGGACTTTGGCCCAGTGGCTAGGGCGTCCGTCTACCACATGGGAGGCCCGCGGTTCAAACCCTGGGCCTCCTTGACCCGTGTGGAGCTGGCCCATGTGCAGCGCTGATGCGCACAAGGAGTGCTGTGCCACGCAGGGTGTCCCCCGCGAAGGGGAGCCCCACGCGCAAGGAGTGCACCCGTAAGGAGAGCCACCCAGCGGGAAAGAAAGTGCAGCCTGCCCAGGAATGGCGCCGCCCACACTTCCGGTGCCACTGACGACAACAGAAGCGGACAAAGAAACGAGACGCAGCAAAAAGACACAGAAAACAGACAACCGGGGGAGGGGAATTAAATAAATAAAAATAAATCTTTAAAAAAAAAAATGTTGGAGAGAATGTGGTGGAGAAATTGGAACACTCTTAAATTATTGGTAGGGATGTAAAATGGTGCAACCTTTGTGAAAAACAGTTTGGCTATTTTTCAAAAGTTAAACACAGAGTTACCATATGACCAACAATTCCACCCCTAGTTATATACTCAAGAGAATTGAAAACATAACTCCATACAAAAAGTTATACCTAAGTGTTCATAGTAGCATTATTCATAATAATCATATAGTAGAAACAACCCATATACCCATCAACTGGTGACTGTAAAAGCAAAATGTGGCATATCTATACAATAAAATATTTTGGAATTTCATTTTGGGATGACCAAGTATTCTGATTAGATAGTGGTGATGACCACCCACGCTTGTGGATATATTAAAAACCAGTTATACATAAAAAGGCTGAATTTATGGCATGTAAGTTACACTCAATTAAAAAAATTAGGCCCTTCAAATAGATTTTAGCCAAGATGAAAACAAATGGTTTTAGATGTACTTTACTTGCTAGGAAGTGCCTTTGAAAAAATAAATGTTTATCCCTTGCCATTAACACATGTGTATATTAAAAATCATTTTGAAGCTCTCAAAATGACAAAAATAGCTGCCACCCACACTGATCATATGATTATGTGGAATAGATCTCTAAGTTGTTTCATGGAAAAAGGAAATTTTTGCTTTGAGCTAGAACTTTCTCAAGGTAACTGGATAACCAGAATAAAAAGATCCTAAATAAAGGATAACAAGATTTAATAGAGAAATTTTTCAAGTGAATAAATTCTAAGATTACTAGATATAGAAAATTCATATTTTTTTAATTTTAGTCTTAAGAATATAGTTGTCCTGATTGTTTGGGCCATAAGAGTGTCTAGTTTCTGACCATCTGATTTGAATTTTGGTTAACTGAACAATGTGCAGCAAGCGGGTAATACTGAAGATTTACCATCCTGGTCTTTATTCTAGTTAGGGCTGACTAGTAAAACAAATGGCATGGGAACCCTGTAATTGCCTCAGAGTCCAACAATCCATGTTCCATGTAAACATCTACCCTGATATGCTGATATTCAGCCTGGCACACTCACAGAACTTTGAGGTCACACCCTGACTCTACCATTCATAAGAGACTTTGGACAAATTTCTTAATTCCCTTTAATGGTGAATCCCCTTTATAAAATGGGCAAAATAATATCCCCTTTGCAGGGGTTTTGCAAACGTTCAATGAAGTAACATATTGAAATGACCTGACACGTAGTAGGTGTTCATTACACGGGGACAGCGTTGATGACGGTGGTGGTGATGATGATGATGATGATGAGTGATATAAGGGTCCCAGATGAGATACGTTTCTGCAGGCCTTGCCATACCTAGCACAGGTAGATACTAAATAAATACGTGTTAGTGATAAGTTATTTCCCAGTGGAAATCACACAAATCAAAGAACATTTGTCTTCTCTTCACAAGTGATTTGCCCCAACGCTGGTTTGAAAATTCCCCGTGCATTAGTACTAGCTAAGAGCTTTTCGTTATGTTTTTCCCCATCTAGAAGGTTCACCCAGTCTGTATTATGCCAAACCACATAATCTCATAGAATGAATTATAGCCCCAGTTGGAAGGACCTAATTGGATTTCAGCCATTGCTGGGAAAGTTGTGGTCCTTGTTTAAGATTATTATTTGAACTGGCTCAATGCCTTTTTTTCCCAGATTGATAGTTTCTCCATGGTGTCTGATGCTATTTTCACTTTTAGGTAAATTTTCACCAGATTAAAAAAAAAAAACACACCCTCAATTTCAGAAGTAAAAACTCTTGTGAGTTTTTCTAAATCCCCATTTCAGAGACTTCAGTCTTTGAAAACAAATCTCACCACATTGGTTTTAGAGTTCTCTTCCCCTTAATCATCTAGCCAGCTGCTTTCACTGGCAAAAGGAATTAATGTTTGGTTATTGTTAGTTTATTTGTTTCAGAGGAGCTCTGTTGTATCCTAGTTTAAGCCATAGATATTAACAGTAGTCCAGCAAACAATACAATACATTTGGGTCAACTCAGTTTCAGATAGTACCACTGGGATATTAGAGTAGACTGAATTAAGTACAATTCATATCCAAACTAATATTGCCATCTTGTCCCACAACAAATTTTAAATTACTACAAAATAAAAAACAAAAAGCAAACACTAAGTTAAGCTCATAAGATGGAAGTAAGATGTTTAATCAAATATAAATTTTGAAACTATTCAGCTAATTCTCCAAAGTTTACTGGTTAATTAGGTTGGCCGGGCTATGGGAAACCAAAACTTTACTTTTACCTCCTCCAAGACGAAATTCTAACTCATTGCTGGGAATAAGGAAACTAATTTGTAGGTTTCGGTGCCTCTCTTTCCATCTGGCACCGTCACCCCAAAAGTCAGGACCATGTTAATGCCCAACCCAAGAGCAAATTCATTTCTTTATTTTTTAAAATTTTATTTCATTTATAGTTCGGAAAACTAGCCTCTGAAACTCTGGAGCCTACAGCAATTCTAGAAAGAATTCTGAGGAGGAGACAGTCTAGCAGATCAACTGAGGCGGCTGTAGTTGGCACCATGGGGTCCACCCACTGCTCAGCCCAGGGCTCCGCCCCTACCAGGGGCATTTTGTGGCTGAGAATGGTAATTGCCCTTGAATGCTAACTCCTTTCCCAGCTTTCTTGCCACAGCCTGTTATTGATTTGTTGTTTGTATATTTGGCTAAACCCTAAAGCTGTTTATCTTTTCACCAGGGTAACACGTTCCGTATGTATACCATCTACTATACAAAATTGAGCTTTTTAAAATTTTTCCATTAAACTAGCTCCTTCAAGCTTCTGAGATTTGGGGAACATTTTCTCACGCAGATTTTCCCGACCTTTCGTGACTTGGTGGACTTCCCTCAGTCCCTGTCAGCTGTAGCCTTTTGTCACCAGTCCTCTCATCTCAGCAAGCATCAAGAAGGAGATGGGAGAGGAGATGGAAAACTGGGAGGGGGTGTTAGGGATGGAATGAAAGCTGCTTAGGGGTGGGAGGACATGGGGCAAAGATGAAGGCCTGAAGGATTGGCCACTGTACAAGAAAAGGCTTCTGGTAAAATACCCATGGTAACTCGAAAGAAAGTGCTGTACATTCATTGGCCTTTTCAAGAGGTACATACATTTGAGAGAAAGCAGGAGATGCTGGTTAAATCGACCACTACACATGCCAATAGGATTAAAAACTGAGTCAGTATAGTAAAGACTTTTTAAGGCACTTACATTATCTATATTCTTAGAATAGGAAAAACATTTGAACACAGCATTACACATATTGTAGTGGAACCTATTAAAATGCACATGAAAATTTAATGATTATAACCCTGTCTCATGATTTTACATACATACAAATATTTGAGTGCCTACAATGTGTTGGCTACTTTGCAACTATTGGGGATTCACCCATGAAAAAGATCAACTTAGCTCCAGTCCTCATAGAGTTTTCATAAATTAAACATGAAATTAATATGCTGGGTGATAAAAGCAGACAGTTATGGTAAGGGTGCTTATAACTCCAGACTCAGAGGGTCGGGGAAAGTTTCCTATCAAAAGTGATAGTTCAATGGAATCTAAAGGCACCATTCATTCTACAAATGTTTATTAAGCACCTAGAATTTGCCAGATACACAAGGCCCTAGGGATACAGTAGTGAAGAAAACAAAGTCTTGTCCTCAAAAATCTTACATCCCTGTATTGAGAGACAAAGAAAGCAAACCATTAATAGTATGAGTGAAAAGTTCTAGGGAGGAAAATTAAGGAGGGAAGGCAGGTAGGGAGCTGTGCTGCGGAGGAAGGCGCCGGCTTCGACTTCATACATTCATCAAGGACTCCCTCACTGACCAGCTGGCATTTGAAGAGAAGCCCCAAGTTAGTAGGGAAGGAGTGAGCCTGCTGTCTGGGGAAGCAGCAGTCCAGGAAGGTAAGGGAAAGTGATCAGGCCCAAAAGCAGAAGACTCCTTGGTGGGTTGGAGGGATATCAAGGAGGCCTGGAGCAAAGCAGGCAAGGAGAAGTGGGGCAGAAGATGTCGCTGGGAGGAACGCACGGGGCCTTCTTTCCACAGGGCTGTGACTCTACTCTGAGATGGGAGAACGTGGGATGGTTTTGAGCAAAGCAGTGATCTACCTGACTTCTGGCTACTGTGCTAAGAAATGACCAGAAGGACACAAGTGAGGAAACAGGAAAATGAGTTAGGAAGCTGTTGTATTTATGCAGGTGTTTTAGTTTGCCCAAGGGCTGCCAAGGCAAAGTACCAGAAACCGGTTTGCTTTTAGAAAGGGGATTTATTTGGGGGTAAACGCTTGCAGTTTCTAGGCCAGGAGATGGGCAGGGATGCTCTCTCACCGCAGTCAGCCACTATTGATTCTGGAGTGTTGTCGTGTGGTGAAGCAAGATGGCCGCCTGTCTCTGTGGAGGTCCCTGCCTTCTGCTCCAGAATCTTCCATCTCTTGGAGCTCAGCTGTGGGCAATCAAGCATAGAGCTTGTCTCTTTCTGGGCCCCAGCTCTTTGAGCCTCCAGGGGGCTTCTGTTTCCCTGCAGTCCTCTTCCTCACATGGCAGAATCAAACATGGCAGCTCCCTCTTCCTACATCTCTCCAGCTCTCTGTATTTCCTTTTATATCAGACTCAGCAAGAGGGTGGAGACTCAACATGAATCATGCCCCACGGATGTGATCCAGTCAGATGGGTCTCACACCCACAGGTGTGAGCTTAAAACATAATCTTTTGGGAAACAGGTGTGGCTCAAGAGATTAAGCTCCCAGCTACCACATAGGAGGTCCCAGGTTGGGTTCCCAGTGCCTCCTGGAGAAGGGGGGCTGGCATGATGGGCAGGTGCAGTGAGCTGATGCAACAAGATGACTCAATGAAGGGACACAAAGAGGAAAGGCAATGAGAGACAAAACAAACCAGGGAGCAGAGGTGGCTCAAGCAATCGAGTGCCACTCTCTCACATGGGGAAGTCCCAGGTTCAGTTCCCGGTGCCTCCTAAAGAGAAGATGAGCAGACACAGAGAGCACACAGTGAATGAACCAAGAGAGCAGACAGTGACCACAAACAATGTGTGTGTGTGGGATAAATAAAGAAATAAAATAAATCTTAAAAAAGCACAAAAAACCATAATTTTTGCTTTTACGGATTCACAGAATTCAAACTGTCACACCAGGCAAGAGACACGGCGGGCTTTGGCCAGGTATAGTCGTCCAGGTATAGAGATGGGGGCGGTAAGAAATGGCTACATTCTGGATAGATGTTCTTTGGAGGGGAATGGACTTGGAGACGAGACTTGACATTTGCTGAGATGGGGAAAATGCAGAATGAACAGGCTTTCCAGATGGGAATAGGGAATTAGGGTCGTGAACACGTTAGGTCTGAGATGCCTACGGGACATCTGAGTGGCGATACTGAATAAGAAGCAGTTGAGGGAGACATCGAGGCTGGAGAGGCAAATTTGGGAGATATCGGTAAACAGATGGTAGTTAAGCCATGAAAAGAAACGCGATCACCTAGGATCACCTAGCAGGGTTTGAAAGTCAACTGCAAACCAGACAGCCCCAGTCTTACACTAAGCAGATCATTTATGGGGCAAGGGAAGAAGTCATAACAGAGCTGGGAAACGCAGCAAGCCTTTCTATGCCAGATCCCAGTTTCCACCAGACATCTCAAAATGGTTCAAGGAAGAGAGTGGCCGCATATGTACTGACAGGAAAGATGACGTGTCTCCAAAGATAGATGGGAGAGGTCTGATAATCATCTCTAACAGCTTGCTCATTACACTGCCTTGTCTGCTCCACAGATTTCGGGGAAATTAGGTACTTATCATGAACGGTATCCCAGCTCACGGAAGCTAAAGGCATGGGAAGGACTGCCAATGTGTTGATCCCATCTTGTTTCTTTTCCTTTCATTTTTTCGAATAAGCGCATGTATTTCTCCTAAGAGAACTGAAGAAACTTTTCAGAGTAGATAGGATGAAAATTTCTAAACAACAGAATGTTTTCCTTTATATATTTAAAAAAAAAGATTTATTTATCTATTTATTCCCTCTCCCCCTTGTCTGCTCTCTGTGTCCATTCGCTGTGTGTTCTTGTGTCCGCTTGTATTTTCATCAGGCGGCACCGGGAATCTGGGTCTCTTTTTTTTGCTTCATCTTGCCACATCACCTCTCTGTGTGTGTGGCACCACTCCTGGGCGGGCTGCGGTTTTGTACAGGGCAGCTATCCTTGCGCAGGGGCCACTCCTTGCGTGGGGGGCTCCCTTGTGCGGGGACATCCTTGCGTGGGCCAGCTCTCCTTGTGCACATCAGCACTGCACGTGGGCCAGCTCACCACACGGGTCAGGAGGCCCTGGGTTTGAACCCTGGACCTCCCATATGGGAGGTGGACGCTCTATCTGTTGAGCCATATCCGCTTCCCAGAATCATTTCTTTCCAACTTCTTTCAAGCAGCAGAATGGAGAGGAATGGATCACCTTTTGCGATTGCAAGACCTGATGGTCATAAAGGGCTTGAATATTCAGCCAGCCCCAGGGACACATGTTCCAATGACCAAAATGCCCGGTGGCTCCTCCAACTGGCTGAGGCACCAGAAGACCCCAGGGTAGGGGTCTTCTCTGACATATACCCCACGATCAGTCACACATCTGCAATGCTATGCTAATGTGGGTAGAAAGGTCGATGCCGGTTCCCATAAAGTTTTCCAGTGACTGGCTCTTTAGAGTTACCCTGCAGAGTTCTTTGTTTTGTTTTAATTAGGTTTTCTTTGGCTCTCACTCACCCAGATTACCTGTTATTGACCCAGAACTCCCACAGTTACTGGTGACCTTTTTTAAAATTAGACTCTGCATTTTATAATCTGGGATGGTAACACTTGGTTCAATTAGCTGACACACTTAACCTGACCAAAATTACTTGAGTAGAGTCAGCTCTGTAAGAACCATTGATTGCTTTTATTCCTCTCCTAGGGCAAAATGCTTCAATTTCCTGTAAGACAACAACCTTCTCTTCAGAACCAGATCTGTTTCCCAGCTACCTAAGAAAAATTTGACTATTATTTGCCAGCTGTTAACGGAGACCTATAACCTGATCTGCCCTGCCAGATCCAGCCTTACAAATAGAAAGATTTGTATCCTTCTGGCAAGATTTCAGGACTGCGGAGGTGAATCTAGAGAATTCTCCCAGACTCCCTGAGCCTTGCTGTTCAAAACTCCACCATTCGTGAATCATTTCTTTAGCTTAAATATGGCCTTCTAAAACATTCTTGGAAGGGATAGCATCACCTTAAGTCAGTTGGGTGGTCAAGAGGGTATTTAGGTGGGCAGGGCGAAGAAGAGACTTGAAATAAAGGTGGCCAAGAAAAATCTTTGAACGCTGATAGTTTCGTTAAGGACTGTATTGCAACCCTGGTGCAGTGTAGGTGACAGTGACAAGTAAATGATCCCAGTATGGTTCAAACTCCCAAGCACATGCTTAACGTGGCTTCATTATTTATTCATACAAAACAATAAATAAGTATAGAGTCAACCTAATTGGTGACGGGTCTACTGATTCGATGTCAATTATAGATTTATTTAGGACAAGGATTCTCAACTGCGGGCCATTCTGTCCCCCTCACCCCCAGAGGTTATTTGGCCATACCTGGAGACGTTTTTGATTGTCACAGTTGTAGAGGGTGATGATGGGGTGGGCAGGGGAAGGCAAGATTCTCAGCATCAAGTGGGTAGAGGCCAGGGATGGTGCTAAATGCTCTACGATACACTCCAGTGAAGAATTCTCCAGCTCCCATGTGGACAGTGTCACGGTCGAGAAGCCCCGCTTCAGCATTCACAGGCAGCCAGGCCTGTGGCCTTGATAGAATGAAGGGCAGTCACTTCTAGGTACGCCTTGCACAGAGCATGAACACGTGCGTACAAGGCAGGGATGCAAAAAGCGGCCCTTGAGTGCTGGTCACCTTCAGCCATTCGTCGTTTTGTGCTGCCCCATTGCCTGGTATCGGGCGCGTTGGTTCTGGGCCCGTATGCTTGGTCTGTTCACCACTGCTCCAATGTCAGAAGCTAGGAAACCTTGGCCAATTCATTTCAAGCATGCGTGGGCCCTTGGTGAAGCGAGAGCTCCCATCAGTAAGGTCTTCTACAGAAAATCTCCCAGAAGTAAAACGGTCGATTGATAGAGGGATGTCGGGCAAAAAAGTCTTTGTCCCCAGCTTCTAATGGCCCAGGCACAAAATGCTAAACAGAGTCCATGCAAGCCATCTTCTCTCTGTCTCTTCTGTATTTCCTTTTCCCCTGATGGGTGGTAATTCCCTCCTGCCGCCCCTCCACCACTGCAGGCACCCTTTAGCCCTCATCTATTCACCTGCGTTTCCATCATCCCCCTTTCCTGGAAGGGCAGGTGACCAAGGACTGGTGGAGGGAAACGGATGTGGCTCAACCAATTGGGCTCCCGTCTACCATATAAAAGGTCCAGGGTTTGATGCCCAGGGCCTCCTGGTGAGGGCAAGCTGGCCCACATGGAGAGCTGGCCCACATGGAGAGCCGGCCCACACGGGAATGTCGCCCCATGCAGGAGGGCCACCCTGTGTGGGAATGCCACCCACACAGGAAAGCCGCCCCGCGCATGAGTGCTGGCTGATGCGGAAAGCTGGCACAGCAAGACGACACAACAAGAGACAAAGAGGAGAGAAAATAAGAAGACATAGCAGAACAGGGGAACTGAGGTGGTGTAAGAGAGTAATTGCCTCTCTCCTACTCCAAAAGTTCCCAGGATCAGTTCCTGGAGCCACCTAATGAGAACACAAGTAGACACAGAAGCACACAGCAAATGGATGCAGAGAGCAGACAACGGAGAGAAGGGGGGCAGGTAAGGGAAAAATAAATAAAATAAATCTTAAAAAAAGTACTGGTGGAGAAGGGGCTGCTATCACTTACTCCCATGTATTGATTGATACACTTTAATGGCAACTCATTCACACTCAGAGGGAATCTGTGGAATAAAAGGGTTTCTCCACCCCTACCCCACTTGGACAAAGCCATAGAAGCCTCTCGCTTTGTCGGACGGTAAATCCGATCTAGTCTTGAAACCGTGTTTGGGGAAGGGCATTGTCATTGGTTTATGGTCAGGAGGGACAGGGCCGGTGACCCTTCCTTGCCCCTGACGTAGGGGAGACCTACCAGTTTGGTTGAGCCTTTGGGAACCTGGCCAGGGAGGAGAAGGGATTTTTTTTTTTTCCCATTCCTTCTTGGACCCAAACCCACCAGACCCTTAAAAAGAATAGCCTCTGCTGGCAAACCTTTCTCTCCAGGCCTTCCAATTGCCAAGCTAGCCATCAATCCTTTCTTAGACACATGTTTTGGATTGTCACGGATATCTATGGGAATCTCCTGGAAGACTGGTTTTCTTTTCTACCACAACCGTCCTGATCTAAGGGCATGGAATCCTCCCTTGACCATCCTGTATGATTTCTTGGCTCTGATTGTGAAGTCCCTGATAACAGGTGGCCCTGGAATGCAACCCCTTGGCTAAGAGAAGCCCAGCTGGGTTGCAGCCTGCTGAGGACACCAGGGCTAAAGCAGATTGGACCCTGACTGGTATCTGCAGGATAAAAGAGAAATGGTGCTGAGTCGTGAAGAGAATCTGTCCAGGCCTCCAGACAGAGGGAGAAAAGGAAGGCTGGCAGGAGGGAGCAAGCTAATCTTCATTCTTCCAGTAGAGATACAGAGGCTGGAAAACATCTCGTCTGTAACAAGTGAACCACGGCTCACTGCTTTTTCTGCTCCCTTCTACAGGGCACCAAGAGAAGAAAAAAATCATTACCGTGAAGTCCCTCTTTTTCCCTAGCCTTTATTCTTTTAGCCAAGTGGTGACAAATCACTAATTTCTACCCTATAAATTATAGAAAATTCCGCCTTCACCTTGGGATTGGAAAATCAATCTTCCTGATTAAAAAGTGACCAGCTGCCCGTTTCCAAACGTCTCTTTAATCTTTTAATTATGTCTGGAACAGTCTCAAGGAAGCAGAGAGCTGAGCGCTTTGCTAACTGAACTAAAAAAGATCTGTAAGTCCATTAGCCCTTTTTTCCTTGACCATGTCGCCTTGTTACTGTCAGATAAGATTGCTTTCAGAAATACTGCTGGAGAAATGAGAACCCCTTCATTAACAGACGTCCATTTCAATACCCCATGGAAAGTTTGGTTGTTTCTACTTTGTCTGCTAACATTAAATATTAGGGGATCTTGATGGAGACTTTGTAGGAATAAATGCCAATTTAATAAAAAGAATTAGAGCATATGAATGTTCACATACAGACCTAAGAATTCAACCAAAACCCACGATCACTGAACAGTGAGCAGAGGTAGCCCAGTCAAAAATGTATACATTTCCAAATTGAATCTAAGTGCCAAGATTTTTGGAAGAATTACCAACACTTGAACTTTAGTGAGCTAGATGAAAAGCAGTCTCCTGAAGGCTTTCAAATATCAAACAAAAGGTTGCTGAATGCAAAACAAGGAGTGAGGGGTCCAGGCAAGCCTGACAGTGATTCTTAGAGAAGTCATTTATTATACGTCCATTATTTTATTTTATTTTATTTTATTTTTTTAAAAAGATTTTTATTTATTTATTTAAATCCCCCCGGTTGTCTGTTCTTGGTGTCTATTTGCTGCGTCTTGTTTCTTTGTCCGCTTCTGTTGTCGTCAGCGGCACGGGAAGTGTGGGCGGCGCCATTCCTGGGCAGGCTGCACTTTCTTTCGCACTGGGCGGCTGTCTTTATGGGTGCACTCCTTGCGCGTGGGGCTCCCCTATGCGGGGGACACCCCTGCGTGGTGCGGCACTCCTTGCGCGCATCAGCACTGCGCATGGCCAGCTCCACATGGGTCAAGGAGGCCCAGGGTTTGAACCGCGGACCTCCCATGTGGTAGATGGATGCCCTAACCACTGCGCCAAGTCCGTTTCCCATACGTCCATTATTTTAAAGATGCAGTGAAAGTGCATATGATAATGTGGCCCAAGAAATTCAAAGCATTTCAAAAAAACCAAAACACTGACATATCGTCACCTTTTTTTTTTTTAGTTTTTTAAAAATTTTATTTTTAAAGAAGTTTTATAATTATTTTTTTTTATTTTCACCTTCCACAATTTCCCAAATTAGCAACATCTTTCATTAGAGTGGTACATTCATTGCAAGTGATAAACACATTTTGGAGCATTGCCACTAAGCGTGGATTATAGTTTACATTGCAGTTTACACTCTCTCCCACTCCATTCTGTAGGTTATGGCAGGATATATAATGGCCTGCATCTGTTGTCATAATGTCATTCAGGACAATTCCCAAGTCCCGAATTAAAGAAGTTTTAGATTACAGAAAAGTTATGTTGAAAATATAGGGGATTCCCATACACACCCCACCTCCTCGCCTCTCACATTTCCCCCAATTAATAACATCTTACATTAGTGTCAGTCACTAACCCCAAGAACCTTCAGCAGAAATCCTGGCTGATTATCCAGGTTTCTTAAAGACTATAAATCACTGTTTTAAAACAGTCTTGCCTTGATATGAATCATAGTATAAATTTCACAACCCCTTTCCAACTGTCTAATGGAGGAAAAGGACCACATTTAGCATTTTACGCCCAAGTCTAAACAGAGACCAGACCAGGCTCTCCGGAAAGATACCTCTGAGTTCAAGTGGTAGATTCAGAATCCCTCGCTTTGCATGGTTGGGTTGGTTGGACATACAAAACACTGATGGGAAGCGGATGTGGCTCAACAGATAGAGCGTCCGTCTACCACATGGGAGGTCCAGGGTTCAAACCCAGGGCCCCCCGACCTGTGTGGTGAGCTGGCCCACATGCAGTGCTGCTGCACGCAAGGAGTGCTCTGCCACACAGGGGTTTCCCCCACATAGTGGAGCCCCATGCACAAGGAGTGCACCCTGTAAGGAGAGCTGCCCCATGTGAAAAAAGCGCAGCCCACCCAGGAGTGGCGCCGCACACATGGAGAGCTGATGCAGCAAGATGACACAACAAAAAGAGACACAGATTCCCGGTGCCACCGGATGAAAATACAAGCGGACACAGAAGAACACACAGTGAATAGACTGCTGGGGGGGGAGGGCAGGGAAGTGGAGAGAAATAAATAAAAAATAAATCTTTAAAAAAAAGTGTTATGTATTTACGTACCTAAAACCTCTTATTTTTTTCAATTTAAAGTAAGTGTTTACTCTGTATGAAAAAAAAATGATAGAATACAGATCTCAGGAACAATTTGCCAGTTGTACTGAGTAATGATTATTCACATACTATGATGTTATTTTACATTTATCTGGTCTACTCTGGCTCTCTTTTGGTTATGATTTACATGGAATACCTTTTTCCAACCTTTCACTTTTAAACTGGTTGCATTCTTATGCCTGAGGTGGGTCTCTTGTAGACAACATATAGACGGCTCATTTGTAAAGAATACATTCTATCAGTCCGCATCTTCTCATAGGGGAGTTCGATCCATTAACATTGTTATTACCTAAAACCTCATTTAGTTCTGTTTTGTCTGAAGCCTTATAATCTTCACCGCAAAACACACTGTACCTGTTCCTTCTTATAGGAGTGGGAGGATCTCCTGAACACTGTCCTTCTGACCCAACCTCATTAAATATAAAGGCAGGAGCAGTGAATCAGCATTCATTAGGCATTTGCAAGGATAAGGGTATATATGGATATACCTATAGATGAAATGATGATAGACGTCTTAGTTTGCCATAGGGCTACAAAGTACCAGAAATGGGTTGGCTTTTATAATGGGGATGTTTTTAGGATAAAATCTTACAATTCTGGGAAGCAGACCTGGCCCAATGGTTAGGGAGTCCACCTACCACATGGGAGGTCTGCGGTTCAAACTCTGGGCCTCCTTGACCCGTGTGCAGCTGGCCCATGCGCAGTGCTGATGTGTGCAAAGAGTACTGTGCTATGCAGGGGTGTCCCATGTGCAAGAAGTGCACTCCCTAAGGAGAGCCACCCAGCCCGAAAGAAAGTGCAGCCTGCCCAAGAATGGCGCCGCACACATGGAGAGCTGACACAGCAAGATGACACAACAAAAAGAAACACAGTTTCCTGGTGCTGCTGATAAGGATAGAAGTGGCCACAGAAGAACACTCAGTGAATGGACACAGAGAGCAGACAACTGGGAGGGGGGAAGGGGAGAGAAATTAAAAAAAAACAAAACTTAAAAGTTCTGAGGTCATAAATGTCCAAATCAAAGCACCATCAGAGATGGTTTCTCACCAAAGTCACCTACTGGTGATCCTGGTGATCTGCCACCTGGTGAAGATGGCCAATCTCAGTCAAGGTCCCTACCTTCCCTTCCAGAATCTGCCATCTGCCAGAGCTCAGCTGGGGGCAACCAGGCATAAGGCTGATCTCTTCCCTGGCCCCCCCTCTCAGTCTTGGCTGCTCCGCTTTCTTCCCGAGTTCAGCTGTGGGCTATCAGGCATATGGCTCATCTCTTCAGCCTTGAGCTGCTCCGTGGGCCCAGCTTCTTGGGGGCTTTGTGCTTAAACTTTGTCTGCTAGAGATCCCGGAGTCCTCTCTCAAAAGGCAGGGTCAAAAATGGTAGCTTCCTTTTTCCATGTGTCTCTCTGTGTTTCCAATTACAGAAAGTTCCAGTAAGAAGGGCTAGACACAATCTGAGTCATGCCTCACTGAGTAGTCCAATCAAAAGGGCCCCATGCCCACAGGAATAGATTAGTTCAAGAACATAATCTTTTTCTTTTTGGGATTCACCAAATTCAAACTGTCACAATAGGTGACAGATTAGATAGAGATAGATGATATATAGATAAGATAGAGTTTCAAGCCTAAAGAGGGAAATATACTGAAACAACTAAACAGTAGTAGAACAAAACAAACAGAATAGAATAAATTCCCAAGGAGAGGAAAACTGATTATAGTAAGTTTGTTTTAGGTATGCACATCATGATTAAGAAGTAGAAATGAGTGTGCAGAAAGTCTTTCATTAGCATAAAGTAATAGTTACTCATGGGGATAGATGAGATAACTCAGAGGAGAAAACAAACAAACAAAAGGAGACACAATCAGCAGTAATATTGGAGAATGAAGAGGAGAATCAACAAAGAATAAGGTAAAAAAAAGTTCATCTAAAAGAGTTTAATAAAAAAAGCTAATAAGGGGGAAAACAAAAAATGTAAACTATGGATTATAGTTAACAGTATTACTGTAAAATATGTTTTCACCAATTTCCACAAAGGTGCTATATCAGTGCTAAAGGTCAGCAATAGAGGGGTAGAAGGGAATATGGAATTTTTCTTTTTGGAGTAGTGAAAATATTCTAAAATTGTGGTGATGCATGCACAGCTCTGTGATTACACTGAAACCATTTAGTGTACACTTTGGGTGGATTGAATGGTGTGTGGGAAAAAAAAGTAGAGAAGCTGGCATGATGGCTAGTGGATATAGGTTTTTTTTTTGGGGGGTGATGAGAATGTTGTAAAATTGATTGTGGTATTGCACATATCTGTGAATAGACTAAAAACCATCAAATTGATTTTAAATGGAATTATATGGTATGTGAATTATACTTCAATAAAGCTGGTTTGTTGCTTCATTTTTTTTAAAGGTGGTAAGAGTGAGATGTTGCAGAAAGCTCAGGAAACACAAAGAAGAGGCCATTGGTTGGTAAGGCCCCTTGGAGCAACGTCTGTACCAGGAACAGTGGAGAAGGAATGCAGGAAAAGTAAGTCATGGTCCCAGCACACAAAGGATTTCCACAGTAACGGTGAGGACAAAACTGACCATAAAATGGCATTAATGTTCAGCGCTAAATTGTGTGATGCTGAATATAGCAGCTGGGGAGTTCTGGGATGTTCTCAGGTGCCAGCTGCCAGGGGTACTCTGACCCCAAGGCAGATGCTGTGCAGACGGCTGCAGCTAAGCATGACATTGAAGCTGGCATTGTTTTCAGAAAGAGCCCCGATGCAATGGAACGTAATGGCTCAAGCTGGAAAATGATAAAGACCATCATTGCTGTGTTCACACATTTATCAGTGAAAGAAAACTATGTCCAGAAACAGCACATCCCAGCTCTGTGGCTGGAAGCTACAGAGACAGGCGCTCCTCATCTCAGCATCTCCTCTCAGCTCCTTTGCTTTCCTTGCAGGGCCTCCCAGCAAAAGACTTACGATCTGCTGGGCCGCCAAGGGAAATGATTGCCAAATGGGCTTGTAAACTATGAGTGAAGACAACCGGATGCTCCCGACACCTCTTTTACTTCTGGCGCGTTTTAATATTACTTACCCAAAAAAGGGTGAGCGGTGAAGCAGAGCTGAAACGGAAGTGTTGTTTGGGCCTTTGGGAAAAAAATGTTAGTGTCCCTTAGCTCCATTTGCAGCACCAGAAAAGAAATAATGCAGGAGCTCAAAAAAGAATCATGATTTATTAGTATCAACAAATAACTAAGGAAGTACAGTATAAAGGAAGAAAGAAGCAAACAATGATTCATTTAGCAGGAAGAAGCCCTCAACACATGCCGGAACTCAAACAGCCCTGCCTTCATTCATTCATTCATGCATTCATTCATTCAATATCCACTGAGTGCCAACTTCATGCCCAACAGAGCACCAAGCGTGGGGTCACATAGGAGAATAGCGTATTGTCTCAGGCCTGGAGAGGTTCACTGCCTTGTGGTGGAGGCAGGAAAAATAATGTTAACTATATTTTCTGCACCTACTTTCCATAAAGAACTGCCCTTGGCCCTTTACCTACTTTTGCTACTTTAATATAACAAATTAGCGAGTTAGGTATTACGATCTTAGTTTGACATAATCGACACTTGAGGTAGAGCAAGATTAAGTAAATTGACCAAAGTCACACAGCTAATGCGTGGAATTCAAACGCAGCTCCCCCGGCTTCAAAGATCTGCTCTTTCTGCTGTACCATGGGGCCTTGTTGAAATCAATCAAACCTTCAACCTGCCCTCAAGGATCTGTACAGACATTGCAATAATTTGGAGCTGAATGTGCCCCAGAAAAACCTGTTCTTAAGCCTAATCCGTTTCTGTGGGTGTGAAACCATTGCAAGGAGGACCTTTTGAAGAGGCTACTTCAGTTAAGGTGTGGCCTTCTTCAGTCAAGATGGGTTTCAATCCTATTATTGGAGTCCTTTAAAAGTGGAATGAAATTTAGACAGAGAGAGGAAGCGACAGAGGGAGCAGCCAGAAGCTCAACATCAACTGAAGAGGAAGAGAAGGGAGAGGCCAGGACACACGGCCACATGCCTTGCCATGTGACAAGCTAAGGACCAAGGCCAACGAGTGCTGGCAGCCAGACCAGAATGCCACAGCCTTCGGAGAGAAAGTATCGCCTTGGTGATGTCTTGATTTGGAATTCCAAATTGATTTGGAATTCCCATTGTTTAACTCAACCCATTTCCTGGTATTTGCTTGAGCAGCCCAGGAAACTAAACCAGATACGTTTACAAATAATAATCAACAGTATGATCGCTGTGATAACAACTTGCATTACAAGGCTTATCCAGGGTTCTATTCAGTACTGAGAAGCAGTTTTGAAACTCCTCTTCCCCCATATCATTAGATCAATTCTGAAGGGCAAAGATTGGGGATTCTCCTAAGGAGATGTTTTAGAGCTTCCCATCATTTCTGAAGATATCCCCTGTAAAGTACAGGACCAGCTAGGACATTATTGCTATATGGATTTGTTTCCAACCATTGCAATAGTCAGAGACTTGGTTTTCATTGTTTGGTACAAGAAGAGCGTCAATAAAGAATGACCCAGGCATTTTTATTACCAAAAAGGGGGATTCCACTCCCATTGCACTGAGTTTCTGTTTCTATACTAAGATTAATTACACTGCAGAATATGTACTTGTTTTATTGTCAATCTCTCTCACTGAACTGTGAGGCTCTCCAGGTTAAGGACTATGTTCCATTCATCTTTACATCATAGTAGATGATTATATTAAAATGCTTATTGAAGGAAAGAAGAAAACTGCAATGCTATTAAATATTTTAGGTTTATTTGCAAAGCCCTATGCCAAGTTCTAGGAGAATGGTCAACCCAAAACTAAGTCAGACAAACTCTCTTCCTGGTCTTTGCCTGGTTAGCGTGTCCAACTTTCACATATTTATTATTGGCTTAATTTAGAAGGGAAGACCCTGGTTTTGCAGGTATCAACACTGAAATAAATGCTATGAAAACATGGCACATAAATGCCCACTGATTTTATTTATCAAAATGTTAAGATCGAGTATCCCTTAAAATAAGCTATAACTTAGAAGTAATCATCAATCAAATTACAAAATTCATGTCCATTTAAACATGGGATATTGAACATAGATGATTATCTCAACTCCCTTCTGGAAATCCACTTCTGTGTCACTAAAAGAATACAAAAATATGAACCCACAAGAATGAAGAAACTGCAAAGAGGACCACAGTGGACAAAAATGTCAACGAATTTTCTGATGGATGGAAACCTGTTGGAAGAGTGATAGTGCTTTATGCAGAACAGAAAAGGATGGATTCTGTGTACCTTTGGCAGCAATGCAGCAAGAAACAAGAACCCTGGAAAGGCTCAGGAATTGGAGGCAAAGGTTCTTAAGAAAGCAGAGGCATGAGGCAAAGGGTGGACTAAAAGTCAACATAAAGCCAGGAAGCTTCTTGGATCCATCCAAGGTCCTCACTCCTTATTCTAAGAGGTAGGTGGCTTATTCTCTCCAAATATTGAACCCAACCGGCTCAGAATCAGGGATGAAGGCAGAAAAACAGGACCTCAGCAAAGACCTGAACATCAACCTCCTCAAGCCCTCTCTTCCACCTACCACCCAGAAGGCCACAGCTAGGTTTATCATCTCCAGGAAGATATTTGGAAGATCTTTCTGAGGGGAAATTAAAGAGCATTAAGGAAATGACCTGTTGAGTTCTGGGGTGCCCTACTGAAAATATGGGCTCAGTGCCCCACCATCCCACAGTGAATCCTCCACACACGGGTGAAGAACATTCAGTCGGCATTGTCTTCCCTCCACAGCCAAGGATCACCAGGTATGGGAGATGGCCTCCAGCATGATGCACAAAGACGAAACAAGCAAATGGAAAACAGGGAAATCAGAGGAAAGAAAGACAACTTAAAAAGTAGGATGAATTTCTGCAGAGAGATTAGACATTATATTGCACCCAGAAACAAGAACAAGGGCTACAAAAAAGGAATAAGCCCAGAAAGTGAAAGATCTCCTGGAGATTAAAAGTATAGTTCTTGATATTAAAAAATCAGTAGAAACATTGGGCAATAGAGGAAATATCTCAGAAACTAGAACAAAAAGACCAAAAAGGCTTTAGGAGAGAAAAGGTTTGCTTTTTTACAAAGTAAGGTTAATCCAGAAGGGCCAGTAGACAAATTAGAGATGGGGGCAGGGGAAAGGAAACAAACAACCAAAGACACAGTACAAGAAAATGCCATGGACTTAAAGGATATGGATATTTAGCTTAAAAGGACAATTGAGTACCCAACACAATAAGTAAGAAAAGACACATCATTTTGAAACCCAAGACACATCATTTTGAAATTTCAGAACTCCAGAGAGAAAAATTAATGCTCCTACAATCAGAAATAATACTTCATTTTGAAACCCAAGACACATCATTTTGAAATTTCAGAACTCCAGAGAGAAAAATTAATGCTCCTACAATCAGAAATAACACCATTTTCTAAACAGAAACATTGAACACTAGAAGATAACAACTCAGTACCTTCAAATTCAGAGTGAGAGTTATTTTTAACCTAGAATTCAATTCTCAGCCAAACTTACCAAACAAATGTGAGGGTAGAATAAAGATATTTTCGGGCGTGAACATTTTCAGAAAATTTACCTCATATGCACCCTTTCTCAGGAAGGGTGTGCCACCAAAATAAGGGAATAAACCAAGAAAGAGGAAAACATGGTGACCAGGAAGGAGGGCTCCCTACACGGCAGGCGATGGAGAGATTCACCCGGGTGAGGGCAAAGGAGGGGCTGGGACAACTGCTGCAGAGCAGCCAGGGATAAAAACCAGTCCAGCTTGGAAAGAAGAAAAGGCCCCCAGGAAGGAGGTCTTGAGAAATGGATAAATTATCTGGTACCTGTGACTATGTGGAAAGTTTTGGGGGGATGGTTGGAAGCTGTGGCAAGACTTAGGGATGGTTACATACAGAGCCAAGCAGATGAAAAAAATGTGATTATGAACTCCAAGAAAAACAAAAAGTTGTACAAGAAAGGAAAAGTAATTATAGTATAGTGTTAGCTTGGTAGAGAATATTATTTATGGAGCTATAATAATATAAACCCTGACTATTGATTTAACCAAAAAGGGGAGAGGAAGGAAGCAGGGCTACGGAACAGGAGCCTTAAATCCTCACCCAGTGTCAGGGTTGGTCACTAAATAATGAGCTAGTAATAGATCATGTATAGATATGATATTTGTAATTTAGAAGTATGGAGGTCAATGCCAGAAGAGACAGCTGCAATTAAAGTTAAAAGTAGCTGCCTCCAGGAAGCAGGACAGGTGGTGAAGGGGGTAGGGAATTCGGGGTGCCTGGAGAACTGCTGGGTATGGTTTCCTGATTCTCCCTCCAACCTCCTTCCCGCTACCCCCCTTCTCCTAAGTATTATTAGAGTCTTTGAATGTGAACATTTAATTGAACAAACTTTCAATTATTTCAAAAAACATTAAGTTGCCACATTCAGACTACCCAGGAGACTCGTGACCAATTAATGAGATAGCTTTCTGTCCTCAAGAATCACACAGTTTAGGCACAGACCTGAGAAACTGGTACAGGTTATTTTTCAATACAAATGTAGGAGATTTCACATCTCAGAGTCCACAGAATGGAGGAATAAAATATGGATTAAAGTGGACGTACTGATATTCTATTATAAAACTACTGTGACTAGTAATAGAAGAAATTGTAGCATTGAGGTGGAGAAAGTGACCACAGTGGTTGCAGAGGGCAGGGAGAGGAAAGAAGAGATGTGATGTGGGGGCATTTTGGGGACTATGAGTTGTCCTAAATGATATTGCAGGATCAGATGCTGGACTTTATATATCCTGCCATAACCCACTGAATGTACTGCAGGAGAGTGTGAACCACAGGGTAAACTATTATCCATGTGGTGCAGCAGTGCTCCAAAATGTGTTCACCGAGTGCGATGAGTGTGCCACAGTGATGGAGGAGGCTGATGGTGTGGGAGGAGTGGGGTGGGGGGTGGGGGGTATGCAGGAACCTCCTATGTTTTTTAGTGTAACATTTTTTGTGTGATGTATATATCTTTAAAAAATACAATTTACAAAAATGATGGGGTGGAGGGGTGGGGAGTGGGGTATATGGGAAAACCTCATGTTTTTTATGTTTTTTAAATGTTTGTTTTTCTGTGTGCATGAACACTCTAACTCATTTAAAAAATTTTTTTAAATTAAGGTTACTAGATCACAGGGAATGTTACATTAAAAAACATAAAAAAACAAGAAACATGAGGCTCCCATATAACCCACTCCCCACCCCCCGCCCCATCATTTTTGTAAATTGTATTTTTTGAAGATATACATATCACAAAAACTCCTTATGTTTTTATGTTTTTTTAATGTTTTATAATGCAACATTCTTTGTGATCTATTAACTTTAATAAAAAAAGTGTAAAAAAAAGAACAGCGAAACCAAAAAAAAAAAAAAACAAACCAATCTGAACTCAATTGCCTCTTTAGAAATCTTTAAAGTGTGTAGAAATCTTTCAAGTGGGAAGAAGTTACATGAGTAATGTTTTTTTCTGAGACATCTCAGGATTAAGTACCAAACCACAGCCCAAGCTGAGTGGATACTTACACCTGGCGGCACGTGGTTACCAAACCAGGGACCCCAGCGATGCCGGGGAGATTAGGAATGCCTTTATCTGGCTCTGAATTCAACCAGGGACGTGGCCGAGAATCAATCGATGGGGTTGCAGCTCAAGCTTCACGCACCTGGGATGTGCAATTCCACGGCTCCATCCCTGACTCACGGAGACCAGTTCGGAGCTGAGAAATGTTGTGGGTCAAATTGAGGGTTCCAGGACCCCGGGGAGATCTCGGAAACACGCAAGCCTGGGGAAACAAGGCGTTCAAGAGTCACGGAGAATGTGACCTGCTCCTTCATCTCCAAACTGCAATCCTCTCATCCCAGCAGAGATCCCCGCTAGACTAACAAAGACTTTCCACCCAAAGCAGCAGCCCCGGGATCATGCAATAGCAAGTCCAGCTAGTCACCTCACAACAATAATAAAGTGCTAATGACTTCGATAAGGGAGGGGATACATGTCATTATCACCTTTTAATTACCTCTTGAGCACTGGGAAGGCAGCCGTAGAATACACAGAGAGGAGTTTGGGGAGCAAGTTTCACTTAAGTGGCCCCGGTGATGGTTAATTTTGTATTCTTTTGCCTCCCTTAACTTTTGTTTTTTTAAAGTTGCCATGAGTTAAGAAGCAAAGTACAAGCCTGCGGTTGCTTGAGTCCCAGGTGCACACACGGCCTTTACCTGGAGGAAGAGCCGGTCCTTCAGGCCCAAAGCTTTGAGAGCTGGCACCCCTGGTTGATTTCTCGCCCATCCTCACATTCAGGGGACACAGCCCTCTTCACTGACTTTGCAAACCTCCAAACGGGGACCCCTGGCAGGGCGATGATTCCTCAGGAAAAGGTAAGTCCCGGCTTTTATTTGCCAGGGTGCCAGCCCAAAGTGCTGCATGTGATAGCCACACAGTCAATATTCATTGAACAGAATATACACGTTTATTCCCGAGATCAGTCTTTTAGTTTGGACACTGCTTTGGAGCTTCCAGTTAACATGCTCTCTTCGTAGGTGCAGGCTAATGGACACAGTCTCTGCTTCCTGCACTCCAGAGTCCCCAAGAGGTCTTCAGCGGGAATGAGAACGAAACTTGCTGCGACAGGTCACACACCTTCCCAGAGGAGGGGAGAAAGAGCTGTCGTTCTTACTCACCAAGGCACAGACTCCTGCCCGTCCCTTGCAGAGAGGTGCGGCTCCTCGAATTCAAACCTTCAGCCTAAGGCGTCCTGTCCCCCAAAACCGTGCAGCGCCCAGCCGGGGAATGAGTGGTTCTGGGCGGTAAACGGGCGCCCTTTCCCCTTCCTCTCCACACACAAGTCAGTGACTTCACTTTTTCTCTGCAGGACGCCCTCCGGGAGTTGGAGGTCACCTGAAAACCATTCCTGTGACCACTTCAGGATTCCTCTAGCATTATCTAGCCCTCAAAGGAATTCTCTTTCAGCTGCATAACATTTCAAGCCAAGACCCTGTTTATCTTGCCCTGCTATCACTCATGTATAGTACTGGATGCTCCATATATTCGATTGAAGAATTAAAATGCTGGCCCTTCACATTTGCCCATCTTGTTATTTTTATTATTTTTTGTCAGTCCTACTCCCCTTTCTGTTTCTGGCCCGGACCAGAAGTCTTCTGCAGTCACGAATCCAGGTCAATTCCACCCGAAGTTAGCCTAAAAACCACCAGTGAAGAGTGGGTACCCAGGAGGACCCCGGATGGAATAAAAATCGATGGGAAAGAATGTTATCTAGATTGACAGCCACCCCAATTTTTCAACAGTGAATACGCATTCCAGGTCTAGTTTTTCAAAACAAGTTAAACAGGTCAGTTGTGTAAAAAAAAAAAATAAGCTAGTCCTATCCACTAGGGCCAGTTCACATCTATTCCTTGCCCGTCAGCGGACGTGGAGCAGTGGTCCTGCCCCTTGCCCCCACCTCTCACCCCGGGCCGGGCAGGGTGGCATCGACAACCTCACACCCTGTGGACCCCTCCCTTTCTCCTCCACTTTATCCAACACTCAGCCCACGGCCCCCTTTCCAAAAGCCCCTGGGGCTTTCTTCCTCTGTCCTGGTCACCAGTCCTCAGCGGTACACTGAGGCTGGGTGTTTTTGGTTGTTTGTTTTTAACTAAAAGAAAGAATAATTTTATTTTAGGCATTGATGTTTAGGAACAATATGCTATTATCTTTTTTTTTTTTCCATTGTGGTAAAGTATACATAACATTTTCCACTTAACCATTTTGTTTTTTTTTTGTTTTTTTTTTTAAAGATTTATTTATTTATTTATTTTCCCCCCCTCCCCTGGTTGTCTGTTCTTGGTGTCTATTTGCTGCGTCTTGTTTCTTTGTCCGCTTCTGTTGTCGTCAGCGGCACGGGAAGTGTGGGCGGCGCCATTCCTGGGCAGGCTGCTCTTTCTTTTCACGCTGGGCGGCTTTCCTCACAGGCGCACTCCTTGCGCGTGGGGCTCCCCCACGCGGGGGACACCCTTGCGTGGCGCGGCACTCCTTGCGCGCATCAGCACTGCGCATGGCCAGCTCCACACGGGTCAAGGAGGCCCGGGGTTTGAACCGCGGACCTCCCATATGGTAGACGGACGCCCTAACCACTGGGCCAAAGTCCGTTTCCCCCACTTAACCATTTTGAAGTCAACAATTCAGAGGCATTAATTACACGCACAGTGTTGTGTAACCATTGCCGTTATCTATTTCTGAAAATTTTCATCTCTCTAAACAGAAACTCTGTACCCACTAAGAAACAACTTCCCACTCCCACTCTCATCAGCCCCTGTAACCTCTAATCTACTTCCTGTCTCTATAAATGGGCTTATTCTAGATATTTCATGTAAGTGGAACCATACAATATTTGTTCTTTGGTGTCTGGCTTATTTCACTTAGCACAGCATTTGCAAGGATCATGCATGTTGTTGCTAGGATGAGAATGTCGTGCCTTTTCACGGGTGACTAATATTCTGTTGCATGTATGTGCCACATTTTGCTTATTCACCCATCTGTTGATAAGCACTGGGCTTGCTTCCACCTTTTGGCTACCATGCATAGCACTGCTGTGGAGACCTGTGTGTAAGTATCTGTTGGAGTCACTCTTATATTTTATAATCGAAGGAATTTATCTCCCTACTTGGTTGGAATTGAAGATGAAAGAAGAGGGAGCAAAGGGCCCCAGACGGCTACTCATTTGCTGGAAAGACAGCGAAGCAGGAGGAAACCGTGAGGTCAAGGAAGAAGAAACCTTAGTTTCCAGAAGCTGTGGGAGCAAAACCTGCAGGTTTGCTACTAGGCCAGAGGAGCAGAAGAGATGGACAGGGACCTGGAGGAGGAAGCGGGCCAGGGGCTGTGAGTCGGGGGCAAGTGGACGAGTGAGGGCAGGAGGGCGGGCTTGTAGCCCGGCGGTTCTACCCAACAGCTCTCCTCTTGTATTTTCCTACACAGTTCTGACCCCTTTCCTCAGCCACCCACCAGAAAACTACTATGACCCTGGGTCCCAGATTGTCGAAGACAGTATCTGTTTTTTTTTAATTAGTTTTTTTTTCACCCCCGCCCTGCTGTTTTTGCTGTGTCCATCTGCTGTGTGATCTTCTGTATCTATTCCTCTTTTTGTCTTCTCCGCTTGTCTTTCTCCTCTAGGATTCCATCCTGGGGAACTCCGATGCGCCACCTCAGTTCCTGGTCTCTGCTGTGCTTTACCTCGACTCTTTCCTTTGTCTCTCTTTTGTTGCATCATCATCTTGCTGCGTGATGTGTTTGCGTAGACTCTGGCTCACCACGAGGGCACTTAGCTAGCTGTGTGGGCATTTGGCTTGCCACATGGGCACAGGCTCACTGCACAGTCACTGGCTCAGCACGCGGGCACTCGGCTCACCACGCGGGCACTCGGCTCACCACGCGGGCACTCAGCTCACCACGCGGGCACTGGCTCACCACGTGGGCACTCGGCTCAGCACGCGGGCACTGGCTCACCACGCGGGCACTCGGCTCAGCACGCGGGCACTCGGCTCAGCACGCGGGCACTGGCTCACCACGCGGGCACTCGGCTCACCACGCGGGCACTCGGCTCAGCACGCGGGCACTGGCTCACCACGCGGGCACTCGGCTCACCGCGCGGGCACTCGGCTCACCACGCGGGCACTCGGCTCACCACGCGGGCACTCGGCTCACCGCGCGGGCACTCGGCTCACCGCGCGGGCACTGGCTCACCGCGCGGGCACTCAGCTCAGCACGCGGGCACTCGGCTCAGCACGCGGGCACTCGGCTCAGCACGCGGGCACTCGGCTCACCATGCGGGCACTCGGCTCAGCACGCGGGCACTCGGCTCAGCACGCGGGCACTCGGCTCACCATGCGGGCACTCATGTGGGCACTCGGCTCAGCACGCGGGCACTCGGCTCAGCACGCGGGCACTGGTTCACTGCACAGGCACGCTTTCTCTTCTTCTTTTTCACCAGGAGGCCCCAGGGATCTAACCTGGGTCCTCCCATATGGTAGGCGGAGGCCTTACCTCTTGAGCTAAATCCGCTTCCCCAGTATCTATTTTTAAAGCAATTTTATTGAGACACAGTCAGCCACATACCATATATCCATCTAAAGTGTACATTCAGCGGCTTTTAGTATGATCACAGAGTTAGGCATTCATCACAGCAGTCAATATTAGAGCATTTGCATTACACCAAAGAGAAAAAAGCCCTTACCCCAAAGCAGTCACCTCTCATTCCCTCTATCCGTCCCCTGCTATATATATCCACTAATCTAGTTCCACCTCTATAAATTTGTTTGTATTTATAATTTATATAAATGAAATAGTATATGTACAGTATTTTAAATGTTCTTTCCTACTGGCCCTACCATCAATAAAAACAAAGGCCAGAGGGCTGGGCTCTAGTATCAGACTGCCTAGCTTTTAAAAAAAATTCCTTGTTAGAGAAGTTCTAGGCTCATAGAACAACCAGAATTCCCATATACCACCCTCCTAATAACAACCTTGTAGTGGTGTGGCGCATTAGTTACAATTGATGACAGCACTTTTTATAATTACACTATAAACTATAGTCCATGGTTGAACTTGGGGTTCACTGTGTTGTGTGGTTCCATGGATTATTTTAAAATTTTTTATTCTCTTACCCTATAAACAATTTAGCATTTCCCCTTTTAATCACATGCAGCCTTATATATTTCAGTGCTGTTAATTATGTTTACAAGGTTGTATTACCATCACCACCATCCCACTACCAAAATATTTCCAACATTTTAAACAGGAAACCTGTACATTTTAATCCTTAACTTTTTTTTCCCCTATCCCTGCCCCATCCCCTGGTAACCTTTATTCTAGATTCTGACTCTGTGAATTTGCTTATTCGAATTGTTTCAAAGCAGTTAGATCATATAATATTTTTTCTTCTGTGTCTGGCTTATTTCATTAAATATGATGTCACATGTATCAGGACTACATTCCTTTTTTGAGCTGAATAATATTCCATCATATGTATATACCACATTTTATTTATCCATTCATCAAGTGATAGACACTTGAGTTGCTTCCATCTTTTGGAAATTATGAATAATGCCACTATGAACACTGGTGTGCAAATATCTTTCTAGCCCCTGCTTTCAACTCTTTAGGGTATATACCTAGTCGTGGGATAGACTGCCCAGTTTTGAATCTTAGTTTTCCACGTATTTACTAAGTGACCTTCCGTACCTCTCTAAATCTCAATTTCTCATCTGTAAATTGGCTGCGGTCACCCCTCGGGCTGAAGTGTGGTTTGCTGGCCTGGTGGGGGGGCAGCCACAGTAGGCTTAATTCCAAGCCGCTGCCCCCATAATAGGGTGGCTGGTCGGACTCACCGCCACCCCTGAAGGGAGCTCGGCATGGGCGCAGAGTGCCCTCGGGTCTCCCCTTCTCGGCAGCCATGCTTCCGCGGCAGCCCCTCCTCCCGGATGGCGCCACACGATGCCTTGTGGGGCGGCACCCTTCTTCTTCTTTCTCCCTGCGCAGGCGCAGGGTGGAAAATTCCAGTCTGCCCTTTTCCCTCCCCCCGACAGCAGCAACAGCCAGGCATGGGTGGGAAACTCAAGTCTGCCCTCTACCCCAGCAACAGCAGCCACCAATCCCTAAACCCTGCCCTCTACCCCAGCAACAGCAGCCACCAATCCCTAAACCCTGCCCTCTACCCCAGCAACAGCAGCCCGCAATCCCTAAACCCTGCCCTCTACCCCAGCAACAGCAGCCACCAATCCCTAAACCCTGCCCTCTACCCCAGCAACAGCAGCCCCCAATCCCTAAACCCTGCCCCTTCCCCCAGCAACAGCAACAGCCAATCCCTAACCACCACCCCTCCCCCTTCCAGTACCTCCCACTGACCTTTCTCTGGCAACCAATCAGAACAGGGCGTGGCTTCGACCAATCAGCCTTCCCCAGCCCCTATAAAACTGTTGCCTCTCCCTCAATAAAGTTGGACTTGTGTGTTTACCTTGTCTCCGCGGTAGTTCTTCTGCCATGCACCCTCCAGTCCTGAGAGCCCCCGACAAGGGCCTGGCCTCCCTTGTCCCCAGTTCGTCGCCTGCTTCTCCGGGCGACCCCTTCGTCGCCGGCTTCGCCGAGCGACCCCGTCAGCCGAACCACGCAACCCCTGTGAGACTGACCCCTCGTCTGCTGCCGGACCGACCCCTCGTCCTAAGCTGGACCGACCCCTTGTCCGCAGCCAGACCCCACCTCTACTGACCGAGCAAGCCACTGCAATTGGCCATAATATTAGAACTACCACAATGGGTTGTTGTGAGAATTAAAAGTGCTAATCAAACAGATGACTTAGAATAATATCTGCTAGTGATAGTGAGCTCTCAATAAATACTAAGCTTTTAAAAACTCGTAATGATAATTACCATGCAGATAGACACTTTACAAATTGTCTCCAATTCTCATCACAATCTACGAAGGGATAAAATATCTTAGACTTTCCATACACTGGTACTAAACATCTCCCAGATTGTCTCTTCTACCATAAAAATGGTTCAGAAATCTTTTGGCACACTATTTGCCTTCATTATGGAATGAGAAAATGTGGCTACAGTACACAGAGCTCTCATAATTTCCTCCGGTTCCTCCTTGAACTTTGGTTCCCAACTGCAGAACTGTGAGAGAACAAGGTGGCTCCTTATTCCCTTGGGGGAGCAGGAAGAGGGACTGCCTCTTCCTCTGTGATGGTAGGGGAAGGAGAGCACAGGGGAGCAGGCGGACGGGGACAGCGAGCCACGGCCCCAGGAAGCAAACCTGGAACCTACAGTTAGTCACATCAATACCTTATTGGGCTAAACTTTAGCTACATAATGGATTTAATAGGCTTTTATGTGCTAATCCAAGGACAATGACTGCAAAACACTGTTAGGATTAGAAAAAGGCGTTCCAAAGTTCCAAAGACTGTTCTTAACAAGGAACTCTTAGGACACAGTTGGCACATAATTTGCACACTCCCTGCATGAATTTAAGACAATCTTAGTCATTTCTTTCCTAAGAATCTGTACCCGGTTTTGAAATTGAATCAATACTAGTTAAACCTTAGTAATGGATCGCTTGAACCCTACAAGACTAAAAAGCTGTGACCCGCGGAGGGAGTCAGCTGCCCCTGTGTCAGTGTTAAACCTTCTTCCAGCATCATTATCTTCACACTATATTGTTTGTTTGCCTTTCTCAAGAGACTGAGCCAGGTCTTAGCCACATTTATAACCCCAGAACCTGGTAGGGTCCAAAACTCAGTAGATGTTCAACAATATTTGTTGAATCAATAAATTAATAAAAGTCATAGGTAGAGGGGAAGTGGCTGTGGCTCAATCAGGTGGGCTCCCGTCTACCATATGGGAGGCCATGAGTTCGCATCCCCGGGCCTCTTTGTGAAGGCAGGCTCGCCTGCATGCCATGGAGAGCTGCCCGGCCTGCAAGCGCCGCAGAGAGCTAACTCAGCAAAGTGATGCAATAAAAAAGGGAGACAAGCAAAAACACAGAGCATGGAGTAAATGGACTCAGAGAGCAGACAGCAAGCAAACTGCAAGGGGGGGGGAATAAAATAAATAAATACAGACACAGAAGAACGCACAGCGAATGGACACAGAGAGCAGACAGCACACAAAAAGCCACAAGGGGGGTGATAAAAAAAAAAAGTCATAGGTAGATTTCAACTCTGTATAAGGGTGGAAGGAAAGAGGGCAGGTGGGAAGGCAGGAAGGAAGTCATAGAAGTGCTTACCTCTCTAATACAGCAAAAGTCATTTGTCCATCTATCAGGGAAGCCAGATTAAAAAGTTCCAACTCTAAAATTCTATGAATTATTGAACACCTATTATGAGTTTGTCACTCTGAAGTTTAGTGGAGGAAAGACAAAGTGAGGAGGGTTTAGCAAATAGATATTAGTCACAGAAGTTATCCTTAAGGAGCTTACAATTTAATTGGGAAAGTAAAATTAACATGAAACAATCCAAGGACAATACATACTAGCATATAATTAAGTTCTAAATTACTTGGTACAGATTAAATTATGCAGTCAGAAGAAAGGAATATTGGTGGGAGCTGGAAGGATTTGGAGGAATTTCTATGAGGATCTGAGACTTGGGCAGCACTTGAAAGAGAAGTGGGGAGAGCAACCATCTCACTGGAGACACAGGGGCAGAGATGAGTCTGTTCCTAAAATAGTGAGACCAGTTTGGCAAGGCAGAGAAAGTGGCAACATACGGCCCAAGTACAGGCACCTTGGAAGTCAGCCTAAGGCATTTCCCTGGAATGTGACAGCAACTGGAAGAAGCCCCTGGAGGGTGAAGTGACTCGTATTGGCTGGAGTCACCTCGTGGCTGATGAATTTCTGAAATTGGCAGATGAAAGTGGCGGTGGCAGTGCCAGGCATCTTACTCTGGTTCCCAGATGGTGATTGATCTAGGCCAGGCAACGTCATCGTTTCCTTGTGCCCTGTGGCTTCACAGAAGTTGCGGGAAACGAAGCGAAGATGGGAATACAGAGTTTTTCTCCCCTGCCTTGGAAGGTGGCATTTTAAAAGTGGTAAATGGTGCTGGCTTCAATGTGAGATGGTTTTCCACATTGTGCCACTTCTTGTGTTAGTTGAGAAATGGATCAGAGAAGAATCCTCTTGGCAAAACATCCAATGATGGTGATGCTACCTTCCATTCTTCTAGATCATCAAGATTTTATATAGATAGGTGAATAGGTGGGTTTCTTTTTCTCTCTGAAGACAAAACCTAAACACATTTGATGGATTATGTCATAATGGCTATCCACAGAAATAAATTCACCACAGCATTTGGGCTATCATTATACCCTCCTGATTATATCAGAATAATAATTGTTAGAAGCCATTGTGATATTCATAAAGTATCAGAGCTTTAATAAAATGAAAATACACCATAAAATAAATATCTCTCAAATTTTACGCAAATTGCCCAATTTGAATAAAATAAATGTTAATTAAGTTTACATATGCAGATTAATTCTAACTAGCCATGTTTTCATACTTAGTTATTAGGCCACAGTTTTCTTTTTATATCTCATAGAAATTGACCCTGTCATTGAGAAAACAGTAACAAAACAATGCTTTAAATTTCTTTGCATTATATATAAAATGTTATCATCTAAAGAAGAAAAAGGCATATATTTGAAAATATTCCTATCAACAGTGGGAAATAATTTTATGGAACTACTTTTCTGCATACTTGAGAATCTACTTGAGAACAAAGAAACCATTTATGTTTGTGCCTATTTCAATGTTATACCTCATGATGATGCTCTATTTTGCCTGTATCTCCATCAGACTGAATCTTAGTACAGTGTATTTGTCAGGGTTCTCTAGGGAAGCAGAACCAAGAGGAGATATCTGTATATATCTGAAGTTTTATAAAATGTCTCAAGCTACTGTTGGGGTACAGCAGTCCAAATTCTGTAGGGGAAACTGCAAGCTGGGAATTCCAATGAAGGTTTCCATGACTTCTTCAGGAGAAGCAAGCTAGCTGAAGCCGAGGTGGAAATTGTCTCTTCTGACTGCTGAAATCATCACTTCTCCTATTAAGCCTTCAACCCATTGGATGAGACTTTTCTCACTGCTGAAGGCAATCTCCTCAGGTGATTGTAGATGTCATCAGCCATAGATGCAATCACCTTACTAATGATTTGAGCTCACAACATGTCCTCACAGTAACAATTAGGCCAGACAACCAGGCACCATTACCTAGACAAGTTGACACTTGAGCCTAAGTATCATGGACAGTTTCCAATGGGAACCATAAAAGCCATCTTCTAACACTGAATCAGGTAATAAGAAAATGTTTTGGGGAAAATATTGAGGGGGAAGTCTGATCTTCTGTTTTATATAATAATAAATAATCATATCAGCTTTCATTCACGATCATCTGCTGCCTAAATACATTTCAAATTTATTTCCAACAAGCACAAAGTATGGGTCATTGCGTCATTGCTTAAAAATCCATTTTGCAGACAGAGAAACTGATTGCAGAAGTGATGGCCTGTTAAAGACAGATTGTTAATATTAGATCAAATCAAATCTAGGCCTCTTGACTTTCAAATCAAAGTTATTTTTCACTAACTCTCATTTATGAACAGGTTGCCTCTGGCACTGGGCAAGAGCTTAGCCCAAGGAAGGGCTCAAAAGAGAAAAAATAAGGATCGTAGGATATTTCTCCCTGTCACATATCTGCTATTTTTATTCATACTGAAATGATTATCAAAATCATCCATGAGACTTTAAGAATATGCAAAAATCAGATTTCACAGCAGAAAAAATGAATATAGTATTGGGATATAGAGTGTTTTTAGACTTCTTTTTCCAAATAATAATAATATGTTTATTAATCAACTGTCTGATGCACTTCCATATAGCTTTTTTATTTCCTGTTTGAAAGTGCCCCGATTCTCATTTTAAAAAATATATTTCTTGGGAAACGGATGTGGCTCAACCAACTGGGCTCCCATCTACCATATAGGAGGTCCAGGTTTCAATGCCCAGGGCCTCCTGGTGAGGGCAAGCTGGCCCACGTGGAGTGCCAGCCCATGCTGGAATGCTGCCCTGTGCAGGAGTCATATCTTTAGTTTTCATTGTACAATTCTTTAGGTACAAATGTACCCAAAGAAAATTGCCATAAAGTGACTATACAGGAATGCATGAGATCTGTATGCCCTTTCAATCACCAGTGCAAGCAAGAGGATGCAGCCAATGGATAGAATACATCATACATACATGCATGCATTCCTATTCATTCAACCATGGGTTCTGACCTTGTGTCAGGTACTGTGCTAGGTGATGAATTTACAACTTTGAACACAATAGTTATTGCCCCTGCCTTTCTAGAGCTTACATTCTAGCACTCCAGCTAGGGAAACAGGGAACTATAACATCCCAACAATCAACAAGCCAAATAAGCAGGAATTTGCAATGGGTACTGGAGAGACGTAAAGTCATCCAGACTTTCACTTTCCAATATGGCAGCCACCAGCCACTGTAGCTACTGAGCACTTGAAGTGAGGCTTGTCTACAATGAGATGAGCTATAAGAGTAAAATGCACACCAGAATTCAAAGACTTGGTATGCAAATAGAGAATGGAAAATATTTCACCAGCAATTTTTATCCTGATTACATGTTGAAGTGGTACCATTTTGGGTATATTAGGATAAATAAAATATATCGTGCTAGTTTCTTTTCACTTTTCCAAATGTTGCAATAAGAAACTTTTACATTAATTCTCTGGTTTGCACTTGCTTCTCACAATATATTTCTCTTGGACATGACTCAAATGGGGGAAACTGTCCAGGAGACATTTGTCAATGCCTGGAGACACTTTTGGTCGTCACACCTGGAGGAGAGGGATAATGCTGGCACCTGGAGGGTGAAGGCCAGGAAGCCTGCTACACCTCTTACCGTGCTGTGGTGGGCCAAAAAAGGGTCCATCCAAAGATAGCCACGTCAAATCCCCAGAACCTGCGAATGCCACTTCAAATGGTAAAAGATGTCATTCGGTTAATGTTCCTGAGAGGACGAGTTTATTTTCGACTACCCAGACGTGTCCCAAGTGCCATCGCAAGCATCCTTATAAAATAAAGGCAAGGGGACACTTGGCACAGCCACACACAGAGGAGAAGTCCCTGGGACACTGGAGACGGAGACCGGAGTGATTGGCCACGAGCCAAGGAGCACCAGGAGATTCCAGGAACTCCAAGAGGTAAGGAACAGATTCTCTCCAGCACGTTCAGAAGGAGCAGGGCCCTGCTGACTCCTGGATTTTGGACTTCTGGCCTCTAGAGTTGTGAGTGAATAAATTTCCGCTGTCTTAAGGCGCCAAGTTTGTGGTGATTTGTTCCAGCAGCACTGGGAAATAAAAACAAATGCACAGGCGAAGCGGCTGTGGCTCAATCAGTTGGGCTCCCGTCTACCATATGGGAGGCCCTGGGTTCACGTCCTGGCGCCTCCTTGGGAAGGCAGGTTCCCCCGCAGGCGCCACGGAGAGCCGACTCAGTGAGGAGATGCAACAAAAAGGGAGAAAAGCAAAAAAACCACAGAAGAGCATGCAGCAAAGAGGACGCAGAGAGCAGACAGCACACAAGCTGTGGGGGAGTGGGGGAGAAATAAATACAAATAAATACAGACCAGAAGAACACACAGTGAATGGATACATAGAGCAGACAGCAAGCCAAAAAAAAAAAAAAAAAAAAAGACTGCGTGGGTGGGGGCATTAAAAAAAACCCAAAAAACCACAAATGCACAGAACAGCCGCCCCAAGGAATGATCAAGCGACCAGTGTTGATAGAAACCCTGATCTAAAGAAATTAATAAAATCTAAGAGCTTAAAGTGAACGAGTGACTAACCCACAGAGAATGGAACAGATGTGCTATTATAATCTCTAATCAATAAACTGCCGTTTGCAATATAAAGCACCCCAGGACAGAAACTGTCATCCATGCATGTTGTCTGGGACAAGAAACTTGGGAGAAGAGGAGAAAACCCAGAACAGGCTAGCAGAGACTGCTCTTCTGTCCCCCCGTTGTGATGTATCACCGGCATATTGGAGAGGGAGAACTCGAGGGTGTTCTCAGAGCCCGGAAGAGATGGTGTGCAGTTTGCGGCCCGGACTCCTGGGTATGAATAGTCACACAAATATTCACAACGACTCTCATGAGGTCCCACGTGAAAGACCCTATTACTAATCATTTAGATCTGGTGGAACCTTCCAGAATAAAGATGATCGTGTTCCAAACGAGCGAGGTTGGGCAAGTGTTCCATCTCGGTGAAGTTCATGTCTGCCTGAACGTGCCATGTGTTTTAGAGAAGTGAGGAACCTGGCTTAACAGGCCATAACCCTGTCACATTCTGGAAATGGCTTGTCTTTTGAAGAAGTGCCTGATTCTGACTGGTTTACTTGCCGTGTGTTTTTTCCCTCATTCCGGTGTAATAAACAGTTTTGGTTATTTCAGGCTTCTGGTTGTTTGGATTTTAGCTAGGGGATATAACCACACAGTACTTGGATTTTTTTTTTTAAGATTTATTTTTTATTTATTTCTTTCCCCTTCCCGCCCCACCCCCCCTCCCCCCCCCGGGTTGTCTGCTCCCTGTGTCCATTTGCTGTGTGTTCTTCTGTGTCCGCTTGCATTCTTGTCGGGGCACTGGGAATCTGTGTCTCTTTTAGTAGCATCATCTTGCTGCATCAGCTCTCTGTGTGTGTGGTTCCACTCCTGGGGAGGCTGTGCTCTTTTTGCACGGGGTGGGTCTCCGTATGGGGCGTACTTCTTGTGCGTGGGGCTCCCCTACACAGGGGCACAGCGCTCCTTGTGCGCATCAGCACGGCACATGGGCCAGCTCACCGCACAAGCCAGGAGGCCCTGGGTTTGAACCCTGGACCTCCCATGTGGTAGGCGGACGCTCTATCAGTTGAGCCAAATTTGCTTCCCAGGACTTGGATTTGATGCACAAAGTATTTGAAGTTGATGGGTCAAAAGGTTTGGGGGCTTTGGCTAAAGCTTTGGAATCCCTCCTTCCATATTTCCACATTTATACGTGGGAGAAGCATAACGCTTATCACTGAAGTTCTTCACAAGCAGGAAAATACTTTTCCTTATTTAGTCCCCGGGGATGCAGCCCTAACCCATCTTTCCCCATCCCCACTGTGGCTTCCCCTTCATAAATTCGAATTTTATTTCCAGGGCACCTCGGGTTATTACTAACAGGCAGAAAGTTTTCTTCCCTTCAACTCACAATCTCCAAAATTCAGGCAAAAATAAGACTTCACTTGGCAGCAAAAATAAATTGATTAGTGATTGGGTGAAAGGAAATTATCTTGTTACAGAAACCACTTGAGGAAGACTAGGATGGTCTGTAAATACCAGGCTGCACCATGAAACCGCAGGAAGACAAGAAGGAAACCACACTGCTTTCTGTACTTCAGGACCTCGTGTCACCTCCCGTCACCTCCCTGCCTAGCCAGATTCATCAGCTGACTGTAAACCATAATATTTTTCTGGAGTAAAACCAATGCATGAAAAGTCCCATCCTTTGGATAAAAATAAACGTAAGTCATTTATATTCTATGTGCTGTATAAATACGTTGAAGAGTAGGGTGAACATGTCACAAATATTCAGGTTGTCCTTTTGGGTACAGGGTAGGTTTGCATTTCCCCACCCTTTTGCATTTGGCAGATTGGGCTACTGAAATGTGAGCAGAAATGATGCCTGTCACTTCTGGCCAGAAGCTTTGAGAAAAAGTGATCATGGAAGCATGTGTCACCCTGGAGCCTTGAATGACAGATAATCTGGGTCCCTGTGTAGATGGGCTTTGGATCTGTCATGTAAGCTGTTAAGTCAGTGATTTGGAGTTTTTCATTAACGCAGCATACCCTAGCTTATGCTGCCTCATGAGACCCTCATAGCTAGTATCTTTTCTGTGCCATTTCCCAAATACTGCTTACTTCCTCCCCACCTCAAGTAGAGGAGGGAATTTTTAAAACACCACTTGAAAGTAATCATTACAAATAGAAGAATGCACTTAAAGCCCCTAGAGCTGTATCAAGGAAGAAGAAAGCGATCAACTCTCAATAGCCCCTTTGCCTGCCATTGTGTGTGTGTGGCTGTTGACTTGTTTGTTTGCACAGTGCCAACTTCACCATGCTTAAGTGGTTGCTTGGTGGGGTTGTTTTTTTTCCCCTTCCCATTTTATCCATGCCAATTCAACCATGCTACCACAGAATAATTTTCACAATGGCCGATTTTTCATACCCTAATTTTGGTTGCAACCAGTTTTCCATGATTTTTGATGTTTGTGGACCCGATATCACTCTGTTGGGAAGGAGATTACCAGCTTGGAACACATCTGCAGTGACCGGAGCTCTGCATCCAAATTTTCCATACACTTTATTTCAATTCGCCCACTGTGCACCAACTGCAAGCACGCAACATGAAGACTGCACACTAATTAAAGGAGAGCACTGGGTTGGTTGTGGCACTGTTGATAGGAAATTCCTGCAGCCAACAGGGCATGTGTCAAACACATGACTCTGGCTGCTGGTGGCTGATGCCGTGCACAAGCCGACTATCAATAACTTGACATTGTCCTCATTTTTCTTTTTTGTTTCCACTTAGTTTGCGACTTTACCAAAATGTGTACGTAATTAAGAAAATCAAGTAAGTCTTCAAGGCCTTTAACGGGAAAGTACAGTCCTTTGCTCTATCCTTCCTGATCCCTGACCTACACTCCTCTGATGTCTACTTTAAAATCTCTTTGCTGTTTTTGTCTTCATGTTTCTAAATAACTTGCTCCCATGGTGTTACTCGATTTTTCATATTTAGATGGATACATTGGTTTCTCATTGTAGAACTTAAAACAGCTTTATTGCCCTAATGCCTTTCTCTTCACGCACCATCAGTTTTTGTTGGGTAACAAATCACTCCAAAACTTACTGGCCTAAAGCAATAATTTATTTACTCACAATTCCATGGGTCAGCAGTTTGAACTTGGCCAGCTGGAAACCCTTCTGGCCTCAGCTGAGCTCGTCCACGCGGCCGTGGTCAGCTGCTGAGTGGGCCGAGGGCTGGCCGGGGTGGCTCAGCTGGGACGCTCATCCACGCTCCACAACATCTCTCATCCTCCGTCAGGCTGGGCCAGGCTTGTCCACACAGAGAATGGGCGGGTTCCGCAGAGTAAGTAGAAGCTGTGAAGTTTCTCGAGCCCCATGCTCCAATGCTGGCTCGCTGCAGCTTGCACCGCATTCTATTGCCAAAGAAGGCACAGGCCAGACAGCTCTGAGGGTAGGAGAAAGGTCCCACCTTTGACGGGGCCTGCTATAAAGTCACATTGTAAAGGATCCAGGGAGAAGAGAAGCTTCATGGTCATCTTCACCATCTACCCCATACGCACGTAATGCTCCCACGGCCCTCACCGCCGTTCTCTCTCTGTAGTATCATGTCATGTCATATATCATATCACATCACATCATTCATATGTCATACCATATATTACCAATTTGAGTTAAGTCAGTATTCCCTATTAATCTTATTATGGTGTTGGAAATTTCCTTATAACTAGGCCTCATAATGAACTATGATTATGTTTCCTTCCTTCTATAAGGATTTCTGTCTTGATTCTCCAAGCACATAGCCTTATTTTGATTTATTTGTTTGCTTAGTTTTTACCATGTACTTATCGGAAATTCATCTCCAAACTCTCTGCAATAAGAATCTCTTTTTTCTATCAATAAATACAGTGAATAATCTGCCTTGGTCCCCTCCTGTCACAGCCCTTGATTCTTCTGCTATAGTCTGAACTGGCTTGCTATGTAGTCATCTGAGGGTTCCCTTTGCTACTTTCTCCTGTAGAATGCCCTGTTTTTGTTTTTTTGAAACTTAAATTTCATGTAATTTTCACATCATAAAGTATTTTGATTTTTTTCAACCATTTAAAAATATAAAACCATCTTAGTTCTTGAGTTGTACCGAAACAGGTGGGGGGACAGGTCAGTTTGCCTGACTCCTGTTCTAGTTACAATCCCAATGCCAGGAAGTTGGCCACCTTCATTCCAGGAGACATCCAGATTTCTCTAGAACTTGGTTCTACTTGATTTATGATAACTAGGCTCAGGCAATACTTAGCTTCCAACTGTGTAATAGAGTCTCTTTTTATCCTTTTGGAAAACTCTTCCAGAGTTACCTGCTTCCTTTTGTAGGTGATGAAATGTAGAATGATCCACTTTGAATGCTGGCACTGCTGTGCACATGGTCTCTCCCTTCAAGTCAGAATTAAGACATTCGGTTCTTGTTTTTATATTCCAGTCCCAGAAGTGGGTTAACTGTAGACATAATTCTCTGAAGACAGTCTTATGCTGTACAGAAGTTATCTACAAACAGGCTCTAGCTTCTCCAAGATGAATTTAGTTTAAATATATTAAACTAAGAGGCATTCTCTCAAATTAGTTTAAATGCGTTTCTGTTTTTAGACCACCCACATAACATGTTTTCCTTAAAAACAACGCCTCCCCTCCAAATAAGTCAAGATCAGAATAAATGGTGAGTTTGAGATGCCATCCGTCCACTGCCTAAGTCCTGGTGCTCTGCTGGTGTGAAAAGCACAGCTGGTTATGACGATGGGTGAAGCATCCAGAGCAAGTGCCAAATTTGTTGACCTGTCTCCATTTCTGAGCCATCCTTGAAGAAAATCGCACCTGGGGTCACCCCATCCTCATGTGATCCAGGAAAGCAGCCATACCATCTGGGTTCACGTTTCCACCCATAAAGGGCGGATCTGTGCTGAAATGAGCAAGGAGGTGCTTGCTTTGTTCTGCAGCCCCTGCCGTAAAAGCTTTTACCCTTTTCTGGTCTCCGTTCGTCAAGGTTGCCTTGGATCGATTTCGCACCATCTTTGATGTGCTTCTTGTAGGTTTCTTTGGTGGAGCTGGTTTCCTGCAATTGCCGGCCCAGGACAACCTCAACACCCCCAGCCACTGTGCTCTTGGTACCACCACCCACTGGGGCCTCTGGAGGAGGCATTTCACCAATGAGTGGGCCAGCGGTGCTACCCTCCGTCCTATGACCCTTCCCCTCCTCCTCCAGGCACAGCCCGTCCATGGTCTCCTGTCTTGTAAACGTCACGGCTGATGAGGTCTGGGTAGATGATGGCAGGAGCCCTGGAGGGGGCGCGGGCGGCCCGAGGGGGTGCACGGAAAAGCAGTGCCCTATTCTTGGGTCACATAGTCTTCTTTCTGAGTTTTCTCCTCGTCTTGTAGGAACATATCCTCAAGTAGACTTCTGGAACAGAGTACCTGGTAGGCAATTTTTGAGACCTTTAATGTCAAAATATTTATTACACTTGTCAGCTATTTCACTTGGTTAAGAGTCTGCATGGGAATTCTAAATTGGAAATTATTTTCTTTAGAAGGGTTAAGGCATTGCTCATCTACCTTCCAATATTATTTCTGAGACCTTAGAGACCTATTATGATGCCTAATCCTTCGTACATCATTAGGTTTTCTTTTCCTGGTTTTTAAAAAAATTTTATTTTATTATTTATTTCTCTCCCCTTCCCCCACCCTGCCCCAGTTGTCTGTTCTCTGTATCTGTTCGCTGTGTGTTCTTCTGTGTCCGCTTGCATTCTTGTCAGTGGCACCAGGAATCTGTGTTTCTTTTTGTTGTGTCATTTTGTTGTGTCAGCTCTCTGTGTGCGGCCCCATTCTTGGGCAGGCTGAACTTTCTTTCGCGCTGGGCGGCTCTCCTTATGGGGTGCTCTCCTTGCACGTGGGGCTCCCCTACGCGGGGACACCCCTGCGTGTCAGGGCACTCCTTGCGAGCATCAGCACTGCGTGTGGGCCAGCTCCACACGGGTCAAGGAGGCCCCAGGGTTTGAACTGCAGACCTCCCATGTGGTAGACGGATACCCTAACCAGTGGGTCAAGTCCAGTTCCCTTCCTGGAATTTTTTAGAATCATTTCTTTATCACTGGACTTCTGAAAAAGTACAAAGATGTACCTCATTTGGGGTCTTTTTAAAATTGCCAGATAGGTTCGTTTTTTCAATTTGGTAACTTTTCATTTTTTATTCTGGAACTCCTATCATTGAGATGTTGGATATCTTTAGAGTATCTATAGATACTTATCTTGGGGTGTGGATGTGGCTCAAGCGATTGGGTTCCTGTTTGCCATGCAGGAGGTCCAGGGTTTGCTTCCCAGGGCCTCCTGGTGAAAAGCAAGCTGACCCATATGGCACGCTGACCCATGCAGAGTGCTGGCCCACGTGGAGTGCTGGCCTGTGGAGAGTAGTGGCCCTCAGAGAGAGCTGATGCAGTGAGATGACACAACAAAGAGAGACACAGAGGAGAGACAATAAGAGATGCAGCAGACCAGGGAGCTGAGGTGGTGCAAGCAATTGAGTGCCTCTCTCCACTTTGAAAGGTCCCAGGACTGGTTCCTGGTATCACCTAAAGAGATGACAAGCAGACACAGAAGAACACACAGAGAGCAGACAGTGAGTGCAAAACAATGAGGGAGGTGGGAATAAATAAATAAATCTTTTAAAAAATTTATCTTATTTTTCTCATTTTATAGTTGTTTAGTTTTACCTTTTTGGAGGTTTTAGAACTTTATCAACTTTTCTGTTTAATGTTTATTTATTCCATTTTATATATATATATATATATATTTTTTTTAAAGACTTATTTATTTTTTATTTATTTCTCTCCCCTTCCCCCCACCCCACCCCCCGGCTGTCTGCTCTCTGCATCCACCCGCTGTGCCCTCTTTCTTTGTCCGCTTCTGTTGTTGTCAGCGGCACAGGAATCTGTGTTTCTTTTTGTTTCGTTGCGTCATCTTGTGTCAGCTCTCCGTGTATATGGCACCACTCCTGGGCAGGCTGCACTTTCTTTCGCACTGGGCGGCTCTCCTTATGGGGTGCACTCCTCGCGCATGGGGCTCCCCTACATGGCGGGACACCGCTGCGTGGCAGGGCACTCCTTGCACACATCAGCACCGCGCATGGGCCAGCTCCACACGGGTCAAGGAGGCCCGGGGTTTGAACTGCAGGCCTCCCATGTGGTAGACGGATGTCCTAACCACTGGGCCAAGTCCGCTGCCCCCATTATATTTTTAAACTCTAAGAGCTTTTTTTAGTCTTCTGAAAATGTTCTTTCTTAATAGCACTATATTCTTGTTTCATGATACAATATCTTCTCTTCTCTCTCTGAGGGATTTTATCCTATACATTTTCTTCTGCTCCCTGCAATGTTTGTTTCCACTGTGCTGCTCATTACTTTTGTTTTGTTTTGTTTTTTGAAAGATTTATTTTTTATTTATTTCTCTCCCCTTCTTCCCCCTGCCCCCCAACCCAGTTGTCTGCTCTCTGTGTCCATTTGCTGTGTGTTCCCTCTGTGTCTGCTTGTATTCTTGTCAGCGGCACTGGGAATCTGTGTCTTTTTGTTATGTCATCTTGTTGTGTCAGCTCTCCGTGTGTGCGGCGCCACTCCTGGGCAGGATGCATTTTTTTCACACTGGGTGGCTCTCCTTTCGGGGCGCACTCTTTGCACATGGGGCTCCCCTACGTGGGGGACACTGCTGCATGACATAGCACTCCTTGCACGCATCAGCACTGCGCGTGGGCCAGCTCATCACACGGGTCAGGAGGCCCTGGGTTTGAACTCTGGACCTCCTATATGGTAGGTGGACGCTCTATCCATTGAGCCAAATCTGCTTCCCTGTTCATTACTTTGGAACTTGCCTTTCACATTAGCGATTTCCCTCAAATGTCTTTTGCTCCTTAGCTAAAAACCGATGGTAGCCCAGGAAATATGAATGAGGCATGCATATCGTGATATTCATGGTAAAGTGATCCGATGTGCTACTAGGTCCCCAACCATCAGTATCTGCACTAATTTTCTGTTGCTGCTGGAACAAACGACCACAAATGTGATGACTTAAACCAACACAAATTTATTATCTTCAGTCTGGAGTTTATAAATCTGACATAGTATGGTGGTTTCAAGATGTATCCCAGAAAAAAATATGTTCTGAAATCTGATCCATCCATGGGATGTGAACCCATTGTAAGTAGGACCTATTGATGAGGTTACTTCAGTTAAGGTGTGACCCAACTCAATCAGGATAGATCTTAATCCTTTTACTGGAGTCCTTCAGAAGAGAATGAAATTCAGACACACAGAGAGAAAGCCACAGGAAGCAAGAAGCTGAACCGAAACCCAAAAGAAAAAGAAGGAACCAGGAAATGCCGCCACGTGCCTTGCCATGGGACAAGCTAAGGACCAAGAATTGCCAGCAGCCTGCACCAGAACACTGCAGGTTTCAGGGAGAAAGTGTTGCCTTGATGATCCTTTGATCTGGACATTTTCCTAGCTTCAAAACCATGAGCAAATAAATTCCCATTGTTTTACCAGATCTATTTCATGGTATTTGCTTAAGCAGCCTGGGAAACTAAAACACACAGTCTCATTGGGATAAAATCAAGTTGTCGGAAGAGACTATGTTTCCTTACCTTTTCCAGCTTCTAGAAACTGTCCATATTCCTTGCCTTGTGGTCCCTTTTACCATTTTCAAAGCTAGCAACAGTGGGTCAAGTCCTTTTCACATTGTATCACTCTGACCTTCTCTTCTGTCACTCTCTTCCACTTTAAGGACCTACCAGATAATCAAGGATACTCTCTTTATGTAAGGTCAGCTGATTTAAAACCTTACTTACACCTGTGACTTTAATCCCCTTTGCAATAAGTTGGAGAGTGAATCATGTACCCATAAGAGACATGTTCAGATCTTAATCGCTTTCCTGTAGGTGTGAACCCATTTGTAAATAGAACCTTTGATGATACTCTTATCATTTAAGGTGTGGGCTCATTTGTGAATAGGCTCTTTGAAGACTCCGTGTAGATGAGGCCAATTAAATCAGGGTGGGCCTTAATCCATATGATTGGAGTCCTTATAAATAGGCAGAAGAAACTCGGATGCATTCAGTCAGAAGAAGCTAGAGGGAGCTGATGTGGCTCAGTGGTTGAATGCTGGTTCCCCACATATGAGGTCCTGGGTTCAAACCCTGGCCCAGTACCAAAAAAAAAGAAGCTAGAAGTCAGAGAAAGCTGCAAGAGGAGACCAAGAAGACACAACACCGTGTGACAAAGGCAGAAACAACAGCTAAGGAACTCGAAGGATTGTGGCAAGCCAGCTCCAGAACGCTAGAGGCTCTGGGAGAAATCTTACCCTGCCGAGACCTTGATTTTGAACTCATAACTTCCCAATCCTTGTGTAGAAGTTTGATATGGTTATGAATTTCAAAAATAGTTATTGGATTATGTTTGTAATCTGGTCTGTACCTGGGCATGATTAAGTTATGATTAGGGCTTTGATTGGGCCACGTCATTAGGACATTGAGTCCCCACTCCTTGGTGGGTGGGGACTCACAAATTAAAGGCATGGCAAAGGACAGAGTTGAGGGTTTTTAATACTGCAGTTTTGATGCTGGAGTTTGATGCTGAAGCCTTAAACTGGAGCCCCGGGAAGTAAGCTCACAGAGGAAAGAGAAGCCAGCCCCAGGAATAAAGGAATCTTGAACCCAAAGAGAAGCAAGACCCTGGAAGGGGGAGGAACCCAGGAAGCCTGAACCCTGGCAGGCGTTGGCAGCCATCTTGCTCCAACATGTGAAAATAGACTTTGATGAGGGAAGTAACTTATGCTTTATGGCCTGGTACTGTAAACTCCTACCCCCAATAAATACCCTTTATAAAAACCAACCAGTTTCTGGTATTTTGCATCAGCACCCCTTTGGCTGACTAATACACCTTGAGGCAACAAATTCTTGCTCTTTAAGCCACCCATTTAGTAGGCGTCATAGCAGTCCTGGCAAACTAAGACACTTCATAAGGTAACATATTTATGGGTTCCAGGGATTGGGACGTGGACATCTTGGGGGGCATTAGTCTGCCTACCACAGTACTTGCAGGTATTTTCTTTTGGGCTGATGAGTTTACCCAAAGAGGAAGCCTCCTTTCTCCCACCAGTCATGTGCACGCGTGGCTGCCAGCTGCTGGGAGCAAGAGGAAAATGGTGTGGGGGTGCTGCTGTTTGGCTTGCAGATGCCCCTTAGTCAGGAAAGCTAGTGCTCTCGCTTTCAAAATATTGTCATTTCCTCTCTTGTTCCCAAAGTTCTTATTGATGTGTGCTTTTTCATGGTCTTGTTGTCATCTTAGGGGGACTTCGAGAAGGACCGGGGTAAAGTCATGCTCTTTTATCTGCCGTGTTTAGCTAGAAGTCCCTATGGTTTTAGGAGCACTGAGCAATTATGAAACCAATTATATTCTTTGTGTTCCGCATGACACTCAGTTTCCTTTCGTTTTCATTAAATACCAATGATAAGAATTCAGAAATTTTTGTATTCCCTGTGAAGAAAAATAAAACGGAGTAAAGGCAGCTATTGCCAGGGGGCAACCTCAAAATAGTGATGTCAAATTATCCTACTTTATCTGGTCCAGAGTAGGTGCTCGATAGGATATTTATGTGAATTTTATGATGCCTGAACTGTATTCTGAGAATCATGCAGGTCCAAGCTTTCATCCTAATGTGTTTAAGCACTGGAACATTCATGCCTATTGAACAGGTGCTCAGTAAATACCTGATGAATTCATTAGTTGCTTTTTTTCTGAGTTGAAGTTAGGAAAGCAAGTGCACTTCTCATTTTAAATATCCTAAATGGAAAGTGAAAAGTACCACATCATGATAAATTTCAATGAACGTAAAACATTGAATTCCTTGTTGCACAAAGCATTGATATTTATATATTATTGATCCCATCAGTAGCAGGCCAGATAAATTATGTAAAGAAAATGTGGATTTTACCTCCTCCTAGTTATCTTATATTCAAATGTCATTACCTCCCTCCCTCAAGCATGCTATTTCCTATTGTTTTACTTTCCTAATAACTTCCATCCAAGGATTGAAAGCTTGGTCAAATATTTTTTTAGGAGGTACTGGGATTGAAACTGGGACCTTGTACGTGCCAAGCAGTCACTCAACCACTGAGCCACACCCTCTCTGCTGGCCAAATATTATTTTGACAATGCAGGCAGATGGCAGATGGGATGGGAATATCACCCTGTTAGAATCAGTGGGGTGACTATAATCTTAGTTCTTTTTTCTTATTGCTGTGACTCTTTTCATGAGTATTTGCTGCCCCTTTTGGGTGCCAGCAGTTTGTCCCATGTGAAAATCTCCTAGAGGTATTGGGAGCTAGGACTCACTTACCAGGGGCCTTTAGACACAGCATTGTGCTAGACCAAAACCAATTCAGCTACTTTGCAGGCTCCAAATGAGGGTGCTTGCTGCTCCCAGAAGCCCTGGGCCCATTTCTCCACTCGTGTTGGTTTCTTTGACACCTGGGAACAGCAGCTCCCTTGTGGCACCAGGGTGACACAGGAGCTTGTGGTGTTAGCAAGGTCTACTTCTTCTCTGAAATGCGACTAATTAGCTGTTAACACATGACATATTCACACACACCTCAGTGCAAAGAACGCCTTCCAAATACCAGTTCAGCCCAGGCATGAAAAGGTGATAACGAAAGTGAGAAAGAATGGATGGTTATGATACATTTTATTTTTTCAGAGTTGAAAACATGTTTTTTTTTTTTTGATAAAATTGTATATAGTAGTACTTTTGTTGTACCCTATTTAAGATTCCAAACATAGGACCTCATCTGGGTGAGAAAACAGAAGGGGAGAAAAAATAATTCTTTGTAATCTGGTTTGCAGAGACATAAAAGGAATTGAAGAGATACTTTATTATAACTCAACTTGCTTTATGGCCTTGGGCACAAGCTCTCTTTTCTCTGGACCTCAATTTTTCTTATTTGTAAATGAGGGGATTAGATTATTTATTTGTTAAACTAGGAGGTCTCTTTCCATGTTAAAAATCTGAGGTTCCAAGGAAGGGGATTTTCAGAAGCAATGGGGAAGAGAACCTGTGAAAAGTCAAATCTCCCATTATATAAGGATTTGTTATATCCATCTTGGCTTAGCACCTTTATAGAAATATAGGTGTTAGAAATTGTAATGAGTAAAGGACATGTGGAAAAATTTAGTGGGGAAGAAATAATAGATTCCTATTGTTTTTTAATAGTAATATTATTGCCTGAAAAGCTCTGTGCTTTGGGCAATTGTCATCTAGTACCAAAGAACACGTTGTCATACTTATGCTCTCATTTCTTTATTCCAAGAGAAATTTTGTAACTATAACCACGACTGGCCCATCTGTCCACTCTCTGGGGTTTGCTAACCCTGTGGGACTCCTCTAATGGGTGCCCATTAGAGGGCTGTCTTGCACAGACACTGCTGAGTATAGAAAGTGCTTTTTCATATATTATCTCATGCAAAATCTCACTTCTTATAGTAAGAAGCACACACAACATAAAAGAACATTTTTTCACAGGCATTTCGAAGGCCACATTTCTCTTGCACAGATGGTGTATGAAAGCCTGATATTTGATTACTAAATGGGTTTATGGCAAAGATGAACATTCCATCCCATTTCAACCTGTTTTTCCTGGTGGAGAGTATGTTAAACGGGCAGAGAACACAGGGTGCCAAGGATCGAGAACGGTCCCGGAGCCTCAAGAAAGCAGAGCTCCAAGCCCACTTCTGGCATTAACCACCTGGGCGATTGAAGGCAAACCCCTTTCCTTTCTGGACCTTGGTTTCTCTACCCGTGTGAAAGGCCCATGTCACTACATTCTGGGCAAGAATCTCCCCTGGGAACTCATTTTGGAGAACAATGCCAGACTGGTGTTTCTTGCTTTATTCCTGGGGAGAGATGAAATAAGGAGTGGTATTATCACTACAAAGTTATTTTAATGTGCTAATTACCATAAACAAAAATTAATGCCATGATTGAGTATGACGATAAAATGCCACCAAATTCCACATCTTGCCTGTTTTGAACCCGGCTAGCGATGGCCTCAAATGCCGGTACTCCTTCCACGCCCGCTCCCTTGGCACTGCGCGGCCGTCCTCGCGCTCCTGTTACAGTGCTCTGCTGCTGTCCAGTTCTAATCCAACCTCCGAACCGTGTTATGGGCTCTGAGCTCACGGGCCCTTCTGTGCTGAATGTGAAATGCCATCAAGCTGTTGACACTGCCTGCTCTCACCAAAGAGACGGGAACATGCCCTCGAACTTTCAGTTTTGATCCTTTTGTTCTCTTTTTCAGATTTCTTTTTTCATTATCCAGACAGAGCATCGGTGTGGGTCTTGTTTGTGGGGTCTTTGTAATTTCCCATACCCTGCTATTTTCTTTGACTATATTCAGTTAGGATTAGGTTTTGGCTGTGAATAATAGAAATCCTAGATAACAAAGGCCTTAACAAGACTGATGTTTTATTTCTCTTTCAAATAAAAGCAGCCTAGGGATAGGTAGATAGTCTAGAAGAGCATCTTCAGAAAATCATAATAGACGGAGGCTCTTTACCTTACAGTACTACCAATTGTAGCACAGAGCTTCTACCTCACAGTCTATGATGGGCTGCTCAAGCTTCAGCTGTTACCTTAGAATTCTTCTTTACAGAAGGAAAAAGGGTCAAGAAAGGAGTTTCCGGGAAACGGACTTTGGCCCAGTGGTTAGGGCGTTCGTCTACCACATGGGAGGTCCGCGGTTCAAGCCCCGGGCCTCCTTGACCCGTGTGGAGCTGGCCCATGCGCAGTGCTCATGTGCGCAAGGAGTGCCCTGCCACACAGGGGTGTCCCCCGCGTAGGGGAGCCCCACGCGTAAGGAGTGCACCCATAAGGAGAGCTGCCCAGCGCGAAGGAGGGAGCAGCCTGCCGAGGAATGGCGCCGCCCACACTTCCCGTGCCGGTGACGACAACAGAAGCGGACAAAGAAACAAGACGCAGCAAAAAGACACAGAAAACAGACAACCGGGGGAGGGGAGGGGAATTAAATAAATAAAAAATAAATCTTTAAAAAAAAAAAAAGAAAAAAAAGAAAGGAGTTTCCCCTTTACTCTAAAGACTCTTCTTTGGAAGTTAAATACATACTTTTGTTTACAACTCCTTAGCCAGAACTTAGTTACATGGCCACACCTAGCTGCAAGGGAGGCTGGAAAAATGTAGCGTTTAGCTGAGGCAGTTAGGGGCCAAGGGAAATGAGAGTGCTGCAGCGAGAAGCTCACTAGGATCTGTCCCAGGTCAGACGTCCTGAAGAATTCTTTCATTATCAAATACTTACGAGCTTTTTTAAATCTGGAAAAACTGCAGTAGTAAATTAGGAAGTCCTTAAGAGAGGAGGTAAAATGAACCAGAGACAACATCAAGATACATTAGACTGCTTCTGTAATGCGTTAATACAAATACACAGAACTCTGTTAACCTGTCAGAGTGATACAAGATGGGTGGTGGTTACGGGTTAACTAGGAACGCTTTCATGGGTGGATTTTATCCAAAAGTTAAACACAGGAAAGATATCCGTTTGCCAGGATGATGAACAGGCTGCTCCAGGAATGAACTGAGCTGCTCGTTGGCAAAACTACAAAGTAAAAAAATGGTCTCTTCAGTGTCCTCAACTTCTAACCTCTACGTGCTTTCCCTCCCTTTTGACACTATCCCCCCTTCCACAGCAAGAGAATGGTGTGCACACCTGTGTGAACACACATACACACATGTACTTATAGAAAGGTGCACACTACTCTGATTTTTATGAACAAAAATTTAAGGAAAACGTTAATTTGCTAAGCTAATTAACTCTTATCTACTCAAGACATACTGTGGTTCCCATCCCAGGAGTACTGTGCAAATTAAAGTTCTCAGGAATGAATTTTGTTGGCATTCAAGCCAACAAATGCCTTGGGGACTACTTTTCGCAGAGCTCCAGAGGATACAAAGAATATAATACATTTCCTCCCTCAAAGTGATTATATTCTGGTGAGTAGAGATGCACACACCTCACAAGAAAAATGCAGAAGATGATCTTTCCTTCGAACTCTTGTGAGGTCACGGGGAAAGCAGAGTTTAATCCAAGCGCGGGAGGAGGATGGTGAGAAATGGGCAACACTCTCTAAGTAGAACCTGGACCTGAACAGAAGAAGGACATGCCGGGTGCAAGAGCAGCCTGAGAGCGTGTCAGGTGAAGGGGGGTGGGCACCCTGCCTGATGGGGCGAGAGGTGCTGGGAGGGCAATGAGACTGAGCTCTGAAAACGTAGTTTGAGATCTTATCACGGAAGGCTTTGGACTTTTACTGATAGAAGAAATTCGCAGTATAGGAGTTTTAGATGGGAAATCATCCTGGTCTGAGAAACGGCAGTAAGTAGACGGCAGGTTGAGGAGATGGCGGCCAGCAAGTGCCGGCAGCCACCACCAAGCAGGTCCATGACTCCAAGGTCAAGTTCCCGCTCCCCACGCGTCCTGTGACAGCAGCACAAGCCGTGCTTCGCCCCCCAGAGGCCCAATGTCTTCTTCCAGCTCGGCCCCCACGTGCGGACCAGCCCCAATGAATCAGTGTAGCCCCACCCCCCACCCCCCCACAATTGGAGACTGTCCCAAGGTGAAGCAAGAAGTAACAAGGACCTAACTAAGAATTGAGAATTGAGAAGAGAATGTATCATGAAGGTAAATTTTTAAACAATGAGGGGGGCTACCTGGGGTAGGGAATCCTTCTCTGCCCTGCTCAAGACACGCCACATATGTTTAAAGCCTGAGTCCAAGCTCAGAGATGCAGGAGAGGGGAAGGCAGGGAAACCTCGGTAGAAAAAAATGTAAGAAAAGAAGAAAAATGCACTTTAAAATGACACTGAGCACCACTTCTCGCTTCCCAACCAGAAGCTGTACAACAGTTTTGGTGAGGATGGAGAGAGAAATAAATTCATGTTTTGGGCATGAAAGTGTGAAGTGGCACAACCCTTAAGGTAATATGGTGAGAGTGACCCAACTTACTGAAGCATTTATCCTTTGACCCAGCAATCCTACTGCAACAGCACTTGCATAAAAAACATACAGACACAAACAACATGTGGTTAGTAATTGCACATTATTTCTAGTAGCAAAAGATTGAAATCTTTTCAAAAGATCGAAAATGTAACATGTTATGTAAGAAACTGGGTGCATAAACAATTGGACTACTATGCAGCTGTGAAAAGGAGGAGGGAAGTTCTTCATGTTTTGATACAGAATAAGCTCCAGCTTGCCTTATTGCTAAATTGGAAAAGGTACATTGTAGAAAAGATATAAAGTTACGTTTTGTGCTAAAAATGGGGGAGAAACAAGAATATGTATATACACTTGCCTTTGTCCTGGCAAAAAGAAACACTGGAAAGATAAACAAGAAACTAATAACTGTTTACCTCTAAAAGGAGGAGGTAGATGGGGACAGAAATAAAAGCTAGAGTGCTCAGTATATGTTTTTATTTCATGTTGATTTTTGAATTATGTAAATACGTTAAGAATTAAAAAACAGCCACACCATAAAATTGAAAACCGCAACTGTGACAAATATATAAACGAGAAGTATGTAGTATGATGACAGCCAAGGAAGAGTCGATGTAATCAGGGAGGCCAGGGACGGTTTCCTTGAAGGGGCAGCTGCTGAGCTAAGATCATCTGAAGTGGGAGGAGGAGCAGAGCAGGGCATTAGAATCAGGGAGAGGAAAGCCTGAGCAAAAGCCCTGAGACTGGAAGGAAGGGGTGCTTGCAGAGAAGTGAAAAAGGGCAGCTTGGAGAAGAATCTGTGAGTGGGAAGGCGGGCTGGCCCAGCTGGGCTCGTGGGCCAGGCCGAGCAATGTGTTTTTTAGCCTAAGAGCAACGCGAAGCTGATGGAGGGTTTTGAGCAGGCAGATGTGGGGGGAAGAGGCGGGGGACTGGGCTGGGCGTGAGGTTGTGCTTCATCCAGGGGACTTTTCCTAGTCACCGAAGGCTGTGCAGGACAGGTTGAGTGTGGCCCACTACACCTGTGCCGAGAGCCCTCAGTCCCACGGGTCCCCCAAACTCACTTGTACAAACACACGCGGCCTGCAGTGCTTGCTGAGAGCATTCCACGTATTTCAATTATGATCCATCAGTTGCTATTTGCTAAAAACATTACACAAATTGCACAAAGGATGAAGTTGTTAGAGTCGAATTTACGTTGGAAAGTATCTTCGTTTCCAGGCAACGTCATTGCGCTGGATAACGACGGCTTCCACCGCCGAGACACTTGCACAATCTGGTAAGGGAAATGAACGCGGGAGCCCATTTCTGTTGTGTTCAGGCCAGTATCACAGCCTATTACATCCAGCCTGGGAATAAAACCCATTTTTAATGCACCATTTGATAAGAACACTTAACCTCAGTATGTGTTATAATTAGAGAGATAATTAGAACTGCACTAGAACCTCTTAAGACTAAGAACACATTGGAAAATCACCTAGAATGAAAATTGCATCATCTAAGACCAAGCCAAGTTATTTTTCCTTTCAACTTTACCTTGCCTCTTTCCCCCACCCCAAAGCTTTTGCCGTCTAATGAACGTGAAAAGGTAAGAATTTAATAGGTAGGGCATACCACAGAAGGCTAATGGCTTAAGTTGGAAATGGCTTTACAGTTATTTGAAAAGGAAAAAAAGAAAAACGACTTAATTTTGAAAACCTGCTTCTGAGGCCAAGGATGGAAAAGGCCAAGCATGAGTCATGTATGCAGAGAGAAAAAACTGCTCTTGCATGAATCCACTCATAAAATGTTAATATATGCATAAGAAAATTGTGTTCCTTAATCTCTGAAGAAACACTTATCACCGAGAACCCTTTAATTCTTTTCCTGCGCTTGATTTATTAGCTTATGAAATTATGCTAATAGCCTTCATGTTAATGGTTTGGGGGCTCAAATGACCTGATTTTAATAATGAAGTAATTTATGCAATAAACGCAATCAGCATCTATGAATCTCACTTAACAGAACATGCTGGTGATTAACCAATGCTAAAACAAGTGTCAGCATGGGGCCATGTATGTGCTTCTGAGAGAAAACAGATCTCAATGATGGGTGCGGGGCAGGGGCTCCTCGAGACACAGGATCTAAGAGCAGCTCTTGGCTGCAAAATCTCTGCCAGAGAGGTCGAGACTGAACTTGAAATTAATTTACAAAAAACAATTCAGATACTTTTGTCATGGTAGCATAAATATACAGGACAAGGAACACTTACACTTTTACTGGGTGAAGTGATTTCCTGGAAGGAATTCGGGGCATAAAGAACAGGGTATGGGGAAGCAGATGTGGCTCAAGTGATTGTGTTCCCACCTACCACACGGGAGGTCTCAGGTTTGGCTCCTGGTGCCTCCTAGAGAAGAGGAGCAGGACAGCAAGTTGGCGCAATGAGCTGACACAACAAGATGATGCAACAAAGAGACACAAAGAGGAAACACAGTGAGAGAGACACAACAAAGCGGGGAGCTGAGGTGGTTCAAGCGATTGAGGGGCACTCTCCCACATGAGTGGTCCCAGGTTCGGGTTCTGGTGCCTCCTAAAGAGAAGATGAGCACACAGAGCGCACAGCAAATGGACACAGAGAGCAGACAGCGAGTGCAAACAGTGGGGGGCAGGGGGGAGGTAAATAAATAAAATAAATCTTTTTAAAAAAATTATTTGAAAAAAAGAACAGGGAATGCAAGGCAGATAGAGCCAGCACTCTTCCTGGCTAATAGCAGGGCACCAGCAGGGGACAAGGCCTCAGAGCAGGTAGAGTGGACACCCAGGGAGAAATGGAGAATTTCCAACCTGGTAAGAGTAAATCTACATGCTCAAATAACCTGGGCAGCAGTATTTTTCAGCTGAGGCTTTTGACAGTGTTATGTTCAATTACTCTTTTTATTTTTAAAATTTTCTTTTTACTCCATTCCCTACAGAACTAAAGCTTAGAAACTCCTAATTTACACCCATACCGCACCCATCTCAGTGCAAAAATACATTTTTAACCCTGTTGGGAATAGATGAGATTTTCTTTCTTTCTTTGGACATCACCCCAGTTTCTTTTCTTTCTCTTAGTACTTAAGTATTCCTTCTAGGAATTCTATCTCCTTTGCAAGTAAAATCTACTCAATGTTCTCCTAGAAATAAAGACAAGCCGTCATCCCCTTCTTTTGACCATGCAAAACCCCACCCAAGGCTGAGAGAATGGGATATTATGCAGCGACCTGTGCTTCCAGGGGGGTTCAGATGCCACAGGACAGACTCCCCAGCTTCCCTCATTCTTCACCCGAAACACTGACATTTCACAAGATATTTTAAAAAAATATTTGAAAACATTGTTGGCCAGGTAAAAACATTGTTGGCTGGTGTACTAGATAGAATAGTATACTGCGCTCTAAGAAAATTTTACATCAAATATGTCTTTGACACAATGATAAGTGAGGAAGAAAAAGCAATATATTAAATTAGCTAAAACTGGGAAGCAGAGGTGGCTCAAGTGATTAGGCTTCCACCTTCCATGTGGGAGGACCCAGGTTCGATCCCTGGGACCTCCTGGTTAAAAAAAAGACATGCCCACCTGGTGACCCACGTGGAGAACCAGTGCCCACGCCATGAACCACGAAGCAAGATGATGATGCAATAAAAAGCAAGACGAAGGGGAGAGTCAAGGTGAGATGCAACGGAAACCAGGAGCTGAGGTGGGGCAAGTGACAGGAAACCTCTTTCCACTTCAGAGGTCCCCAGGTTCAAATCCAGGTGAATCCTACAGGAGAAAACGAAGAGAAGACAAAAAGAGAAATGGATACAAAAGATCACATGGCACATGGACACAGACAGCAAAAAAGCAAAAAGCAAAAAAGCAAAAACAAGACAGTAGGATGGGGAAGAGGGGGGAGAAAAAAAATTAGCTGAAACTCAAAGCTGTGATGTATTGGAAAAACTTTGGTTTTTGAATCAGAGGCCTTGGTACATAACTCAGTTCTACTTATTACTTGCAGCATTGGCCAAGGCATGTGACTCTTTCAGAGAAATTTATATTTATTTTTTCTAAATTTTAATGACTGTGTACTAATTTTATGATAAAATAATAAAGTGCTTAATTGAGAAAGTATTTACGGACTCTACCTTTCAATAATACAGATCTTCAGTGGGATTTTAATTTTGCACCCCAGTTATAGTCTGGCAACATCTCAGCTAGATTTGCCATGGGGACCATCCCCCCAGTTTCATTTCTTGTGTGAAACCTAACCCAAATCTACTCCTTCTTTGGATTTGCATAAATATGATAATAACTTAACCGTACTGTAAAGTAAAATGCCTTTGGGTGCTTTGTGTGTGATCTGCAACAAAGGCTGCTATAAATAATTCCATAAATTAAACAATTTACAAGGGTTCATAAAGCCTTGCACGCGGTGGCACCTGACGGTCTCAAATCTCTACCCACAGGTTGTCAAGCCCGGCGTGGCATAGGTGCCCAGTGACTTTGCAGCGCCACCGTCTCATTCATGCCCACTGCCGAGAAACCCCTGCAAGTGCCGTCCCCACTTCGCAAATAGAAATAGCTGCCAAGAGACCTTTGCACCTGCCGTGCCCGTGCCTGCACGCACGCGGTCTGGATTCGCCCGCTGCGATAACCACTGCGCACGCAACTTTCCATCCATTAGACTTCTCATCAAATACGGACTTGACCTAGGATACGACAAATAAATTAATACGATTAATTTTATTAATACATTATTTATTATAATAAATATTATTTTAATATATTAAAATATATTAATATTTTAACAGCATCGTCTCCTCACAAATGAGGTAACTCCCAAAGTTATTTAAGCCATCTCTCCTCCCACAAGATCTTGAGGATTCTTTTTCTTTCAGATAGCCAGGAAACATTGTAAAAAGAGAAAAAAAACACCCCATGACCACTCACTTTCCTAACATCTACACGAGCAGTAGAAATCTCAGCTAAGCCCCCTTAACCCTCAGCGAAGCCTCCAAGAGCCACTACTGCGCTGCTCCTGCTGTCCGGTTTCCCGGACTGGCACAGCTCTTAATGTTTTTTTCGAAATCCTTAGCACTGTTATCTTGGGTACCTTTCTCCCCACCAACGGGGGCCCACAGACGCACAAGGACATTTTTCCTCCACTGGTGTGGCGAAGCCGGAAGAAGAAAAGGGATGGTCTTGACACGCTAGCCTGTCCTCTCCCATTGGAGCTGCCGGTTCTCTCGAGAGACACCGTTCCCTCTGTTTGAGAACATCAGGCCCCCCCCAGGATGTGGGGATCCCTTCCCACTCACTGTATGGGTCTCCACCCACTACAACAAGATGAGCGCCCACACACTCCCTAGAAGCCTGCCCCTGTGCCAGATGCTTCCCCTAAGCTCCTGAGGGCGCTGGAGACACACAGGTTCTACGGTCTAGACAGTTGGCTCTGGAGTTCAGTGGCTTGTCCATGGAAGCTGTGTTCCGGGTGTTGTTGGGTGAGATGGAGATGGACTCAGATGTGACCTGTCTACACATGCCTCTTCTGTCTTTTCTGAACCTGTGGCTGGCACTAGCGTTGCTGTATACCCAGGAGACTTGAATCTCTGGACTGGCCATGGGCCAACTGGGCCCTGAGCCTCAGCAGAGTTGCAACTCCTACTCTCCAGTTTGTTGGACTTACCAGGTCAGCTAACAGGGAGGTGAAGAAGGTCAACCACCACACCTGGGAACTGAAAGAGCCTACAACTCCAAGCAGGAGAATTGCATCCATCAACCATGTGGGTCTAAGCATCCTCTCAATATAGAGGTGGAGTGGACATAACCATCCCAGGGTCCACAGGATGGAGGAATAGAGTATGGATTATAGTGGACTTACTTTTATTCTACTATACAACTATTTTGACTAGTAATGGAAGAAACTGTAGCACTGATCTGGAGAAAGTGGCCATAGTAGTTGCTAAGGGCAGGGAGAGGGAAGAAGATATATGATGTGGAGACATTTTCAGGACTTGGAGTTGTCCTGGGTGGTGCTGCAGGGACAGATGCTGGACATTGTATGTCCTGCCATGGCCCACTGGGTAGACTGGGGGAAAGTGTAAACTACAATGTAAACTATTATCCATGCGGTGCGGCAGTGCTCCAAAATGTATTCACCAAATGCAATGGATGTGCCACGATGATGAAAGAGGTTGTTGACGTGGGAGGGGTGGGGATGGGGGTGGGGTATGTGGGGACCTTTAATATTTTTTAATGTAACATTTTTCGTGATCTATGTATCTTCAAAAAAATACAATAAAAAACATATTAAAGAAAAAAATAAATCCAATCTGGAAAAAAACAAAACAGAAGTGATGGCCGTCATTGCTGTTGGCTTGGAAAGGGCCATCCCCGTCCCACCCTTCTCCTTTGCTGACCGCCTGATTCTGCACTTGGGGAGCTGGTCTCTCTCGCTTTTCCTGCAAACTCCTCTCTCCTTTTGCTCCTCACACCATTCTTCACCCTTCAGGGAACACAGACCTGCTTAAAGGCCCTTCAGCCACGCTGAAAGGCTGTTTAAAGTATTCTTTGGGTGCAAGAAACAGAAGCTGTTTCCAATCCCGTGGCGCTGAAATACCCACTGCGTCCAGGGACACCGTACATCCTGCTCCTCCGGTGGGAACCCGGTCGCTCTCTTCAAGAGTGACTGCCACAGGGTGCTTCGAAAGGCGTTCTTTCTTCTGTGCTGTTAATCCAAGCATTTGTTTTATCACTCACTGCTGCAAGGCAAGTTAAACCAGTCATTCAGTCAACAGAAATAAATGGAAATTAATTAAACAATTAAAAATCAGGTCCTTAAATTTCCTCTCCATATTTTTTCGGGGAACATATCCACTCTATTGCCCCTGAGACCAGGCAGGCCACGCTGGCGCCCCTCGAGCCTTACTGTACTCTTTCTGGCAGTGCAAAAACTCTGGCCTGTTTTGTATTTAAACTCACTTTAGGAAATGAATGGGTAACAAAAAAGAGACTTCCTATCGCTAAAATAACTATTCCTGGGTTTAATGAACGTACGTTTCCACTAAAGGCCAGATAGATTATTTTAAAAATCTCAGTGTCTTTATATTACACCAAACCACAGAACTGCGGTTGAAAGTGTGCACTCTGGAGCCAGAATGGCTTAAATGGGACATTTGCCGCTGCTTTACGATGGCTGTGCAACCTTTGGGCACTTAACCTCTCTGGGGCTTCTTTTTCTCATCTGTAAAATGGGGCTAATAATAATACTTGATGCTTTGGAGATTGTAGTGAAGACTAAATGAATTTACACATATAAATAACTTAGAATGGTGCCTAGCAGATAGTAAATGTTCAATTACTGTTATCTGTTATTAGTGTGATAATATCTGTGTATGACACCTGATCCTATCAACAAAACCCCACTAAAAATTTAAAAAAATAAATAAATAAAACCCCACTCACTGACTGTGCCTCTAGAACAGATTCTGGGAATCTTCAGGTAGGATCACAAAGAGAGAAAATGTTTTGCATCTCACTCCCTCTCTAAAACACGTCCTCTCTAAAAGTTCTTTTGATTCAGCACAGTCTTGGGCAGATTGCCTAGGGGATAATATGTTTTAAATATGATAATTGGAGTCAGCCAGATAAGCATTTGACTCATAATGTGTAGTCAATAGAACAAGTTTGGTTTAAGCTCTATACCAGAAAGCAATCCCTGTGGGTGGCTCTCTCAGCTTCTCTGCAGAAACAAAAAGCCAACAGGCCAAGAAGTTAAGATACTGGCCTTTTCCCTACAAGAATTTCTTATCCCACATATGAAGTACAGATTGCCATCGCTGCATCCAGCTTTGGGGAAATTAAGATATGGCTTGTGGAAGGAATTAAAATTTATTCATCCAAAGCAATTTTGCAATGTTCTGTAGGGGGGGGGGGAAAGGTCACTGTTTCTCTTATTTCCACCCCATCACGATTATCCTCCAACCTGACATTTCTTAATCTGAGTTTATTTTCCAGGTCATTAATTTGATTTCTCAATGTTTTGCAGCCTTTTATATTCGCCACCAAAACAGCATCATAAACATCAATCATCATTTCCACTTCTTCCTTATTTTTTTCTTCCTTCCTGCCATCTTGTTTGTTTTTATCCTTTTTCCATCACTATTTTTGAATGGTATCTGACCTTTCTTTGCATCAACTCAAGCTAATCCAACTTAATAAATCAATTTTGAGTCTCCCAAGGGAGACAAATGGAAAAGAAGGCAGGCCTATTTCCTAGACTGTGGAAGCCAGAGAAGAGCAACATGGAAGTATATTTTTATCTTTGCAGGATTTCTCCTGAAAAACAACAACCCAGGCTACCAAACCGAACACACAATACTAAAATGAGAAGCAGAATTTGTCCTGCTACACCAACCAACAGCAGCCTACCAACCCACCTTCTCTTTTTATCTGTCTTCAGTGTTTTAAAGCTGAACCATTGAACATGATCTGCTCTGGCTAAATATATGAAGGGTTTCTCTTTGTCTCTATTTTAGGCAGATCAGATAATTCAAAATCCTGAAATCCCAAGGTGAACCAGGATTTCCGTCTGGAGAAATGAAAAAGAAGGAAAAGCTAGTGCAAGAGAAAGTGCTTTTTTCTTAGTGCAACATAATGGCGTTTTATTTCACACTTTGCCTAAACTTTACGGGAGCTGAATTAGAGCGTTAATAAAAATAATACAACTTCCCATTGCTTGTATGAGAAAACCAAATGGAACAGTCCTAACAGGGATATTGGAAGCAGGGTGAAAATGATGCTTTTGCAACAGTCCAGTTTTCAGAATTTAATTTAATTTCTTTCAGGTTTCTCTCCCATTCCCTGATTTTTTAAACAGAGGTTTTCTCTCTTCCTTTCCTATGCAGGGGCAGAGGATTTCTCCCTTTTCTTCCCCCTCTCCCATCTCCCCGAGCATTTCCTCTTCCCTTCATGCCTTCTTAAATGAAGACAGGACCCTACAGTAGTGCTCCCCAGCAGCCAGGACAGTGGAGAGCCGTGGTGGGCAGTGACAGCAAGATCACAAGAGATCTGCCCTCAGGCCAGTCCTGACTACGTAGGTCTCGGTGACCTCGCCGTAAGGAATGACCACTAACGTTGTGCAACAACTCGGCACCGGCTAAGCACGTTCACACCATCACCGCACTGGTGCTACATTAATGCTGTAAGGCAGGTATGATTTCCATCCTCATGTTCCAGAGAAGGTAACCGAAACTCAGAGAGGTTGACTGAGGAAATGAGGTCACAGGGGATTCAGAATCCTTTTTCCTCATAATATCAATATCAGTCTTTAATATATCATTGCCTTAGAAGTACAAATAGAGGATTCTTTTCGCTCTTGTTAATCAACTGGCCTTTGTTGGTTTAAAACGTTTAAGTAAAAGAAAGTGACTGTAACTTACTGTGTTTTTCCTTTCTTTTAAAAGATAACCCCTTTTCATTTTTTGTGTTTTAAAGCTTATTACTCTGTTTTAGTAATTTAAATGTTAAGGGCCTGGAAATTTGAAAAGCATACCTTACTTGAAGTATATAAAATAAGGAATCCAAGAATGACTGAGCATTAGGAATCTTATCAACATAATTTATTCCATTAATAAATTAAATATGAAACTATAGAATTATACCAATATATGCCAAAAGAACAACATACTAGTAGGCATTCACAGTAAACTCTCTAAGTAAAATAAGAATAGAAGGATATTCCTAAAGATTATGGAAACCAACAAATAATGAAATACTAAAATAATTTCCATTAATATCAGAAACAAGGTAGCGCATCCCAGTAAGGCAGCTAGAATTGGTAGGGATGTGGCAATGGAGAGGAGGGAGCTACACAGAGACAGGGTCTAAGAAATCTGCATAGGGGTTTCCCACAGAGGCTGGGCCAAGAATTGGAAAGCACATGTCCTGGGCCTGACTGTGAAGCCCATAGCTGGGAGACTGTGATCTGGACAGAAGCATTAGAGATCATGCAGTTTGGAGACACTGGGAGTCTGGCCCAGCTAGGGTGGAGAATTCTCATTGCAAACATAAGGGAATTAAGCTGATGGCCTGAACAAGTCATACCTTAGGAGTAAAAACCATTTTCTAGAGTAAGGACCATACTCTAGGACTCTAGACAACATAACCAATACTTAGAATGTATCATCTACAATATAGAGCATGTAATAAAAAAATTACTAGACCTGCAAAGATGCAGAAGATATGATCACTAATCAAGAAAAAACAAACAAACCAAACAGACCCTGAAATGACCCAGATGTTGAAACTAGCAGACTAGCATTTAAAAACACCTGTTATAGATAAGCTCAAGGATGTGAAATAAAACATGAACACATATGGAGTAAGAGATGGGGAATCGCAGGCAAAATATAAAAACTATTTTAAAAATCCAAACGGAAATACTACAACTGAAAAATACCAAATCTGAAATGAAAGATTCCCTGTGGAGGTGTAAAGCAGGTTGGACACTATAGAAGAAAGTGTCGGTGACCTTGAAGACTATAGAAATTTCTCAAACTGAAAAAGAGAGGGAAAGAAGATTGAAATAAAACCAAATAAATCCCCAGTGAACTGTGAGACTATTAAAAGTGGTCTAATGTATTGTAATTGGAGTTACAGAAGGTGAGGAGAGAGAACAGGGCAAAAGTTGAAGAAATTGTAGGTGAGGATTTTCCAAAATTGATGTAAGGTGTCAATTATCAAGAAAAGCATACCTGAACATATCATAGTCAAACCACCGAAAACAAAGATACATATAAAATTGCAAAAGCTTTTAGAGGAAAAAAAAGACATATAACAGGAAACAAAGATGAAATTAATGAATGACCATTCTTGAGAAACAATGATGGTTGGAAAGCAATAGCATTCTCCTTCTGTGTTGTCTGTGTATGTTGACATTTCCTTTCTTATAAGGACAATAGTCATATTGGATTAGGGCTCACTGTAATCCATTTTTGGACTCATTTTAACTTAACTAACTCCATCTGCAATGACCCTATTTCAAAATAAGGTCACATTCATGAGACAAGAAGTTATTAGGACTTGAACATGTTTTTTGGGTACACACAATTCAACCCATAAGAGCTGCCAAAGGATCCAGCTATTCCACTACCATATATTTACCTAAGAGAAAAAGAAAATATGTCTATATAAAGACTTGTACACAAATGTTCATAGAAGTTTCACTTAATAGCCAAACCTGGACACAACCCAAATGTCCATCAGGAGGTAAATGTATAAACAAATAGACTGTTTCTCAGCAATGGATAGGAATGAACTATTGATACATGCAACAACATGGAAACATTTCAAAATTCATTATGCCGAGTGAAAGAAGCCAGACAAAAAGAGTATATATGGCATGATTCTATTTGTATAAAATTCTAGAAAATGCAAACTAATCTATAGTGACAGAAAGAAGTTCAGTGGCTGCATGGGGATAGAAAGAGGAAGGAGGAGAGGTAGGAGAAGAGATTGCAAAGAGTATTGAGGAAACTTTAGGAGTGATGGATATGTTTATTATCTTGATAATGGTAATGTTTTTACAGGTATGTGGATAAAAAAACATCAAATTGTACATGTTAAATATGTATAGTTTATTGTATGTCAATTATTACTTCATTGAAGCTATTTTTTTAAAAGTCAATAGAGAAAATAAAATAGAATACTAAAACATATTAATCCAAAGAAAAGCTGGAAAGGTGAAATAAAAATAAAAATAAAAATATCTGCTAACCAAACACACCATTGAGAAAATGCAAAGGCAAGTCACAAACTGAGTAAAAAATTTTCAATTCATATAAGATAAGAGCACTGAATCCAAAATAAATTAAAACCTACAAATCTATTTTTTAAAAAGATGAATCTTTTTAAAAATTAGAATATTTGTAGCTTTATAGAAAAATCATACAGAAAATACAACATTCTCATATACTCACCTATTTATCAGACCTTGCCGTAGTGTAATACATTTGTTACAATTGATGAAAGATTATTATAATTGTACAAGACAACCCATTTTTTTAACTTAAAATTTTTGTAAAATGGGCAAAATACTTAAATGTTATCTTCACCAAAGAAGATAAGAATGGACAAAATAAACACATGACAGGGTGCTCAACAAGGAAATGCAAATTAAAGCCTTGAGATAGAGGAGTGGATGTAGCTCAAGCAGTTGAACAGCTGCACCTGCTTCCCACATATGAGGTCCTGGGTTCGATCCCCGGTATCTCCTAAAAACAAAACAAACAAACAAAAAATCCAAGTCAGGGGATCCAATGTGGCTGAGTGGTTGAATGCTGGCTTCCCACATACAAGGTCCAGGGTTCAATTCCCAGCTGCAGTATCTCAAAAAACAATAAAACAAACCATGAGATACTACTTCATTTCAACTAAAATGGTTACAATTAAAAAGACTAACAACACCAAATGTTGGCAAGGATGTCGAACTATTGACACTCTCATAAATTGCTTGTGTATGAAATGGCACAACTGCTTTGGAAAAGGCTTGCCTATTTCTTATAAAGTTAAAAATGTATCTTCCCTATGGCATAGTAATTTCCTTCTAGGTATTTACTTAAGAGAATAAAAATACTTATTCACAAAAAGACTTGTACAAGAGTGTTCTTAGCAGTTTTATTTATAATAATCCCAAACAGTAACAACCCCTGAAGTCCATCATTAGGTGAGTGGATAAATTGTGGTATATTCATACAATTGAATGCTGCTAAATAATAAAATGAAAATAACTACAGAAATATGCAACAGCACGGATAAATCTCAAGACCATTATGTTTTTTTGTCTTGTTTTTAAATTTTTTAATTAGAGAAGTTATGGGTTAACAGAACAATCATGCATAAAATACACAATTTCCATAAACCCTGCGCCCCTTGCATTGGTGTGGAATATTTGTTATAACTGATGATAGCACTTTTTTTGGTAATTGTACCATTTTTAAACAGTGGTTACTTTTTTTCACAGTTGGTGAAAGGCTATTAAAATAGTACTGTTAACTATCATCTATAGTTTGCATTACATATATTCTGTCCCATATACTACCCTATTATTAACAACTTGTATTAGTATCATACATTTGTTACAATTCATGAAAGAACATTCTTATAGTTATACTGTTAACTACAGTCCATTGTCTACAATAGGGTTCACTGTATTATACAGTCCTATGTTTTATTTTAAATTTTTATTCTAGTAACATATACAACCTAAAGTTTCCCTTTTACCTACATTTAACCTATATAATACAATGCTGATAATTATACTCACAGTAATGTTCCACCGTCATCACCATCCATTTCCAAAACGTTACAATAAATCTAATCAGAAATTCTGTACAAATTAATCATCAATTCCTCATTCTCTAATTCCAACCCTGCCCCTGGTAACCCATACTCTAGACTGTGACTTTATGGGTTTGCTTATTCAAATGATTTCATGTCGTTGAGGTCATACAATATTTGTCCCTTTGTGTTTTATTTTTTTTATTTCTCTCCCCTTCCCCGCCCTACCCCCCCCAGTTGTCTGCTCTCTGTGTCCATTTGCTGTGTGTTCTTCTGTGTCCGCTTGCATTCTTGTCAATGGCACCCGGAATCTGTGTCTTGTTTTTTTTTGTTGCGTCATCTTGCTGCTTCAGCTCTCCGTGTGTGCGGTGCCATTCCTGGGTAAGCTGCACTCTTTTCGTGCTGGGTGGCTCTCCTTACAGGGCTCACTCCTTCTATGTGGGGCTCCCCTACATGGGGGACACCCCTGTACGGCATGGCACTCCTTGCGTGCATCAGCACTGTGCATGGGCCAGCTCATCACATGGGTTAGGAGGCCCTGGGTTTGAACCTTGGACCTCCCGTGTGGTAGGCGGATGCCCTATCCAATGGGCCTAATCCACTTCCCATATTTGTCCCTTTGTGTTTGCTTATTTCGCGCAACATGATGTCCTCAGGTTTCATCCATGTTGTTGCATGAATCAGGACTTCATTCCTTTTTACAGCTTGTATGTTTTTAACACATTTTGTTTACACACTCATCAGTTGATGAACACTTAGGTTACTTCCATCTTTTGGCAATTGTATAATGCTGCTATGAACATTGGTACACAAATATCTGTTTGAGTCTCTTCTTTCAATTCATCTGGGTATATAATTAGTAGCGGGCTTGCCCAGTCATATGGTAATTCTATGTTTAACTTCTTGAGGGACCACCAAACTGTCTTCCACAGTGGCTGCACCATTTTCCAGTCCCACCAGCAATGAATGAGGGTTCCTACCTCTCCACATCCTCTCCAACACTTACAGTTTTGTTTTGTTTTGTTTTGTTTTGTTTTATAACAGTAGCTATTCTAATGGGTTTGAAATGATATCTCATTGTGGTTTTGATTTGCATTTCCCAAATAGCTAGTGAGGTTGAGCACCTATTCATGTACTTTTTAGCCATTTGTATATCCTCTTTGGAGAAATATCTATTTAAGTCTGCCCAGTTTTTAATTGGGTTATCTTTTTATTGTTGAGTTGTAGGATTTCTTTATATATCCTGGATACTAAACCCTTATGAGATATGTGGTTTCCAAATATTCTCTCCCCTTGAGTAACCTGTTTTTCACTATCATGAAAAAGCCTTTTTATGTCCCAGAGTTTTAAATTGTGAGTTTTTCTTTCATCGCTTATATTTTGGGTGTAAAGTCTAAGAAACCATTGCCTAACACTAGATCCTCAAGGTGCTTCCCTACATTTTCTTCTGGAAGTTTTATAGTCTTGGTTCTTATATTTAAGTCTATGATCCATTTTGAGTTAATTTTTATATATGGTGTGAGATAGGTGTCCTCTTTCATTCTTTTTTAATACGGATATACAATTCTCCCAGCACCATTTGTTGAAGACTATTCTTCCCAACTGAGTGGACTTGGTAGCCTTATCAAAAATCAATTGGCAGGAAACGGACTTTGGCCCAGTGGTTAGGGCGTCCATCTACCACATGGGAGGTCCGCGGTTCAAGCCCCGGGCCTCCTTGACCCGTGTGGAGCTGGCCCATGTGCAGTGCTGATGTGCGCAAGGAGTGCCGTGCCACACAGGGGTGTCCCCCGCGTAGGGGAGGCCCACGCGCAAGGAGTGCACCCATAAGGAGAGCCACCCAGCACGAAGGAGGGAGCAGCCTGCCGAGGAATGGCGCCGCCCACACTTCCCGTGCCGCTGACGACAACAGAAGCGGACAAAGAAACAAGACGCAGCAAAAAGACACAGAAACAGACAACCGGGGGAGGGGAGGAGAATTAAATAAATAAAAAATAAATCTTAAAAAAAAAAAAAAATCAATTGGCATAGATATGAAAGACTCTTTCTGAACTCTCCACTCAATTTCATTGGTCAATATATGTATCCTTGTGCCAATACAATGCTGTTTAACTACTGTAGCTTTGTAATTATGCTTTAAAGTCAAGAAGTATGAGTTGTCCAACTCCATTCTTCTTTTTCAAGATGTTTTTAGCTATTCAGGGCCCCTTATCCTTCCAAATAAATTTGATAATTGGCTTTTCCATTTCTGCAAAATAGGTTGTTGGAATTTTAATTGGGAATGTGTTAAATCTGAAGTCATTTTGGGTAGAATTGATGTCTTAATGATAATTAATCTTCTAATTCATGAATATGGAATATCTTTCCATTTATTTAGGTCTTTGATTTCTTTTAGAAATATTTTGTCATTTTCTGTGTTCAAGTCCTTTATATTCTTGGTTACATTTATTCCTAGATATTTGTTTCTTTTAGTTGCTGTTTTAAAAGAAATTTTTTCTTGATTTCCTCCTCAGATTGCTCATTACTAGTATATAGAAATGCTACTGATTTTTGCATGTTCCTCTTATACACTGCCACTTTACTAAATTCATTTATTAGCTCTAGTATATAGAAATGCTACTGATTTTTGCATGTTCCTCTTATACACTGCCACTTTACTAAATTCATTTATTAGCTCTAGTATATAGAAACATTACTGATTTTTGCATGTTCATCTTGTACACTGCCACTTTACTAAATTCATTTATTAGCTCTAGGAGCTTTCTTGTAGATTTTTCAGGTCTTTCTAGATATAGAATCATGTCTTCTGCAAATAGTGAAAGTTTTAATTCTTCCTTTCCAATCTGGATGCCTTTTATTTCTTTTTATCAACTAACTGCTCTGACTAGAATGTCCAATACAATGTTGAATAACGGTGTTGGCAGTGGGCATCCTTGCCTTGTTCCAGATCTTAGGAGGAACACTTTCCATCTTTCACCATTCACTATGATATTAGCTGTGTGTTTTTCACTTATGCCCTATGTTAAGGAAGTTTCCTTTTATTCCTATCTTTCTATGTTTTTTTATCAAGTAAGGATGATGGATTTTGAGTCCTTTCTGCACCAATGGGGATAGATTATTGTAGCAGTTTGATACAATTGATGAGTCCCAAAAAGAAATATTGGATTTTATTTGTAAACTGCTCGTTTTCTCTGGGCATGTTAGAGTATATTGGATTCAGAGGTTTTACTTTTACTTGATCAAATAAAGATTAAGACTTTGATTGGGCCATATGAGTAAGATGTTGCATCTCCCTTGGTGGGTGGGGACTCACAGAGAAACTGCACTGCAGAGAAGGGAGGTTGGAATTTTTAGCTGGAGCCCTGGGAAGTAAGCACACAGAGGAGTTTGGTTGTGAGGAAAGAGTGAAGGCCTGGGAAGAGAAACAAGATGTTCACCTAATAGTTTATTGCTGGCCTTGTGGAGGTAACAGAGGAGCTAGCCCACAGTGAAATGAACTCCAGGAAGAGAGGAACTCAGGAAGCCTGAACCCTTGCAGATGTTGGCAGCCATCTTGCTCCAACACGTGGCAAAAGACTTTGGTGAGGGAAGTAACTCATGCTTTATGGCCTGGTAACTGTAAGTTTCTACCCCAAATAAATACCCTTTATTAAAACCAACCAATTTCTGGTATTTTGCATCAGCACCCCTTTGGTTGACCAATACAATGATCATGTGATTTAACCCATTCATTTTGATAATGTGGCACCTTACATTAGTCGGTTTTCTTATGTTGAACCATACCTGATATAAAACCCACTTGATCACAGTATATAATTCTTCTAATGTGCTGTTTTATTCAACCTCCAAGTATTTTGTTGAGGATTTTTGCATCTATATTCACAAGAGAAATCAGTCTGTAATTTTCTTTTCTTGTATTTATCTTTATCTGGCTTTGGTATTAGGGAGATGGTAGCTTAGTAGAATGAATTAGGGAGCATTCCCTTGTTATTCAGATCCCTGAAACACTGTTCAATTTTTTTTATTCTTTTCTCTGTTCTTCTGACTGTATGATTTCTATTGTCCCATATTCAAGTTCCCTGATTCTTTCTTCTGCCTGTTAAAATCTGCTATTGTATGCTGCTAGTGTATTTTTAATCTCCACTATTGTGCCTTTCATTCCCATAATTTCTGTTGTATTTCTTTTTATACTTCCAAATTCTTCTTTATGCTCACACATTGCTTTCTTAATATCCTTTATCTCTTTAAGCATATTTTCCTTCACCTCCTAAAATTAATTCTGTCTGCTCTGAATTTTTAATTTGTTCCCTTGACTGAGCCATATCTTCCTGTTTCTTAGTAAGGCTTATAATTTTTTTTCCTGATGTCTAGGCACCTGATTATCTCGATGAGTTAACTCTGAAGGTCAGTTTCTCCCTCTTATCTAGGGTTTTCTTGTTGATGGGCTTTGTGTTAAGGCTCTTCTTTGTCTCTTGGTCCAACTTTTTCTAGACCTTTAGGATAGTCTGTGTTTCACTGATTGGATTTTCTCAGCTCTTCTTCATCTGATTCTTGCCCTTTATATGTGGTACAATTTTAAGACTGCACTGTTTGTATAATTGTTTAACCTCCAAGAGAAATCTTCCTTTCCTCTGTTCTTTCTCTGGGAAATTTGATCTGTTCAGTTTGCTTTTGTGCAGAAATTTCTCCCCAGCTCCTATGATTTGTTTACATTCTCTCCCTCACTCAGTGCCATTTTCCTTACACTTTTCAGTTCTGGGACCTTCCTGTCTTACAGCAGTTCAGTTTAACCTGCCTCCCTTCCCCATTTAAAAAAATTTCTGTGAGGCTTTTCTACCTCCAATTTCTTCCCCATTAGGGTATCACACCCCAAGGGGCGAGATGGAGTCAATCCAGAAAGGTAAGTCATTCCAGAAAAGTCCATTTTGCCATTTAGGTGACTCAGCCAACACACCTGGATTGAATTAGTGCAGAACTTTCAAGTCACAGTCTTACCCTGCTCTCTCCCTCCCCTCCCTTGTATGCTGTTCTTCTCAGTGGCATACACTGAGGTCCCTGTGCCTGGATCTGGATGGGGTTCTAACTTACTGCTGTGCAGGTGGGGGCAGATTCAGGCCATTGCCTCTAAGCACCTCCCAAACTGCACAGGACCAAGTGAGGGCGAGAGAAATGTACTGATGGGTCTGGGATGGAAGTTTCTTACCTGTTATTTTTATTTTCCTTTGATTCAGCATTTGTGAAGTCTTGTCTCCACCATCCTCCAGAATTCTAAGCAAGTAGGATTTGTCCTTTTATTTGCTGACTCTCTGGGGAGGTTTTTCAGGGGATATCTTACATCACCATGTTGATGATATCAGTTAGAAGACCATTATGTTTTATTACAGAAGTCAGAAACCAAAGAGTATATACTATATGATAGCATTTAACTTGCATTTAAGAACACAAAAATAAGCTATTGTGATAGAACAATGTTTGCCTGTTGAAGTAGGGATTGACTGCAATGGGGCACAAGGGAACTTTTGAGAGGATAAAAATGTAAATTTTGATTGAAATGTGGTTTACACAGATGCATACATCTGTCAAAAGTCATTGGACTTAACCCAAATATCTGTACTTCACTCTCTATATATTTTGCCTAAATTAAAAATAAAATTCCAGAAAATGATAATGAATATAAAATAAATTAGTAAATTCAAAGTAAGAATTTATTCTAAATACCACACAAAAGGATAAGAATTTTAAAATATGAAATAAATGTTGAGGTAAACAATGGATCCAGAAATAACAAAATCTTTTTCATAGGATTTCTCTAAAACTGAATAAAGAGAAAATAAGAGAACTTTTTCTCAGATTTGCAAAAACACATGAGTTCTAAGTCTGAAAACAGACATGGATTGGTGAATAGGACAAATTAATAAAAAGAAAAAAAAACCCACCAGATATTCTGTGGCAAAATTTCCTAAGAGCTTCTAGAAAGAAACATGCAGCCTACAAAAGAACCAGAACCACATTAAATTAGACAATAAATGAAAGAATCTAATAAACCAATATCTTCAAAGTTGTGAGGGAAAATAACTTTGAATCAAGAATTTTATATCCAGCCAAATTTATTATTCAAGTGTGAGGGTGAAATAAAGACATGCAAGAGGATAACACTGAATTTGTTTAATAGTTAAAAATCAGAAACAAGTTAAGGAATTAATAAGGGAGTTTGGATTAATAAAGTATGACATATTCAAATAATATGCACTAGATAGTAGTTCAATGAAGGAGCTAGATCTACATGTAGTTGTATTGATAAATCTCACAATGTTGAGAAAAAAACAAGCTGTAAAAGACTATTACAGGTCAGATGTGGCTCAAACAATTGAGTTCCTGTCTACCACATGGGAGGTTCAGGGTTCGATTCCCGGGGCCTCTGGGTGAAGACAAGATGGCTCACACGATGAGCTGGCCCACATGGAGTGCTAGTCCACATGGTGAGCTGGCTTGAGAGACGTGCTGGCCAGCGCAGGAGTGCTGGCCCACATGGCAAGCTGGCCTGAGTGGAGAGCTGGTGCAGCAAGATGACGCAACAAAGAGAGACACAGAGGAGAGACAATAAGAGATGCAGCAGACCAAGGAGCTGAGTGGTGCAAGAGATTGAAAACCTCTCTCCCACTGTGGAAGTTCCCAGGATCAGTTCCCAGTGCCGCCTAAAGACAAGACAAGCAGACAAAGAAGAGCACACAGCAAATGGACACAGAGAACAGACAATAAGGGGGGGTGGAGAAATAAATAAAATCTTAGAAAAAAAAGATGATTACAGTATTATACCATGTGTATAAATTGATATCAGCAGCAACAGCATCACCTCAGCAAACACTTATGTGTACCAGGCACTGTTTTTATCACTTTCCATATTTTAACTCATTTTGTCTTTACAAAAACTCTATGAAAGTATTATTATTATCATCATCATTTTATAGATGAGAGTACTGAGGTTCAGGGAGGCTAAGGTTAAGTAATTTGCCCCAAGTCACAAAGCTGAATTGTTCACCCAGGCAGAGATGGCACACTGTACTATTTCATAAAACCATGCTATGTATTCCTTATGACGTCACCTTACATCAGGAACGTATGAAAACATGGACAGGAAAGATATATACCAACTTCAGGATCATGGTTATCACAGAGTGGGGAGGAAAGGAAGAGGATGAGGGAGAGATGCTCATTCCATCTGTAATGTTTTTCTCTTGTTAAAAAAAAATCAAAAGCAACCGAGGCAAGATACGGTCATGCCCATTCAGGATGCTGGGTATGTGGCGTGTTTATCATATTATTCTCTATGATTTCAACATACAATGTGTAAAACATTTTAAATTAAAATAAAGTAAATAAAACAAGAGGAAGTTAAAATGTCTCTCTAATCTTGGCCATGTCTTTACAGTGAGACTTAGGTCAGATATCAGAGAATAATGTCATTCTTTTAAAAGACTCCTGGGAAGCAGATTTGCCTCAACGGATAGAGTGTCTGCCTTCCATGTAGGAGGTTCAGAGTTCGAACTCAGGGCCTCTTGGCCCATGTGATGAGCTGGCCCATGCACAGTGCTGCTGCACACAAGGAATGCCATGCGATGCAGGGGTGTCCCCTGCATAGGGGAGCCCCACACGCAAGGAGTGCGCCCCACAAGGAGAGCCGCCCCACGCGAAGAGCGCAGCCTACCCAAGAGTGGCGCCACACACGTGGAGAGCTGATGCAGCAAGATCATGCAACAAAAAGAAACACAGATTCCCGCGCCACCTGATGAGAATGCAAGTGGACACAGAAGAGCACACAGCAAATGGACACAAGAGAGCAGACAATGGGGGGGGGGTGAGGGGGGGAAGGGGAGAGAAATAAATAAAATAAATCTTAAGAAAAGACTCCATGAAAGAGAAATGCAGGTTTCATGGTCCATGATTTCTGGGAGTGAAGAATCATAATTCCATATACACTTCACCCTGTAAAATATTACCTTCATCTCATGTCAAGATGGCAATTTCCTCATTTGTTAGGTTTATCACAGAATTGTAAATGTCAGCAGCTAAGATTTCATCACATGAATTGGGGGGCACAACTTCTGCACTGTCTTTTGTTCCCATTTCTGCTGTCCTTTGGCCGTTGGAATTTGGGCCTCTGTTTCACTCAAATGAGAATGACAGCCTGGTTCTCTAGGCTGTTTATTCTTACATTTCAAGTGCTTTCCAAGGGAATCGATACCACTGTTTACAATGCCAATGAAATGTTACCATTGAATTTCATTTCATCAGGCCCACCAGCGGGCCTCGATTCTCCGCACCTCATTTTTCTACGTTTCTCACGGGGAGGTGGCATTTTATAAATCGGCTACACAATTAGTGTCCTTCCTTTTATTACTACGCCCATTAGCATTTGCTGAGTTCTCGGAGGGTGAGTGGTAAATAGGTCTAGGAATCTCTGATTCCTTCAACAAAACTTGGGGTGTTTTATGTTACATACAGGGTTCTAGTCTAGGCAGGGGGGGATCTAGGATACCAGCCCATATTCTTCAGGTCTTTCCAGTGAGTGACAAAAGACATGAAATTCACAGAAATAACCGTAATGAAAACTTGAGTCTGAAAAATACCGAAAGAGATATACCAATAATGGGCTCCGGGAATTTGAAGAAGGAAAAACTTTCTGGAGTTCAGGGAGGGGTCTGGGGGGAGGTTGACGAAGAAGCCTGTTTGGCTGGGGACTCTGAAGGGTGACGAGCCAGGCTGGAATCAGGCTGAATCGGAACGTGACGGTGGAAAATGTTTTTGGCTTGAAGCGGCTGAAATGATGATTTTAACTAGTTTAAAACGAGGAAGGTCCTTCTGTTACATGAGGGGATCTGTAGAAGGAGGGTGAATTTGAGAGCTGGTGGCTTCAGCAGCTTGGCGGCTGCCAGTCAGGTCCCGGGTTCTTTCCTTGCCCCTGTGCTTCTAGCCTGGGGGCTGGCTTTGTTCCACACGTCACAGGTAAGCCCGGCAAACTCAGAGGAACAAGTCAGACGTGGCCTCTTCCTGCAACGCACTCGAGAACGTGGAGACTGTTCCAGGGGCCTCCTGACACACTTTTCGTTGGCCAGACAGCGGCACCTGAACCAATCCCTGGTCAGGGGATCTAGTTTATTCTTAGACCAATCGGAGCCTCCCGTCTACCCTGAGCTAAGGTTTCTAAGAGTGGGATTAGTGGATATCTGAACAAAATAAGCATTCCCTAAGGATAAGAGGAGGAGTTAGGGGATGGATGCTGGATGGACAACCACATATCCAAATAGGGCTCCACAACTGCCACCTGCCTTTTATACACAGGCACAGTTTTGCTCTACTTCGGGGTTCGTTAACACATGTGTGGATCCAAAACATGAAGAGACTTTACACGGGCCAGGCTAAGACGGCTGGTCTTTATTCCCCATAAATAAGAAACACATAGGATTCCGAGCAGGGAAATAATTTAATCAGAGTATGATATTTAGAGGCTTGGAAGTAAGAACTCACGGGAATGGAAAGATTGCATGTGTGTATATCCAAAATTAGTAGGACTACTTGTCAACAACAGGTTGTCAAATCGTCACTAGCTTTCCCTACTCCTCATTTCTAGTAGCACGTCCTTCCTCCACTCTTCCGCCTGTTCTGTAGTCAGTTCAACTGCACCAGCTAAGCTCGACCATCTAAGAAGCAGATCTGAGGCGTAAACTGGGTGGAATAAACAAACAACAGAGCCTGAAGTGGTACTCCAGTTGGCACTGCTTCGAGGCAGGCGAGAGTCCCTTTTGTGCCTCTGGCAGAGGCTCTGTCCCTGGGAGTCTGGCTCAGGAATTCGGCTTGCACCTGCTTCCTGGTTTATCAGCTGACTCCGTTTCCCCAAGGTGAACTTCCCATCTCCCTCTACACTTTCTGAGCTCAGTTTCTCTGGCTCTGTTATCCCAGTTTTTCATGATCCCTGTAGCACTTTGATATGGTTATGAATTCCAAAAGTAGATATTGGATTATGTTTGTAATCTGATCTGTACCTAGGCATGATTGGGTTATGATTAGGGTGTTAAGTCCCCACCCCTTGGTGGGTGGGGACTCACAGATAAAAGGCATGGCACAGGACAGAGTTGGGGGCTTTTAATGTTGGAATTTTGATGATGGAGTTTGATGCTGAAGACTTAAACTGGAGCCCTGGGAAGTCAGCGCACAGAGGAAAAGGAAGCCAGCCCCAGGAAGCAAGGAAACTTGAACCCAGAGAAAAGCAAGCCCCAGGAACGTAGGAACCCAGGAAGCCTGAACCCTCGCGTACGTCGGCAGCCATCTTGCTCCAAATAGACTTTGGTGAGGGAAGCAACTTATGCTTTTTCTGACCTGGTGTCTGCAAGCTCCTACCCCAAATAAACACCCTTTATAAAAACCAGCCAATTTTGGTATTTTGCATCAGTTCGCCTTTGGCTGACTAACACAATCCCCTTCTTCCACCCTTGCTATTAAGCCTTTCCCGGGGATGTCTGTGGCCCTGCCATGGACCTTCTCTCCTCTCTTTTCCGTTTGGGTTTTCTCACTATGCCATCACGCCACGTCATACAGGCACCCAGGACCGTGCTCCTCTGCAGGAGACAAAAGGAAATCATTTAAATGTACTGCCATATCTTAATCAAATCTCTGAGCTCATCTTCGGGAGTCAACATTTTAATCTTTTACCACCAGACTTTATTACAAGGACCCAAAATATCACAGAACTGAATTTAGAATTTAGGTCATTAAAGATGCTCAAATATTGACAGAAAAGGTCTCGAGTAATCATGTCGTAAACTCCTCTCTGAGGTGGTGAATAACGGTTTTCAAAATAGTATGAGCACATGTGACTTCCTTATCTGCGACCCAAGGTTTGTCAATGACAGAGTCACCCAAGAGCTCCCATCGGTCACCTCCGGGGGCTCCTGCCCTAGGCCAGCCCAGCCTGGGACTCAGCCAGTGGTGGCCCCCCTCAAGGAGAAACCGAGAGGGGTCAAGGTCAGCTTCGCATTCAAGCAGGAACCCTCTCCACTCCTTTCTCATTTCCCCGCAGCAATTTCACCAGCGCTGGGTGCCTGCTGGTAGGCTGAGGAGCAGGCTGGCGGTGTTTCCAAGGGGACAAACTCCAGGGGAAGAGAAGCACTTGGCGGCCCAGGAATGAGAAGCGGGGGCAGCTATGCCCCAAGGGCAATAAGACAGAAGCTTCACCAGGGAGCTGGGAGATTGTCCCCAGCTAAGGGGTGACCTCAGGTTTTGCATATGCAGAACAACTCCCACCCTCTGCTCTTCCGCCATTGCTCATTAGTCTTTGCCCAGAGAGCACCCAGCAGCAGGCAGGATTCCCTCAGCCCGAAGGGTGGGAAATGGGGTCGGAGAAGAGCCCCACTCAGGGCCACTGCCCCATGGGCAATGCCTTCCTGGCACCCCAAATTGGAATCTTGGATACATATCCCCCAAAAGAAAGGTACGACAGAGGAAAGACTGGTACATCGTAAGACTGGTATTTAAGTCTAGAAAGGGAAACCTAGAGAATCAAGTCCATGATCCCAACACAGCACATTAGTTTCAGGCCAAAGACTAGAACGCAAAATTTCAACCCCAAACCAGCTCTCCTGTGTGAGTAAACGGGTTTCCCAGAGCTGACCTCGGGCCCTACATACCTGATGACGTAATTTATATGGGGGGTGGGGAAAGGATGTGCAATTTCAAATGATCCATTCTAACATTATTAACATGGGGACATCCTGTGCTGAACTTGAAGTTTTCTTTGTCAACCTTTTCCTCGAAATGCCTCAAGCATTTCTTCTCAGTATTGTGCAAACATCAGCTCTGCCTAGGCTATGGATTTTGCCAATAGGAACTGAAAACGGGCCGGCTTCCTTATCATCATTAATAGCCTTCTTAATTAACCTCCTGATGGAGTCAAGAGCACAGTTCACTGCTCATTGCTTGCTCTCTAGCCACGACACAATCGAGATGCTCTTTGGCAAGTATAGAATGCTTGCCTGGGGTGATTTTGTTTTCCGGAAAGGAAAAAGAAAAACAAAAAAAACTCCCATAAAACCAACCAAAAACTCGGCCACCACGGTGAACTTGACCTAATTGCTTAAACTTCCTTCTGATTGTATTGCCCCAATTAACAGCCCTTCTTTAACCAATAGCTAATTATATTGGCCACTTGTTATAAAAGTGTACCTTGGGTCCTAATTTGCTCTATTCTGGCCAACTTGTAGTTAGGAAAATTGGGACGGGCAAAGTCGCCTCCTTAGAGTTTCATTCAGTGGGACACAGGGTCCTGGAGCTATACCTTCCCAAGTTCACTGTCCCCAACCAATCTGTTGTGCTGCAGTCAATCTGCTGGAATCTGCCTTTATTATTTGCCTGACATACCAGATAAATAAGATAGTAGAAGAACTTATCTTTAGAAAGTATTAGTGTTGAAATACTGCGTTCCATCTTTAAGATGAAATGCAGATTTCCCAATAAAACCTCAGTCTTTCATTCAGAAGGTTGACTAAGATGGTACAGTTACTGGGAAAGGGGAGGGCAGGGGAGGGGAAAAATAATACAGCTGCTTCAATTTCAGGCATCCCATACAAATCTATTCTCTGGCTCTGAGCCCACTGCATTTTCATCCATTTATGAAGAAAACAACATTTTTTTGCACGTCAGGCTCGTGTCTACTTCTGAGATGGAAATGGTTATTGGTTAAAGGCCACGTTGGGCTCAGCACTCACGAGGAACGACTTAAAAGATCTATTTGGTCCGTGTTATGGCCTGGTGAGGACAGGCGCGTGTTTGATGACATCCATTCAGTGGTTGATTGCCCCAGAAGCGCTGACGTTGCCCTAGCTTGGTCTGCCTCCTTACGCATCACCCTCGCTTGCTCGCCCCATGCGTGGCACAGTCGCTGTGGCTCCACTGGGCAGAGGTCCTCCTTCCCCCTGGCTCAAAACCACACGCTGTTCCATGATGCTGTGGGCGGACGTGCCCCCCCCAGCTCTCTGGAATGGTTGTGGTTGGCCCTCACTTTCCTGGTAAAGTAGGGCGAAAGCAGAAGGGGGGTGCATGGCATCTGGCCGCCACATGTGGTGAGATGATTACCGGGTGGGCGGTGCTCCCCACCCTTTGTATCATGGTGATGGACACCCCTACCCACACACCGCAGGCATTTCCCACAGGCTCGCTGAAAAGCTTGATCCTAGGAGAGGCGGGGGGGGGGGGGGGTGGGGGGTGGGAGCTGTTGCGTGGGCCCCCTGGAATGCTGAGTAAGAGCCGCGCTTCCCCACCGGCGTTCTTCCCTCTTCCCTTTCTCTTGCTGTGGCTGGCCGTTTCAAAGGAGAGGCCATGCTGCACCGTGCCTAGTTCTTTGGGATTTTATTATTTCTTTTATTTCATTTTTATCTTTATTTATTTTTTATTTATTTCTCTTCCCCTCACCCCCGTTGTTTGCTCTCTGTGTTCATTCACTGTGTGTTCTTCTGTGTCCGCTTGCATTCTTGTCAATGGCACTGGGAATCTGTGTCTCTTTTTGTTGCGCCATCTTATTGCGTCAGCTCTCCGTGTATGCGGTGCCACTCCTGGGCAGGCTGCACTTTCTTTCGCGCTGGGCGGCTCTCCTTACGGGGCGCACTCCTTGCGCGTGGGGCTCCCCTACATGGGGACACCCCTGCATGCCAGGGCACTCCTTGTGCGCATCAGCACTGCGCATGGGCCAGCTCCACACGGGTCAGGAGGCCCGGGGTTTGAACCCTGGACTTCCATGTGGTAGGCGGATGCTCTATCCATTGAGCCAAATCCACTTTCCTAATCAGGATTTTAAAGGAAGCAGCTGATGAAAATCTGCCAACTACTTCTCTTAGAGGTGACAAGTCATCTTGGAGAGTGCCCACATTCTGGGAAGACTAATGCTAATGGAAGTATGAGCAGGTAAGTCCACGAAGTGTCCCCTGGGCCACGTGAATGGACTGACAAAGGTTTGCTGGCAGGAAAAGTGTCCCCAAAGGGGACACACCGTGATGGCAGGGGGAATCCTAGAAAGGCAACCCTGACTCGAGAGCAGCCAGTGATGGGGAGCAGTTCTGGAAGGCCCTGCACACCCAGTCACTGGACACCAGCTGTGCAAGGACGTGCAGATGAAGAGCCCTGGGCCCTGGCGGGGGCCTCGGGGTGCACTGTCATCCTCAGCACAAACATCGGGCCAGCAGTGGTGTCCTCAGGGCACGGCGCATCCGGGGGTAACTCTGTGTTCTGATTCTCTACAGCGGGGCACACAGACAGAGTGGGCTACCCAAGTGGGCTGGTCCCATACACCAGTTCTCTCTCCAAGAGGTATTTATTTATTTTTTTTAAAAAGACTATTTATTTATTTATTTCTCTCCTCTTTCCCCGCTTCCCCCCCCCCTGCCCCGGTTGTCTGTTCTCTGTGTCTATTTGCTGCATCTTCTTTGTCCGCTTTTGTTGTTGTCAGTGGCACGGGAATCTGTGTTTCTTTTTGTTGCGTCATCTTGTTGTGTCAGCTCTCTGTGTGTGTGGTGCCATTCCTGGGCAGGCTGCACTTTGTTTTGCACTGGGCGGCTCTCCTTATGGGGTGCACTCCTTGTGCGTGGGACTCCCCTACGCTGGGACACCCCTGCGTGGCAGGGCACTCCCTGAGCGCATCAGCACCGTGCATGGGCCAGCTGCACATGGGTCAAGGAGGCCCAGGGTTTGAACCGCGGACCTCCCATGTGGTAGGCGGATGCCCTAACCACTGGGCCAAGTCCACCACCTTTCCAAGAGGTTTTTATACCAGCACTAGTTCTTCTGGCCTGACTAATCTAGATAATCGAGAGGGGGACTGGCTACCCTGCCAATTTCTGGAGGCTCAGACCAGGTTTAATTTGAAAAACTAAAGGGTAAGTTTTCATTTGTACCCAAGGTGGGACCTGCCTCATTCAGGTTAACTTGAGACCAAAAGGAAAGGCAGAATGATTTGGTTCTCATTCTGCAGATAAAAGCCGCCAAGTCCAGATTAATCCAGTCCCATCATCAAGCAACTAATGGTTTGAGTTTGTCTGGAAGGACGCAGAGCTCTGACAGCCAACCCAGTGTCTGTCCCGTTATCAAAACTTGCCACTCCTTCTAAATGTCATATTTTTTTTCTTTAAATAGTTTGAAGTTTTGGAAGGGGCACACCTCCTACTTTAGCTCTTACTTTGGAATTAGAGGCTAAGCCTGCATTTTCCAGGTTCTCACTTTAGAAACTTGGTTATTCGATTTCCCTAAGAACCTAGAGGTTTCTTAGTAATGTAACTACAGAAATGGAGCTCTTTTTTTCTCCCTAATACCAGATCTGTTTTCTGAGCTATGGGCTTTTATATCCAACCTCTGATGCTACAACTCCACCTGGATGAACGTTAGGCACTTAAATATCATCCTGTTCAAAACCTAATGTGGGGAAGCAGATGTGGCTCAAGCAACTGAGCTCCTGCCTACCGCACGGGAGGTCCTGGGTTCGGTTCCTGGTGCTTCCTAAAGAAGATGAGCAAGACAGCAAGCTGATGCAACAAGATGATGCAACAAGAGACACAAGGAGAAAAACATAATGAGAGACACAACACAGCAGGGAGCAGATGGTGGCTCAAGCGATTGGTGCCTCCCTTCCACATGGGAGGTCCTAGGCTTGGTTCCTGATGCCTCCTACAAAGAAGACCAGCACACAATAAACAGACACAGTAAACGCAAACAACGAAGTAGTGGGGAGAAATAAATACACATGCTAAATGTTTAAAAAAAAAAACACCTAATGTGTTATTGTAGGCTCCACCCAACCTAGTATCCAGCCCCTCTCTCCCAATCCACTCTTCCCAGGTTCTCTGCGGGGCAGGAACACCAGCCTTCCCTGTCAGCAACACAAAATTGTACAGATTGTGGCTCCTAAAAAATTATTTTATCTCCTCTTCTCCAGTCCCACCGCTACTGCAGTACTTTAACCTTATCATCTTCTACCTGGACTACAAGAGTCTCCTGTTTCCCTGTTTGTCTGTTTTTTTATCCCATTCCAGATTTTTTTTTTCCCCACTGCTACCAAACAGTCTTCTGAAAATATAAATCACGTCATTCCCTTCAGCTTCAGTGACTCTCTAGTCTGTCGAGACAACCTCCAAACCCTTCTGCATGGCCACGAAGCCTCCGTGGCCTGCCTCTCACATCCGCCAGCCTTACGTCACACTGCCCCCTCTGCGCTGCTCCCAGGTGACGAGTCCCAGCCACTCCAAGTCCTTGGAGTTCCTCTAACTCACCACATGTTTGTCATGCCTCTTTTCCCCCAGCAGGAATCCCCTCTCCTGGGAATGTCCCTCTGGCCTGGTTACATCTTTCTTCTTCTTTTATTTAAAATAAAGAGTTATTTTATATATTTCTCTCCTCTTCCCCAGTGTTGTCTGCTCTTGTGTCCATTCGCTGTGTGTTCTTCTGCGTCCGCTTGCATTATCGGGTGGTACTGGGAATCTGCATCTCTTTTTTTTGCGTCATCCTGCTGTGTCAGCTCTCTGTGTGTGCAGCACCACTCCTGGGTAGGCTGCGCTTTCTTCACATGGGGCGGCTCTCCTTGCAGGGTGCACTCCTTGCACGTGGGGCACCCGTATGCGGGGACACCCCTGCGTGGCACGGCACTCCTTGCACATGGCACACTGCATGTGGGCCAGCTCCACACGGGTCAGGAGGCCCTGGGGATTGAACCCTGGACCCTCCATATTGTAGGCGGACGCTCTATCACTTGAGCCACGTCCACTTCCCTGGTTACGTCTTTCAAGATTCAATTCAAGTGTCCCTTTCTCTAGCCTCTCAACTCCTCAGGGCAAAGGGGAACACGGTACCTTTTGTGTCCCAACAGGCCCTGTTTAGACTTTCATCCTAGCACCGTAACATTCAGGGCAATCATTATCTCTCCCCCGATAATGGGGACAGCTCGATGCCAAAGAGCATATCTAATTTATCTTTGTTTTTCAAGTACCATATAGTGGCCACTTAATATGTTTTTGAGAGCTAAACAAAGGGAAGGAGGGAGGGAGGGAGGGAAAAAGGTACTGTCACTATGTATCACTGCTCAATTTTTTATGACTTCTAGAAGGAAAGACGTGGCAAAATTTTTTTATCATTATATCTATAAAACACTGACCTGAATATTACCAAAGACAGTTCATGAATTCAGTTTCCAGTGTTAGAAAAAGATAAATATTTCTCTGTTTTCATCTTGTGCTATGTGGCCATTGGTAAGATACTTCAGTCCTAAGATTAAACAACAAAACACAACTGTTGTGACTGTCGGGGGCATGAGGCGTGTTTTTGACTGTCCACATGCTCTCCTTAGGTTTGGGGGATTCCCCTAAGACTGAGTAGTGGGGAGGCACAGCCCCGCCCTCTACAGTGGCCTCAGAGATGCGGCATTCACATTTCCAGGGTCCCGTCCAGCTCGTGACCAGGGCTCACCAGTTCTGCGTGCCCATGAGGCACTAAAACTGGTGCCATCGAGACTGGGCACAGGGGTTAGCTCTTTTCTGGTGGTGGCCACGGTCCGGTGCCTGGCGAGCGTGGCAGCAGCAGGGGTCCCTTCTGCAGCTGGCCCAGCACACAGGGGCTTTGGCCAAAGACCTGAATTGTGGCCTCCCTGTGCTTCTGCCCAACCCCCAAGTGGGTTCTGTCCGCTGTCCTCGGGGTTCTCTGAGCCACCTACTAGCTTTTAAGAAATTCCTGGAAAACGGACTTTGGCCCAGTGGTTAGGGCGTCCATCTACCATATGGGAGGTCCGCGGTTCAAACCCCGGGCCTCCTTGACCCGTGTGGAGCTGGCCATGCGCAGCACTGATGCGCGCAAGGAGTGCCGTGCCACGCAAGGGTGTCCCCCGCGTGGGGGAGCCCCACGCGCAAGGAGTGCGCCCGTGAGGAGAGCCGCCCAGCGTGAAAAGAAAGAGCAGCCTGCCCAGGAATGAAAAGAAAGAGCAGCCTGCCCAGGAATGGCGCCGCCCACACTTCCTGTGCCGCTGATGACAACAGAAGCGGACAAAGAAACAAGACGCAGCAAATAGACACCAAGAACAGACAACCAGGGGAGGGGGGGAAGTTAAATTAAAAAAAAAAAAAAAAAAAAAAAAAAGAAATTCCTTTTCTGCTTCTAGTCCTCTCTGTTGCAACTAACCAACACCAACGATCCAGGAACTCCTTGGCGTCTCCTAAATCCCTCTGGCCTCAGCCATGGGCACCTACCAGCGTGAACCACTCACTTGAGTTTGGCTAATAACATGTCTGGCTGCTGGTGAGTCAACGGCTGGCTCATTCCACATCATTAGAGGAATTTTTCTAGGCAGATTATTTTCCACAAAAGCTTTATTAGGGCAGGTTTTCTTGCTCTAAATCACATCCCTATATTTCAGCACGGTGCCCGGAATACGATTGGTACTGGATAAATACTTGCTGAGTGAATTAATCAACGAGTGTCTTAAACTCAGAGACCGTTACCTAATTTGGACATGTTAAATTGGTCCTGTGAAAACTACACTTCAAAAGAGAGAGGACAGGGAAGCGGCCGTGGCTCAATCAGTTGAGCTCCCGTCTACCTATGGGAGGCCCTGGGTTCACGCCCCGGGGCCTCCTTGTGAAGGCAGGCTCGCCCACATGCTGTGGAGAGCTGCCAGCCCGGGCACCGTGGAGAGCCAACTCAGCAGGGTGACACAGCAAAAAGAAGGGAGCTAAGCAATGACGCAGAAGAGTGAGCAGCAAACGGACACAGAGAGCAGACAGCAAAAACAAGCCACAAGGCGGGGGATAAAAAAAACCACAGACACAGAAGACTGCAGTGAATGAACACAAAGAGCAGCCAGCATGCAAAAAAGCTACAAGGGGGAACAGGGGGATAAAAAATTAAAAAAAAAAAGAGAGGACAAACTAGATGACCTTCAGAAACTTCTTCAGACATTTGATATGAGCCCAGTCAAGACTAATGCTTGCAGATACATGTGCTTGTTTAAGTTAACAAATATTGGTTCTTTCCTCAGACTGCAGTAGTTCTAGGTGTTCATGGTCAAGTTATATCCCCTTCATCTGGGATCTGTCACCCATGGACAAACGCTTATTCTTTTTGATCCTCAGTTTCCCCATCAGTAAAATGGTGATAATAATCCATCCTAAAGAGTTGTTACCAGAATCAAAATGTTATCAATGCCCATTTCTTTTGTCTTTGTTTTACCCTGCTTCTACTCCCGGAATCCTCTCGTAAATTTAGCTTAAAAATATTCACCAGCACCTTCTCTGCCCCACACACTAAGTCACTGCGATAAGTAAGGGGTGTTCCTATTCGCCTGAGGAGTTTATAGTGTAGTCGAGGAGATGGATGGGCGAAGGGGTCAGTGAATGTGGCGAGGGCAGTGATGAAGGCAAACACGTTGTCTGCTAAGGAAGGAAGGGGCTGACAGAAGGAGGGTTGGACATCGTGGAGGGCCTCCTGGAGAAGATACCCTGGAGGGGACTCTCAAAGGAGGTAAGTCAGGGAAGAAGAGAAGAATGGACCTCCAAGAAAAATAAACTATAGAGCAAAGGCAAAAGTGGAAAAGAGCATTTCAGTATTTCCAGAAGGTGGAGCTCAAGATGGTGCTGGAAGGAAGCCAAGGCTGCCGGGTGAGGTCAGATCACGGAGGGCCCTGGTGTTAGATCAGGGGCATGGGACCCTGGGTGTTGGACATCCCCTAGTGCACGGCAAGAGTTCCGTGTTCTCAAAACCTACAGTAGGGAGGAGGAAGATTGGAAGGCACAGACTGGGGGAAGGGAGGCACATTAGGACCTCCAGGTGAACAATTGTGGTGGGAAACAATACTATGGAAATGGAGGGAGAATGGAGAGGAGAAGGGGAGCCAAGTGATATTTCGAAGGAATTAGCATCCATGGGGAGGCTTATTAGTTTCCTCGGGGCTCCCCCTTGTCTGATTCCTAAATATTGTCCTGGCATGAAGGGATTTAACTGACGATGATGAATGGTCAATGGCACACATGCCTCCCACTCCCCCAGTCTTCAGATAAGAGGGGATTGAAACCTGGAAGATGCAGTGCCAGCACCAGCCTGGGACAGCAAAGCTCCACACCATCTTTCGTCTCCAATCAAAGACCACACAAGTAATGGGAAGGCCTCTACTGGACACCATATCAGAAGACAGTTTTTGGCATGGTGTACATTATTCGTCTTTCTGGAATTCTTTGTAAAACATTTTCCATTTTTCAGACAATCTTATCCAGAAGTTCACATAAACCTTTAGCTAGGATTTCTTTTTATATTGGCCAGCCTATGTACATTAAAATCAAATCAGGGGAGGTGGATTGACTCAACCACTTGGGTGCCCACCTACCACATGGGAGGTCCCAGGTTTGGTTCTGGTGCCTCCTAAAAGAAGATGCCGCCTCCTGCCTCCCACTGCAGCTGAGCTAGATGCTGCCCCCACCACAACAAGCAGATGCCACGAGCCAGCAGACACCACAGCTTGCAGGGAGCGGATGGGGCTTGGGCCATTGGGCACTCACCTCTCACATGGGAGGTCCCAGGTTTGGTTCCCAGTGCCTCCTGGAGAAGATGAGCAAATAACAAGCAGAGAGATGAGACAGCCAGCTGGCGGAAGGGGAGATAAATAAAGAAAAAAGTAAATAAAATGTATCTTTTAAAAAAATCGAATAGGAAAAAATAAGGACAAAAGGATATTCGAGGGAAGACATAACATTGGCCAAAAAAGTCAGGAACGGGTGCTTCATTCTGCCACATGGAAATGAGACCAGACAGCCCTTTGTTGGGATTTTCATCTCCCAGCTCAAACAAATCTCATCTCATCCCGGTGCGCACAGGCTGGGCCAGCAGGGAGATGGACTAAATGTGGAACACACAGATGCAGATATGCCGGCTCCTCTCGCAGGAGGCCTGGTGAGGATGAGAATCAATATTCCAATAGCTTGGGATCAGAGGACCCACATACCAAATCTTGTCCACTGGGGAAACAAACATGAAAGTCCCAAGACATTCTGTGTCTCACGCAGACTGATAGGGATGAAGTGTACAACTTGGCTACAGAAACGTACCCGTTATTTCTGTACTTTTTCAGACTAGTCCAAAAAGATTGCCCTAAATATGATGGTGAAGGCCCCGATAAGCAGTTTCTTAGCGTGAAGGGAAGGCAGGGCAGATAGGACTCTAAGTGTGATTCCTATGTAGTTTAGAAATTAAAAGGGACTGAAGTCAGGGAGGGTAGAATTTGGCTTGCAGTACTCAGCGACTTTCACTCAGATTTGACAGACCTCCCCTGGGGACCCTTCTCACCCCAACATTTGGAAAATCCAGGCACCCAGACGTTTAGACCAGCCCCTCTTTGCTGTCCGTATGGGAGCAAAAGCCGTGAAACCACAGTGTTGTGAATATCAACTCACGCAACAGGACATGCCTTGGCAGGTGTAACTGGGGGGATTTCTCACTTACCTTTTTTTTTTTTTTTAACCTCAAAAAGAATGAATGAAAGCAACTGTATTTAGAAAAGGGGTTTTCCTCCCTGAGAGATGTTGCCTACCATGTCCTCGGGCACACTGGATTTCCCACAGCCCCACGGGTGTTGTCCAGGGCCAGCCTTGGTCTAGCATTTCCAGGTGTCCACAGGGAGAAACCAGGATGGAGGGAGGCGGCGTGGGGGCGACCGGCTTCTCCAAGATCTAACTGCAGCTCTGACAGGCAGCACAAGATCAGAGGAGGCACTCCTCGGCCTTTGATCTCTTGACAAGCACTTTCAGCACCCACCTCGAGCTGGGCCTGCGGCAGACAGCCCTCACTTCCAACTCCCTCATCTCTTTCCAGTTCAAATATTTCAGCGGTGAAGCATTTCCAAAGATGTGAAAATAAGCAAATACCTGGAGATCCAACTCACTCACAGGATTTAGTAAAACATTGTTACCATACTAATACCGGTTTGGGGGGGAAAAAAATGAACGCTAAAGTATCTTCCAAAGGACGGTCCTTGCTTTTGCCACCTTATCGGACTTCAGGTTGTACAGTCCGGCTGTCAGAAACCGGGCAGTGACAGTGATTTCACCTCCAGAGGCTCCTGGGGTGGGGCAGGAAGGGGAAGGAGGCTTCCCACCTCCTGCTGCTGCAGGAAAGCCCAGAGCCTCAGGGAGCAGCAGCCGCCCTCATCCCGCCTCCTTCTCCTCCCCCAGATCCCTAAGGCAATTAGGTGGGGCTCCCCTTCCTGCTCCACACCACCCACTTTCCTTCCAGGCCCTGGATTCCCCCCAGATGTGCCCAGCATGCTCCACTCAGAATGGTCTCCATTGAAACTTAGGGGAGGGGACGGGGACAAGATGGCGGCCGAGTAAGGAGCCACAAGAGTCAGCTCGTGCTCCAGGGCAGGTACTAATTGCTCAGAGCTATCTAAAGCACCCGCGTGGGGCTCCAAGGGACCAGAAGAGCTTCTTGCAAATCCTTGAAAGAGTGGGAGGAGGAGGCTGCCCATCTGCAGTGAAGATTCATGAGTAGAGTAGAACGCTGCACGCTGCTGAGACCGGTGCCCATCCTCCACTGGAGGCACAAGCTGCCTCGGGAGCTATTTCATGTTTGGAATTGGAAGCTCCATTTCCCAAAAGCAGGAGGAAGAGACGGTTGGGCACCAACTTCAGCTACTGATTAGTAAATTCAAAAGGCTAAAGTATAATCCTAAGAATAGCTAAAGTGTGAACCTGTCCAAGTTGGAAAGAGTCTGGGAGGTACCATTTTAACTCCACCCCCAGAATCAGGGGAAGCGGGCTGAGTGAAAATCACAGTGATGGTAGTGACTGGCTTCTTTCCATCAAGATGGGATTGCAGCCCTAGCCTAGGCCCCAACCCCTCCTCTGGCAGGGAGAAAGCTGGGGGGAACTGAGCCAGCCCCTCCGGTGACTGCAGGTGCTTTTGGCCAGCACAGACTGAGTAGTTGGACACCTGGGGCTCCTCCCTGACCCCCAATAGGATAAGAGGGGGCTGGTGTTGCCTCAGCCTCTCTGGGCAACTGCAGGTGATTTTGGCCTGCACCAATTCAACTGTTGAGTGCCTGTGGCTCCACCCATACCCCCAACAGGACAAGAGCAGGGTGGTGTTTCCCCTGGGTAATTGCAGGTGCTTTTGGCTAACATGGACTGAACAGTCAGACACCTGTAGCTCCATCCCCATTCCCGAGTAGGACAGGAGGGGAGGTGTGTTTCCTCAGCCTTTCAGTCTGCACAGACTGGACTGATGGGTGCCTGTAGATCCACCCCCACCCTCCAATAGGATAAGAGGGAGCTGATATTTCCTCAACCTCTCTAGGCAATGGCAGGCACTTTTGGCCTATAGGGACTTGACTTTGGGTGCCTGTGGGACCACCCCCAGTCCCCAATAAGATATGAGGGGATTGGTGATTCCTCAGCCTTTTCAGGCAGTGGCAGGGACTTTCAGCCTGCAGAGATGAGATTATTGGGTACTCTGGAGAGTCCATCCCCACCCTTGGCAGGGGAGGAGGGGTGCTGGTGCTACATCAGTCTACTTTGGCACCTGTGGTCATTTTGGACCCGCACAGTATAGACTGCTGCCCATTCCTGCAGCTCCATCCCTGCTCTACCCAGGGAAGGAAGGGACGTGAAGCTTCATCAGTCTCTCTGGGCAACTACAGACAGTCTTGGCCTGCAAGATTTGGATTTTTATACAAGACTGTGGCTCTGTCCCTAGCCCTGGCAGAGGAGAAAGGCAGAAGAAGCTTTATCAGTTCTTTGAGCCTCCACAGCTTATAGCACCAATTGCATCCCAAATCCTACTACACAATTAGCAAGGGAAAAAGTACAAGAAAGCCCTAAACTAAAGAGAGAAACTGTGCCCAGAATAAATACATCTAGTAAGCCAGCTGGCAAAACACCAACAAAAAATTATCCTCTAAACCAAGAAACAGGAAGATATGGCCCAGTCAAAGGAAGAGAAGCCTGCAGATGATGTTAGTTGAGACAACTAATGATAGATATTCAAACAAATCTCCTTAATAAATTCAATGAGATGGCTAAAGAGATTAAGGATACTAAGTCAACACTGGGTGAGTACAAAGAAGAATTTGAAAGGATACATAGAGAAATAGCATCTCAAGGGAATGAAAGGCACAATTAATGAAATAAAAAACACTGGAGGAAAGCAGATGTGGCTCAAGCAATAGAGCTCTCTCCAACCACATGGGAGGTCTCTGGTTTGGTTCCCAGTGCCTCCTAAAGAAGACAGTGAGCTATTGTGATGGGCAGGTGCAGTGAGTTGATGCGACAAGACACAAAAAGAAAAATGTGAAAAGAGACACAACAAAAGCAGGGAGTGGAGATTCCCAGTGCCTCCTTAAAGAAGAGGAGCAAAAGCAAGACAGTGAGCTGACATGACAGGTTAGTGCAGAGAGCTGACACAACAAGATGACACAACAAAAGACACATGGAAGGAAACATAATGAGAGACACAACACAGCAGGGAGCAGAGGTGGCTAAAGCAATTAGGCACCTCCCTCCCACACTGGACGTCCTGGGTTCAGTTCCCAGTGCCTCCCAAAGAAACAAGGAAGATGAACAGACACAGCAAGTGCAAAAACAATGAGGGGGTGGGGAGAAATAAATAAAATAAACCTAAAAAAAAAATACACTGGAGGCATATAACAGCAGATTTGAGAAGGAAGAAAAAAGGATTGGTGAACTTGAAGACATGATCTCCAAAAGAAAACATACAAGAGAACAGATGGAGAAAAGAATGGGAAAAAATTGAAGAGGGTCTCAGGGAAATAAATGACAAGAGACATGCAAACATGTGTCATGGATGTCCCAGAAGGAAAAGAGAAGGGAAAAGGGACAGAAGGAATATTTGAAGAAATAATGGTAGAAAATTTCCCAACCCTATTGAAGGATGTAGATATCTGTGTCCAAGAAGCACAACATACTCCCATGGGAATAAATCTGAATAGACCAACTCTGAGATACATATTAATTAGAATGTCAAATGCCAAAGACAAAGAGAATTCTGAAAGCCACAAGAGAAGTGATGCATCATATAGAAGGGATACCCGGTAAGATTAAGTGTCAAATTCTCATCAGAAACCATGGAGACAAAATTCTATTCAGAAACCATGGAGGCAAGAAGGCAGTGGTATGATATATTCAGGATATTGTAAGAGGAAAAACTGCCAACCAAGAATCTTTTATATGGCAAGATTGTCTCTCAAAAAGGAGGGCAAGTTTATAATATTCACAAATAAACAGAAATTGAGAGAGTTTGTAACCAAGAAGTCAGCTTTGCAGGAAATACTAAAGGGAGTGCTAAAGACTGAAAAGAAAAGACGGGAGGGAGAGGCTTGGAAGAGAGTCTAGAAATGAAGATTATATTAACAAAAGTAAATAAAAGTGTAAAAAGTGGTGAGAAGAAAATATGACAGATAAAATCCAAAGATGGATAAAAATGGATAAAATAAGAATTGCCTTTTTAGTAGTAACATTGAATGTTAATGGATTAAACTCCCCAATCAAAACACACAGACTGGTGGAATGGATAAGAAAATATGCACTTTCTATATGTTGTCTACAAGGGACTCACTGTAGACTGAAGAATATCAATAGACTGAAAGTGAAAGTCTGGAAAAACATATTTCATACATGTAGTAACAACAACAACAAAAAGCTGGAGTAGCTATACTTATATTGGATGAAACAGACATTAAAAGCAAAACTGTTACTACAGACAAGGAAGGACATTAATAAAAGAGACAGGGAAGCGGACTTGGCCCAGTGGATAGGGCGTCCGTCTACCACATGGGAGGTCCATGGTTCAAACCCTGAGCCTCCTTGACCCGTGTGGAGCTGGCCCACGCGCAGTGCTGATGTGCGCAAGGAGTGCTATGCCATGCAGGGGTGGGAGAGCCCCACGTGCAAGGAGTGCACCCTGTAAGGAGAGCCGCCCAGTGCGAAAGAAAGTGTAGCTCTTCAGGAATGGCGCCGCACACATGGAGAACTGACACAGCAAGACGACGCAACAAAAAGAAACACAGATTCCCGGTGCCACTGATAAGGATAGAAGCAGACAAAGAAGAACACTCAGCAAATAGACACAGAGAACAGACAACTGGGGTGGGGGGAAGGGGAGAGAAATAAATAAATAAATCTTTAAAAAAAATAATAAAGGGGTAATTCATTAGGAAGAAATAACAATCATGTATATGCATCTAACCAGGATATGCCAAATTAAATTGGCAAAACTGAAGGGAGAAATAGATATCTCTACATCAACAGTTGGAGACTTCAATACACCATTCTTAGCATTGGATAGAACTTCTGGACAGAGGATCAATAAAGAAACAGATTGTTTAATATAATAATTGGACTAAACCTAATAGATATATACAGAACACTGCACCCCAAAACAGGATATACATTTTTCTCAAGTGTTCATGGATGATACTCCAGGATAGACCATATGTTGGGTCACAGAGCAGATCTCAATAAACTCAACAAGATCAAAATTATTCAAAGCACTTTCTCTGAACATAATGGAATAAAGTTGGAAATTAACAAGAGGAAGAAAAAGGGAAAATTCACAAATATATGGAGATTAAACAATACACTTTTAAATAATCAGTGGACCTAAGAGGATGGTGCAAGAGAAATCAATAAATATCTCAAGATGAATGAAAACAAGAACACAACGTATCAGAACCTATGGGATGCAGTGAAGGCAGTGCTGAGAGGGAAATTTGTAGCCCTCAATCTTACATTAAAAAAGAAGAAAGAGCTAAAACCAGTGACCTAACTACACAGCTGGAGGAACTAGAAAAAGAACAGCAAACTAGAAAAACACACAGCAAATGGACACAAGAGAGCAGACAGTGGGGGCAGGGGGGAAAGGGAGAGAAATAAATAAAAAATAATCTTAAAAAAAAGCCATATATATATGATATATATATGTGATATATATATATGATATATATATATCAAGATGTAAGTTCCACCCAAAATGATATACAGATTCAAATCAATCCTGAAAAAAATTCCACCAGCATTTTAAAAACAAGTGGAAAACACTATTATCAAATTTATTTGGAAAGGTAAGAGGCTCCAAACAGCCAAACATCATAAAAAGGAAAAGCAAAGTTGGAAGACTCTCACTTCTAGACTTTAAATCATATTACCTAGCTACAGTGGTACAAACAGCGTGCTACTGGCATAAAGATAGACATATTGACCAAAGGAACTGAATTGATGGTTCAGAAACAGACCCTCATATCTGATCAACTGATTTTTATCAAGCCTATCAAACCCACCCCACTCAGGCAGAACAGTCTATTCAACAGATGGGGCTGGGAGAACTGGATATCCATATCCAAAAGAAGAAAAGAGGACGCCTATCTCACACCTTATACAAAAATTAACTCAAAATGAATCAAAGACCTAAATATAAAAGCTAGAGCCATAAAGCTCCCAGAAGAAAATGTAGGAAAGCATCTTCAAGACCTAGTGGTAGGTGGTGGATTCTTAAATCTTACACTGAAAGCAATAACTACAAAAGAAAATGTGAATAAATGGGGACCGTCTCAAACTTAACACTTTTGTGACTCAAGGGATTTCATCAAGAAGGTGAAAAGGCAGGCCACTCAGTGGGAGAAAATATTTGGAAACCACACATCTGGTAAGGGTTTGATTTTCATTCTATATATAAAGAGTTCCTACAACTCAATAATAAAAGAGGAAGCAATCCAATTAAAGATGGGCAAAAGACTTAAATAGAAATTTCTCCCAAGAGGAAATATGAACAGCCAAAAGGCACATGAAAAAATGTTCGATATCACTAGCTATTAGGGAAATGCTAATCAAAATGACACTGAGACATCTTACACCACATAGAATGGCCATTATTAAGAAATGTAAAACAATAAGCACTGGAGAAGATGTGGAGAAATCAGAACACTCCTTTACTGTTGGAATTGTAAAATGGTGCAGCCTCTGTGGAAGACAATTTGGCAGTTCCTCAGGAAGCTAAATACAGAACTGCCGTATGATCCAGCTATTCCTCTACTAGTAATATATCCAGAAGAACTGAAAACTGACGCAAACAGACATCTGCACACCCATGTTCATAGCGGCATTATTCACAACTGCCCAAAGGATGGAAACAACCCAAGTGTCCATCCACCAACGAATGGATGAACAAAATGTGGTATATACATACGATGGAATACTACGTTGCTGTTAGAAGAAGTGAAATTGGGATACACGTGATAACATGGATGAACCTTGGGACATTATGCTAAGTGAAATAAGCCAGACACAAAAGGACCAACATTGCATGGTCTCACTAATATGAACTAAATATGAAGAATAAACAAATGGTGTGAAAACCTAGAATAGAGGGGAGCAGATGTAGCTCAAGTGATTGAGCACCTGCTTCCCATGTACGAGGTCCCAGGTTCGATCCCCGGTACCTCCTAAAAACAAAACAAAAAACCCCCCACGAACAACATATGGAAAAACCAATTCTCCTTAGGGAGCGTATGTAGCTCAGTGGTTGAGTGACTGCTTCCCATGCACAAGGCCCTGGGTTCAATCCCCCTTACATCTTAAAAACAACAAACAAACAAACAAAAAAACTGCCTAGAGTATAGGTTATTAGGAGATAGGAGGGCTGTGAAGTTGTACTGATGCTTAATGTATATAGCTTGACTGTAAAAGTGTGGAAAAGGATAGAGTTGATGGTTACACTTTATAGTGAGTAGCAGCTGGTTTATAAATGGGAATGTGGCTAGAAAGGGTAGTTTAGGGATGTAAATTGAAAGAAAGATAGAGAATAATCTAGGGACTGAATAATACAGGGGACCCAGAGGTGGGTGAGAATTGTGGCTAATAGTACAAATGCAAGAATATCCTTCTGTGAACTAGAATGGATGTACGTCACTATTGGGAATGTAGAGAAGTATGGGGAAAATATAATTAATGTAACCTGTGGACTATAGTTAATAGCAATACTATAGTAATCTTGCATCAATGTCAAAGATGTACTGTGTTAATAATAGGGGTTATGGAAAAAATATACCAGTGTACGCTATGGACCTTAGTTAGTGGTCATAGTCTGATGATACTATTGTATAATCTGTAACAAAGGGTCCACCACGGTGTGGTGTGTTGGTGGAGGGGTGTTGTTCGGGAATTCTACACATCTGCATGGTTGTTTTGTAAGGTTACAACTTCTGTTATAAAAATATACTTTTTGAAAAAAGTAAACAAAACAAAACAAAAAACATTAGGGGAGGAGGAGAAACACCATGCCAGTGAACTTGCTTCTAGCTCAGGGTGACACTGTGTTGCCCGATTTAGGAGGGAAACCACGTACACACGAACACCTAGCTAAATCTGAATTTCATATAAATGATCATTTTTTAGTATAAGTAAATCTGAAATATTGCACAGGGCACACAAACTAAAAATTCATTCTTTGCTTCTCCGAAAATTCAAATTTAACTGCGCGTGCTGTTTTACTTGGCATCCCTACCAAGGTTTCTCTGACCCAAATCCTTCCTAGAAAGCCAAGGGGTAGCCAAGCCTCAGAGTTCACCGAGATTGCTGAAGTTCTTCCTCTAACCTCCCCTTCTGGAAAGGGCCCACAAAGGCCTTTTACCAGGTGGTAGGGCAAGCGGTGAGGGTAGCAATATCTAGTACCTGTTACCTGCCCTAGTATGTTGTGTCTCATTCCCCCAACACCCTTTATTTTTATTTATTTATTTATTTTAAAGATTTATTTATTTATTTAATTCCCCCCCCCCCCCCCCCCCCCGTTGTCTGTTCTCTGTGTCTATTTGCTGCGTCTTGTTTCTTTGTCTGCTTCTGTTGTCGTCAGCGGCACAGGAAGTGTGGGCGGTGCCATTCCTGGGCAGGCTGCACTTTCTTTCGCGCTGGGCGGCTCTCCTTACGGGCGCACTCCTTGCGGGTAGGGCTCCCCTACACGGGGGACACCCCTGCATGGCAGGGCACTCCTTGCGCACATCAGCACTGCGCATGGGCCAGCTCCACACGGGTCAAGGAGGCCCGGGGTTTGAACCGTGGACCTCCCATGTGGTAGACGGACGCCCTAACCACTGGGCCCCAACACCCTTTAGAATAAGCACTGTTATCCTTTCACTTTTGACACGAAAGATCAGCAATTTTTCCAGCTCCTGAGCGTTGCGAGTAGAATCTAATCCAGGCGTCTCTTACTTCAAAGCCAAGGTCTGGCCACTGCTTGCTGCCTCCTCCCCCCCCCCCCCCTCCCCCAGGGACAGATCCTGACGCTGGAGACCTGGTTCCAACATAAACAAGCTTCTGTTCATTTCAGGTATCTTTTTTCATGTCAATCGAAAGCTCTAGATCTTATCCTCTAGCACACTCTGTTCTGCCATTAGCTATGAAGGGTATAGGAAATCCCGTCAAAGAGAGCAGAGCAGATCCGCAAGGGGGTCTTAGGCATGTCAGTAAACTGGAGACAGTGGGCATGCCTTCCCTTACGCAGGTGAGTCTGTAAAATCTTTAACCTGCGCTGAATCCAGGCTGGGACACCAGCGTGGCGGGACGCGGTGGAGGGCTGCCGAAATCACAGCTAGCTGGGTCTGCCTCCCAGAGTTTCTGGTTCATTCTGGGGTAGCGCCTGAGATTGAGCATTTCTCACCAGTTCCCAGGGGATGCTAAACGCTGTCTGGGATCACACTTTGAGAACCACTGCTTTAGGTTTAGAGAGGGGGGTTCCCTAAAAACAATACACAGTACTTGGAACTTGAATCCAGCGACACCTTGGAATTCCAGGCCACTCTACACCCCTCATCCCCTTCACCTGAAAACCTCCTTAGGTCCCCCCTCTTCAGTGACATACACATTCCTTCCTTCACACACTCATTCACGTAAATAATTAGGCACCCCCCATGGAAAAAAATAAAGCATGATTTCTCAGGATGCAAGGGTGAACTAGAGCTGGTTTCTGCCAGGGCACAAGGGACAACCAGGTAAACAGAAGAGTTGAAATGGAGGAAGGTAAGTCACAAAGGGAGAGAGGAAGGGAAGGCAAGGTTCTCCAGGGACTTAACCCTCGAAGTTTGGAGCGGAGGATGGGGTAACCAGGAGAACAGTCCATGAGGAGGGAACAGCATGTGCAAAGGCTCAGCATGGAAACGAACGCAGCAAGTTCAAGGCTACAAGACGTTTGTTGCAAAAAAGTTAACAATGGGGCGGATATACAGGAACTCTATTTTCTGCATGATGTTTCTATAAACCTACACCTTCTCTCATGGTTAAAAAAAGAAGTTTGCTGCAACTTACACATACGGTAGATATGGTGGTGTTTGGGAGAAATGGGGAGCAGTCCAGCAGGGGGGCCATCCGGAGATGCTGGGCTTTCTTTTTATTTAAGATGGTGATGAGCGATTGGGTGGTTTTTAGTGGAGGAATGACGTAAGTGGGCCTGTAAATTGGAAAGATATCTGAGTGGAGGGGCTAGGGATACCAAACCAGGGGCTTGTTCCTGTAGAAACTGCTTGCGATGGTAGGGTGGGACCTCTCTAGCTGAAGGTAGATGTGAATACTAATAGTCTGAAAATGAAATTTTCATGCTCGCTCTTGCTCTTCGTCATCACCCAAAAGATTCAGGCTGCTGTAAGGAACACTGCAGTGGGTTGGCTTAACAATGGAACTGAGTCCCACTCTGCTGGGGGCTGGAAGGTTTGCTTCCTCCTGGGTGGGCTGTGTTCCGGTGCTGGCTCTTGCCGTAATCCTCAGGGCTCCTTGACTTGCGTTCTGTCCCCTAGTGTTGCTCCCCATCATGTGGTGATGTCTTCTCCTTTCTCCTCCAAATTCTTGCTGACTCCTGCGTCCAGCTCCTCCGGTGGCTTTGTCTGATGGCTTCCAGTTTCTTCTCCCTAAGGCCGCCAGTCATCTGGGTTAAGACCCATCCTGCTTCGGGTGACCATACAGTAACCAAAAATAGCTTCTCCAAAAGGTCCTATTCACAATAGGTTCACCTCCACAGGAATGCAAATTAAGAACCTTTTTCAAGTGGGGTCCATAATTCAGTCTACTACAGATTCTAGGTTTTGAGGAATAAGGTGCAAATATTTCTGCGTGTTTTTATACTGCTATCTCGGTCAAGCCCGTGCCTTAAACTGCGTGTGCATTTCTGCCTATGAATCCCCACCTTTCTTAGGACTGCTACAACTCACGACTGTTTGTTCACTTTCAGTCTCCTGCCCACTCCCAGGCATCCAAAATCATGTAGGATTTTACTGGCTGCTTGGGGAGTCAAGCAAGTAAACTCTGCAATTTAATTTGGTACATGATATAACGGAGGTAGCTGCAAAGATCTGCCAGACCACAAGGAAGGAGAGATGAGCCTAAAAGCAGGTGATGGCACAACATGTAATTTTCTAATCACTCTGAAATTAATTTTGAGGACTTCAACATGAAACAGAGAACATTAATCTGTTTCCTGGATTGAAAACTACTTCCAAGAACATCAATTTTTCCTATATACAATTCCTTATATAGTAGCTCCAGCACAAGCACTTATAAATATATTTTGGCAACTGAGAGAAATTAATTAAACCATTTTAACATTTTAATTCCACTAGAATATTGATATTCTAAAATCAGTAGAATTTCTCCTTTCTCCGACTTTCTCCAAATAAAAAACTATTTATTTGATTAAAAAAAAGTTTTTAAAAATAATAAACAGGGGTGAGAGTATAATATCAAACTACAAAAATAGTATACAGTATTTGGAACTTAAGTTCATATATACTGGAATAGAAAACTAATTACAAAAACCCAGCCTTGGGAAGTGGATGTGTCTCAAGCAATTGCTCCCACCTCCTACATGGGAGATCCTGGGTTTGGTTTCCAGCGCCTCTTCAAGAGGACAAGCAAGACAATGAGCTGATGCAATGGGCTGGTGCTGTGAGCTGAGGCAACAAGAGACACAAAGAGAAAAACATAATAAGAGACCCAACAAAGCAGGGAGCGGAGGTGGCTCAAGCAATTAGGTGCCTCCCTTCCACATGGGAAGTCCCAGGTTTGGTTCCCAGTGCCTCCTAAAAGTAAGATGAGCATACAACAAACAGATACAGCAAATGCAAACAACAGTGGCGTGGGGGAAATAAATAAATAAAATATTTAAAAAAAAAAAAAAAAGAAAGCCAGCCTTGAGGAACGATCTAGATTTTTTTAAAAAAGAGATTTATTTATTTATTTATTTATTTATTTATTTATTTATTTATCTATCTATCTATCTATCTCCCCTTCCCCCCCATCCCAGTTGTCTGTTCTCTCTGTCTATTTGCTGCATCTTCTTTGTCCGCTTCTGTTGTTGTCAGCGGCACGGGAATCTGTGTTTCTTTTGTTGTGTCATCTTATTGTGTCAGCTCTCCGTGTGTGCGGCACCACTCCTGGGCAGGCTGCACTTTCTTTCGTGCTGGGCGGCTCTCCTTACGGGGTGCACTCCTCGCGCATGGGGCTCCCCTACGTGGGGGACACCCCTGCATGGCAGGGCACTCCTTGCACGTATCAGCACTGCGCATGGGCCAGCTCCACACGGGTCAGGGAGGCCTGGGGTTTGAACCGTGGACCTCCCATGCGGTAGATGGATGCCCTAACCACTGGGCCAAGTCCGCCACCTGATCGTGAATTTTAAAAGAGGATGGGTCATTGGTGCAATCAGAGATCATTATGGAATGATGTAATTGAGGATATAGGGGAAAAAGAGACCAATGTTCAAGAACTACAATTTTAAAAGATAAAAACGTTTTCGTATTGCACGCTGGGAATTCATGATAAATCAATGAGTCTTATTAAATCAGGCAAGTTTTAAAACCCATGTGTCAAAAAAAAAATCATGTTCCAGTGATTGCAGGTTAAGGGCTTGAAGTGGAAGTGACAGATGTTACACTAAAGGGCAAACCCGTCCCCGCGCCCCCCGGCTCCATAAATGACCTCTGGCAAACCACGGCAAGAGACAGCACCCACGGTGTGTCTACAGAGTCATCGTCCACCTGGAGAGCTGTCAGCAGCTCTTCCATCACGAGGCCAGGAACGTAAAAGAACCTTCCAAAGCCCAAAGCCCTCACCTCAGTGCAGGGAAAACCCAAGCCTTCTCAGCCACAGGAACTCCCGAAACGAAATTTAAATAAAATTAAGTAGAAAAAAAGAGAAAATAACTTAAATGGAATAATTCATAATCTTGCCCTCCTTTTGGCTTTTTCCACTGACCTAATAATTTATGACCGCCCTTGTAGTAGATAAATGAATTCATGGTTGACCCCGACAGTCTGGGACGAAGGAAAGGCAGTGTTCCCCAATCTCCGTGGCCCCACCCCACGGAAGGCATATGGCTGGGGGGCCCAGTGGGCTGACTCCCCAGGATAATAGTGAACAAAAGTCAGAGGGTCTGTCCCTCGGGCCTCTCCTCTTGCAGCCTGGCAGTGGTGTGGGTTGCTAGCATCTTCCTGAATCACGTGGAAAGGGGTCTGTGTGTGCTTTTTTACAGCGGGCATCTGGGACATTATGTTTAGGTGACATAAAGGCACTGGGGATTTTTAGCCACTGGTATTTGAGAGAAGTTGTCCTCCCTGGAGACACTGCAAAATACACTTGGGTCGTCCCCGTTGCCAGCGTGTCCTGCTTTCACCACCCCTGTCCCATCGCCTGGCCTGTAGGTGTGCCTGGTCTTTTTCTGTCTACACAATGGTTCTTCATAGTAAACTCCACACTAACCCACTTTCTTGAAGTACAACAGACTTGAAACTCTCCTTCCCTGCCCTTGGGTCTATCCTACACACGAGTCCAAACTTCTTTCTCTTGGAACTGACCGTAGGTGAAAAGCACCCTAATCAGCTGTTCACACTAAGCTGTCGGCTGCTTCCATGCTATCCCTTCTTCCTTGCAAATAATCCAGCTGAGACTTGCCTTCCCAGGCTCTCTTTTAGCCGAGGGAGGATGTGGGTCCCAGTCCTGGCCAACGAGGCTGCAGCATGAGTCTGCTGGAGGGGCCTTGAGAGGGCGTTCCTGATAGAAGACCGAACGTTTCTGGCTTCATCCTTCTTCCTACTCAGAAGCAGAGAAGACCCCAAGTATAGGGGTGGAGGAGGTGGAAGCCATCCTGTGACCAGGAAGCAGCCAGCAAGAGAGCGCGAAGGGCCCAGAGAAGTCCTAGAAGACGAGTATAGCAGTTTGATATAACTGATAAATTCCAAAAAGAAATATTGGATTATGCTTATAATCTGATCTGTACCTGAGCTTGACTGAATTATGATTAGTCAAGCCACTAATGGGTGGGGACTCACAGATAAAAGGCATGGCAAAGAACAGAGTTAGGGGTTTCTGATGTTGGAGTTTGATGCTGAAGACTTAAGCTAGAACCCTGGGAAGTAAGCTCACAGAGGAAAGAGAAGCCAGCCCCAGGAAGAAAGGAACCTTGAACCCAGAGAAAAGCAAGACCCTGGAAGGGAGAAACCCAGGAAGCCTGAACCCTCGCAGACGTCGGCAGCCATCTTGCTCCAAATAGACTTTGGTGAGGGAAGTAACTTATGCTTTATGACCTGGTATCTGCAAGCTCCTACCCCAAATAAATACCCTTTATAAAAACCAACCAATTTCTGGTATTTTGCATTAGCTCCCCTTTGGCTGACTAATACAACAAGTCTCCGTTTCCTCACCTGCCCAGATGGTGCCGTGGCCCGTTCTCCCCTGTGCTCTCCATTCCCCCGTGCCCTCTTCAGATTCACTCCTCTGCGAATCCCCCGCTCTGGCGCCCTCTAATTCTTGGCCTCCTCCACTGCTGCCCGCCGCTAACCCTCTTCCGTCGCTGGGAAAGGCTCCTAACTGTACCTGGAGGCTCCACCATCCATGTGAGGTTTTTATCCAGCCTCATCTGCAGTCAGGGCCACGTTCATCCTTCCTCATGGCTGAAGGAGAATGGAAATTGCTGCAACTTAATGACTCTCTCTGACACTTCCAACTCCTGAGTCTTGAATATCTCTGCTTTCAAGATTACTAATGGCGTCCGCTCTGCCCCCCGTTCTCCTGGCTCTTTCCCGTTATTATCAGACAGAGGGCAATGGTTAATGTTTTGTTGTCGGAAAGCTCTGCCAGCGTTGCCATGGAACTTAATTTCTTTAGCCCTCAAACTCCTCACTTGTAAAATGAGAACATTTTATGTTTCCTTATGGGCTGTTAAAAAATATAAATTAGTTAACCTATATAAGTACACGATAAATGCTTAGTAAATATTATCTATTGTTGTTAACAAGGTGAATACCAGCAGGCAAAGGTACCTCTGCCACCTGGTGCCACCTTACCCTGGACCATCAGCACTTCATTCACTGGGTTAAGCATGACCTCACTTTTCTCAAAAACCTCCTTTTGTTCTCGAAAGCTATAATGCATTGTTACAGAGACATTGGACAGCCCTTGTTTATGGTTTCATTATTTTAGTGGGAGAAGCGGGATAGAATTAGAACATTAGAGATACACTAAGACGGACAAGAGAGAGGATAATGAAATAGGTGGGATGGGGATCCAGAAAAGTGTGGGAAGAATAGAAGGTACCAGAAAAAAAAAAAAAGTATTATTTGCTCCAGGGACAGTCCTAATGAGGATCCTTTCTTCTCTGTTGCTGTTTCTGTTTCCTTGGGTTTAAAAATAAAGTATCCTGTTTTAGCTCTAATTATGCCTTTCATTTTCATATTTATGAGATTACAATTGCATAATCTGCCCAGGAAAAATTGTGACCCAAGTCACTTGATGTAGGTTGCAGAGGGAAGGGGAAAAAGACCTCAGGCCCTACCCCGGGAGGCGAAATGCTTCTGTAGTTTAAGAATGTTATTGACCTAAGTTTTTTGGGATAGTTCTCCCAGGCAAGGAAAACCATCTTAAAAAACAAACAAACTTGCATTCTGGGGCATTTCCCAGAAAAGACGCAGGTATGGTTAGTAGGATGGGATTGGGGTTTTGTTTTTCGAGCTGCAGCCGGTGGCAAAAGGTCAGTTTGGTGTTGCAATCCTGCACTCTGGAGCCTTTCTCCCGTAATCCTGACCACAGCCCTTTGAAAGCTAGGCCCTGTGGCAATTAGTGAAATAAAATTTCATTTTCTGAACGTCTTCTCCTCGGTGTCTTACCGAGTGACTGCTGAGTTTTAGAAAGAGTTGGATAAACTCTGGTGGTTGGAATTTCGGAATCATTTCCCTCGGAGGAAGCTGTGAACACACTTTCCCTTAAAATAACTTCAAGAGGTGGAAAGATGAGGCCCTGAGAATCGGTGAGGACAACTGAGGCGGGGATGTGTGGGAAGAGAGCGTTTTTCTGGAAGGACTGCATGGCCTTTTGACCTGAGGGGAGCGTGTTAGTCGTGGGAGGCCCTCCACAGACCGCTCGGGGGCCCTGGGCTCCGGGCAGGAGGGGGCGGCTCTGCTCTGAGGAGGGGGGGCTCCCTGAGGCCTGGCCCCCGTGGGTCCCCCCTGACACCCGTCCAGCCTCCAGCAGAGCCTGCCACCTACACACACTCAGTGAAGCTGCCACATGCCAAAAAGCTCCCCAAGTATCAGTAGACTTCTTTGGGGCCTGAGATTGTTATGGACAGGATTGAAAACTATTCTAGCAGCTTCCAAATGGAACTGGGTCTCTACTGCCCACATCACACAGCGGTGAGCACTGCTAGAAGAGGGTGCATTGGTATCCAGGTCCTGATTTCAAACTGCTCCGCAGTCCCTGCTTTGTCGTTGTCATGTGTTATTAGAGCTAATAACCGATAGATGTAATTCAGCCGCCATCACATTATCTATGATTCTGATGGAAAGTTCCCTACACGCACTGTGAACCAAAACCTCATTTTAACCCCCAACCGGTTACTAAAGCTTAGTACAACAAAGTGAGGTGCATTGGCTTGGACTTCATATTCTACTCCCCCCTCCCCTTCAAAAAAAAATCCATCTTATAAGAAACTGGACTGCACATGAAAGTTAAAGGGGGGAGCAGATGTAGCTTAAGTGGTTGAGCACCTGCTTCCCATGTATGAGGTCCTGGGTTCGATCCCTGGTACCTCCTAAAAAATAAAAAATAAAAAAAAAATTAAGGGGAGAAATCAAGAGCCCATATAATCTAGTCAATCACCGCCAAAGTCAAGAGGCCAACTCTTTGCATTTAAAAATCCTATGATTTAGAAACCGGGCAAGCTATCATGAGTAGAAGAGAGCCAGGCCATCCACATAGACTTTAGACAGCCTGAACCATCCCATAGTTCTCCAGATCTTTGTGCTCAGGGAGTGCTGTGTGAGAGCCTCATCGTAACGGCTAGAAATCTTCATTGTTTGTGATTAAAAGCAAAACATCATTAGGATCTGGTTAAGTCTTGTTTGCTCCAAGTCATTAACAGCACGTTAATTTTTTTCCCCATCAGTCATGATCCCAGGAAGACGAGAGTGATACTTGGAAGGGTTTCAAACCAATGTGTCCTACGAAACCATCCTAACGTATTCTTAATATTACTTTAGGCTGTCAAACGTGTGCTGTCGCCACTCCAAGAACAACAGTGCAGATGTAAACGAAAATAATTAAAAACAATTGGTGCAGCCATAACATCAAGAGTTTCTCTTCGATGCACAGCGATTCTGCATTAGACCCTTTGTACTTGTTAATACTGTTATGTCTGATAAGATCATTTACTAGGGGACTCAGCAGGAGTTGAGAAAGAAGGCAAACATCTCTCAAAGGACTGACGGATTTCTTTGGGGCCCATGATCGTTAGTGCCAGGATTGAAAACTAGTCCAGCCTATCCCAAATGGAACTGCCTCTTCCTGGCCCCACAAGGCTAATTTTAAGGCTTCCTCCTGGGAATCGCACGCTCGATGTGCCTTAGGAGCTCTTGCTTAGGCTGGAAAATGCTGGTATCAAGAGAAAAACGCTGGCATCAAGAGAACAGCTAAGCAGCTTGAATGCATATCATCAAGCATATTTTCCAAACTCACTTTTGCCAAAATAATCCCTTTGGTTGCCTGTTTCCGTGTGAGCTGGTCAGGAAGATGCATTTCTCCTTGGGCATCTGCTGTCAGAAGGACTGACATTTAATCTTCCTCTTCAGGCCGCACCCAGCACCCCAGTGCCTCCCCCCAACAGCACCGAGACTATTTACATTTCCTCACATTCCTTCACTTTGATCTTATTTTTCCTTCCATGCTCCCAAATTGAAATGTCATCAAAACTCCACCCAAAAGCTGCTCCCGACACTACTGATACTTAACTATCTTTATAAACAGAAAACTAAAACTGGGCGATCGCATTAGGCAGGGTAGAAAATTCCGGCTCTCACTTTAGGACCCCGGACACAGCAGCTTATGCCCAGCGTGCCAAGCGCTAACGACAGCATTTGGGGCTCACGACGGGGAAGGAGGATGGCTGTGAGTGGGACTCGGTAGGCAGTGCTTCCACAGGGGGCTTCCAATCAAGGCAAGGTATTTTATCAACAATACTGGCCGAAGGAAAGATTTTAAGCCCGAATTCAGGTAATTAGGTGAGGAGAGGTGGGATGGGCCGGTTATTTGTCTCACATGAGCACAAAGAGCTATGCCTTACATAACCTGTCTGAAGGCTTTACCCTTCTTTTCCATCCTTTCTGCAATTACTCTGGGGGCTCTTAGCCCAGGAATGGGAAGCCTTGTCCACTTAGAGATGACCCAGCAGGGTGGCGGAAGCCCAGTCTCTGCAGGCTGAGAGGCCTGGTTTGACGGAACCCAGCCGCTTGCTCACCGCCTGATCTGAAAAACGCACTTACCATAGAAGGTTGTTGTCAGGATTAAATGAGCTAATGGGTAACATGCATAGCCCTGGCTCTGAGCAAGCGCTCGGTTGGAGCTGTGATCACTGCTTGTGTTCCAGAGGGTACCGGGCACTCAGGAACTCTGGGCTGGGAGGCTAATCTGCTCTTTGACTTGACGACCCTTGATTTGCTCTTCAGTGCACAGCTAGGAAACAAGCATGCAGAGCTGCAGCTCTTCTTTGTTTGGGTACTTTCATCTCGGTCAGTCTACTCAAGGTTCTAGAGGGTTCGTTCCACTTCACTCGAATTCTGAAAGATCCATGCTCTGCCCACAACTTCTGGACCCCTCATGCATACCAAACACTTCATCCACAAAGCAGGTGGACACACAGTAGCCCTGCTCGGGGCACTCGCCGCTTTGCTCCCTGAGCCATCTCCTCCATCCAGCCCATCTCCCTCTTCCTGGCTGCACCCACTTCCATTTCCAACCTGTGTCTCAGAGGAGATCGTTATTGACATCCCATAATTCCCATCCCATCCAGCTTTCACTCCCCAGTCCTATGGAATCACCTGACTCCTTTCTTTTATCTCATGCCCACGTTGTGGAGCGTTGTTGCAAGAAGTCAAGAGATTGATCTGGTCATTCATTCATCCGACAAATACTGACCGCGCTCCTACAATGTGTAGAAAGCACATATTGAATGCCTCCTTTTCCAACTCTTCCCCTCATTCCTCGCCTTCCTCCTGACCCTAAACATAGGCTGTCTCTGAGCTCCTGTTCTCTAGGCCAGCGCTTCCACCTTCAGGCTCATTTTTCCAGCTGCCAGCCGGGACACTTCCACGGGGACAGCCTGCCCACGTCGCAAGTGCGTCATGTCCAAAGCCAAACCCATAATATTCCCTGACCCGGCCGGGCTTCACCTGCAGTGTCTGTTTCCCACATGCTCTTCCTTATGTCTCTGACAACTTTTTCTCTCTACACAAATCCATCCTATCAGCTGCTTCTGGATTAATCTTCATAAAACATGGGCTTGAGCACAGGACCCACCTGTTCAAAACACATCGCCCACCTGCCACCCACACGCCCTCACCTGATGTACAACAGTCACGTGCTCTGGGGCCAGCCAGCGCCTTGGCTGCACCGTGATGGCGCACTGGGCCGCACGAGCCTCCAGCCTTTAACAGCAGGCGGGCTCCTGCCTGCCCTTCCTTCCCTTCTCCTTTCCTGTCCCTTCTTCAAGGTCCCGTCAGCTCCCTCCTACAGCCTGCTCTGAGTCCCGACACTGCGTGATTGCTCTCTAGGGTATCTGGTTACAACTGCCCGCTTTCTACGAATCCTGCTCTTCTTTGCTCTGCCAGATGGCAATTTCTTCCCCTTCCATTCCTTCTCCACGCCACCCTGCCTTGTCCGTAAACTCCTGACAGATTCTGATGATCTAAGCTGTGTCTTCCAGCCCAAGGCTCTGTGAGCCTGTCTTTGGCAAGTGGATCTTGCTGCAAGAGAAAGTACAATAGACTTGGGTCAAAGGGCCTACCCTCCACTAGCTGCCTAGGGGATTCATTTGACCCCACTGACCTTCACTTCTTCCTTTAGGAAACGAGTGATTTAGATGAAGAAGTTCTCTTAAATCTTTTCCTCTAAATCTTTTCCTTCCTTTTTCTCCCAGCACCTAAGATAATGCCTGCTCTTACAGAACAAGTTAACTGTTTGCACCTATCATGTTGTTTCCTTCTTAAACCAAGAGTTACTTCCAGGACATGACAGGCTTTATCAAAAGGAAAAGTTCATTTTTTTCCTACATTTTTGTAATTGGCCCCTCACGCTGATTTTAAACATATGATCTGATGCGTGGTATAAAATAAGTTATGTGCAGAAATTAGACAAATCGCTCCATGCTTGTCACCACAAATGTAGCCTATATATTACAGAAACCACTGGCATTAAGGGTTGGGAGTGAACATATCAGGGGCATCCAAGTTCACTTGAGCACTTACTAGACAATTAAGAACATTCACAAGCATCAGCCTGTGTCACTCGAAGATACTGCAGGAGGGCAATCACCATCCGTGCCAGGGACTGTGGCCCTTGAGCTGTGAGCGCCACACTCGCGTCTTCTCTGGCTCGAGCTCCTCCGGCTTTTCACGGAAGGGCTCCAGCACCTTCTCCACTGCTTCCAGGACTTCCCAGGACAACTCGTCATAGGCCAGGAAGGACCTCCCTTCCAGCCTAGAACCAGCTTCATTTTCATTCACTCGACCTTTGTGGGGCCAGCACAACCCCGGGAAGACAGGTCAGAAAACTCAACCTCCTCCTGCCCCAGGTATTTTCCACGTCAGGCTTTTTGGTCACAAGCTCAGGCACGATCTTTGCATGGAAGCCTCTGTGGCCTTCAGAACTGCAGGGGAGCCTGCTCTGACAAGGAACGTGTGAGCCTCCTTGGAGGCTTGTTCCACGGCAGAAGGTCCATTCCACAGACCAGAAGCTGCTGTCCCACCCCACGGTGGAAACAAACCTAGTGTCCACTGATGGAGGAACAGGTGAACAAAATGTGGCATATGCACACACTGGAGTACTGTTCAGTCCTAAAAAGGAATGACGTTCTCATGTTGGCTATGGGAACACAATGGAGGAACCCTTGAAGATGTCATTCTGAGGGCAATAAGCCAGGCAGAAAAGGACAGTTACTGTATGATTTCATTTATATGAAAGATCTAGAATAAGCAAATTCTTTTTTTTTTTAAGATTTATTTTTATTTTTTTCTGCTCCCCCACTCCCCATTGTCTGTTCTCTGTGTCCATTCGCTGTGTGTTCTTCTGTGTCTGCTTCTATTCTTGTCAGCGGCACCCACAATCTGTCTCTTTTTGTTGCGTCATCTTGCTGTGTCGCTCTCCCTGTGTGCAGTACCATTCTTGGGCAGGCTGAGCTTTTTTCGCATGGGGCTGCTCTCCTTACGGGGCACACTCCTTGTGCGTGGGGCTCCCCTGCGTGGGGGACACCCTTGCATGACACGGCACTCCTTGCACGCATCAGCACTGTGTGTGGGCCAGCTCACCACACGTGTCAGGGGGCCGGGGGTTTGAACCCTGGACCTCCCATGTGGTAGGCAGATGCCCTATCCATTGAACCACGTCCCTATCAGATAGCTTCCCCTATATGATATTCTTTACTGAGTTACGAACTAAAGGTCTCTGAAAAACCCTGCACAAACCCCCACCCCCCACTCCCCAGTAAAAAGCAGCCCCATTTTATGACCTTACCCATATGGTCCTGAAGGAAGTGAAGTGTTTTTTCCATGCTTTGCCATTTGTTTAAATACCTGCCTAGTGCAGGTGATTATCAAGGACTAATCCTGAGAAAAGACTGAAACAGGTAGTATTATCCCTGTAGATTATTTATTCTAGAACTTCCCAATGATTCATGGCCCAGGGCTACCTTTTCTGGGAAAAGGATCTGACTTCAGACAGGCACAGCTTCATGTAGAATTTCTCAAACGTAGTCCAAGCATCATTCTTGAGTGTTTGTTACCATACAAATTCCTGGGTTTCACCCCAGACCCATTGGATAATAATATTAATTAGCATGAATTAATATTAATATTAATCAGCATGAAGTTGTGCATGGATCCCAGGAATTTTTAGTAGAAGGCACTGTTCTCTTTTATACGAACTTGAGGAATGAATTATCTTCAATTCATAAGGAAAGTGGGAGAATGGAGGTAGTAGGGGACATTTTAGAAACCAAGAGTCTTATTCATAATATAAAAGTCTCACCACCTAGTTCTATTTTTTTTTTTAAAGATTTATTGCATTCCTTTTCCCCTTCCCTCCCACCAGCCCCCCGCCCCAGCTGTCTGCTCTCTGTGTCCATTCACTGTGTGTTCTTCTGTGTCCGCTTAGATTCTTGTTAGCAGCACCGGGAGTCTGTGTCTCTTTTTGTTGCATCATCTTGCTGAGTCAGCTCTCTGTGTGTGAGGTGCCACTCCTGGGCAGGCTGCACTTTTTTCACATGGGGCAGCTCTCCTTGTGCGTGGGGCTCCCCTATGTGGGAGACATGCCTGCGTGGCACGGCACTCCTTGCTTGTGGCAGCACTGTGTGTGAGCCGGCTTACCACATGGGCCAGGAGGCCCTGGGTTTGAACCCTGGACTTCCTATATGGTAGGCGGACGCCCTATCAGTTGAGCCACATCCGCTTCCCACCTAGTTCTATTAATATAGTCTACCTTCTCTATTAGCTAACCCCTCAAATCTAAGCCAGTTTAGAAACTCTGCTGAACCTTTAAAAGGAGTTGTCAAAGACTGTGGCATCCCCTCTTTCAGGTGTTTTAACTTCCTCCCTCATTCAATGATAAAAATTGCATTTTCTACACTGATAAAAGAGTAAATGATCAAAATGAAACTATACAGACTACTGTTCCTTCTCCTCTTCCTTCTATATATTAATATACATTTCTTATATACATATAACTTACATGTATTCTGTATACACATAGAACTTTACATACATTTCTTATATGCATATAATGTCCTATACAACATGGAGAATTTCTGCCATAAGAAGTCTTCATTAAAATGAGTTTATATGGCTTAGAGACTTCAAAGTGAGTCAGGAGGTCATTCCAGAGGTGACGCTTAAGCATATCTCAGCAGGATCTCATTGACAGCCAAATTAGGCACTACCACAAATAGTGGGGCTCTGGAGGGCTCTGGAGACACCCAGGCACTATGGTCAGGGCAGATAGCTCATTAGTTTGGTGCCTTGTCAGCGGGCCCTACTTTGGGGTTTGTGCTCCCCAGTGTGACAGAATTGACTCAGTTGTGGTTTCCCTACACATGACTCTTCTCTCCCTTCTATTTGAACCTATAATTAGTACTAGACTTGGTAGGTGTATGTCCAAGAGACTTGAATCTTTGGGTTGTCCATGTGTCAGCTGGGCCCAGAGCCTCAACAGAGTTGCAACTCCTACTCTCTGGTTCATTGGACTCACCCAGGACAACTAACAAGGAGGTGATGATGAACAACCACCATACCAAAGAACTGAGAGAGCCTACAACTGCAAGCAAGAGAGTCCCATCCCCTGGCTGTATGGGACTGAAGCCCCCTCTCAATTAGAAGTGGAGTGGGCATCACCATCCCAGAATCCTCAGGATTGGGGAATGAAGTATGGACTAGAGTGGACTTACTGGTATTCTACTATAGACTTATGTAATTCTAGCAATGGAAGAACTTACATCATTGATGTGGAGACAGTGGCCACTGGAGATTCTGAGGGCAGGAAGAGGGAAAACAGGTGTAATACGGGGCATTTTGGGGACTTGGGGATTGTCCTGAATGATACTGCAATAACAGACACAGGCTATTATATATCTTGCCATAATCTACAGAATTGTGTGGGAGAGAGCATAAACTTCAATGTAAACTATAAGCCACGCTTAGGGGCAATGCTCAAAATGTGTTCATCAAATTGCAATGACTGTACCTTATTAATGAAGGATGTTGTTAATGTGGATAAATGGGTGGTGTGGGACATGGGGCATATGGGAATCCCCTATTATTTTTTATGTAACATTTATGTAATCTAAATATCTTTTTAAAAATAAAATAAAAAATAAAAAAGAAGTCTTCATTATACAGTTGAATGATTTTTAGAACCCAGCTTTGCACACAAAGAAAGTTTGAGAAATAGACACCTGGTGCTTTGTTTTTTCAAAACTTTGCATACGGTATATTTACCACGGATATCTATATTTTCCATCCTTAAACTAAACGTGTGAATATTAATACCTTAGTTGTTTAACATATTTAAGCCCACTTATTCTCAATGCTCTTTTAGTACATGGACTCTGAGCAAATTGTATTAACTCAGGGCCCATCTCTCCTACTTAACATTTTCTTAACAGATCAAGGACAGCTTCTGGTATAAATCAGGACAGCTTTGGTTGGGTGCATCTGAAAACCATGAAATTCATGAAATTCATGAAAATGCTCATTCTTGGGCCTCATAATATTCCAGCTAACTCACAATTCCTGGGGGTGAAGCATGAGTAATCTGCTTTTTTTTTCTTTTAGATTTTTTTGAGGCACCGGGGGCTGGGATTGAACCCAAGACCTCATATGTGGGAAGCTGGCACTCAACCACTGAACTACATCAATTCCCCTTGAGTTGGTTTTTCATTTGTTTTGCTTGTTTTGTTTTGTTTTTTTTAGGAGGTACTGAGAACCGAACCCAGAACCTCCCATGTGGGAAGCAGGCCATCAACCGCTGGAGCCACATCTACTCCCCTAACCTGCACTCTGTGATGACTGTGATGTCCTAACCAAGAGTGTAAGTATGAAAAGCACAGTCAGAAGGCAGATGTGTTCTTGCCAGGCTTGGAGTTCATAGAAAGTGTCTCAGCTTTCCAGCAAGGCGAGGCAGCAAGGTAGAAGCCAGCCTTCCCCTTTTTGAAATAGCTCATGGCAAGTAACAGGTGATCGATGTATTGGGGTTTTTTGGTTTCTCCTGCTTTGATGGAGAAGAGAGCTCATGAAATGTGAACAAAAGAGCGTCCTGGAAAGAGGCCTCATGCTAATAGCATTTTACCTATTGACCCGGATTTTATTTATCTGCAGCCAATAGTGACTTTCTCCATATTTAGAGTCCCTCAGACTGTGGGTGTGGAAAGTTGGCCCCAATCTGCTCTTCCACAGGCTATTTCCACCACCTCTGCATCTGCAACAGACAACTTTATCCAGAGTCTGAATTTAAAAACTGAACACTTCTGATTCACCTTTCATTAAGCAAGAGCTCTGACCTCAAACTACATGTAAATTATTCTCTGGATATCAAAAAACGTTGGCAAATTCGTGTAATAGTACAGTTTCATATTTTTAAAAAAAGAGAGAAAAAAAAGAAAAATGTTTTCTGTGGTGCTTGGAATCATGCTCATTTTAGTACCCACCCACCCCGCCCAACCAAGAAAATTGTAAGTTTGGAAAAGCAGTGCTACAATATTGTGTCTTACAATGTCCTTCTCAATTGTGAAGGGTCATGGGCAGGTAGGAAAGAGAAAGACTAAATACTTCATGGAGTAGCTTTTCGTATTAGTGACATTAAGAACTACAGTCAGGAGAGCAGATGCGGCTCAAGTGATAAAGCCTCTGCCTACCATATGAGAGGACCTGGGTTCAATTCCTGGGGCCTCCTGATGAAAAAGAAGAAGAGAAAGTGTGCCTGTGCAGTGAGCCAGTGCCCGTTGGGCGAGCAGAGTGCCCGCATGCTGAGCCAAGTTCTCATGCGGTGAGCGGAGTGCCCACGTGGCGGACTGAGTGCCTGTGAGGTGAGCCAAGTGTCTGTGTGGTAAGCTGAGTGCCCTCATGGCGAGCCAGGGCCCGTGTGGTGAGCTGTGTGCCCATGCGGTGAGCCAATGCTTGCGCAAGTGAGTCATGCAGCAAGATGATGATACAACAAAAAGAAAGACAAAGGGGAGAGTCAAAGTGAAGCGCAGCAGAGACCAGGAACTGAGGTGGTGCAATTGGCAGGGAACCTCTCTGCACATCAGAGGTCCCCAGGATCGAATCCCAGTGAATCCTAGAGGAGAAAGACAAGAAGAGAAGGCAAGAAGAGATACAGAAGATCACACAGACAGTAAAAACAGCAGGGTGGGGTGGAGGGGGAAGCACAAAGAAGACTTACTCAAAAAAAAAAGAACTACAGTCAGTATTATAAAATTTTGGGTTTTTGGGTTTTTTTTTATGCTCTAATTCTAGGCAGTACCTAGAACTAAATGTTTTTAAACAATAATGCTAGAGACAATTTTTAACAAAAGAAAGTCAAACTAATTCTTTTAAATGTTCATGTTTATTCAGTAAACCATCGGAAATTGCCCTATTCCCCCCCCCCCCAAAAAAATCTCATTTAGGCTTCCCTTGGTCACAGGATTCCAGGCCTGGCTGGAACTAAATTTTCCTTTACTCAGATGGAAGAATTTCCATGAAAGTCACAGTTCATCTCTGTAGCAAAGGTTAGACAGGTCAGCATTTTGGCACTGGAGTAAAGGGCTCTGGAGAGGCTGAACAGCAAGATAGAGAGGGCATAAAAACACAGCAAATCATCCCAATTTAAAACTATTTAGCATAAGACTACATCCATGATGCAGATGAACAGAAATGCTTGGAAGCCGGGGAAAGGAAAATTGTTTTCTTTCGCTGCTTTTTTTTCACAAAGATCTTAAGAGTCTGCACAGACACACCCAAACTATTTGGCTTTTTCCCCAAACTCCAGACTCGAGCACTGTTGTAAAAATAGCTGTGAGCTAGAAAGCATGAGTGCCGCTGAAGCCTGTGTTTCTGGAAGGGACCTTGTTTGGCTGCAGCCTCAAAGTCTTTTATGTGTACCAACTCACGGACCCACAGGGATAAACGCAGTCAGTGAGGATATTTGCATTACAGGGCCTAGGGTGGCATCAGGGAAGACGGCCTAGTGTTCCTGCTTTGGGGAGGGGTGGGGGGAGGGAATCATTCCAGATGCTGCTAGATAGTGGCGAGTCGTTTCCATGAAAAGCTTTAGGAACGGCATGAGCTCACATGGAAATAACGTTTTAACTAGTTGGGAGTGGTTCCTGGAACTCACCCCGATCCTGCTTGGATCTAACCCACCTGGAGCAATTTCAGAAATTATACCTAGGTACTGAATTGGTGGAGAATGTTCCATAGTACTAACGTCGGACAGACAAATACACAGTAGTTATCGCTGCCAGCCTGGGCGGGAGGGAAAAAGGCCCGTGAGGACCAAGAGCAGAGCCCTTAGGGCTCTGGGTTGCAAGAAATGCTGAGATATCTTCACAGTGATGCTAGGCTGGGCCACGCAGAATCACGCACAACTCTAGTAAAGAAGGCGACTTCATACACCACTGGGTAAAAAATGCCATTCTCGGGTTCTTTTTAAAATTCATCCTGTAGGAAAGGGGATTTGGGTCAACTGATAGAGCATCCGCCTACACACAGGAGGTCCAGGGTTCAAACCCAGGGCCTCCTGACCTGTGTGGTGAGCTGGTCCACGTGCAATGCTGATACCTGTGAGGAGTGCCGTGCTACGCAGGGGTGTCCCCCGTGTCGGGGAGCCCCACGTTCAAGGAGTGCGCCCTGTAAGGAGAGCTGGCCAGGGTGAAAAAAGTGCAGCCTGCCCAGGAGTGGGCACCACACACAAGGAGAGCTGACACAGCAAGATGACGCAACAAAACGAGACACAGATTTCCAGTGCCGGTGACAAGAATACAAGCAGACACAGAAGAAAACACAAAGCGAATGGACACAGAGAGCAGATAACTGGGGGGAGGGGGTGGAAGAGGAGAGAAATAAATAAAAAATAAATCTTAAAAAAAAAATTCATCCTGTTATAAGCAACCAGGATGACATTAATTTATCTTAAATGACTTTAATTCTAAATGACATGTCTAGATTATCTGCTCAAATAAAAAATCTCTTAATTTCAAAATGAGTCGATATGAATGGGTCTCTGGCATGAGGCTCTGAGCTTTAGAAAGCTCAGAGTCTGGAGCTTCTAAGAAAATTGTGCACAGAGCTCCCTGCCAAAAACCTGGTAGTTGTAAAATAGTATAAAAATAGTCTCAGCAAATGCACGTGCCTCTACCTTAACGCGTGATGGCTTAGAGCTGGTTCCTTGCTCCCTGTGGGGCCTCGTCAGAGCCTCCGTCACTGGGAAGAAACTCACAGACTCAGCGGGAGGTCAGTTTGGGAACAAGGGACCATCTGAAAAGTCAAGTGACTGAAGGCTGGGTAGAGGACAGAGAGAGAGAGCCAAAGAAAAGGGTCAAAAGTAGAAAGCTACATGAAAGATCTGGCAGATTTGGGTGGTGGGAACCTCAAGTGTTTCTCTAAGCCATTGGTATACAAGAGAAAGGAGGTTTTTTATAGAGAATGAAGCAAAACAACATGGACAAGTCAGTTCAGAGGACTACCACAACTCCTAGATGACCTAGAACTTGGGTTTTCATGAGGGTAACAAGAGGTTTTGTTGAGAATATCAAATACCACCCTCTAAAGAGAACGAGATTCAGTTTAGAGTTACCAGATAAATCACGGGATATAGCCTGGGACATACTGACCCTCCAAGGTTATTTGTTGTTTACCTGAAGTTGAAAGTTAACCGGGCATCCTGTATTTCTATTTGCTGAATCTGCCAACTCAGATTCAGTTTACTGTGCGAACTGTGAATACTTGCTTATACAAAATGAATTAGAAAGTCTACACGGTGGGTTTTGATACATGCTTCCAATTCTTTTTCTCTAAGGACAGGGGGATAGCCTTTAACCAGTGTGGCTGGGGACAAGTCTCTGAGGAATCCGGACCCCACTGGGTATATGCCACCTTGTCGCTGACCCGCAAACTACACCAAGCGTGTCCGGGGGCCCCCCATTGTTTCCAACCTCACCTCTGCATTTATTCTAAGTCGACTTGTTCAGAGAAGCCTCTAAATCTTCAGAAGTCAACTTCCATAGAAGGCTTTGTTTGCCTCCAAAATGTTCTTCCAAAGGTGCTCTCTAAGCAGCGAATCCCACGTTCCCGTTGGCATCACGTCCTCACCCTGTACCGTGAACATTCTCTCCATGGTGTACCTGCTGTGGGAGAAACCACTTCCTTCTCACGTCCAAGTTGAAAGTGGAATCTCACTGTGGAGCAGGAGGACACATATCCCAAGTAAGAAATACCTTTAAACGTCGCCTGGAAACAGCGGCTGCCCACGTTACCGTTTGCTCACCTCGGCCTCACCAGCATGTGGAACCACGGTTCCCAAACCTGCTGCATATCGCCATCATCCGAGGAGGTCTGGGTATGGGCCCAAGAATCTGTTTGTTTTTTAAAAAATTGATTTATATTTACATTTAATATCAATAGAATTATATAATATGTGACACAATATATTTGGTTCATAGTAACACAATCACAGACTTTTTGTCCTTTTGTGTCTGACTTGCTTCGCTCCACGTTGTCATGTGCTTCAAGACTTCATTTCTTCCTACTGCTGCAAAATATTCCATTGTGTGAATACACCACAGTTTGTTTATCCATTCACCAGCGATGGATACCTAGGCTGTTTCCAGCTTTCGGTGATCACGAATAACGTTGCTATGAACTTTGGTGGGCAGATGTCTGTTTGCGTCACTGCTCTCAGTTCTTCTGGGAATATACCCAGTAGTGGTGTTGCAGGATCTAATGGCAAATCTATATTCAACTTCTTTAGGAACTGCCAAACAGTCCTCCAGAGTTGTACCATTCTACATTTCCACCAGCAGTGGTTAAGTGTTCCTATCTCTCCATATTCTCTCCAACACTTGTAGTTCTCTATCTTTCTACTAGCGGCCATTCTGATAGGTGTGAAATGATATCTCATTGTAGTTTTCAAGATTTATTTATTTGTGTCCCTCCTTGCTGATTGCCTTCACTGTCTGCTTTCTGTGTCCATTTGCTGTGCGTTCTTCTGTGTCTGCTCGTCTTCTCATCTTCTCTTTAGGAGGCATTGGAAACCAATCCCTGGACCTTCTGATGTGGGAGAGAAGCACCCAATCACTTGAGCCACCTCGGCCCCCTAGTTTGTTGGGTCTCTCATTGTCTTTCCTCTGTGTCTGTTCTTTGTTGCATCATCTTATTGCATCAGCTCTCTGTGCAGGCCAGCTCACCTTGAGGCCCAGGGAATTGAACCTGGGACCTCCCAAATGGTTGACAGGAGCCCAGTCACTTGAGCCACATCCACTTCCCTTACTGTAGTTTTGATTTGCATTTCCCTAATCATTAATGATGTTGAGCATTTTTTCACTTTTTTTTTTTTTTGCCATTTGTATTTCTTCTTTGGACAAATGTCTATTCAAGTCTTTTCCTCTTTTTTTAATCATGCTGTTTGTCTTTTTATTGTTGAGTTGTAACATCTCTTTATATATCATGGATATTAAACCCTTATCGGACATGTGATTTCCAAATATTTTCTCCCATTGAGTTGTATGTCTTTTCATCCTTTTGACAAAGTCCTGTGAGGTACAAAAGTGTTTAATTTTGAGGAGGTCCCATTTATCTATTTTTCCTTTTGTTGCGTGTGCTTTAGGTATAAGGTCTGAGAAACCACCATCTACCACAAAATCTTTAAGATGTTTCCCTACGTTTTCTTCTAGTATGTTTATGGATTTTATATTTAGGCCTTTGATCCATTTTGAGTTGATTCTTGTATAGGGAGTGAGATAAGGGTCCTCTTTCATTCTTTTGATTATAGATTTCCAGTTCTCCCAGCACCATTTGTTGAATGGGCTTGGTAGGCTTGTCAAAAACCAGTTGACTGTATAGGTGAGGGTTTATTTCTGAACTCTCAATTCTATTCCACTGATGGATGTGTCTATCTTTATACCAGTACCATGCTGTTTTGACCACTGTAACTTGTAATATGTTTCAAGGTCAGGCAGTGAAATTCCTCCCATGTCGCTCTTCTTTTTTAGAATGCTTTTGGCTATTTATGTGCACTTCCCTTCCAAATGAATTTGGTAATTGCCTTTTCTAATTCTATAAAGTAAGCTGTTGGAACTTTGATTGGTAGTGCATTGAATCTGTAAATCAGTTTGGGCAGGATTGACATCTTCATGATACTTATTCTTCCAATCCATGAACATGGAATGTCTTTCCATTTGTTCAGGTCTTCACTGATTTCTTTTAGCATTGTTTTGCAGTTTTCTGCATATAGGTCCTGTATGTCTATGGTTAAATTAATTCCTAGGTATTTGAATCTTTTTGTTGCTATTGTAAATGGAATATTTCCCCTGATTTCCTCCTCAGATTGTTCAGTACTAGCATAAAAAAATTACTGAATTTGCCTGTTGATCTTATATCCTGTCACTTTGCTGAACTCATTTATTAGCTCAAATAGCTTTGTCACAGACAATTCAGAATTTTCTAAATATAGGATCATGTCATCTGCAAATAGTGAGAGTTTTATTTCCTCTTTTCCTAACTGGGTGCCTTTAATCTTTTTTCCTTGTCTAATTGCCCTAACTAGAACTTCCAGCACAATGTTGAATAACAGTGGTGAGAGTGGGTATCCCTGTCTTGTTCCAATCGTAGAGGGGAAGCTTTCAATCTTTCCCTATTGAGTAAGATGTTGGCTGTGGGTTTTTCATATATGCCATTTATCATATTGAGGAATTTTCCTTCTATTCCTATCTTTTGAAGTGTTTTTATAAAAAAAAGGATGTTGGATTTTATCAAATGCCTTTTCTGCAGCAAGTGAGATAATCATGTGGTTTTTTTCCTTCAATGTGTTAATGTGGTGTATTACATTGATTGATTTTCTTATGTTGAACCAGCCTTGCATACCAGAAAAAAATCCCACTTGGTTGTGATGTATACATCTTTTGATATGCTGTTGGATTCGATGTGCAAGTATTTCAATTAGAATTTTTGCATCTATGTTCATTAGAAAGATTGGACTGTAATTTTCTTGTAGTGTCCTTATCTGGCTTTGGTCTTTAAAAAAAAAAATTTTTATTTTTTATTTCTCTCCCCTTCCCCCTCTCAGTTGTCTGCTCTCTGTGTCCATTCACTGTGTGTTCTTCTGTGTCCGCTTGTATTCTTGTCAGTGGCACTGGGAAACTGCGTCTCTTTTTGGTTGCATCATCTTGCTGTGTCAGCTCTCCATGTGTGTGGCACCACTCCTGGGCAGGCTGCATTTTTTTGCGTGGGGTGGCTCTCCTTACAGGGTGCATTTTTGCACGTGGGGCTCCCTACACAGGGGACACCCCTGCATGGCATGGCACTCCTTGCACACATCAGCAATGCACGTGGGTCAGCGCACCACACGGGTCAGGAGGCCCTGGGTTTGAACCTTGGACCTCCCATGTGGTAGGCAGATGCTCTATCAGTTGAGTCAAATCCATTTCCCTCTGGCTTTGGTCTTAGGGTGATGTTGGCGTCATAAAATATGTTGGGTAATTTTCCCTCCTCTTCAATTTTCTGGAAGAGTTTAAATAGGATTGGTGTTCATTTTTTCCCAAATGTTTGGTAGGATTCATTTGTGAAGCCATCTGCCTGTGGACTCTTCTTTGCTGGGAGATTTTTGATGAGTGAGTCAATCTCTTTAAATGTGATTGGTTTGTTAAGTTCTTGTATTTCTTGTAGTGTCACTCAGGTTGTTTGTGCATTTCTAGGAATTTGTCCATTTCATCTATGTTGTCTAGTTTGTTGGCATACAGTTTCTTCATAATATCCTCTTTTTTTTTTTTAAAGATTTATTTTTATTTATTTAATTCCCCTCCCCTCCCCCGGTTGTCTGTTTTTCTGTGTCTTTTTTTTTGCTGCGTCTTGTTTCTTTGTCCGCTTCTGTTGTCGTCAGCGGCACGGGAAGTGTGGGCGGCGCCATTCCTCGGCAGGCTGCTCCCTCCTTCGCGCTGGGCGGCTCTCCTTATGGGTGCACTCCTTGCGCGTGGGGCTCCCCTACGCGGGGGACACCCCTGTGTAGCACGGCACTCCTTGCGCTCATCAGCACTGCGCATGGGCCAGCTCCACACGGGTCAAGGAGGCCCGGGGCTTGAACTGCGGACCTCCCATGTGGTAGACGGACGCCCTAACCACTGGGCCAAAGTCCGTTTCCCCATAATATCCTCTTACGATCTTTTTTATTTCTGTAAGGTCAGTCATAACTTCCCCCCTTTCATTTCTTATTGTATTTATTTGCATCTTCTCTCTTTTTTCTTTGTTCATCTAGTTAGGGGTTTGTGAATTTTATTTATCTTCTCCAAGAACAAGCTTTTGGTTTTGTTGATTTTTCTATTGTTTTTTTTTTGCTCTCAATTTCATTTATTTCTGCTCTAATCTTTCTTTTCTTCTGCTTGCTTTGGGGTTGGTTGGCTGTTCTTTTTCTTATTTCTCTAGTTGTTCAGTTAGATCTTTGAGTTTAGCTCTTTCTTCTTTTTCAATACAGGTGTTTAGGGCTATAAATTTCCCTCTCTGGACTGCCTTCACTGTATTCCATAAGTTTTGATAAGCTGTATTCTCATTTTCATTTGTCTCAATATATTTACTCATTTTACTTGCAATTTCATTTTTGATCCACTGATTCTTTAGGAGTATGTTACTTAGCCTCCACACATTTGTGTTTTTACCTTTTTCTATTATTTATTTCCAGTTTCATTCCATTATGATCTGAGAAGGTGCTTTGTATAATTTCAATCTTTTTATATTTATTGAAAGCTGCATTGTGCCCAAATAGATGGTCTATCCTGGAGAAAGATCCATGGGCACTTGAGAAGAATGTATAATCTGTTGAGTTTGGATGCAAAGTTCTGTATATGTCTATTAGGTCTAAGTCGGTTATCATATTGTTCAAGTTCTCTGTTTCCTTGTTGATCTTCTGTCTAGCTGTTCTATCTAATGATGTGAGTGGTGTGTTGAAGACTCCACCTTTTATTGTAGAGATGTCTATTTTTCCCATCAGTTTTGCCAGAGTTTGTCTCATGTATTTTGGGGCACCCTGGTTAGGTGTATAGATATTGATTCTCTTTTATCTTCCTGGTGGCTTGTCCCTTTTATTAACATATAATGGACTTCTGTCTCTCTTATAACTTTTTTGCATTTAAAGTCTATTTTGTCTGATATTAGTGTAGAAACCCCAGCTCTTTTTTGGTTATTATTTTTGTGGAGTATCTTTTTACCATCTTTCAGTTTCACTCAGTTTGTATCCCTGGGTCTAAGGTGAGTCTCTTGTAAACAGCATATGGATGGCTCATGTTTTTTTACTCACTCTGTCAGCCTGTATCTTTTTATTGGGGAGATTAATCCATTTACATTCAATGATATTACTGTAAATGCATTATTTACTTCCATCATTTTATTCTTTGGTTTTCATATGTCATATCGTATTTTTGTCTTCTTTTTATTCTTTTGGTTATCCTTCCAGCTATTCTTTCTTCTATACTCTCCTCCTCCAGGCCTCTCCTGTCATTTTCTTTCAGACATTAAGGCTTCCTTTATTATTTCCTGCAAAGATGGATTCTTTTTTATGAACTCTCTTGATTTCTGTTTGTTTATGAATATTTTATACTGATTCACATTTGAAGGACAATTTTTCTGCATAAAGAATTCTCAGCTGGCAGTTTTTCTCTTCCGGTATCCTAATTGTATCACACCATCATCTTCTTACCTCCACACTACATCTTACTGGGCTTCCCTTGTATGTGATGGTTTGCTTCTCCCTTACTGCTCTCAGGATTTTCTCTTTGTCTTTGACATTTGATATTCTGAGTAGTATATGTCTTAGAGTAGGTCTATTCAGATTTTTTTTGATTGGGTTTATTCTGATGTGCTTCTTGGGCATGTAAATTCATTTCTTTCACGAGATTTGTGTATTTTTTGCTCTTATTTTCTCAAACTCTTTCTGTCCCTTTTCCCTTCTCTTCTTCTGGAACTCCCATGACATGCATGTTGTTGTGTTTTATGTTGTCTTTCAACTCTCTGAGCCCTGGCTCAAATTTTTCCCATTCTTTTCTCTCTTCAATTTCAGCTGTTCTGTCTTCTGTTTTACTTATTCTTTCTTCATTCATTTTGAGTGTGCTGTTGTATGCTTCTACTGTGTTTTTTATCTCACCTACTGTGTCTTTCATTTCCATGAGCTGTTACTTTTCTAGTCAAGATTTCATATTTTTCTTTGTGCTCGCTCAATGTCTTCTTGATATTGTTTATCTCTTTAGCCATATTGTCTTTCTTTAAAAAAAAAGATTTATTATTTATTTGTCTCCCCATCCCCCCTGTTGTCAGCTCTCTGTGTCCATTCGCTGTGTGTTCTTCTGCTTCCGCTTGCATTATCTGGCAGCACTGGGAAACTGCATCTCTTTTTGTTGTATCATCTTGCTGCATCAGCTCTACATGTGTGCGGTGCCACCTCTGGGCAGGCTGCGCTTTTTTCACACAGGACAGCTCTTCTTGCAGAGTGCACTCCTTGCGCGTGGGGCACCGCTATGCGGGAGCACCCCTGCATGGCATGGCACTCCTTGAGCACACCAGCACTGTGTGTGGGCCAGCTCACCACGTGGGTCAGGAGGCCCTGGAGATCAAGCCCTGGACCTTCCATATAGTAGATGGAGGCTCTATCAGTTGAACCATGTCTGCTTCCCCCATATTGTCTTTCAACTCACTAATTTGATTTTCGAAATTTGTGTGCATCTAGTTAATTAGTTCTCTCAAATCTTGCATCTCTTCTGGGGCTTTGATATATTTCTTTTCTTGGGCATGTCTTGCATTTTCTTAGTATGGCTCCATTTTTTGCTGATGTCTAGGCATCTGATTACCATGTAATTTACTCAGATGCTCAATTTCTTGAGGCTGTGTGTTACTACTACTCTTTGATTCTTGGTTCAACCTGGAGCATTAGGATTGTCCCTGCTAATTGCTCAAAACTGGGCTCTGCACCCAGTAATTGGTTGCAGACGTGCTTCCTAGGGCCTTGGGGAAGGAGGCTTTCAAGGCCAGAAAAAGGCTCTCTTACTTATTTTTAATTTTCTCATGACACTTCCTTGGTCTGCCAGCAGATGGTGCTCTTTGCAGCCCCCTGAGTTCAATGCCTGGTGGGAGAGTATTTGTTGCAACAGGGACCAGATCAATGTGATAGAGGCTCCTGCCTGGAGGCTAAGAGCCTTGTAATTTGAACTTTCTCAGAGACAGTTGTCCAGCCTTCTCTGGCAGCCGGCTCTCTCTTCCTTGGTTGTAAATACTTCCACTCCCCTTTGAATTCTCAACAATCAGTCCTGGTTAGTAGAGATAGACTTGCCAGCTCCCAAGGCTAACGATGGTGCCTCCCCACCTGGCCCGGAAGGGCTCCTGGGACACAGCAGACCAACTCTGCGGGTCAGCAGTTGAGTTAGCCTTAGGCTCTGTCCCCTCTTGCCCCTTTCCTGGGGTGGTTGATCCCTGGAGCTCCCTTTGTCCGTAGCTGCAGGCCCAGAGTCCTTAGAATTCTGAAGTGTCTCTAGTGTGGGGGAGGGTGCCAGTAGCAGCAGTCTCTGGTTTCCAGTCACAGTTCTGTCCCCTCCTTTGTCCCTCTCTATTCTGGGCAGTGTTCAGCCTTCGCCTGGTGTTCTAAACCCTAGAAGATCTTCTTGTAGGCTGTTTCAACCTGCGCTCTAGTTATTTTAATGGAAGAGAAGAAAGTCCTGTGTTTTTCTAGTCTGCCATCTTCCTGGAAGTCCCAAATCTGGATTTTTATAAATTACTTTAGAGCTGTGTTTGGGAACCAGTGGTGGGGGTTACAATGGAATTTTTATATTATTCTAAGGTAGTTATGAGTTAATTGTGCCTGTTTCTGAAAGTTTCTTGAATACACTGCTTAGCCCAGGGCCTGGCACCTAGGAAATGTCCATAAAATGAGTAAATGAGTTGACTTGTCACATTAGCCCCCTTGCTTCATCGTCTACCTCTTCCCTCACCTCAGTAGCTACATAACCTGGAGTCTGGGCATCAGCCCTGTATTAGCTCTTATTGCTGCAAGACAAATTGCCACAAACTTAGCCCCAAAATAATACCCATTTGTTACCTCACAGTTCCACGAATCACAAGTCTGGGCAGAGGATGGCTGAACTCTAGTTAAGGTCTCACAAGACCAGGTCAAGGTGCCAGGTGGGCTGGGCTCTTATCTGCAGGCTCTGGGGAAGAGTCTGCTTCCAAACTCACTCCCGTTGTTGGCGGAACCCAGTCCCTCGGAGTGTGGGTCTGAGGTCCCGTGTCCTTGCTGGCTGCCAGCCAGCCGCCATCTTGGCTCCTCCAGCCGCCATCTTGGCTCCTGGAGTGCCTCCTGCCTCGTGCTTTCCAGGTGCACTGCTACCCGCAGACTGCAGGCTGAGTTTCTCTCTGCCTTCTTCTGCTACAGCCCTTTGACTCCAGCCAGAGAAAGCTCTCTGCATGTAAATGTTCATGAGATTAGAGGTGGCCTGCCTGGATAATTCAGCATAATCTCCCTAATTTAGTTACATTTGCAGCATTCCTACTGCAATGTATGTAACACATTCACAGATTCTAGGGATTAGGGTGTGGCCATTTTTGGGGAGGTGAACCTGCCTATCACGAGCTCTATATATCTTTTTTTTTAAAGATTTATTTTTCTTTATTTCTCTCTCCTTTCCCCTCCCCCCATTATCTGCTCTCTGTGTCCATTCGCTGTGTGTTCTTCTGTGTCCGCTTGTATTCTTGTCCACAGCACCCGGAATCTGTCTTTTTTTGTTGTGTCATCTTGCTGAGTCAGCTCTCCGTATGTGTGGCACCACTCCTGGGAAGGCTGTGCTTTTTTCGCGCTGGGCGGCTCTCCTTATGGGGCGCACCGCTTGCGCATGGAGCTCCTCTACATGGCGGACAACGGCATTTCTTGTGCACATCAGCACTGCGCATGGGCCAGCTCACCACACAGGGTCAGGAGGCCCTGGGTTTGAACCCTGGATCCCCCATGTGGTAGGCAGATGCTCTATCAATAGAGCTACAACCGCTGCCCCCTATATATCTTCAAGCCAATGAAAATTCTCATGTCTCTCTGCAGAGAGCAACTTACTGGCCTGCTGTTGCCACTAGATGCCCTGAATTACTTGGGGCAGGGAGGAGGAGAAGATGGCCTGTCAACAGTGTCTAACCAAAGGTGTCCAATACTTCTCCAAGGAGCCCACCTCAGGGCGAGCCATGGGGGTGAATTAGAGAAGGGGCACAGAAGAAAACCTTGCAAAAGAAAAGCAAGGGAAGGAGGAGGCTGTCCTGAGCAGGGTGCTGCTCTCAGGGCAAGTTCAGAGGAGAAATGCACAGAAGTGGTCCCACCAAGAAAAGAGGGGAGTAGATGGGAAGAAACACGGGAGACCTCCAAGGGCCAGGTATCAGTAAGTACCTTGAAGGAAGGGTGCACGAGAGTCTGTTTCTTAGGATATGTTGCTGAACACATAAGAGAAATTGAGAGCAAACGATGTATCCAAAGATGGCTTCCTAGTCATTTTCACAGCAATAAAAATGTAGTATCTCCTCACGATTCCCTACACCCTGCATATAATGTAATTCAAAGAAATTCAAATCTTGTATTCAGACTCTTGAGAAAATACCACAAAACTGGACACTAAATAGAGACAAACTTTGTTTGAACAATGAGTACAATGTCTAAAGAAAAGTTCGAATTTTCTGACCTGGTAGCTAGTTTCCAAAGAAATTGGTTTCCAAAGTTGGTTTCCGAAGAAAAGTTGGTTGGGTGAGCCTATATCACGAATTCCCTATCAAAAGAAGATTGTCGAGTTCCCAGTTGCTAAACTTTTCCCCTCCCCCAGCCCCTTCTTCTCATATGCAAGAGATCTGGCCTCCTGGAGCGCGTCCATACCTTCCAGAGGATTCAGGGTCCCATGGAAGTTTATTCTTATTTTCTCTCTCCTTGGATGACAATCTCCCCCTCTGCGTTGGTGCTAACAGCTCCATGGGAATGACCGACTTGTCCAGCTGTGGTCACTCTACTGAGCTGCAGACCTTCATATTCAACTGCTGCTCGACCTGCGCACCAGGGCGCTTCGTCCGGAAAGAGCCAGAGAAACATCTTAGACCAACTGATGACACGCTCCACTTTAGTGTTTTGGTTTTTAAATATATATATTTTTTATTACAGAAGTCGTGAATTTACAAAACAATCAGGTACCTGTGTAGAATTCCCATACAACCCCCCACCACCAACACACCATGCCGATGTGGAACATTCGTTATGGATTATGGGATAAGATCATCAGACTACTACCGCTAACCACGGCCCAGAGCACACAGGCCCACTTTAAAAGGCGAGCCGGGAGGTAAAGCACTCTGGAGTCACAGAAAGTAGTTTTACACCCAAAGAAGGACCGCTCAGCAGGTGGTCTCATTCTCTGGGGAGAGGAGCCGAATGTTTTTGGTTTTCCCCCTTTCTTACCCTCTGATTGATAAAAGGCCACAGAATCATGGAAGGGAGTTCTGCTTTAACGGGCAGAAGCAGGGCAAAGAGTCCCATTTTCAGATGCAGAAAGCCCAAGGGAGCTTCTCTGTGGTTCAACAAAAGTCCCAGAAGTTGCCCAAGGCTTGCGGGAGCACAGAGAGGAACAGAGGAAGCTGGATGCCTGACCTAGGCTTGAGCTGTGGGCCGCTGCGAAGGGCCTTTCCCCTTTCCTTTCCTTTCCTCGGAGCTTAGGGGAGCGTTTCGTGTTGTTGTGTGTCTTAGGAGGTAAACAGGTCCTTGTTGGTTCGTATAAGCTCCCTAGTCGATATGGTTGATGCGAGGGAGCAGGTAGGGAAACTGAGAGTGGGGCAAGCATCTGGAAAGACAGATTTGGCCAAAGCAGGCATTTGTTCTCACAGCTTCAAGCCTCAAATTACTGAGTAGGTTAATTTTCTGGGGGGTATTAGACTGGGTTGCATTTCAAAACCAGAGTTCATTAAATTTGCACTGCAGCTGATTATCTTCCATTAAGGAGCACATCTCCATGTTTCATTATCCGGTAATGTACGTGTATTGACACCGCCTTAGTTTCAATGCTAAAAATGCAAATATAGGAGCTTCCTATTGATTTCAGTCAATTTCACCGAGCAGCCTAAACCCCTGTTTTATTTTAAATCTCCATACCAGTTTCTGGAAAAATTAGCACGCCTGTCAGAATCTGCAAAGAGACACACGTCCAGAAAATCATCCATGGGTTAAATTCTATGCGCCCTACACAAAATGAATAAAAAATAATTTAGTGAATAAAACTGCTTTAAACAAAGTTTCTGTCTTAGGAGTAAATGCACAATTCAATAAGCTTTGAGGACAATTTCACTTACAAATCTATTTGAAAACTGTTTTTTTTTTTTCTTCCTTTCTTCAAATACCAACATATCTACCCAGGATTTTGAAGCTATCTTCTAGTTGATAACCAAGTGGTGATGCATCAAATCACAGAATCTGAGCCATGGAAAAACCCATCTCTCTATAATACAAAGGAATTTGAGGAGGACGAGGAAATAATCCTAGGAAACACCAAGTTAGCTTTGTAGAACTGAAAAGCTCTCCCACTCGGCCCTGGCTTTTGGTGGTAAAGTGGCTTTCCTCTCTAAGGCAAAAAAGTATTTCAAAGGAAGAGTTCACAACTTCTAATTTTTTTTCACTTCTCACTTGCAAGAGACCAGAATTCAGTGATGCTAGGGCCCCCTAGTTTGTCATCCTATGCCAAGCAATATACACTTATTTTCCTGAGGGCTGTATGGAGATAATATTGGGATATTAAATGTAAGTCCCCTGTAACTACAAAGAAAGAGCAACTAAAGAGACAATGATAATTAAATGCAGTAGATGATTCTGGAAGGGATCTAGCAAGGCAAGAGAGGAGAAAAGGCACAAAGGGACATTACTGAACATATGAAAAATTAGAATATAGATTGTAAGCTTCACATCAAAGTTTAAAGTCCTGAACTTGATAACTGCACTTAAGATGGTTACATAAGTAAATATTTTTCTTAGGAAATGTACATGGTAGCATTGAGTATTGAAGGAACACAATGTATACAAGCTACACTCAAGTGTTCAGAGAATGGACTGATAGATATTAGATGATAGATGGATGGATGGATGGAAGTTAAGAGAATTTAACCATATGGCAAACCTAGAAAAAAGGCTACATTTGAAGGATCTGGGTATCTGGGAGGGAGTGTTGGGGTATCTTGGGGTTCTCTGTATGTAGTTTTTGTTATTTTTATAACCGTCCTGTAAGTTTGAAAGTATTTCAAAATAAAACAAAGCCTAAAGACAGGCTGTTACAGCCTTGGGATTTGATCCTGGGTATTCCTATGATCCATATCTCATAGCCAGAGACTGAAGAAGGGACTAGAAAATCATGTTCTAGCCTTTTGAAGCAAATGTGCCACTAAAATACCTTTCTGTGAGCCTGGAGTTTCACCAGGAAAAGCCATATTCAATGAGGATATGGGAATGCAAGTTTCAGAGGCCAAGCAGGATGTAGGTTGGGAATCCCTGCAGACAAGATAATTACCAAATGCCAGAGCCCAGGCAGACTGGAAAAACAACACAAGGTCAACTCAATAGAAGTCAATACCATAGGAACCTAACAATACAACTTTTACAGTGCCCAGGCCCAGATTCAGCAGAGCGATGGTTCTCAGCCCTGGCCAGCAGTAGGCTTTAAAACAAATCTAATGCCCAGGCCCACTCTATACCATGTGAATCAAAATTGGGGGGGCGGGGGGCATGAGTATCATACTTGAAACCACCCCAGGTAACTCTAATTTACACTCAGAGTTGAGACAAACTAAGCTAAAGATTTCTTGAATATTTCCAGTTGGCGCAGGTAGTGGCCTCATATCGTCCACAGCAAGAACTCAATCCCAGGTAAGGACAGGTAAGGGGTCATACCTGGCTAGGAAGGGGACGGGGAGGAGGCCAGAGAACGCAGGTCTCGAGCTGGCTGCCTGGACAGCTGTAACTAGCCTGTTACAAAACACGCCTGTGGGTCTCTGAATAAGGAAGAGGACCTGATGGTCAGGCTGTGTCGTCACATTGCTACGACACATTCCTGGGTCTAGGCAGTTCCTTCAGTGTTAGGGGGGCTCATTGTTGGCGCCACTCCCTCAGTGCCAAGACTATCAGTGGGGGACATGGAGATGCACCCCCCAAGGCCCTGCCACCTCTGAAGCCCTGTGTGTGCGTAGGCTCTATCTTCCTGAAGTGTCCACATTCTCCCTTCATCTTTCCCTGTCCTCAGAGATGTTCTTCAGGCCATATCCACATCTACACGGAAGAGAAAGTGAGCACACATGCAATATGTTTCTCCCAAAAGGGTTTTTGAGCCTTGTACCGAAATCTTGCCATCTTCTTCCTTGTCTGGTTATGAATACGTTGAAAAGCAATCAGGCCTATCCAAGGCATCTTGGAGAAGTTAGTCCCAAGAAGAGACATACAATATGCTGGTCAGTTTCAAAGTACTTAGCAGATGTCACGACTCATTGTATCTTCTAACAGCAAACACAGTCAATCCCCAGGTAACTTCTCTGTTTCTATAGAAATCTTCTAGGATTACTGGATTGCAAGTACTTTCCCACATAAGCCATCCTCTCTATCACTGTTGCATATTGCTACATCTTTTGAGCATCATTTTGGATTAAACTGGAAACCATCATCTGTTTTGAGGGCTGATGTCAGCAACATCTAGGCTAGTTGTATATCAGATCCACTAGCGGGATCCTTCTGGCTGAAACAGTCTTCCCCAAATTGACCATTATAGTCAAGAAACCAGCACTCATGGAACGATTTGCCTTTGACTATCACATTCTCTTCCATCTTCCTCTTTGCATTTACTCTCCCAAAACCTTGGAAGTTGTCCCTGTTACACCCCGAGACACCCAGAACACAAAACTTAGCTCCTTCTCCAATTTTTAAAATAAATCCAGTCAAAGCAAATATCTGACATTTGGTTTTTCTTTACAGATCGGTACTGGAGGTGTGTGATTTTGCAGGAAAGATTCTCAGCGCAGCTCACACAGCCTCTGAATCTTGTTCTGTCTTTCTTTCCTGCTGTTCACCATGCCGAGATATTCAATTAAATCTTCTGAAAACCATGTTCTCAAAGGAACCATAATGAAAATGTGGCATCTCCCTCGTATCACTTATAACCGAAAACCTTTACAAATCAATGGTTGTTGAAATGTTCACTGGGAACAAGGGCTTTCAAATTAGGTTATTTTTTTTCTTTCTTTCTTCTTAAAAATTCCAGTTTCTCATGACCCAAGGCCCAGGGCACCCCAAATACGTACTCAGTCCCTGATTTTCATGGCACTGGCAAAAGAACGACAGTTTTGGAGCCATTTCCTGGGAATGGCTTCCCTGGAAAGTGGAAGCATTTTTGGCAAAGGTTTTTTTTTTTCCCTCTTAAGCTTTTTATTTTGAAATAATGTATAAGACATTTGCAAAAATAATATAATATTGGTACAAAGAACTCCAATACACCCCCCAAGATATACTAGTTTTAACCTTTTGCCACATTTGCGGTGTCATTTTATCTCTTTCCATCTGTCTAACTCTAACATCTATTTTCTGAACACTTCAAAGTAGGTTGTACACATCATGTCCCTTGAACACATACATGTACATGGACATTTCTTAAGAACAAAGATATTCACTTATGTAATCACCTGAAGTACAGTTACTGAGTTTAAGAAATTTAACATTGATATAAGACTTACAGTCTACATTCCATTTTTTTTTTCCATATTTATTAAAGCCTTTTGTGATATCTGCTCGGGAATTTTGGCTCTGCTATATCTTATGAGTTGGCTCTTCACCTACGTCCCCAGCAGAGGACAGAAACCTTAATAATGAGTGCTTTACAATTCCCACAGCCTGCAATATTCTGCATAGCCATTCCGGTGGACTGACCATTTTATACTTCTGCCATATAATAACTCCTCTCACAAGCACAACTTGAAGCAGGTCATGAAGAGCTGACATCATGTGGTGAACTTTCAGGAAAGGGTCGAGTCTTGCTCTATAAGGTTAGCCAGTTGGAGATACTGATATTATGACTCAAGCAGTGCCAGATTGAGGGTGTTAAAACTCAAATATGTAGTGCGATAGCGTCAAAATGTGGGGTAACAAGTTACAAATGCTGTCTGAAACGAAGAGAGATCCTGGTCTGTGATTATTTTATTACATTTGGAACTTCAATTTCTTTCTAAAAAAGCCATAGTTCCAAAGCACACACTTCTCAGTAAATGTCCTGATGGGTGGCTCTTAGCACGCGCATCAAGTTAAGCTGCCCTCTGTGGGCACTTTGAAGACGCCACACTTACTGCTACCTTACTGTGCAACTGGAAGAGGCCTTCGTTTTTAAGTGATTCCAAAGAATGAACTCATTGTAGAAGACGGTTTCTCAGGGAGCTCATACTTAGCAAACTGGGAGAATTTTGAGGCCAGTTTAGTTAATTATTTTATAACCCTTAAAACTCCTGACAACATGATGTCAGAGAAAAAGCATAAACCTTTGGACAATTTGGAATTCAAAACAAGGGTAGGGGAACTGGCACTTGCTTCAAGTTTGTAGGACTGCAGATTTTCTTTTTGGCATTAGCATCATGCATTCCTAAGTTAAGTGATGGTGAAAGACGGGAAGGCTAACCTTTCCAGCGGGCCTTCATGGTGATTGGAGGTCATTCGGCGCAGTCAGGAGGAATGCTTCCTAATTTTGCTTATTTCTTAAGAATAAAGCCTGATCAAACAACTTTATAAAATTCTATTTTAAAAATTATGCCCTTTGGATCGTAGAAATAAGGATGATTTTCCTCCTAGCTTTTCACCTCTTGGTACTGTCAAAATATTCTGTAATAAGTGTGGGCTGGTTTTATCATCTTTAAATTGTCTTTTTAAATATATATATTGAAAAACCTTAGAGTTCTTATGAGACAAATTAGAATATCTCTTGCATATCATCAGAGGCTAAAATAGATGTAAGTGAGTAGATAATTTTAGACGTTTTGCAAATTGTCCTAACCCAATTTAGTCATTCACAAGTAGCCTCCTGAAGCTAGAAACTGTGGTGTGCAGGTAAATGTTTTAAGACCACCTTTCCCAGGGGGGGGGGGGGGGGGAAATGCCCTGATTTGTAGCATTTGTCCATTTGCATGACTGATTTCAAGCTAGCAACGTGACGTTGCTGGGCACGGCCTTGGGAAGAGACACATGGTCAACCCTCAGGAGCTGCAACCCCAGCACATCCCCGGGCCACCGGGCAGGCAATACGTGCGCACACCAGGAGGGTGTGCTCCAAGGGAAGCAAAGCTCAGCCCGATTCCACTACTACTGATTGGCAAACGGGCACAAGCGCCTTGTAGGCACTCTATCAGTCACTCTCTGCAGAAGACTCATCCGGGGCACATATTCCACAGTCCTAGCTGCAGAATTCAGTTGATTTTATAATGGATATTGGGTAACAGCATCAGAGCCAAACAAAAGCTCTTCCAAGGAATACAAGCTCCTGGGCTCACTGCACTCTTAAACCCTGTTTGTGCTACGGCAGAGGTGCCTGTACGATATTTTTAGCCCATCCATTCACCTTCCACACCGCTTGTCTCAGCAATGAAGAATTATTTCTTTTCTTTTTTTTTTAAGATTTATTTATTTATTTATTTCTCTCTCCTACCCTCCCACCCCGGTTGTCTGTTCTCTGTGTCTATTTGCTGCGTCTTCTTTGTCCGCTTCTGTTGTTGTCAGCGGCACAGGAATCTGTGTTTCTCTTTGTTGCGTCATCTTGTTGTGTCAGTTCTCCGTGTGTGCGGCGCCATTCCTGGGCAGGCTGCACTTTCTTTCACGCGGGGCGGCTCTCCTTACGGGGCACACTCCTTGTGCGTAGGGCTCCCCTACGCGGGGAGCACCCCTGCGTGGCAGGGCACTCCTTGCGCACATCAGCACTGCGCATGGGCCAGCTCCACACGGGTCAAGGAGGCCCGGGTTTGAACCGCAGACCTCCCATGTAGTAGATGGATGCACTGGGCCAAGTCCACCGCCCAAGAATTATTTCTAACATCTCCTGTACTGATGGAGACACCCAACACATCTTTACCTTGAAGGGGCTGGATTGCCGACTGGAGTACTGCAAATGCTAATTAAATACCCTGGGGGCAGGTATTTCTGATCACTTACTAACCGCTCCCTTATAGATGAAAACTAACTTCGGGAAGTGGACTTGGCCCAATGGATAGGGCGCCCACCTACCACATGGGAGGTCCGCAGTTCAAACCCCGGGCCTCCTTGGCCCCTGTGGAGCTGGCCCATGTGCAGTGCTAACGTGTGCAAGGAGTGCCTTGCCACACAGGGGTGTCTCCGCATAGGGGAGCCCCACGCGCAAGGAGTGCGCCCCGTAAGGAGAGTCGCCCAGAGTAAGGGAAAGTGCAGCCTGCCCAGGAATGGCACCGCACGCATGGAGAGCTGACACAGCAAGATGATGCAACAAAAAGAAACACAGATTCCAGGTGCCACTGACAAGAATACAAGCGGTCACAGAAGAACATACAGCGAATGGACGCAGAGAGCAGACAACTTGGGGGGAGGGATGGGGAAAGAAATAAAAAAAATAAATCTTAAAATAAAAAACACTAACGTCTGTACACATCATAGGTTATGCATTCTAAACAAGTGTGGCCCTAGACCTGAGCAAAGCTGGGTGCCAGCTGGCCCCCCACATTCCCAGGCTCTGCCAGCTGGGAGGCACGGCTTCCCCCCCACGCTGGGTCTGCCTGGCTTGGGAAGGGAGGGACTGAAGCGCGGACGCCTTCCGGCCCACAGATGGGCCTGGGGGCCGTGCCCGCCTAGTCTCTCAGCGGCCAGACTTGCCTGTAGGTCAAGGCTCCAGTGTTGGAAGTCGATTCCAACAGGCTTGGGTAAGTACTGCTAGGGGCACAGTGCCAGGGAGTAGTGGAAGACGCCAGAAGAGAGGCGAGCGGCTCGTGCAATGCCTTGGCTTGAACCTTTGAGGACTTGACATTCCCACGACTCACTTCACGGTATCGTGGCCAATCTCCCACTCCTACTAGTTGTGGCACCCGGGGCAAATGACCTAATCCTTGAGGTAGAACAGCGAGTGTTATCCCCCTACCCCAAGGCGAGGGAGATGCCATTAAATGAGCAGTTAATGACTAGCAGCCTGTGACATGACACTGTACATCGCAGGCTACTCACACTGTCGGTATTATTGTTCATCTTGACTACTGTGGTATCAGGTTAAAGATCAGCCAATTCCACCTTGACAGGAAGCTCTTCGAGGACATGATAGTATGCTCTATATCCCTAAACTCTCCTGCTCCCCGTGTCCCCTGTCCTAACGTTAATTCTTAACCCACTGCTTGGATTGATTTTTTGTCAATCTATCAGTGATTGAGCTGCTGCTTTTTAAAACCTTGCACTGATTTGCAGGTTTGAGGCATACAGGGAAGCTCTGAGCAGGAATGAGAAGAAAAGCGTTGTCACCATTTTTACCCATTAAAAAAGAAAAGCTAAGAAGAGCTCATCAATGAGGCTGGAAAACGGGATCTAGATTTGACAGTCTTAGATTGTCATTTTTATTTCTGCTAGACTCTCATGCCTCCTACTGTTTTAACCTAGTTTTTAAAATTTATTTTACACACTCCAGCAGCATCCCGCCTGTCATGAGTAGTTTTTATGCCGTGATACATCGCACGCCAATAGATTTGTTGCCGCGGAGAACATTTTCAGGGGATAACGTGATTTAACGATCAAGCCTTCGCAAGTAAATACGTAAGCGCAAACATATAATCTATAGACACCCTCGTGTTCACAAAGATTTTTCAATTCCTAAAACGTGGCCCAAATCACAGGACTCGCTCCTTGTTCTTTTGGCTGGGCGCGTCCCCTCTGATGCCCCCTCGAGGGCGTGCTAAAGCAGGCCGTGGGGTCCGGCGGGCAGGCTGGTGACGACAGTGCCCGCCCGGTCGGCGTGAGCCTGAGGGCCTGGGGGGCAAGGAGGTGGGCGAGGACCCCACACAGGGCCCCGACGGCCAGCGAGGGGCAGAAGGGCCCCTCCCTGCTTGCTCTGCCCGTTACGAGCAGGGCTGCAGCCCCGCAGGGGCCCCTCTTTCCAGGCACGACGTCCCCGAGGGCCAGCCCCGCCAGGGCTCTGGAGCCTGCCGATGCAGCTGGCCTTGGCAGCCTCTGCTGCCGGGGCCCTTTTGGGGTGCCTGCCCACGGGTGTGAGGCCCTGAGTCAGCAGAGATGGCTTTTCATCCCAGGAAAATAGTAGGGTCTCAGGACTGAGAGGCAGCTGTCAGTCTAACTCCTATGTTAAGTCAGAAAAGGTGATGCCCATGGCCGAAAAATATCAAAGAAGGGTGAGGAGGGAGCTGGTGGGGATGTTCAGAGGTCAGCGCCGCCAGGGGCAGGCACTGAGCCCGCACAATTCTGGGTAGGGATTGAACAGACAAGCCTGGAGAGGTTGCAGAGGGCACTTGTACCTGGAAGCATCCAGAATCTACAGCCTCTGCCCGGCGGAGGGAGGGACAGGGTAAGAAGGCAGGGTGAGTGCACACTTAGAAAAATTAAAAAAAAAAAAAAAGATTGCTAATTGTCTTTCCTATGGAACTAGTATTTTTTTTTTTTAAGATTTATTTTATTTATTTCTCTCCCCTTCCCCTGTTGTCTACTCTCTTATGTCCGTTCACTGTGTGTTCTGTGTCCACTTGCACCCTTGGTGGCACCGGGAAACTGTGTCTCTTTTTGTTGCACCATCTTACTGCGTCAGCTCTCTGTGTGCACGGCGCCACTCCTGGACGGGCTGTGCTTTTTTCACACAGGGCGGCTCTCCTTACGGGTGCACCCCTTGCACGTGGGGCACCCCATGCATGGGACACCCCTGCAGGACAGGGCACTCCTTGTGTACTGCAGCACTGCGCATGGGCCAGCTCACCACACGGGTCAGGAGGCCTGACCCTGGGTTTGAACCCTGGGCCCTCCATATGGTAGGCGGATGCTCTATCTGTCGAGCCACATCTGCTTCCCTTACTTGGAAATTGACCTCTCCACCTGAAGCTCCAGGGAGCTGTGCTCCTGTCAGTGCCCTGGGCAGGTTCAAGAACGCTTTGCAGAGGCTTCAACGCCCGACAAAGGGATCCCTGCCCTAAGCCCAAGCAAAGTGAGCTCATGTTTGGAGGTAAGGATACCCTTCTCCAGAGTAGCCCAACTGAAAAAAAATAGAGCAACCAGAGCTGCAGAAATAAAGATAAATAGAAGGGTTAAACTGGCGTTTTCCAAAGGAGAGCACTGTCTTTTGTTTCCCTCTTAAATGAAACGCCTTGATCACCTCTTGGGAAGGGTGAGCAGGGGTCGAAGGTGAAGCACAGAGAGCTTGGGGTTGCGGCAGAGAGGAAAGCGGACTGGGAGGGGGGCGGGAGTTCTGACGCAGTAGCAAGGGCCGGTGGCCTTCCAGGAGGCCAGTGGGGACCATTTCTTGGCCTCTTTCTCCTCCTACCTTTAGCAAAGTTTACCCTCACCAGAGGAAAAGAGATAAAATATATATATCTAAGTGGGCCCTAAGCAGTAGTAGCGAATTATGTGCTAAAATGCCGATTCTCAGGGAGTTCAGAGAAAAGGTTAGAGAGGTTGGGGAAGCCCTTGTGAAGATGGGCTTGAGGAAAGAATGAAGGGAACAGAGTGAGGAAGGGCAAGGAGAAGGGCTTGCAGGTGGAATATTGTGGGGGCGTCACTACCCACCTGCTTGCAGTGGACCATAGAGAATTGTGGGGAAGGAAGAGGCTCCAGATGGTAGGGCGGCTTGACGTTCAAGCAGAAGAAAAGTCCATTTGCCTCTGAATTGCTTTGGGAAGCTGACAGCTCTGCAGAGGGAAGCAAGGCAGAGTGATAACTAGCTAGTCTGCCCCCAACCTGGGATATTTACTCTGTTGCTGTGCGTTTCGAAAGTACTTAGGGACCAGAGATGGGTATTTCCTTGCAAGAGCAGCTCTAAAAGATGAGCAGAGCAGTGAAATGTCAGGGTGACTCTCCAAAACATTTCATCCTTCCCCGTCATCAGCACGGTCACGGCCTCCGCTCCCACACCTCGTGGGGAGGAAGGCTGGAAATGGATGAGGTGTCCCGAGTGCCTTCAGAGATAGGCTCCAGAAATAGCCCGCGTGCATTCCTCAGCCAAGCGTGGTGGACGCCAGATGCTGTTAGCAGCTCGGGACGGGGGCGGCTACGGGGACCTTGGTGACACCCTGCAACCTGGCTTCTGGCGCGAGGCCCTTAGCCCGCTCTTCACCCACCCATGGCGCGAGGGGCATTTTTCTCCCCAGGACCGGCCCCCGCCTTCATGGGCTTCGCTGTTTGCATTCTTGGCCTGTGACGATGAGGCAGCTGAGCTTAGGGTGTCACGCTCTGGACGCTCAGGGAGGCTATTTCAGAACACTGACTCCCCGCGTGGGTTGCTGGCCAGAGCTGGGAGCTAAACACCCATGCCTGCCCTGGGGCAACTGAGGGCTTTGAGGAGGGAGGAGGAAATGTCTGGGGGATGCAGTGTGACATTTCAATGCCCCGTTGGTCTTTTTAGAACTACTCTTGCAAGTAAACTCCTGTGTCTGGTTTCTAAGGATTTTAGAAACTCAGAGACACACCGCCCCCAGCTCCAACTTGAACTAATGCAAACTATCACCCTGCCCCTGCCAGAGGTTGGAGCCGGACACCCGTGGTTCCTCCTTCTACTCAGCTGGGCCATCTTCCAGAACTTGCTGGGTGTCCAGGCATGCCCACCACCCACGCTATTATCTAGAGGAAGACTGTGCAGTCACTGCACCACCTTCCTGCTAGGCTTGGGGACTTCACCACCTGATGACCCGCCTGGTGAGGGGGACACGAGCCCCTGGGCATCATGGGACAAGAATCCAGGTCTGGGCTTTGCCCTATTGCCACTTGACGGCTTCCCCTCGGAGAGCCACAGCCACCCCATCTCTCCTTCCACTACCACGGAGTGTCCTTGAATCTAAATTATTTTTCACTATCGATCAAGGGTCAGTGAACTTTTTCCATAAAGGGCCAAAGAGGAAACATTTTAAGACTCAGTGGGTCTTGGGTATATGGTCTTGGTCTCAACTATTCACTTCTGCAGTTGTAGAGCAAAAGCAGCCACAGACGGTGTGTAAACAAAGGAGCGTGGCTGTTTCTAATAAAACTTTATTCATAAAGTCAAGTGGAGGGCCACTCCACAGGGCACAGTTAGCCAACTTTTGTTGTAGATACACATATACATAACAATATGTTTTAGAGCATATTATTTTAGAACAAATTAAGGCAAACAAATAGAAACACACTTATGCAAATCAGTCCACCAATTGATAACACTGCCCCAAATACTGCAAGTAATGGATCAGTTTGGTGCACCATATTGGGCTGAAAGGCGGCCTTCCAAAAGATCTGTCCATGTCTCAGTCCTCAGACCTGCAAATGTGACATTGCTCAGACAAAGGGTCTTTGCAGACATAACTAAGGATCTTGAGCTTACCCTGGATTGTTCAGGGGGCCCCAATCTAATGGCAGGTGTCCCTAACAGAGACACGCAGAGAAGGTGATGTGAAGATGGTGGCAAAGCTTGGCGAGATGGAGCTCCAGCCCAAGGAATGCCACCGGCTGCCCGAAGCTGGAAGATGCAGGACCGGATTCACACCTTTGGAGGGAGCGCTGCCTTGGCATCCAGAACCTTAAGAGAATAAATTCCTGTTATTTAAGCCGCCATCAGTCTGTGGTAACTTGTTATAGCAGCCACAGGATATGAATACAGGTACTCGGTTTCAAAAAATGAAAGAGTTACTGTTTTTGGTTAAATTTCAAACCACACACACACACACACACAGACTTGCTCGTATTGTCTACAATTCCGGACCTCTAAGTACCAAGACCTCACCAGGCGCATCTCACAGACCTGAGCTCGGCTCCTTTTCTGAGCGGCCTCTGAAGGCAGCGGGCTCCAAGGTGAAGCCTCGTGTGTGCGGACAAAAGGTGGGTGGGGGGGTCTCCTCACGGACCAAACAAACAGGGCCGGAGGGGGTCGCAAATGTTCGCCAAAGTCTCGGCTTGGGTTTCACAGAAGTAAGGAATTGCCACCAATTTCCCCATCTTCTACGTTCAAAAACAGTAGGAACACTCTGCTGACGTGTTCTTAGCTACGGAAATGGGATTCTGTTTGGCTAACTTCCTGAGGCTGAAATCTAAAGCGTGAACATTCCCTCCCCCCTCCCCAATTTAATTGAACACAGTATTTTCATTTGGTCTCAGTTCCACGGTCTTAGAGAAAACTGCTCGTTCATCCAAAGTTGATTTCTGTCTCCCTTGAGAAATTAAAAGGGCAAGGGTGGACCGTGAGGGAGAGTCGAGAAGCTCCACTTGGCTGAGGAAATTATCTGAGTCCCTGACTCATGCAATTACATGGAGGGCTTTTTTGTTTTAATCAATTAGGTCAAAAAGCATAGCAGATTTTGAAGGAATTTGGGATGACCAAAAGGCACTTCCTCTCAGGATTTGAACAGGCCTGATTCAATGAAGTTTTCAACAGAAAGGCACTTAATTTTTCTAGTAAACAGGTATCCAGCAGTAAGCTAGCAGTAAGAAAACCTTAGTAGGAAAGCAACAGGCAGCCTTTCCAGTAGTCTCGTCTCAACTTTCAGAGTCTTGTGCTGTATTTTTCCATCACACACACCAAAAAGGACTATGCACAGAAAAATAAAGGAAGCCGGAATTTACAGCCAGGACAGATCAGTTCCACCAAAAATGCACCAAAGAGCACTCTTTTCCCTGCCCTGGAAATTATGTGGCTCTCTCCACCCTTTTAAATTACACTGTCCGGATATACTTTATTTTCCCACTAACTCTACAGAGTGGAGATATTAGCTGATAACGTGGTCTCTGCTACTTTTGGCAGTGGCATGTTTTTTTTCCAAGAACAGAACCAAGTTCTGGATCACGAGGTCTTTCGTAATAATAGCCTGCAGTCTGCAGTTCATTTCTGTCCTTGGAGAAAATGCGGTGCCTACTGCCTCTTTTCTCCCCACATAGAGCTGGGATCCAGAGGCTGAGCCGACATGGAACAGCGCTCTAAAAAAAGCACAGCTGGAGAAGGGGGGCATTAACACTGCATTAGGCTGTTGACCAACATGCGTGTCTCTCTCCCTCCGTGCCTTCATCAGTATATGCCAGGGCCTTAGATGGAGAAGGGAGCCTTGATGGAGGAACACCAGCCAATAGACTTGGCCATGACTGGGTCTAGGTTGGCCTGCTGAGAAACCTACCAGCAAAAGAACCCTTGCCGGTCCCAACACTTGTTTCCCACGGAAATGAAAAGCCATACACTCCGAAATGGTAGTTTCGAATCAAGCCAATGATTTGTTTCCAGCTGGTACAATTGTTTAATAAAATGCCTGCTGGGTCTCCAGAAGTACTATTCTCCTCCCTTCAGCGGCAATGAAAATCACCCCATCTTGGGGGCCACTGCCTCCATCCATCCAAAATGTTCTGAACATGAAGTCTAAGATTTTCGATGAGAGTAATTTGCCATATGGAGGAATGAAAAAAGTTTCAGAGATAGATGGTGAACTGGAGGAGAAAAAAAAAATCTTAACAGAAGGCTGACGCCATTTCACCATTGTAATAATTATTCTTCAAATATTTTAATCAAAGAAAGCAGCCTGTCTCCCTCCCTCATCTATATTCAAGCCACCACACTTTGTAGGTGTTAATCTCCACGCCTTCAGGCTGGTGGAAGGGAGTGAAGCTGGCAGGCCCTGCACTGCAGAAGCCCTGTAGGATAACAGTACCTGGCACAGCCCTTAATTATCTTGATTATGTTAATGTGTGTTGTTTGTCAACAGCTAGAAAGGGATGAGACTGTTAGACAGTTGGGAGATGGATTTTTAGATGTAGTGTGGGCAATGAAGGCTTTCTTTTATAATTTAGAACACACACATACGTTTTAAAGGGATTTTATAAAGAGCAGAGTGAAAGATCACCCATAATTCCAGCTAGTTTGCATTTTCTGAACCTCATTTGCCCACTGTAGATTCAGTAGCTTCTATTCTTCTTCCTCACAAGCAAACAATAAGACAGTAACAAATAAAAAGGAGTAAATATGAATATTGTACACACCCACGCACAGTATAGCGGTTGAGGATAATTTCTTTTCCAGGAGATAACAAGACCTAAAGTGAATGAAACTAAATAAGATATAAATAAGTCAGTAGCATACATGGTCGAATGCAAGAGGAAAATATCTGGGGCCGTCCATACAAAGAAGACAGTGCTATTTAGTACTCAAAAACCCTAACACTAGCTGATCCTTTCCATAGGAGTATGGGCAACTTATATAATAGCGTCTTAGTTGATTTTCTAGTTTCCCGGCACAAGGAATCCCTGGAACCTGACATAGGCTACTAGGCTAGAGACCACAGAAGTGAGTGTGACCAATGACAACGCGCTTCTTGCTAGTCTCTGATCAGCAGCAAGAGAGAGAAAGAGCGTGTGTGCTGTTTTCCGTCTAGTCATTTCCAGGGCAAGTGTGTGCTCTTGATGATCTACTGTGAATTTAAGCTTTTCTCAAAGATTATCTTCAGAGTTGTCTGGGCTGGGCACAGACCAAACCACTGGTGGGAGAGGGAGGCAAGCAGTAACTTGCCTAGTGAATGGCCCAGCTCCAATTCCAACCTTCTTGAACAGTCTCCTCGTCTGTCAAAATAACGCCAGCCTGGTTGGTTCTTACCAGCTCTAAATGCCTTTGTGCTATGGTTTCCTGGAATGGACTAGAAGAGTAGGGAAGCACAGAGGGGCACTGAGGGAGCGGGTATAGCTCAGGGGCTGAGCACCTGCTTTCTAGGTACGAGGTCCCAAGCTCAATCCCTGGGACCTCCTTAAAAAAAAATAAAAGCACTGGAAATTTCTTTCTCAAGCCTATAGGTGCCCTCTAAATGTGCACCTCTCATCTAGAAGAAAAGTCCCTAAATAGCAGCAACACAGTGGAAGAAGCAATGGAACTGCTGTCAAGGTCCTGGGTTCGAGTCTCAGTTTTTAAATTTACTGGCTGGGTGATTTGAGTCAATCACTGCACATTCCTAAGCCAAATTCCTTACCTGCAAAATGGAACACCATTTCATTGGGCTATATGTGAGGATTAAACAATGTAAGAAAAGACATATAAGCTATCAACTGTACAGATGTAATTTTTTTCTTGTTAAGGCAAACTTTACTTCCTGACTCAGAGAACTCTTATTTTTCTGAGGTACCAGATATGACTTCCTCACAGAGCTAATTTTATTCCAATGCACAGATCTCACAGGTGCTTCTGTTTAGGAGTGATCCATCTCCTTAGTCATGTGTTAAGATTTCATTCCATGAAGGAAAGGAAAAGAATGATCTTTCTGTGAAAGGGATTTTTTGGTTTGGTTTTTCTTTTTCTTAATGCTAATCGAAAATGAGGCCAAAATTTAAGTTGAGTTTTTCCCTCCTACAAAGAACCAGAGAGAATTGAGTTTTCACTATTGTAAGATTGTCAGATAAAATACAGAACACTCAGTTAAATTTGAATTTCAGTATTTTTTTTTAGCGTATGTGCCAAATATGGCTAAATCTGATAACCCTAAACTTTTGTCTGAGGCAGAGGAATTATGGACTCTCTTTCATTTAAAAACAAAAAGAGGGGGAGCGGATTTGGCTCAATTAATAGAGCGTCCACCTACCACATGGGAGGTCCAGGGTTCAAACCCAGGGCCTCCTGACCCGTGCGGTGAGCTGGCCCATGCGCAGTGCTGATGCATGCAAGGAGTGCCATGCCATGCAGGGGTGTCCCTGTGTAGGGGATTCCCACATGCAAGGAGTGTACCCCATAAGGAGGGCCGCCCCGTGCAAAAAAAGTGCAGCCTGCCCAGAAGCGGTGCCACACACATGGAGAGCTGATGCAGCAAGATGACGCAACAAAAAGAGACATGGATTCCTGGTGCCCCTGACAAGAATGCCAAGTGGACACAGAAGAACACACAGCGAATGGACACAGAGAGCAGACAACTGGGGGAGGGGGCAGGAAGGGGAGAGAAAAATAAATCTTTCAAAAAAAGAAGAAGAGCAGCCATAGACATCCTTTAATTCAGCCTCAACATTTTATGTATGAGAAAAAAGGTGGGGAGAGGGGCAACTACTTGCCCTCATAAACAGCAGCAGGACCGGGCCCAAAATGCCCCCGGAAGTGTTGGTTTTCCACCTAAAGCAATTGTGTGACTGAGTTTTTGAAAAGCTATTGGATGCGTGTGCCAATCCCAGAGTCCCCTAGATTAAACAAAAAAAAAAATCTTGATTTTTTAAAAAAAGCTAAAGCTGCTCTTGCCTTCTTCCCCCCTGCCTGGATCAACACACAGGTAGCCCTGGGGATTTGTCATCTGTCACGGGGAACTGCAGTCTGTAAATCAATCCTCTTCCTCACTTTTCAACCCTTTGCTCTCCATCTGGGACCCTTAATTTGTTGTGTTCTCCCATTTCTCTTCCTTCTCTTCCTTAATAAATTACTGGCCTAACAAAAAAAAATCAAATTTAAATTTTCAAAAAAGCTATTTAATACCCAGTACCCTCAATTTTTCTGGGTATTTGCTCACATGAACTGTGTCCACACCAAAGCCTCTGCGTGCCTGTGGCCAACAGGAACAGCGGGCGCCCGAAGGTTAATTAATGGCTCTCTGCTGCTGTCCCTGCCGACCACAGGATGTCAGGAGAGGGGGGTTTTACGGAGGGCACTCATTGAACAGGATTTCCACCATTCCCTAACGGGAGATAATTAGATCATGAGGCAAGCAAGGGGCAGACTGTAGGGGGGCAGGAAAGGAGGCCCTCAGGAAAAGACTTGTACCTCCCAGCTCAGGGCCAAAGTGTGTTTGGTCACAGTCACATCCCTTGTCCTTGTTTTTTTAGTTATCTCTTATTGTGCTAACACACACATATATATAACATAGAGTTTGCCGCCTTAAACCGTTAAGGGTAAAAATCAGTGCCACTGAGTACGTGTACTGTTGTGCAACCATCACCACCATCCATTACCCAAACTCTATCCCAAACAGGACCTCTGTACACGCTAAGCAATAACTCCCCATTCTCCACTCCCCGCAGCCCCTTGTGACCTCTAATCTACTTCCTCTCTCTACGAATTTACCTATTCTAGATATTTCATGTAAGTGAAATCGTACAATTATTTGTCCCTCTGTGTTTGGCTTCATTCAACACAATGTCCTCAAGATCCATTCATGTTATAGCATGCCCAGAATCTCATTCCTTTCGTTGTCTGAATACAATATCCATTGGAAGAATATACCACATTTTGCTTATCCAGTCATCCCTTGAGGGACACCTGTTCTTCTTTTCCCCACTCTTTGGCTATTGTGTGTCTTTTGATCTTTTTTTTTTTTTGTTTTGGTTTTTTTTTTTGAGGTACCGGGGCTGGAGATTGGGACTTTGTATGTGGGAGCCGGCGCTCAACTGCTGAGCCACATCGGCTTCCCCGAATTGGTTTTTCGGTTTGTTTTTGCTTTTGGTTGTTTTTGTTTTTTTTCAGGAGGCACCGGGAAACGAACCCGGGACCTCCTGTGTGGGAGGAGGGCGCTCAACCGCTTGAGCCACATCCGCTCCCTCTTTTCATCCTGACCTACCTACAGACCCCATCCCCCTTGCAGAGCAGGGACCTGTGTTCGTGCATCCAACTCTACCAGCAGCTCCATTTCTTTAAGAAAAACTGGGACTGAGAATCGCTGGGAAGCAGATTTCTAACTCAAGGTCAAAGCATGCAACAAAAAATGGTGCAGCATAATTAAAGCCGGATTTGAAAGAAGGCTGGAACTCCTGCCACGTTTTAGGTGGATACAGGGGGAAAGAAATATGATTCAAAGGTTTCAGCTTCATGAATATAAACTAGCGCCTTTTTCTTTCCTTTTCAAATATTTTCACCTTGTGCTATGAGACACTTGGTACACACAAAGCATTATGAAAAGAATGCTAGGAGACAAGCTTTGTCTCGTCACTATTTTCCACACTTCAGAGCTGGCCAAAACACTCAGACGCTTTAATTGGCCAAGTCTCATTGCCTGCAAAGTGTTTTGGAACTGATATGCATTGTAGCCTCTTCCGTGACTGGCCTTTAACAGCACACATGGCCCACCAAGGGACTTCCCCCTTCCTATCCCGAGGTTAGCACCCAATCTCCTTGGCAAGGCTTTCGGTGACTGCACAATCTCACACCTGCCAGCGCTGGAAAGTTCTGGAAATAAGGACTCTGTGCCAGACATTCCTTTGGAGCACTCTGCTTCCTCCAGTTCCTCATCCTCCTGGCCGTTAATGGAGTAAACGAATATCTAGGACTTGGTTAGACTTTGCGCAGGGAGTGGGCAAAGTCGACTCTAAAACCTGAACCGGATGCCACGTGCCGGTCCTAACCCCAGCTCTCTGGGCATCTCCTATGGCCTCACTTTTGCAACAACCTGCACACTTTTCAAAGCGCCCCCACAGCTCTTCCTCCTTTGTTCTTTATGCTCCTCTAAAATTGGGCAGATTCAGATTAAGCAACTTTTTTTTTTTGAGTGTTGACGTGCGCTGGTTTTGTGCTAGGCATTTAAATACTTTTACCTGATTGAAACTCTCAACAGTTCTGTGAGGTGGACACAGGTGACGATACCCACCAGACAGATGAAAAACCAGATGACCAGGGACGTGGAAGCTGACTCTACTTCTGGAGTCTTTAAATTCTGTGTCCCAGTAAAAACTGTTTCATTAACTACTGTGAGTCCAAAAGATGGCATCTATGCAGCAAATAGTGCTACCCAGGCCACCGTTTGCTAGCTATCCCATTTGTGGGCTTTCTGCTCCTGAATAAGGGTTTAGTTTATATATATATATATATGTTTTTAAGATTTATTTTATTTATTTATCCCCCCACCCCCGCAGCTTGCTTGTTGTCTGCTCTCTGTGTCCATTTGCTGCGTGTTCTGTGTCTGCTTGTCTCCCTTTGTTGCGTCACCTTGCTGCACCAGCTCTCCGCAGGTGCAGGCTGTCAGGTTTCTGCGGGCACGGGCCAGCCTGTCTTCACAAGGAGGCCCCGGGACACGAACCCAGGGCCTCCCGTATGGTAGATGGGAGCCCAATCAGTTGAGCCACATCCGCTTCCCTCTCATCTATATTTTTAAAAAGCTAACCCTTCGGCGGGATAATGCATATGGAAATCGAAGCAGGGGCTGTTAGGTGCTTCCTTCCCACCCTGCACATTCCCTGTAGTACCTGCCATGCTCTGTTAAAATAGCTGATGGTTAAAATTGCCTTTATTTGCTCTTTTACAGAAGTAATACACGGTGTAGAAAGAAAAGAAGCTAAAAAGCTATCCAATCCCATCTCCCTGCAATAACCAATATTACCATCATGCTAGGTACCTCTTCTCACATTCTTTCTTGATCACCCAAATATACAAGCTTATACATTTATTTATGAGTTTGGGAATCTGTTGGCTTATTTTCATGAAAAGAGATCCATACCTTTTCATTACTCTGCAATGTTCATTCTTTTTTTACTTAATAAAACATCATCAATATCCCTAAATCTATTTTTTCTATTTTCCTATGTGTATATACTTGAAAAAGAATACATATATGGGATAATATCATATAAGAAATAACAGATCCATAACAATTCCTTTTAGCTGTATCATAATTCCTTTTTGAAGGGCAATCTCTTTTTTTCTAGTTTTTTTGCTGCTATGAACAAAGCTGTAATAAATACCATTGAATATGTTCTTAACTACTGTTTCTATGGGATTAGTTCCCTGGACTGTTGAGTTAAAATACAGTTATGTGCATTTTTAATTCTATAGGCGCAGCCAGAGGACTTTCTTAAAAAGCTGGACAATAAGTCACATTTTGTTAGAAAGAAAGCTGTACCTATAACAAAACAAAAGTTCACCCGATTGTGGAGAAAAGAATTTTATTAACGATCTTGCAAGAACTGGCTCTGGACCTGGATAAAATGGCCCACGGGCCAAACAACAAGAAACAGTGATATTTATAACCTAAACGTAACCCACAGTCCCTCCCATTCCCCATTGGCTGGGTATTTCAGGGGTTACAGCTTATCTGAGGGATCTAACTAACTTCAGCGGTTCCCATTCTAATTCCCCTCTCCGGGTTCCCTACACTCCCACGGGCTGACCCGGCTCCCCGCTTTCACCCCTCCTGCGCCTTTCAAATTTGGCACTGCTTTCACTACTGGTCCCGCCCCCACACTCACCATTGGCTCTCTCTGCTCTAGCCCCGCCCCCAGGACTCACCATTGGCCGCCTCATTTCGGGGCTACTTTGCAAATTCTTGGCGCATCAAAGCGGCTGGAACCTCAGCCCACCCTCCTTGAACAGCAGAGCTGCCTCCGGCTTCCCTTTGTGAAAATTAAACTTGACCAAAGCGTTAGACGTTTTGTGTTTGTTGGTTTGTTTGGTCAATCTAATGGGTGTAAAGTGACAACTCATTGTTGCCTTAATTTGCCTTTCCTTGGACACTGGGGAGGTCAGGCATCTTTTCATATATTTATTGGCTTCTGAATTTGCATTTCTCTGATTTCCCTGCAATTGCTCGTTTTTCTCTCTCCCTGGAGTGCAAGCTCCACAAGGGCAGGTGCCCGCATGTCTTGTTACCCTGGGAGCTACTTCTGGTTCCTAAGATAGTTGTCGGCAAATAGTAACCTTCAACAAAATGTTGTTTAACGAATGTAAGGAACTATCCCTTTGACCTAGCGATTCTCCAAGAAGAAATTATGGCTGTGTGCAAGGATTTATCCATAAGCATATAGCATTGTTTAAAACTGGATATATAAAATAAAATAGATAATGGAATTTGATGCAGAAAGAAATTAATAATTATAACAACTAACGTTCATTTAGCAGATACTATGAGGCAGTGTGTATTTTTATAAATGATCTTATTTATAGTTAATCTTCACAATATATTAAGTTGAAAGAGCAATTATAAAACCATATGCACAGTATATTGTTTAAAGAAATGTTTCCATATGCACAGATAAATAACTGGAAAGACAGACACCAAATTGTCAATAGTGGTTTCTTTGTGTAATTTAAAATATACAAATCAGTTTTCTAATCTCTTTTTTGCTTATGTCTATTTTTAAGTCTTCCCCACCTTTTATAAGAAGGAAAAAATGTAAGAAAAGCTATACTTTAATAATAATCTAGTGTCTAGTGCTTTCACCTTGTAGTTTTTAATAAAGCAAGTGTGTCTGCATATATTAAACCTCTTTCTTTTTCTTAAACTGAATAAAGTCAAACAATAAAACTGGTAAGCACCCAACGAAATAGCCCATTGGCCATCTTATTTTTCCTAGATAATATATATCCTGGGACTTGTTTCCCCATGAACGAGGCATATTTGTCTCCTCAGTCTTTTTAGGATTGGCCCAGAGGGCCATTAATCATTCTGTCTGGAGCCCAAGAGAACCCTCCGGAAACAGGGAAAGGTGGAAGGAGCCCGTCCAGCCTCAGCAGCAGTGAGGAAGGTGCCTGCCCACCTGGTGGAACCAGGCAGAGGGAGGCGGGAATGATGAAGAAGGTCAATTTCCCGGCTCACTGCCCTGCAGGCCAGGTGAGGCCCCGGCATGCCCTGCTCCCGCCCCAGAGCAGAGCCTGCCCCTGGCGGAATATGAAACTGAATGGGACTTTCTCTTGGTGGAAATCAACACTGGATGAGGCCTGGAATCCAGAGAGCAGAATTGAAATGCCATACGTGAAGCAGCATATCGTGAAGACAAAGCAGCAGCACAAGGACCATTTCTCCCTTAACAGCAAAAACAAACAACAAAGAGACCTGTTTTGGTTCCTTTGGTGTGTTTCATCCAAAATGCCTCTATTCAAGCTGCCAGCCCCAAGTCTCCCCGACTCCCACCCTCAGGAAACTCCGGCGGGCTTGCCCTTCACTCGGGGTGACGTCTAAGAGTTGATCTAAGGCTTTTCTGAGGACACCAGAAGCCCAGGGCCGGCTGAAGGACTCGAGCAAAGCTGCATGGAGAGCTGGAAAGTCACTTAAAGCCTTAAGATGGTACGGAAGCCACTATGACCGGAGGGGCCCCCACCCCTTCCCGCTCTGCGGCCTTCGCACTCCTCAGGGCCGCCTGCACCAAGCAGGACCCCTGCTCTGAACTGAAAATGAGGCTGGGGTCTTCACAGACTTCCCTACCAACATTCTTCCCCTAGAAGGTACTTCCTTTTCTTAGGAGACCTGGCCTAAAATGAACCCTGCCCGCCCTGGCGCAGGCAGCACCGACCGAGCTCGGCGCCTCACCTAGCGAGGGAGGGCCGGGCACGCGGGACTCAGGCTCTCGTGTGCTCTGGCTTGCTGGCCTCTCCTTGCCTCAGCAGGTTAGCCCTTTGGCCCTCAGCCTTCCTGCTCCAAGAGCCCATTCGTTTCCCCGTGACGATGCCAGCCGCCAGCCGGGCCTGCTGCACCTGGCCTGGGAGAGGGCCGGTGGCACGAGGGAGCCTTTCTGTCACAAGGTGGCAGGACCACTGCCCGGCGGTGTGGGGCCAGGCGAGAAGCCTCCCCGGGTGTCCTCTCCGAGTCGCTACTGAGAATGCAGGGAAGGTAGGTCGGAACCCACTGGTGACAGCTCCTGGAAACCAGCAAACGCTGCTACGAGGGGCTTTTTTTTCGCACAAGAGGGCGTTGTGAAGTCCTCGCCAGCGCACCAGTTACACGGGGCTGAGGCCCGGGCGGCTCCCAGCTCTCACCAGCTGTGCAGTAGGTGGGGGGGGGACGACGACTTCCTGAGCCCCTCTGCTTTATTCTCCCTGCAGGATGATGCTGGGATCTACATGAGGACTAACCAAGTTAAGATATTTAAAGTTGCTAAGAAGAGTGTCTGGCCCAAAGTAAGCATTTTCCATTACTATCTGCTTTTAGTACCCCAGGGCACAGAATGGATTGAGCAGTGCTGATGAAAGAAACCTCGAAGGCAAACGAAACTCCTTTCAGGGTTCAGATGTGGGTATTTGAAGACATTCTGTGTGCTTGAACTTTTCAAAGTGAGCCAAGGAAAAGGAGCCTAAACACAAAAATGGGATTCACTGAATAGAAATGAAAGAGATCAGGTTGAGGGAAGATATAAATATAAAAATGTATCATGAGCATAGTGTCTTCATCTTCTGATTTTCCCCTCCAATACGTATAAGACTGGGGGAATTTTAGCACGCTAATGGATGAATTTTAAAGTCTATCTGAGAAGCTGAATTCCTTCACAGCAATTATTCAGATGACGTTTTTGCTGTTTTTTAGAAAGAACTCTAGGAGCTGCAGGACATTACCCCAAAGGCACACATTTCCTTTTGCATGATTATCTGACAGTGCAATCTGTCACATGATAACCCTGGCACCATACAGCAGATGTGGAAACCTCCAGCACCGCGAAGCTGCAGCTGGAGCCAAACGTTAGGTGAGGAAAGTGGGTATGAAGAAATACTCAGGCTTTTTTCCATAGGAAGAAAATCTTACTATTTTGTTCCAAGGCTTTACTTACCTTGGCAGTCAAACATTCAAACGGGGATTTCCTTTCCCCACTTGATTTAGTTCCAAGTGCCCCGTCCTCTTTTTCAGTCTGTGTCAGGGACAGACGTTGCTGAGAACATTTGGCCTCAGACAGAAAACAAAAATAGATGCACTTCCAAAGTGATCCAAACGGGTGTGGCGTTTCAGAGGTCTGCAAGCCCCTCACGATTTTAGAAGAAATTCCTGCCCTTTGAAACAGTCGCCTGAGTCCCAGGGCGGTTTAACTCAGGTTAGATAAACAGATTCCAGCACCTCCCAGGCCCCCCAGGCAGGCTGAGTGTGTGTGTCAGGGAAGCGGCCCCCGGAAGCGAAAAAAGCCCAGGCACGTGGTGCAAGTGGAGTCTGTTTTCCCTAGAAGGGAGCATATCCCAAAGCTGCTTGGATAGAAGTCCTGTGACTTCTTCGGCGTGATGCCTCCAGCAGGACCACGTGGGCTCTGCTCCAGCCTTGTTTTCTCACAGTTAATAACTTAAAGGAAACAGGGCTAGAGGACATTACTGCAAAGACATCAACTTTCTTTTCCATGATTGTCTCCAGCACAACACGGAGCACGGACCGGGGGCTGCTTCCTGTTGCGTGACAACCCTGGCACCCAGGGGCACCGAGGAGCCACCAGGCTCTGAGCAGGACCTGCCTGCAGCATACATGTCTGGAAAGGCTATTTTGAGGGTCGACAGAGAGCAACAACAAAAGAAAGCACCATAATGCGTGTGTGTGACAAGAATCCTTGGGCCATAAATGCACACTGTCATTGTAGTTCTACGTCCCTAAAAACAGATGGGCATTTTGAAGCAAAGGTAGGCTTTGTATGCCCATATTAGATGGACAAAATAGAATGGTGGAAATGCAGACATAAATATATTTAATAAAGCAAATATATAAATATACGTAAGCATATTTATTTACATGAATACTAGTTTCAGAAAGGATTTAGGGTGGTGTGCAAAAAAAAAACCCATCAAATTGGAAACAAGTTGTTTTTTTATAACAAATTTGTGTTTTACTTAATGAAAATAAAAAAAATAATTCTAAAAAGTAAAGCAAAATGCAATGATATTTGCTATTAGAGAAAGCCCTTGGCTTGGAGGCATTTTGCTTACCAACTTGACAACTCCTTTTGACAGAATAAAAAAGGTCAGGAAGGAATTCAGAACAGAATTCAGTAAGGTTAGACAACAGTAGAGTGAGGTCTGTCGGTATGTGGTAAGGCAAGAGCTGGCCCTCTAGCAGCCAATGCAAAGAGAGGCATCAGTTTTGGGAATCAGCTGCTCTTCTCTTGAGAAGGGCCAGGAAATGACTGTCGGAAAAGGCAGTGTCTGAAGCGTGCTGGCAAGAGCTGTGTGTGTGACTACGACAAAAAAGGCTGGAGGTGAGCGGAAGTGGGATGAGTCAAGACAGGACTGGAGCGAGTTTAAGAGAAACCAGAGGGTCCTTCCAGAGTCCATAGATGGAAAGATAGTACGCAATGTGCTTGAACCAGGAAGAAGGTGAGGGCTGAAGGCATTCCAAAAAATTTTGATTATGGATTTCAGAGCAGCGAGGAGCATCCTGACTCAGGACAAACTCACGGAAGAATGCTTCAGAAACGCAGGAAAGGCTTCTCTCCAGAACAGGTCTACCTTCTACCTAAGCACGTGGGCGTGAGAAGAAAAGTGACCTTAGAATCTAGTTCTAAGCTAAGCACCTAAAATCTACATCCAAATGTTTCAGTTATCTTTCCAAATTCTCCACTCCATAATACACTTTAAACGGTTCCAAGATTATATCCAAACAAGGAAAATCCTTTGGAAGCTGGCACTAGAATCTAGCTAAAAGAAAATATAGAGAATTTCTGTTCAATTTCAAGCATAACATAGATAAAAATCTGTCTCTTAGGATTGATGGCAGGGATGGTGTGGAAGAGAAAGTTTTCTTGGGTTCTCAAAAGATGCTTTTAGATCCCTGGAAGAGAAACAGTCAAATGTGGATACTCTTGATAATCTCACAGCTTTTCTTGGAAGAATGTTCACAGTGTTTCCTGAAATTTGGAGAGTGTTCAAGCGTATTCTATGGCTTTTTAAGAAAGCTAAATCCTATAGAGCTAGAATATTGCTCTTACGCCTGACAGAACATGCTACTGCTGAACTTTAGCATAATAGCAGCAATGGTGAAGCAGCAGCAGAACTGGTGTGAGACTCCAAGGAAAGGTTTATTATTGGCTCTGCAACACTGGACTCTCTGAGCTTCAGTTTTCCATCTGAAGCATGAGGGTTATAATACTGTTCTATGAAAGTCACAGGGGGTGTTATAAATGGAATTATATTTTTAAATTTTAATCTGCATTCCTGTGGGTCAGAACCCATTGCAGATAGGATCACCTGACGATGTTATTTTTGGTTAAGGGGTGGCCCAACTGAATGAGGGTGGGTCTTAATCTGATTGCTGAAGGCCTTATAAAGAGAAGCAAGAAGTCACCAAGGATCCAGGAGAGAAAGGAGAAAGCCAGGCCCATGGACTGGAAAGCCAAGGAGCCCCAAGGATTGCCAACAAGCCCTGCCGATATCAAGATTCTGAACTTCTAACCAATAAACGCCCATGGTTTCAGCCAACGCATTGAGTGGGATTTGTCATAGCAGACTGGCAGCCTAAGGTGGAAGGGATGAGGATCGAATTGGGTCTAAGTGTTAAAGAGATTTAAGAACGTAGTATGGATCTTCCAGCAATGTGGCTGGTTAGCCTGATGTGGACTGGATTCCTCCAGTGACAAAGACAATCTACTAATGGATAAAACAGAACATTTAAAAATGCAGAGGGAGCTGAGCGTGAAGGAAGAGGAGGGAAAGCTCATGGTGTTAGAAAGGAAAGAAATCCAACCTGAGGAGTAAGGGGAAGCTGATGCATAAGCAGCCCCCTGGTTTTCACTTCCGGATAGATTCCTAGACGCAGAGCAAGGCGCTTCTCTTGGCCATGGGGACAAGAGGTGAAGTCCTGAGTGAAGAGCTACCCCTGCTGTGAAGAGGGATGAGAAAAACTGTCCACAGGCCCAGGAGGCTGCCGGAAGGCAAAGCGTGTCAGCTATCAGGGGCCTAAATGAGATGGGGAGGAAGAAGAGTGAGAAATAGAAACCCCCGCTTCTGGGTGTCGGGAGCGGGCTTTTAACCTGCTCTTGCTGCGAACTGTAAACTAAGGAGCTAATATAAAACACTGGTTCAGGATGGCCGAAACCTCCAAAACCCCACCAGAAATTTTTTAAGAAATTAAGAAGGATCAGAACGAAAATATACAACCCAGGACAGGACACAGATTTTAAAAGTAATCATGCTGAAAGGTAATTCGTTAAAAAAATACAAACTCCATAAAGACATTTCCATGACAGTCATGGAGTGCAATAATAGACTGGTGGTTCTCAAAGTGTGTTCCCCGGGACACACAGCTCCAGCATCACCTGAGAATGCTGTAAAGGCAAATCCTCGGATTTCCCCCCAGACTTTCTGAATCAGAAACTCTGGGAGTGGGGCCCAAAGTGATCTGTGTTTTAACAAGCCCTCCAGGTGATTCTGATGCTTTCTAAAACATGAGAATTTTGTGATGGAGGAATCAGCATTCCAGGAACTACAGAAGAGAACACACTCAAGCCTTCAAACACACAAGCCACTTCCTTCCCTCTTGACCTGATGTTCAATCCCAGGTCACTTGCCTCGTTCCTTGAAGATGTCCCCTAGCTCCCGGGAAACTTTATCCCCAGGGCCTGGCATATAGTAGGTGTTCAAAACCTTTTTACTGAATGAAAGAATAAACCAGAGCTCTATCTATCAAGGTGGCTAAATAGCAAAAACCCAAGTATAAGGGAAAAGAAAGCAATTTTGTGGAAAGATACATACAGCATAATACGCATAATTAAAAATTATATAAGAACTTAAAGTGCAAAACAATGCAGCATAATCTTTATGGACATATAAATATGTAGTAGAAGTATAAATCCATGTATGGGAGGAACAAAGGCCAACTTTAGCACAGCGCTTCCCTCCAAGGAGGGAGAAAAGGAAGGAAATGGTATCAAGAAGGGATCTTAGGAAGGGGTTTCAACTGATACAACATTTCAATTCTTTAAAAATATGGAGCAAATGCAGCTAAATGTTAGCATTTGTTAAAAGTCAGTGGTGGGTGTTATTTTATTCTCTGCATCTTTCTGCACGCAGGACAGTATATTGTTTGTTCATTTAAGAAAGCAGCATTAGGGAAGAAATCTTCCTTGCTATAATGGACATGAGAAATTGGACAAGCCCCAGTACAAGTCAATATTACCTTTATTCAGGTAGAGACCTCAAAGCAGCACCAAGTGGCAGGGGGCCGTAAGAAGGGACAACTGCAAGAGCCAGGCCAGGCTGCAGGGGGAGTGGGCACGTCACAGGTCACAGAAGATGCGGTACTGGAGAGAGGGGGAGAAAGTCATAAACCCAGAGGCCACCAGCTGTGGTAGGTGTGGGTGAGATGCAGGCGAGAGCCAAGTTCAAAACAGAGCCCACACGGGCTGGCCTCCAAGGTTCAGACTTGCTTCACGGGGCGAGTCAGGAGCCGGGGCTGGAGCAGGAATTCCTCGCTGTCCAGCAGGACTGGATTAGGAATTTTGCGAGGAAACTGGATTCCTGCAACTTCCCAGCTAAAGCTTAGAGAGGAGAATGGCTGCAATTTAGCAGACGCCCCCCCAAACAACTGTGACCCAGGTATTCACAGCTTTCCCTGCACCCCAGAATGACCTTTAGGAGAAGACAACAAAGAGGGAACTGCAGGACGTCAGCCCTGAGCCACCCCTGACTAACTCGCTAGGACTTAAAAGTTTACCAGCCTCAGGGCTAAGCATTTTACATGCATTATCGGATTCAGTCCTAGCGACAGCTCCACGAAGTGGGTACCATTACCCCCGTTTTCCAAAAGAAGACACTGGGTTTAGGAAGGTGAAATGATGTGCCGAGGACATAAGACCAGTAGAGGATGACGGTGGGATCGAATCCAGCGCTCAATCTCAGCCCCTGTGTTTTTCCTCCTTCTTTCGCTCAATCTCAGCCCCTGTGTTTTTCCTCCTTCTTACGTTCACCTGCGTATTTGCTGCGTGTGGACCTGGTTCTGTTTCAGCCGCTGGAGGTAAAGCAGTGAACCAGTCAGATAAGGTCTCTGTCCTCAGGGCTCTTGGGTTCTAGAAAGCAACCCCAACCTTAAATATCAAATGGAGGATTAGAAGCTTTTAAAAGACATCATCATCCAATAAGTGTGGCCTGGAATGTTTGAAGGATTGTGTAGGAGGCAGAAGGGGAGGGAGGGCTAATCAGAGCTGGGGCCGGGCAGGACATCCTGCCAGTGGAAAGGCCAGGGTTCCTGAAAGACGCTTTTATTGGTCAGCCAGGTGACAAACCATAACGATGACCTTTGAGCTAGAAAAAGAAGGAGGCTCCTCCTGATGGAATGTCCCGCCAGAGAGACTCCAGCCTGGCGGAGGAGACCTGTAATTATTATTCTAGCCTGGGGAGAAAAAAGTCAATTCAAAAATTGCTTGTTCATGTCATGGTAAGTCCTTGATGCTTTTAACGAAGGGAGAGCATTCTCCTTCGTGAAATATTTTCTCTTTTAAAGAAGAACGGCAAATTAATACAGCGTTTCCAATAGCCTTTAAGTCAGGTTTAATTGGGGCAATTCCCTCCAGTGAATTGAAAGATGACATTCGTCTTGATCGCCTGGGTGGAATGTTAAACTGGAAGCTGGATGAAATGTCAAGGTAAAATAATGCTAATAATTATTCTGAATGTTACATTCTCCTTGACCTTGGAATTTAAAGGGCCAAGATGAAGGCTTTTTGTCAAAAGTCAAGAAGTCATCTGGAGACGCTGCTGACATTTATGATTAATGTAATCTGGGATTATTAGGAGAGAAATGCAGACTATGATTAGCTTCGAGTATCTAGGTAATTCATTTTTATATCATTACAGAAACCATATAGTACATGGACATAGAAAGAGCCGACGTGCTATGGATAATCCTAATCTCCAGAAATTTTAAAAGGGAGCCTCTAAAGATAAGTAAGACTTTTTAATTAAAGCAGCAGTGACCAAATAATTAAATTGAGAGGTCTGTCGTAAAAGCGGGAAGAAAATGACCTCAGTCGAAGGAAAAGATAATGATTTCTTATGCATAACACACACGTGCACACAAAAGAAATCAGGCCTCTGTCTGCTGGGTCCTGTCGCTTCAAGAATTTTCTGGTTCATTTGCAATGACAAGAGAGCATGAGCTCAGCTCAGGAAATGCTCTCCCAGCACCGTGCCCCAAGCTAGCAATTCAAGCGGCCCCTGAAAAATGAGGCTTTGGGTGAGAGCAAAGCACATTTCTAATTCGAAAGATAGCTTTCTATATGTGTTGAGAAAAACCACAGCTCTTCTTTCAAATAAAGCTTTTGGGCCAAAGCTCCAGTTGGGCGAAGCGCAAAGGTGAAGCAGGACAGCCTCTGAGCTGCTGCTTCCCAGCTCCCTCTGGCCCCAGCAGGTTTCATTTCAGTCCCCTCCTCCTCCTCTTTATTTGCTCAGCCTGAAAGCAGAAGGGCTGGGGCGAGCCGGGGAAACTGATTCTTAAAGAGGGAAAAAAGTCTCACATTCAAATTAAAAATGTAGGAGGGAAATCTAAAACACTTAACTCACCAGTCTCAAAATTAAAAACTGGAAATACAGAGCTTGAATCCACATAGTCAAGCAATGTATAGAATTCTGGCATGTGTATAAACAACATATATGTAGACTATGATGCATAATACATTCTATGGATAGTAATTATGGTCTCAATATTTTTTCTCTACCAAGGAGAAAGAGAATGAGTTAGGAAGAAGAGAAAGAAGAGGTAGGAAAAGGTGAGGGGGGCAAGGAAGGAGGGAAGGAGAGAGAGGCAAGAGAGAAAGGACAAAGACCGACTGCGATCCTTCTGTCTTGACGTGGAGAAGCACATGTAGCCACAGGAAGCCTTTTGTTATATGCTATTATACATTAGAGGAGGGATTCTTTTTGGAAATAACGTGAACTTATGGAATAGATGCAAAATTCATACAAAACCCATACAGAGCACTCCAACATACCTGTCCCCCAACCCCAGCCCCCCAGGCACCCACCAATTTTAAAATCTGCCATATTTGTCCTATCATTCTATCCATCCATCTAGAGGAGTTTTTGATTAGCTCTCTAGTAATTGAGAACAGATTCTCGGATTTGAAGTCTTGCTCTCATAACCCTGCCAGGTTGTGATGGATTTGTATGTTGGTGCACACATGAATACATTTTGTGCATAAAATCTGTGTAGGCTGGGAGAAGGGCTGACTCCTCCATGTGTCTGTACTGTAGGCAGAGCTCTGCGGGCATTTAGCATGTACAATCAGTAATAATTCAGAGGAACTTCAGAGGCACGATTTGAAAATAGAATCATGTGAGTGTTTCCTGTGTTGTACTGGAGGTACGTGTGAAAACAAATGAAAGTAATGTGCTTGCAAGGTCGATAAAATTTTGTTTGAAAAATTTTCCTAAATCAGTGCAGCCAACACGAGGGCCCGAGACGCCTTTAAAGCATTTGGGATCTGGAATGTAGCAAAAATCACAGTTTGCTCTAGTCATTTCAACTACCCAGGTGTTGTGGTCTTAGATAAGCACATTCTTGAACTGACATCACGGGCAACTTACAAGGCATGGCCAGGGTCAAGGCTGAAAAGATCTCTCAGCTTTAAAAACTGTCACTTCCAGGTGGCCCCTGGAACCTCCCAAGCAGCTTCATTTTGTTTCAACAAGCATTTGCAGGGCGCCACATGCAGATGTGTCCCGGGCCCTGGGAATGCAGAAAAGAGGGCGCAGTGCTTGCTTCTGAGGGCTGATGAGCTAGAGGAGGAGACAGGCACACAAGATACGGTGACACGAGGGCACGGGCATAAATACGGGGTATGGAGGAGGCACAGAGGGGGGCACCTGCCCAGTACGTCAGCGGGCTGGAGAAAGGGCGGTCAGACTTCTCTCAGAAAGGAACTCTCGAGCTGAAGTTTTAAAGAAAGAGGAGCTAACCTAGATGAGCAGGAGGTGTGGAGCGTATGGGTATGCTGGGGTGTGGGGGTGTGCGTGGATGGCGACTCCTACCGCAGGGACACACCTGCACAAAGGCAGAGCGGTCACTCTTCAGTCAATGGCACTGTCACCTACCCTGTGGCTCAAGCAGGGACCTGGAAGCCACCCTTAATCCCTTTCCTTCCCTCACCTCCAATCATTCAGTCCTGTAGACTTGGCTGCAAAACGTACCCCAAATCGGCCCATTTCCACTTCACCTGCCTCCCCCTAGAAGCCCGATCCTCTCTCTGCCAGAGCCGGCAAGAGCCTCCTAACTTGTCTTCCTGTCTTTGTCTTACTAGAGGGCTGCCCTTAAGACATAAACCAAACCATGCTGCTGCCCTGCTTAGAAGCCTCCGGTGGTTCCTGGTGTATTTAGAATAAACTATCAACTCCTTGTCCCCCTCCAAGAGGTGCTCCAGGCTAGCCAAAGCAGTTCTGATATCCATGAACTGTCACCTCCGCAGAAAAGACTTCCCTGATCCCCGGTCTGAAGTTGCCCACCAGATGCTCTCTAGCACATCAGCGTGCTCTTTTCTTCTTTGTCTCCATGCCGTCTGATATTTTCTTGTTGATTCAGTCGTTTATTTCGATGCCACTCCACTAGAACGTAAGCTCGTTCATTCCATTTCGAGAGCCTGGCTCTGTCGCATCCTGTCTCCTGAGCCTACAGCACGGTTAAGTACTCAAATGTTTTTTGGACGAATGAATGAGAACAGAGTGCGTGGCCTACTAGAGAACTGCATGCAGTTCAGCTTGGCTGGAGGACGGAAGAGGAGACCGCCATCAGGACATAAAATTCTTGGATGCCCCACTAGGGACGCTAACAATACCCCAGCTGAGCAGAGCTGACACCCACCTACCAAACGCTCAGGTCTGCTGCATGGCGATGTCTCCTCAATTGCTGTGAGGTATCTGGGGACGAACGAATGGTTACCCAATCCCAGCCTCTGCCTTCTCAGGAGCCCCTTGAGAAAGAACTGGAAACCTGTCCATAATTGGGGATCAGCCACCCCCGAACACGGCTGATGGGCTCTGGGGGGTGACAGCAGGTCAGGGCCAGAGCTGTCAAGATGGGGAGGAATGGCAGCAGACTTGGCCCAGTGGTTAGGGCGTCCGTCTACCACATGGGAGGTCCGCGGTTCAAACCCCAGGCCTCCTTGACCGGTGTGCAGCTGGCCCATGCGCAGTGCTGATGTGCGCAAGGAGTGCCCTGCCACGCAGGGGGTGTCCCCCGTGTAGGGGAGCCCCACGTGCAAGGAGTGTGCCCTGTAAGGAGAGCCGCCCAGTGCGAAGGAAAGTGCAGCCTGCCCAGGAATGGCGCCGCACACACGGAGAGCTGACACAAGATGACGCAACAGAAAGAAACAGATTCCCGTGCCGCTGACGACAACAGAAGCGGACAAAGAAACAAGACGCAGCAAATAGACACAGAGAACAGACAACCGTGGGGGGGGGGGGGAAGGGGAGAGAAATCAATCAATCAATCAATCAATCAATCAATCTTAAAAAAAAAAAAAAAAAGATGGGGAGGAGCAATGGTCCCTGACAGAAAATACCAGGTGAAGAAAGAGTTTGGCAGAGTGGCCAGAGCGGGGGGACTGAGTGACCAGGGGCGGGCGAGGGTCAGGATCACTGAGGTGCATGTTGGCACCCCGTGCCCATGCCGCCCAGATACCTATGTGCCCTGGAAGAAGACATGGGTCCCTGAGGCCTGGTTCTCCTGAAAGAACTCGGCGTTACCCCCCCGGAGGACGAGGGTGAGCACCGAGACCAGGAAACAAACTACCTGTGTAGGGGAACACCCCACGGCAGCAAGGGAGAGTGGGCAGGAAGCCTGGGCAACGGGCTCCAGGCAGGGCAGACCGCGCCAACCCTGGAGATGACACAAGGACGGCGCCCCCAGAGAGCCGGAGCCAGGACAAGGGAAGGCAGGGCGACGGGAGGGGCGAGGCCTCGCGCTTCCGGCTTCTCCCCTTCCTGCTGGGGACTCCCAGATGCGGGGAGAGTCTAAAAATGATGCTACCGACGACCCATGCTAAAGGGCCAAGAGTTGTAGGATTTTAGATTTCGGGGAACCACTGAAAATTTCAAAGGGAGAAGATGCTATCCTATCATTTTAGAAAATCACTTTTTTTTTTTTAAGATTTATTTTTTATTTCTTTTTCTCCCCTTTCCGCTCCCCCTGTTGTCTGCTCTCTGTGTCCATTCACTGTGTGTTCTTCTGTGTCCGCTTGCATTCTTGTCAATGGCACCAGAAATCTGTGTCTCTTTTTTTTTTATTTTGAGAAGAATAAAGGAATTACTGATACCCTGCCAGACTTGGGAGTTTCCTGTTGCAAACCCAAGCCCCAAACAAGAATTTTGAGTTCCTTTTATACAGAGAGGAAAGGCCAAATGGTTCTTTTGTTTCAGTGCTCAATAGGCTTGAATTAGCATATATCTTCCACATCCTAGGTAAGCTTTTAACATGGACTTCATACATTCTAGGTAAGCTTTTAGCACATTTGTTTTTTTTTTTTAAAGATTTATTTATTTATTTAATTTCCCCCCCTCCCCTGGTTGTCTGTTCTTGGTGTCTATTTGCTGCATCTTGTTTCTTTGTCCGCTTCTGTTGTCGTCAGCGGCACGGGAAGTGTGGGCGGCGCCATTCCTGGGCAGGCTGCTCTTTCTTTTCACGCTGGGCGGCTTTCCTCACGGGCGCACTCCTTGCGCGTGGGGCTCCCCATGCAGGGGACACCCTTGCGTGGCAAGGCACTCCTTGCGCGCATCAGCACTGCGCATGGCCAGCTCCACACGGGTCAAGGAGGCCCGGGGTTTGAACCGCGTACCTCCCATATGGTAGACGGACGCCCTAACCACTGGGCCAAAGTCCATTTCCCTTAGCACATTTGGTTTGCATTTTTCCTGAATATTTAAAGTTTATAGAGTTTGCATTGTTAAACTGTTTCCTGCGACTGGAGTCATTGCCATGGTCACCAAGGGCAGGATTGCAGCCTCAAACTGTCCCGCACCCACAAGTTAGAACAGACAGCTTAGGCTATCTACGAAGAGACAAACAGCCTCCCACCCATAGCCCACATCAAATTTCCCCCTTATGCTGAAGCTTAACTTGCTAAGCTTTGGCATAATTATTATTGGAGCTATGAGATGGGTGGCTGTTTGTTGTTTTGACTGATTACTTATCAATTTTCAGTGTAGCATCCAGGATCCTGTTTTTAGAAGTTGAGATGTTTTCGTTCTGGACAGCAGAATCCTGGGGTGTGTCTCTTTTTGTTGCATCATCTTGCTCTGTCAGCTCTGTGTGTGTGTGCAGCACCACTCCTGGGCAGGTTGCGCCTTTTTCGCACTGGGCAGCTCTCCTTATGGGGTGCACTCCTTGCATGTGGGGCTCCCCTATGTGGGGGACACCCCTGAGTGGCACGGCGCTCCCTGTGTGCATCAACACTGCGCTTGAGCCAGCTCCCCCTGGGTTTGAATCGTGGACCTCCCATGTGGTAGGCAGATGCTCTATCTGTTGAGCCAAATCTGCTTCCCAGAAAATAACTCCATGTCACATTAGAGATGAACTGCGGGAAGGAGAAGCTGGAGCTTCGTCCTCGTGTAGGTGAGGAGCTCTATCAGACTAACCGAGAATTCTGAAAACCATCAAATTGAGTTTGACTTTCAACTCATGCGGCGGCTTGCTCGGTCGGTGGCGGTGGGGTCTGGCTGCGGACGAGGGGTCGGTCCAGTTTTGAAGGAGGGGTTGGTCCGGCAGTAGACGAGGGGTCGATCTCACCGGGGTTGCGCGGTTTGGCTGACGGGGTCGCCCGGCAAAGCCGGCGACGAAGGGGTCACCCGGAGAAGCAGGCGACAAACTGGGGACAAGGGAGGCCAGGCCCTTGTCGGGGGCTCTCAGGACTGGAGGGCGCACGGCAGAAGAACTACCGCGGAGACGAGGTAAACACGCAGGTCCAACTTTATTGAGGAAGTGGCTACAGTTTTATAGGGGCTGGGGAAGGCTGATTGGTTGAAGTTTATGCCATGTTCTGATTGGCTGTCGCAAGCAGTTACTGGGGAGAAAGGTCGGTGGGAGGTACTGGAAGGGGGAGGGGTGGTGGTTAGGGATTGGCTGTTGCTGTTGCTGGGGGAAGTGGCAGGGTTTAGGGATTGGTGGCTGCTGTTGCTGGGGTAGAGGACAGACTTGAGTTTCCCGCCTTGTGCCTGGCTGTTGCTGCTGTCGGGCGGGGGGGGGGGGGGGAGGCAGACTGGAATTTTCTGCCCTGCGTCTGCGCAGGGAGAAGAAGAAGGGTGCCGCCCCACAAGGCATCATGTGGCGCTATCCGGGAGGAGGGGTGGCCGCGGAAGCATGGCTGCCGAGAAGGGGAGACCCGAGGGCACTCTGCGCCCATGCCGAGCTCCCTTCAGGGGTGGCGGTGAGTCCGACCAGCCACCCTATTATGGGGGCAGCGGCTAGGAATTAGGCCTACTGCGGCTGCCCCCCCGCCAGGCCACCAAACCACACTTCAGCCCAAGGGGTGACCGCATTTCCCCCTTCTTTTCAAATAAGGGCCAGGATGGCTGCAGCAAGAAGTAGCCGAGGCCCAAGAGGCATTGGCCTCGGTGCAGCAGAAGGAGAGGGAGGGTTGATGATTGCGTTGGGACCAACTGCAACTGAAGGGGTGGGAGTAGGCAATTTCTTTTTTATTATGAAGAAGGCGCCATAATCATAGCTCGACATGTAAAGCCGGATGCCATATGTACGGCCCTGCAGCCAGGCAGTGCTAGTAGGGTCTTTAACAGTGAGGATGATTATGTTCCACTGGGAAGTATTTGCAATGCGGAAGGAGAGATAGGGGTCCCGGTTTGGAGCGCCTCTCCAGCCGTATGCCATGGTTACACAGCCCCAGGAGGGGCAATAATAATGTGCAGGGTCGTGGCAGCCTCGAGCAGAGGAAGGGCAGATGTAAAAGCCTGATATAAGATGGTTGTGGGGGCCATATTGTTGCTTAGACCCCCAGCAGCTCTGCTGATTAGCGAGGGCACACACACGTGCAGTGAAGGACGGGGCACCTGAGGTGATATTATAGGCGAGAACTCTTTCTTGTTGCCAGAGAGCGAGTGTCCAATTGAAGGGCTGGTGAGAGGGGTTAGCTTGGCCAGAGGTGGCGAGGGAGAGCATAAGGAGAAGGAGAGAGACTATGTTAATTGGCTTGCCAGCATGGCGAGGGTTGCGGCGTCTGCACTGATGGTAGAGTGCAAGCAGCGAACGGACTTCAGGGTTGGATGGTTGTCTCTCGGGGTGGAAGGTGAGCTGGTTCAGCTGGTGCTGGATCACTCGCAGTTGGCGCCGTTCCCTGCGGGACATCCGTTGCTGAGGTGGCGGGTTTGACGCATCTCCCGGGAACCCAGATTGGCTGAGTGGCATCCTGCGGGAAGACACAAGCAAAACCTTGGCCCTGGGTAAGGAGGGGGCACGGGCCACACCACTGACCTGTTTGAGGGTCCTTCCAAAGGACCAGGGGGGCCTGTGTGGGGCGGTACGAGGGGGCCCAATGCCTATGGACTGCCGAGAGACCATCCTTATCAAAGGTCATGAGGTTCAGATGGATTAGGACAGCGGTGATGATGTCTCCGGGAGGAGCGTGAGGGAGGATTTCCCTCTGTTTTTCAATTTGTTGTTTCAGACAGCGGTTGGAGCTCTCCACAATGGCCTGTCCTTGCGGGTTATATGGAATACCAAAATGGTGGGCGATTTGGTAGAGCTGAAGGAACCTCGCAAAGGACTCACTGCGATAAGCAGGGCCGTTATCCATCTTTAGGTCCCAGGGGACTCCCATGAAGAGAATCCCTTGCCGAAGGGCCTTAATGCAGTGCTTAGCAGTCTCCCCAGGCAAGGGGACTGCATAGCACATGCGGGAGAAGGTGTCAATTATAACGTGCAAGAACTTAAGGCGTCCAAAGGACGGGACATGCGTGACATCCATCTGCCACCTGGAATTAGGCCTAAGGCTGCGGGGATTCACCCCCTGCGGTTGCAGAGACCCCAGAGGCAGAAAGGGGGCACAGGTTTTGCATGCCTGCACTAGGTGCTTACAAGTCTCAATTGGCAACTCAGGCAAAAGGTGATGGAGTGAGGCGGCAGAAAAGTGAAACCTCGAATGCAAGGACTTAGCCTGATTGATAGCATCTCTGACCGTATCAAGGGCAAGGGCGGAGACTGTCTGATCTGCGGTGTCGTTGCCTGCCGCTAGGGGGCCAGGCAACCCGGAGTGGCTCCAGATATGAGCAATATACCAGGGTGCAATGCGTTTTTCAAGAAGGGTCTTAAGGGCATCCAGCGCCTCATCAATAGGAGAGGAGGTCGGGAAGAATGCAGCTAATGCCAAGACCCTGCAGACTTGCAGAGAATAGAGGCTATCTGTAAAGATATTAACAGGTTCAAAGGGGAAGGCGCGAAACGCTTCCACAATAGCCAAAAGCTCTCCCGTCTGGACGGAGTGTAGGTTAATATGCGTAAAGACTTTCGGCTCTGCAGCTCCGTCCAGGTACACGACCATGGAGTACTTAGTTTTAGACGCATCCGTGAAAATAGTGACGGACCTCGGAAAGGGGGAGGAAGACGGGAAGGGGAAAAAGGGACTCCGGAAGGGAAATTTGGACACGCCTTGGAGTAGGCGGTGACTAGGGAAACGGCAATCGAAATCGCCTGAAAATCCCTCACACAGCACCTGCATTTGCTCATTATCCCTAATGAGGGAGGTGGTTTCTTTTGCATTGAGCGGCCAAACAATTACGGCAGGCTGAGTTTCAAACGTATGGACGGACAGTTGCACCAGATCGGCCGCGAGAGCGATCCACAGCCTTACTGCGGGGCCCGTCCTGCCAAAGAACTCCAGTGGGCGTTCCCTTGGTGGGGAGGACCAATGCCTGGAGAGGCCGCTGGAGATCGAACCGCTGGAGGCAGCAGTTATTAAGGGCCTTATCTACAGCGGCAATGGCGGCTCGAGCCTCTGGTGTGATGGTTATCTTTGCGGACACGGCAGAGGGGGGTTTGTGACTGGTTTGTAAGAGAGCAAATAATGGCTGGAGCTGTGCCATGGTAACCGGCAGAGCGGGACGGACCCAATTGATACTTCCACAGAGCTGCTGGAGCTCTGTGAGGGTGACTCGGTCTGGCACATTTAATCGCACAGCCATTGGGGTTACATGCTGGGAGATACAGAACCCCAGGAAGGTTAAGGGGGGTTCAAATTTGACCTTGTCATTCTGGATTGTTAAGCCAATGGCGGACAGATTATGCCGAAGCTGAGAGAGGACATACTGCAGCTTCTCATGGGTCTCACACACAACCAGGACATCATCCATATAGTGGATGAGGTAGCCCAGATCTCGCAAGGGGGCGACTGCCGCGTTCACATACAGCTGGCAGATGGCCGGGCTATTGCGCATGCCTTGCGGAAGGACTTTCCACTGATACCTATCGGCTGCCCCTCGGTGGTTGGGGACAGGAACGGTAAAGGCAAAGCGCGGGCGGTCCTTTTGGTGAAGTGGAATGGAAAAAAAGCAGTCCTTAATATCTAGAGTGGCCACAAAAAAGTGTTTAGGAATGGCCACTGGGTGAGGGAGTCCCGGTTGGGGAGTTTCCATGGGGAGGATATGCTTGTTAATTTCCCTCAAATCATGTAGAAGGCGGTATTTGCCAGTGGCCTTCTTTTTAATGATAAAAACGGGCGAGTTGTAGGGACTTGTGGATGGTTCTATATGTCCAGATTCAAGCTGCTCTCGAACCAACCCACAAAGAGCATGGAGTTTGTGGGATGGAAAGGGCCACTGCTCCACCCAAATAGGCTCCTCTGTATCCCACTGCAGAGGAGTGGGTGTGGGAGGTGTTAATTGAGCAGTGGCGCATACTATTGGCGGGGCTGAGTGGTTAACTGGACACCGCACTCCTCCAGGACATCTCACCCCCAAAGTATAGTATCAAGGGTGCTAAGGAAGAGGGGCCGGAATGTGCCCACACGTCCCTCACTGTCCTCCCAGGCAATAGGGTAACTGGTGCGAAGGGAGGTAGAGGAGCCAGTGGCCCCTTGGACGGAAGGGCCTTCTTGAACGGACCACTGGGCGGCGAAATGAGCAGGGAAACAAGAGACCTCTGCACCCGAGTCGAGGGTCCCAGAATACCAGCAGTGGTGAATCTTAAGCCTCATGGTAGGCCTGGCAGACGTGATGGGGACTGTCCACATCAGGGCTTTGGAAGGTTGGGACGGGGAGCCTCTTTGGAGTGGGGCTGAGGCCTGCCCCTCCTGGAGTTTAAAGATGGCTGCTGCCGCTGCAGGGGAGGCTGCATACGGCAGTCGCGAGCCCAGTGGTATCCCCGGCCGCAGCGGGGGCAGGGGGTAGAAGGGCCCCGTTGGGGCAGTGGGGGGGGAGGAACAGGAGGGCCCGGCGGTGCGGAGACTGCCGGGCATTCACGGGCGAAATGTCCTGGCTCACCACATTTGAAACAGGAGGAGTTAAGTGCCATGGCTGTCATGACAGCCTTGGCGAAAGAAGCAGCCTGTTGGTCGAGGCCGTTACAGGCAATTACCCAATCGTCTATCGACTTTTCCGTCACGGGAGCGATCGTCTGTCGACAAATGGGGCTGGCCCCTTCAAGGATAATTTCACGGGCGAGGGCGCGCTGAGCCTGTTCATCGTGGACCCTGCGCTCACACGCCCGGAGGACTCTGGAAACATAGGTAGAAAAGTCCTCATCCTTGGTCTGGGTGAGCTTAGTGAACTTGTCAGCACTACTGGCAGTGCAGGCGCGAAAGGCCCATAGGGCGACCTCGCGAATCTGAAGCCAGAAGCCAGCCGGAGCACGGTAGTAGGCCGCAGCCTGGCTAAACTGACCAGTGCCGGCGAAGGCTTCTGGGGGGTGATTAACACCCCTTGCGACGTTGGCCGCAACCTGCTTTTCAGCCTCGGCATGAAAATGGGCGCGCCAATTTATAAACTGGCCGGGCGTGAGGATGGCACGGGCCAGTTGGAGCCAATCGAGGGGGATGCACAGAAGGGTGGACATCTCCTCTAACAAATGCTGAGCATAAGGGCTGCCTAACCCGTCCTCCTTAACAGCCTTGCGGAGCTGCTTAACACTCTCCGCATCATGTGGGTACCAAGGAAAGGGGCGCTGAGGGGTGGGAGTTACGTTAAGGGGAAAGCAGGTGGTAGGAGGCGGCAGGGAGGTAGGCGGAGGTGCCCTGGCGGGGGAGGAATACGGGTCCAAAAATAGGCTAGAGGGGGCCGCGCGTGCGGCAGCTTGCCACGGATCGGATGGAGGGGGCTGCCGGGGGGAGGCGGAGCCGGGGGGGGCCGCTGGCGCGGAGGGCGCGAGAGGAGCCATTGCCCATGCGGTGTTGCAAAATGGCTGCGGGCCATCCCCAGTGGTACTACAAAATGGCGGCGAGCTACAAAATGGCCGTGGGCTACAAGATGGCCGCGGACCGCTCTGAGAAAATGGCGGGGCGGAAGCTCCCGTTGCCCAAACGGTGCCACAAGATGGCCGTGGGCCGCCCTGCGCGGAGGGGTAAAATGGCGGGGAGGGAGCTTCCGGCCCACCCAGGCAGGAAGTCGTTGGGGGGAGGGAGGGGTAAAGGGACCTCCCCTTTTCGAGCGAGGAAGAAGGCGGAAGTCCACCATCTTGAGAGTGCCTCCCCTTTTTGAGCGAGGAAGAAGGCAGAAGTTAGCCATCTTCACCGGCGCTCGACACTGCAAGATTACGCTGTTTAGGGGGACAATTTTCGAGCGCGTTATTAAGGCGCTCGACAAGCGACTCAGAGTCAGAGTTGGAGCCGGCATCAGGATCCCGATCAGGATCCCGGTTAAAGTCGCCGTCCTGACAATCACGGCAGCGGCAGTGGCGCGGCCGGGGGGAGTCGATGGTAGGGGCGCCTTGAAGGCAGGAGCGGATGGTAAAAAGCGCCGGTAATAAGCCAGCGGGGAATCTTTTACCTTCCTGCTCCACAGCAGAAGTGACCCTATCTATAAGGCGAGTATAGGTATCCGGGTCCCAGAGCTGACACGTGGTAAGCCACGGATTAAAGGGGAGAAGAAGGTCCCAATATACTTGGAGCTGTTTCAAAGAGATCTTACACCGGTGAGTGTCTAGGAGACCGGCGAGGGTCCGAACTTGCGGGGCTTGCTTAGCAGAAAGGATGTTACCCATTGCTAATGGCCTTTTGGAGCCGATAAGAGAAGGGGCCCTTACCTTGAGAGCGCGGCGATGGGAGCCGAGGGGCGCGGTGAGACGAGGGGTCGGAGCCGGTGGGGCTCCGACGGTGGTCGCGGGCCAAGAGAAGGCCCCGACAAGGGGAAAGTGGAACTAAGAGCTCCTTAGGGGAAGAGGAGAACGACGAGCAGTGGAGCAAGGTGAAGGGGGTCCTTACTCTGCCCCACGTTGGGCGCCAGCTGCGGCGGCTTGCTCGGTCGGTGGCGGTGGGATCTGGCTGCGGATGAGGGGTCGGTCCAGCTTTGAACGAGGGGTCGGTCCGGTTTGGGACGAGGGGTCGGTCCAGCAGTAGACGAGCGGTCGGTCTCACCGGGGTTGCGCGGTTCGGCTGACAGGGTCGCCCGGCGAAGCCGGCGACGAAGGGGTCGCCCGGAGAAGCAGGCGACAAACTGGGGACAAGGGAGGCCAGGCCCTTGTCGGGGTCTCTCAGGACTGGAGGGCGCACGGCAGAAGAACTACCACGGACACGAGGTAAACACGCAGGTCCAACTTTATTGAGGAAGTGGCTACAGTTTTATAGGGGCTGGGGAAGACTGATTGGTTGAAGTTTATGCCATGTTCTGATTGGTTGTCGCAAGCAGTTACTGGGGAGAAAGGTCGGTGGGAGGTACTGGAAGGGGGAGGGGTGGTGGTTAGGGATTGGCTGTTGCTGTTGCTGGGGGAAGTGGCAGGGTTTAGGGATTGGTGGCTGCTGTTGCTGGGGTAGAGGGCAGACTTGAGTTTCCCATCTTGTGCCTGGCTGTTGCTGCTGTCGGGGGGGGGAAGGCAGACTGGAATTTTCTGCCCTGCGCCTGCGCAGGGAGAAAGAAGAAGAAGGGTGTTGCCTCATAAGGCATCGTGTGGCGCTATCCGGGAGGAGGGGCGGCGGCGGAAGCATGGCTGCCGAGAAGGGGAGACCCGAGGGCACTCTGCGCCCATGCCGAGCTCCCTTCAGGGGTGGCGGTGAGTCCGACCAGCCACCCTATTATGGGGGCAGCGGCTTGGAATTAGGCCTACTGCGGCTGCCCCCCCGCCAGGCCAGCAAACTACACTTCAGCCCGAGGGGTGACCGCAAACTCAGTTTGAACATATGATCTGTATGATTCCCAAGCCTTATATGCTAACTATTAAAGTAAAATATTTCCTCCTTTCAACAGCACTAGAAAACCCATCTCCATAAAAGAAAGCAATTTCTGAAACATAGAGATAATGCCATTTCTAAAAACAGTTTGTAAACCATAGAAGTAAATATTTCAATACTTAATAGGGATATCCTATTTTCAATTTAAAAAATAAATTCCCCAGTCAGATAAACCATCTTAATCATCAAATTTGGCCCTGCATTATTTCCAATTGTTTCCAAACATCAAATAACCCTCAAAGGACAGAGATTTGTCAATTTTACTATTTTAAAAAATCTGAGACAAGTCCTAATGGCATTTATTTTGTCAAAAGCTGATTTGAGCAATAGAAACGTTTGAGCAACACTGTTCTAATAAGTTTATAGTCTTAGTAAGTGATTAAGTTGTAGAGATCACTGGGATATAATTTCTAGCATGTGTTATTTTTAAACTTTCAGACAATTTTATATCATATGTTAGCATGCATTAGGGTGATAGAGGGGTAAGGCAGAGAGTGTATGTACATATTTCAGGCACTAGAGACATTGTCAAGATTCTAATGGAATGCTCCTAGAATCTCATTATTCTTGAGGTTAGGGGCCAAACAAAATGTAATTATAATACATGCAAACTAGCCACATTAGAGCCAATCACCCTGTTCAGTTTCACTTTTATAAAAACACAAAGGAAGTGATCCTTTGGTTTAGTTCCTAAACTTCTGTTGCTTAAAACATGACACCAATTTGGATACACTGATTCATTAATGCAAGATCCCATTAGACAGACACAGGGAAAGACCAATGACTTCTGTTCATGACACATATCTTTTCCTGGTTAGCCCACAATGGCTTTACTCTGTCGTTTAAGTCTACAGAGCTAATTTTCCTATCATCTATTAAATATATTTTCCTACTAAATTGCCAAAGGTCCCTTATAAAATCTACAGTGAAATTCATAAGATATTGAGAGTGATAAATATTCTGTAGGAAAACTTACTGTAGGAATTAAATATATTTCATCAGCATGAGCACGAATTACCCAATTACACAATACATTTTGAAACACTGTTGGCTGGCTACACCACTTATTGCAGTGCAATAGCTGACACCAGAACAAGATACAGATATCTCCAAAATTTTTTGAAACCAACTAAGATACAAAGGGGGGAGAGAGGTTCTTGATAGGTCTCCCAAGCAACATCCTCCATAAATATCTAAACTTAAGGTATTTTTTTTCCACAAACAGGTCTACTGTTGTATAATTTACATAAAATTCACCCATCATAAGTGCGTAAGTTCATGATTTTTGGTAAATTTATGGAATTGTGTAACCATTAACCTGATCCAGTTCCAGGCCATTTCTAAAAAGCTTCTTTAGCCTGATTGTGGTCACGCCTCATTCCCAATTCCATTTCCTTTGCCAGGCAGCCACTGACCTGTCTCTATAGATTTGCCTTTTATGGACATTTCATATAAACAGAATCTGTTCAACCTGGCTCGTTTCACTTAGTTTAATGTTTTTAAGATTCTTTCGGTAGTGTGTAGTGTGTAGTTCATTCTTTTTCATCACTGATTAATATATTACATTTTGTCTAATTTGCTAATCGATGGACATTTGGATTGTTTCTAGTTTGGGGTTAAGAAAAATAATGCTATTAATATTCACATTCAACTCTTTGTGTGGACATATGTTTTCATTTCTCTTGGGTAAATACCTAAAAGTGTAATTGCTGGGTTGTATGGTAAGTGTGTTTAACTTTTTAGGAAAATTGTTTTCTCAAGTGGCTGTACCATTTCGCATACCATTTTCTACTCATTCTTGCCAACACTTTGTACTGTTGGATTTTTTGTGTTTTTTTAAAGATTTTATTATTTTTATTTATTTATCTCATCTCTCCGCCCCCTGTTGTCTGCTCTCTGTGTCCAATCACTGTGTGTTCTTCTATGTCTGCCTGCATTCTTGTCAGGTGGCACTGGGAATATGTGTCTCTTTTTGTTGCCTCATCTTGCTGCGTCAGCTCTCTGTGCATGCGGTGCCACTCCTGGACTGTGCTTTTCTCGCATGGGGCGGCTCTTCTTGTGGGGAGCACTCCTTGTGTGTGGGGTCCTCCTACGTGGGGGGCACCCGTGTGGCATGGTACTCCTTATGTACAGCAGCACTGTGCATGGGCCAGCTCATCACACAGGCCAGGAGGCCCTGGGTATCGAACCCTGGACCTCCTATATGGTAGGTAGATGCTCTAACAGTTGAGCCAAATCTGCTTTCCAGTTGGACTTTTTAATTTTAGGCATTCTAGAGGATGTATCGTGGTATCTCATTGTGGTTTTAATTTGCATTTCCATAATAACTAGTGATGTTGAGAATCTTTTCATGTATTTATTAGCCACCTGTGTATCTTCTTTGGTGAAATGACTGTTCAAATTTTCTGCCCATTTTTATATTGAGCTGCCATTATTATTTAGTTGTGAGACTTTTATATATATTCCAGTTAAAATCTCCTGTTAAATACACATACATGATTTACACTAAGAAATATATACGTATCTTATGTCTACATACTACATGTAAGTCCTCTTTTGGAGCTTGCATTGCATCCTCTAGAAAGAGCATGTTCAGGTCTCAATTCCTAATCCTGTGGGTGAACTCATTTGTAAATAGGACCCCTGAAGATGTTATTAGCTAAGATGTACACAAACTGAGTGAGGGTGGGCCTTAATCTAATATGGCTCAAGTCCTTACAAGCAAAGGAAATTGGATGCAGAAGAAGAAGCCATGGGGGGAAAAGCAGGAAGTCAAAGGAACTGGGAGAAGACACCAACAGGTGCACTGCCATGTGACTGAAAAGTCAAGGAGCCCCAAAGACTGCTGGCCAGTTGGAAGATACTGGCCCTGGGAACAAGTCATTCTTCTAGCCCCTGAACCTGTGAGCTAATAAATTCCCGTTGTTGAGTCAACCCATTGCATGGCATTTGTTTTAGCAGCCGAGAAACTAAAACAGCTTTCGGTGTCAGAAAGTGGGGTGCTGTTATGACAAACACCTAAAATGTAGAAATGGCTCTGGAAATGGGTAATGGGGAGAGGCTGGAAGAATTGGGAGGTGCCTGATAGAAAAGCTTAGATAGCTTTGGAGAGACTGTTAGTAGAAATATGGACATTAGAGGTAATTCTGAGTATGCTTTAGAGGAAATGATGACTGTGTTATTGGAAGAAAGGCGATCCTTGTAAATTAACAGAGAATTTGGAAAAGTTGTGTTCTGATGTGAGCTTGAAAGCGGAACTTGTAAGCAATGAACTTCGAGATTTAGTTAAAAGAGATTTCAAGGCTAAATTGGCAGGTTCAGGCTGGTTTCTCCTTGCAGTTCACAGTAAAATGTGAGAGAACTGAACTCTTAAGCACTTAGTAACGAGACATGAATAGTTTAGAAAATGCAGAGCCTTTCCAGAGAGCGTATGCTGAGACTAGGGCCAGAAACAGCTCTGTGAGGGACTTCCCAAATCTTCCAGGAAGTGAGTACTCAGAGGACAGGGCTCCAAGTGAGGGTGTAACTCAACAGCCCTTTGCTAAAGAGGATGTGGCTGAACCTGAGTCCAGTCAGCCATTTCAGTGGAAGTCAGGATTGCAAACAGTTATCCAGGAATAACCTGAGGAATATTTTATTGTCTGATGCTGCACACAAAGCCAACAAGGTTTTTGTGAAATGTGTATGAACAGAAGCCATGCCTGAAAGGGACAGAGAAAGGATGAATTGAAAGAAGAATGACTTTGGAAACTGAGGTCTGGACTGATGAAATTTCCAGCCAAGAGTGGGCCCACCCATGTATGCTGAAAGGGTAAATCTCTGACGCTGCACTTAGTAGGGGCAGGGCATCCGCGCCGGGGCTAGAGGGGCGGCCTTATGTCCCATTACTCAGGGATAATGCTTCCACCCCAATTCTCAGAAATTCTCTTTCGTGGGCTTGTGCCCCTGAAAAGTCCATTAGTTTCTCAGATATCCGCTAATAGATACATGATTTGCAAATATTTTCTCTCTGTCTGTGGCTTGTAATTTTCCTAATGGTGTCTTCTGCAGGGCAAAGAAAAAACAATTTATCAATTTGTTTGATGGATTGTGCCTTCGATGCCCTATCTAAGAAACTGTTGGCTAACCCAAGGTCACAAAGGTTTTCTGCTACTTTTTTTTTCTGGAAGTTTTAGCTCTTACGTTTACGTTTATCACGCATTTTGAGTTGACGATGGGGAATGGTATAAGGTTAGGGGGAGGTAGGTTTTTTTTTCCCCGTTTGGTAAACATTGCCAATTTTCCCACACCATTTGTTAAAAAGACGGTACTGTCCTCCACTGACCTGCTTCTCACTCTTGTCAAAAATCAAGAGACCTCAAAGCTCCTTCAACGCCGAACTCAGATCTGGCTCAGCCGCATCCACGTGCACCTCGGCGGGCAGTGAGGACGCCTGCAGAGCGCGCAGCTCGGACTCGCTCTCGTCGCGCACGTGCTGCAGGAAGGCCAGCTCGTCCAGCAGCCACGCCGCCTCCTTCGCCCTCTTCCCCGCGCAGGTGCCTTCCGTGCCCGCAGCCCGCACCGCCCCCACCAGCGCCGCGTCCCGGCAGGCCCTGCGCGCCCCCAGCAGCTGCGCGCGCAGCCCCCGCCGGCCACGCCCCCCGACGCGCGAAGGCTGGGCGTGCTGCACTAGCGCGTGGTAGTGGCGCTCCGGCCGCTGCCCCGGCTTGAGGTTCTTGGGCTGCTGCTTCTCGTTGGCGCGCGCCCCCGCCTCGCCTCCAGCGGGTCCAAGGAGCAGGCGGCCGAGGAGGCCGCAGTGCCCGGGACAGCGACGGCTGAGGAGGCGGGAGCGGAAGGCGATGCGCAGGGAGGGCTTCGCGCTCGCGTTGCGGGAACCAGGCCCGGGCGCGAGGCTGTGGCCGGAGCCCGAGGATGGGGAGGTGCGCCAGGCGGTGCCCGAAGGCCCAGTAGAGGCTCCACACAGCCCGGACCCCACCTGTAAGCAGGTAGCGCGAAGAGGGACCTCAGCCCTGGGACTGCTCACAGGTAAGGCCTCAGTCTTTGGACAAGGCAAGGTCCCAGTCCTAGGAAGAGTTAAAACTGGGGGGGCGGCGCGCCAAAGGGTTTGGATCAGAGAGCCCAGTTATCCGAACAGGACATTAAGTAAAGGTTCTCAACCGTGTTTGCGTCATCTGGGGAGCGTGTAAGAGAAAGCCGAGATCAGTTAAATAACCTGGGGGTGGCCCAGGCCGTCAGCGATAGTTCAAGCCCCCAGATGTTTCCATTGTTAGCCAAGTCTGAAAACCAGTAAGCAGGTGATACCTTGTACAACCTTGATCTTCCCAAATAAAGTCAGAACTGGTTTAGAGACTGGGGGGTCTGGAGATCCCGCAGGGGAATTTAAAAGTCACTAGGTACTGCTGTTAGCCCTTACTTAACTGTGCCGATGTGCGTGTGTGTAAAATATCCAGTGTTCGAAGAAACGGGCATGTTATTTGGCAGCGGTTCTGTGGTCTGATAATAACTATGGGATCATACTAATGGGGAATATACAATAGAAAGTTGCCTGGTTTCTTTCCACTCTTGATCTCAATTTTAAAATCTGAACTATTTTAAACTATTTCAAAATACTGGTATTCAAAGGCAGGACGAAAGAGCTGAGTGTTTCTAGAATTGGGGAGTTTGTTGGTAATTAAGACATTCAATATGAAGTTATGGGAAAGTCTTGGATTGTAAAGCATTGGCAGTGCTTGACTTCTCGGTAATGAAATCCAGCTGTACGCCCCACTGTAGGCAGAGCTGCTGTTCTCCATCATACCCCAGCCTTGGTGCCTGGAGCAATCCGAGAAGCCCAAGCGAAACAACATTGCCTTCTTTAGTATACCTCCCCCCTTTCCCCTTCGTATAACTTCAGTAGTGCCACAAGCGTAGTTGCCATGGAAACTATAGCAGCATACAAAACACTGTTGATTTTTTGAGAACTTTACATCTGTGACTGTAAATAAGAATAGTGAGAATTTTCCAAGTGAGGCCTAAGGAAATAAAATGGGAATTGGGTCTTTCCCTGACTTAAGGGTGTCATACAACTTGATTTAACTGGTATCTTGAAAGAAATTAATCTTTTTACAGAAGAAAAGGCTATTTTAACCACAATAAATTATGTATGGTAACTTTTATAGTATAGTATAGTTAAGCTTTGGTATCATCTCAATTGTATGATACTTAAGATTTCTTTAGAGTTTCCTTCCTTCATTTTCTTGTTCATTTATTTCTTCAACAAATATTTATTGATAACTTCACGCCAGACATATATTAGATACTGGATGCACAAAGTTGAATAAGACACAGTGTCTTGTTATAGAACATGTTACGCCAGACCAATAAATGAATAAGGACGTTATTTGTATATGAAAAAATCAATAGACCAAAAATGTAAGAATTTACTTCTGGACTCTCAATTTTTTCCCTTTGATCTAAATTTCTATCCTTATGCCAATACTGCAGTTTTAATTGATCTACCTTTATACTAAATTTTTTAATTGGTTGGTACAGGTGATCCAACTTTATTCTTAAAAATTGTTTGTCTATTTTAGGTCCTTTGCATTTCAATTTGCATTGCAATTGTTTTTGTCAATCTCTACAAAACAACAACAAAAATCTTAAAATTGCTGAGATGTGGATAGTTCTCTCTGTAGATCAATTTAGGGAGAATTATTATCGTCTTAACAATACTGAGCATTCCAATACATGAATATGGAATGTCTTTTCGTTTATTTAGACCTTAGATTTGTCAGCCATGTTTTTTAGTTTTCATTGTAAGAGACTTGTTCTTTTTAAAAATTTTTCCCAAGTATTATATTCCTTTGGAAGCTCCTGTGAATGGAATTTTCTTAATTTCATTTTTGGATTGTTTGTTGCTGTTATGTAGAAAAACATGGCCTTTTATCCTGGAAACTCGCTAAACACTCATTACTTCTGGTAGCTTTTTTTTGTAGATCCTTTAGGATTTTCTGTATACCGGATCATTTATTTACAAAGAGTTCTTCCTGTCCAACTTAGATTCCTTTACTTTCTTTATCTTGCTTTATTTAGGACCTCCAGTATGTTATTGAATAGTAGTGGTGGAAGCATTTAGTTCACCATTAAGTATTATGTTAACTGTAGATTTTTGGTTTTGGTACATGTTCTTTATCAAATTGAAGAAATACCCTTTTTTCCTTTTATATTGTGAGATTATATAGTGAATGGATGTTGGATACTGTCAGATGCTTTTTCTGCACTTAATGAAATAATCAGTAATTAATCATGCATTTTTGTCCTTTATTGTATTAATATGATATGTTACTGTAGCAGTTTGATATAGTTATGAATTCCAAAAATAGATATTGGATTATGTTGTAACCTGATCTGTACCTGAACCTGACTGAGATATGATTAGTGCTTTAATTGGGCCACGTCATTAGGGAATTTAGTCCACGCTCCTTGGTGAGTGGGGATTCACAGATAAAAGGCATGGCAAAGGACAGAGTTGCAGGTTTTCTGATGTTGGAGTTTTGATGTTAAGAGTTTGATGCTGAAGAGTTAAGCTGGAGCCCTGGGAAATAAGATCACAGTGGAAAGAGAAGCCAGCCCCAGGAAAAAAGGAACCTTGAAGCCAGAGAAAAGCAAGCCCCAGGAACATAGGAACCCAGGAAGTCTGAACCCTCGCAGGTGTTGGCAGCCATCTTGCTCCAAATAGACTTTGGTGAGGGAAGTAACTTATACTTTCTGGCCTGGTATCTGTAAGCTCCTACCCCAAATAAATACCCTCTATAAAAACCAACCAATTTCTGGTATTTTGTATCAGCACCCCTTTGGCTGACTAATACAGTTACATTTACTGATTTTTTGGATATTAAACCAACCTTGCATTTCTGGACTGAATCCCACTTGGTCAAAGGGTATCATCTTTTAAAAAATAGATATATTTCTGGCTTTAGCTTCCTAAACTTAAAGATTTTTGCATCTGTGTTCATGAGGGATTTTGGTCTGTAGTTTTCTTGTGATGTATTTGCCTTGGTGTTAGGGTAATATTGGCCTTACAGAATGAGTTGGGCACCTGCCTGCCACACAGGAGGTCCCAGATTCTGTTCCCAGTGCCTCCTAAAAACCAAGCAGAAAGTGAGTGCAAACAATGGGGGGAGGGAGAGAGAAATTAAAAAAAAAAAGAATGTGTTGGTAAGTATTCCCTCCTTTGCTGTGCACTAAAAGAATTTGTTTGGAATTCATATCATTTCTCTTTTAAATAGTTGTTAGAATTACCCAATGAAGCCTCCTGGGAAGGAGATTTCCTTTTTGGGAAGATTTTAAATTGGTACTTCAATCTCTTTACTTGTTATATTATTATTCAGATTTCTTATTTCTTTTTGAGTTGATTTTGGTAATTAATGCCTCTCTGGGAATTTGTCCATCTCATTTAAGTAAGTTGTCTAATTTGTTGACAGGAAGTTATTCATATTTCCTTCTAATTCTCTTCATTTCTATGGGGTCAGTAGTGATACTGCGTCTTTCATTCCTGATTTTGACAATTTGTGTCTTTTTCTCTGCCTATCTAAAAGTTTAGCAATTTTCTTAACCTCTTCAAAGAACCAACTTTGCTTTCATTGGTAATCTCTATTGTTTTTCTGCTTTTTATTTCATTGTTTTCTACCCTTTGTTTCCTTCCTTCTCCTTGTTTTGGAGTTAATTTGCTTTTCTTTTCCTAGTTTCCAGTGGAAACTTAAGTATTGCTCTAGCATATTTTTTGGTGTATTATATCTTCATAGTCATTCAGTTCAAAATATTTTTGAGGTTTCCTTTTGATTCCCTCTTAGAAATTGAGCTGTGTTAATTCCCAAGTATTTGGAGATTTAAAAAAAAATTTTTCTGCTATTGATTTCTACTTTAATTCCGTTATAGTTGAATAAATTCAGTCCTTTTAGTTAAGACTTGTTTTGTGGCATACCATATCGTATATCCTGGGAAATGTTTCTTTCTTTTGCACTTGAAAAGAATATGTATTATGCTGTTATTGGATAAAGTGTTCTTAAATTCATTAAGGTCAACTTTTTCAGTGTTATTTAAGTCTTCTATGCTTTTGCTGGTTTTCTGTTCTATCATTTTTGGGTGGGGGGGTTGATACCTCCAACTTTGTTGAGGTTAACATTTCTTTTTTCTATTGTCAGTTTTGGTTCATGTACTTTTTGGCACTGTTGTGAGATACCTATACATTTGTGATTCTTCCATCTTCTTTATATGTTGGCCCTTTTATCATTAAGAAATGCTCCTCTTTGTCTCATCATTTTTTTGTCTCATATTAGTATAGTCACTCAAACTGTCTCATGGTTGCTGTTTGTCTCTTTTTACATTCAGTCTGTATATGCCTTTAACTCTAAAGTATGTTGTAGGGAAGCAGACATGGCTCAACTGATAGAGCATCCGCCTACCACATGGGAGGTCCAGGGTTCAAACCCAGGGCCTCCTGCCCCATGTGATGAGCTGGCCCAGCACAGTGCTGATGTGTTCAAGGAGTGCGTGCCACACAGAGGTGTCCCTCGCGTAGGAGCCCCATGTGCAAGGAGTGCACCCCATAAGGAGAGCCGCTCAGTGTGACAAAAGTGCGCCTGCCCAGGGTGGCACCACACACACAGAGCTGAAGCAGCAAGATGACGCAACAAAAAGAAACACAGATTCCTGGCGCCGCTGACAAGAATACAAGTGGACACAGAAAGCAGACAACTGTGGGTGGGGAAGGGGAGAGAAATAAATAAATAAAATAAATCTTTAAAAGTAAAGTATGTTGTAGACGGCATATTGTTATATCTTTGTCATCTATTTTGGCAGTCTCTGCCTTTTAATTAGGGTATTTAGTCCATTCGCATTTAATATAATGATTGATTTGGTTGGTTTTCATGTCCCATTTTACTGATGTCCCATTTTACTGTTTGTTTTTCATTTGTATCTTTTTTTGATTCTCTTTTCCTCCTTTACTACTTTCTTTTCTGCTAAATAGATATTTTATGGTGTGCTATTTTAATTGCTGTTTTCATTTTTAACTGTTCAGTGTTTTTCTGATTGGTTGCTCTAAGGATTATAATATGCCTCTTATAAAAACCTACTTCAGTTTAATTCTGACTTAATTTTTATAAAATATAGCCTCTTTGCTTTATTATAGTTCCACTTCCTCCCCCTTCTTTGTGCTACTATTGCCATATATATTACATATATATGTTGTAAACCCAATAGCAGTGTGTTTTAGTTACTTTTTTTCAGTTTTCTATGTCCTTTAAAGAAATTCAAAAAAGAAATGAAAAATAAATTTAGTCTTTTATACATACCTACATATTTGCCACTTTAAACCCTTATTCTTATTTGTTCCCTATATATCCTTTACCTCAGTCTTCTCTTCTGCTTCCCTCAAAGAGGCTCAGCCACAGGAAACTTGGTGATACCCTCAGGAAACATCCTGAAACTAAAGATTGTCTTGAAGTCAGATTTTTATATGAATCCTGAAAGGAATAAACTTTTTAAAAAATGGTTCAAGTACTATCTTTTTAAATACCTTCTTCCTAGAAGGACTTTTCCTTGTAAAATGAAAGAGCATTACAGCCTTTTGTTTTACCATCTTCTATTTTGAGGGTAACACTACAATTCATGAACCTCATTCTTGAACAGTTGCTGATTACTTCTTCCCACAGATATTCTTGGCAACCTTGTTTGCTGTGCATTTCTAGTATCCAGATATTTTCCTTCACTTCTAAGTGAACTGGCTGTTTTCTAGGTGTAATTACTTGGAATATTCTTTGTGGCAGCTTGCTCGGTCGGTAGAGGTGGGGTTTGGCTGCGGACGAGGGGTCGGTCCAGCTTAGGACGAGGGGTCGGTCCCACTTGGGATGAGGGGTTGGTCCCACTTGGGACAAGCAGTCGGTCCGGCAGCAGACGAGGGGTCAGTCTCACAGGGGTTGCGCGGTTCGGCTGACGAGGTCGCCCGGAGAAGCAGGTGACGAACTGGGGACAAGGGAGGCCAGGCCCTTGTCGGGGGCTCTCAGGACTGGAGGGCGCACGGCAGAAGAACTACCGTGGAGACAAGGTAAACAGGCAAGTCCACTTTATTGAGGGAGAGGCAACAGTTTTATAGGGGCTGGGGAAGGCTGATTGGTCGAAGCCACGTCCTGTTCTGATTGGTTGCCGGAGAAAGGTCAGTGGGCGGTACTGGACGGGGGAGGGGTGGTGATTAGGGATTGGCTGTTGCTGTTGCTGGGGGAAGTGGCAGGGTTTAGTGATTGGTGGCTGCTGTTGCTGGGGTAGAGGGCAGACTGGAGTTTCCCGCCCACGCCTGGCTGTTGCTGCTGTGGGGGGGGGGGGAGGGAAAAGGGCAGACTGGATTTTTCCGCCCACGCCTGGCTGTTGCTGCTGTCGGGGGGAGGGAAAAGGGCAGACTGGATTTTTCCGCCCTGCGCCTGCGCAGGGAGAAAGAAGAAGAAGGGTGCCGCCCCACAAGGCATCGTGTGGCGCCATCCGGGAGGAGGGGCGGCCGCGGAAGCATGGCTGCCGAGAAGGGGAGACCCGAGGGCACTCTGCGCCCATGCCGAGCTTCCTTCAGGGGTGGCGGTGGGCCCGACCAACCACCCTATTATGGGGGCAGGGGTTTGGAATAGGCCTACCGCGGCCGCCACCCCTCGCCAGGCCAGCAAACCACACTTCAGCCCGAGGGGTGACCGCAGTTCTTCCTGGATATTTTTGAATGAGGGAGTTACAGAAGGATATCTTTCTGACCTGTGACAGATGAACTCAGAATTGAATCTATTGTCAACACTATCCTGGAAAAAAATTCTACATTCAAACAGTTTCGACTCTGGGATAATTATTTGAACTCTTAGACTTCTAAGTTGGCCTCCAAAAGAATAGAAAAACAATTATCCTTGGGCCTGATAAAACTTGACTAAATATTTTCACTAAGAAATAACTATGGGAGAAGCAGATGGGGCTCAACTGATAAGAGCGTCTGCCTACCATATGGGAGGTCCAAGGTTCAAACCCAGGGCCTCCTGACCCGTGTGGTGAGCTGTCACATATGCAGTGCTGATGCATGCAAGGAGGGCCATGCCATGCAGGGGTGTCCCCTGTGTAGGGGTGCTCCACGCATAGGGAGTGCACCCTGCAAGGAGAGCTGCCCCACGTGAAAAATTGCAGCCCTGCCAGGAGTGGTGCCGCATACGTGGAGAGCTGACGCAGTAAGATGACACCACAAAGAAAGTGACACAGTTTCCTGGTGCCACATGACAAGAATGCAAGCAGACACAGAAGAACACACAGCAAATGGACACAGAGAAGGAATGGGGGAAGGGGCGAGAAATACATAAATCTAAAAAAAAAAAACTATAGGGAAGCGGGTGTGGCTCAACTGATGGAGCCTCTGTGTACCATGTTGAGGGTCCGGGCTTTGATCCCCAGGGCCTCCTGGCCTGTGTGTTGGGCTGGCCCGCGTGTGGTGCTGTGACTCACAGGGAATGCCGTGCCATACGGGGGCGTCCCCGCATGGGGGTGTGCCCTGCCGGGGGAGCTGCCCTGTGTGAAGCGGGCACAGCCTGCCCAGGAGTGGCACTGCACACACAGCAAGATGACGCAACACAAGGGAGGCGTGGTTTCCCGGTGCCGCCAGATAGTGCAAGTGGATGCAGGGGAGTACACGGCAGTGGGTGGACACAGAGAGCAGACAGCGGGGGTGGGGGGTGGGTGGGGGGGAGAGAGAAGTAGATGAGAAATAAATCTTAAAAAAAAAAATAACTAGTTTGAGGGCATTATTAAGAAAACACTCTAATATGCCATATCTGTTAAAGTGTATTTATAAATCTATGTGTGTAATTGTGTCAACATAAATACCCGTTGCTTTCTGTGTTATTCTGCTGCTCCTATTATTGCTAGGGGCTTGGGGTTCCTAAAATCACTGCCCTTACAGCTGTCCACCCTTTGAAAAAATAGGAATCTAATATTTACAGCTATGAGATCCTAGACAGTAAGGTCTGCTTAACTCATAGTTAAAAGGAAAAACAAAGAAGGAAGGGAAAAAATATATATAAGCTTAGAAATGCTAATGAAACTTGAGAAGAAATAACCTATATTTGGGTCCTTTGCTTGATTTAATTATTACCTGAGAAAGAAGAACCTTGGAACCCTGAAGAGAGGAAAGTACCGAGAATAGGATTCAGAAGAAAGTCTAAAGAAATTGTATATTAGTCGCCAAGGCACTTTAATTAAAAAGGTAAAAAGGACATTCTTCTCCCTCTAAACAAAAGGCCCATTGAAATGGAAACTAATGATTTCGTCAGGAAAATAAAAAGGGTTTGATGCGGAAAATAACTAACATCCTACACGGTAATATTTTGTTATTGGCAAACAGAAAGCAATAGTTCAAAATTTATCAAGCTTATCAGTTCCACCTAATTAAGGATATAGCCAGAGGGCATAGTAAACAAAACTTTAATAACTCACTTCTGAGCTCCTGGTCCCAGTGAAATCTAATATCCTTCTTGAAATGTGCTTGGTGGTCTCTGCTCATCTTGACCTCCATCAGAAAGGCGGCCACATGGAAATGCTCAGCTCTGTTGAGGCCCAGAATACCATTATGTAGAGATTGCATTCTTGTCGTCTATGACAGACTCTTGTCTCCAGCCAGAATATTGCCAAACGGTGCATGAGCTTTATATTTGATCCTTCTAAGGAAAAGGAGGCCTATAGAACCTGGAGGAGGATATTTTAAGAACTATTTCAGATACTGTGGCCATCTCCCACTCCATTTGTTTCAAAATAAAACCCAGCGTTTTCTGAGGAACCCTCTCCTCTCCGCTTAGAAGATATTTCAGTGCGGAAGTTGTAAGTTAATTAGGGTGTTTGAGGCTCTAAAGGGATCCCTAAAGCTAAGGTTATAAACAGTGGAAATAATAGGAGTGTGTGAATCAGATACGCACAGGCTCCTTACTTCCTCTCATCTTCTCCCTAGCCCTGTCTCTTGGTATCTATCTTTTCCTTTGGAAGTCACTTCTTAGTCCCCTCTCAGACCGTGGGTCAGGGAGGGAGGAGAGAGACCCTCAGGGCCGCGCCTCATCACCGTGAGCTGTGGATGGCCAAAGGAACAGGCAGCCGAGAGGATCGGGGCAGTACGGGGCAGCCAGGCGGGACGTCTCTGCCAGGAGGAGTGGGTAGGACTGGAAGGGCCCGGCAGATAAATAAATCAGAGGCAGGAAATCAAATTCTCAGAGGAATCAAGTGGAGCAAGGACAAAGCAAACATTGGGTCTACCCAGTGATAAATCAGTGGGTGTTTCTCAGCCAGCAATTGTAAGGATCATAGAAAGGCAAACAAGAAAAGGCAAGGATTGGAGGCATACCCTGGCCTGGGGCAGAAGCTATTTCCTGCCCAGTTTTACTCTGAAAGGGGCTGCAGACAACCTGAACCTGCCTCCCTGTAAGGCGGTAAGGTCCCATGCCCCACCACCTTGGAGCCTGGTTGAATTGTGTCCCTCAAAAAGATATGTTGAAGTCCTGATCCCCGTCATCTCAGAATGTGACCTTCTTTGGGAGTAGGATCGTGGCCGATGGAATTAGTTAAGATGAGGTCATCTTGGAAGAGGGCGGGTCCTTAATCTAGTATGACTGGTGTCCTTATAAGAAAGAAAGAGGAAATGCATGCAGAAGGCCAAGTGAAGGCAGAGACCAGAGCGATGCCTCCATGAGCCAGGCAACACCATGGGTGGCCAGTAACCACCAGAAGCCAGGAAGAGGCAAGGAAGGCTCTTTTAGAGCCTTCAAAGGGAAACATCGTCTTGCTGACACTTTGCCTTCAGACTTTTCCTCCTCCACAATTGAGAGAATGAATTTCTGTTGTTTTAACCCTCTTTTTGTGGTACTTTGTAATGGTAGCCCTAGGAAACTAATGCAACAGCTTAACAAATGAGTTCTGGGAATGGATTGGCCCCACGCAAGGTAAACTGAAATCATAAAAGTCTAGAAACTTTGAGCTAGAAGCAGTCAGAACAGAGGGGCTGAATTATGGAAGATCTAGAATGCTAGCTTGTGGATTTTGGATTTTCTTCCTATAGGCCAAGTTTCTTTATATGAAAAACATTGAAAGCCCTGAAGTAATAAGTAACAAATGTTCATGTGTACATGCATACATGCACACATTTTCCTGGGAGAAGCTTTCTTTCAATTCTCAGGTAAAGAACCACTGTGTAAATAAAGGGAAGTCTTAGAATATTTTTACACTGTAAAATGACCACAGAAGCTTTTCTTCCAGCTTACAGAGAACCTAGGATTCATCTTCTAAACTACCTCTAACAACCATCCTCTCTTACTTCCAAAGAAGTGAAGTTTTTTTTTGCTCTCCCAGAGAAATAAATGTCACCTTATGAAGTGTTTTAGTAGAAACCCTTGGTGATGGGAAAGTTCTCAGGACATAAGGCACATTCCTCCCAATTGGAGCCACATTGTCAGATGAGGAATCCTCCTCATAAATATGCTGATGAGCTCATATTGGCAGGCAGGGTGCAAATGCGGATTCTCCTCTCCAAGAGTTCATCTGATGTTCTGAAACCTTACTCCACGGTATGGTTTGCTACTCTGTCTTTTTGCCTTTTTCACCATCCACAAACAGGAAAAGTTTCCTGTCCCTAGCCCATCTGCAGGGCTTGCCCTCAGCAAAATTGTAAAGTAGGAAAAGTTTTACTTCATTAGTTGGAGCAAACTTTCTGTATTTGGGCATCTAAAAATTGAGTCTGACAGCAAATGGGTTGTGGTTTTCAAATCATTGCCTATCTGTACAATTCTCCTATTAACCAAGTCCCTTCCTCCTTTTTTTGTTGGCATCCTTAGCTCCCAGTTACTCCACTTGCGTGCAGAGACCTGGCAATTTGTACCTTTGGAAATTTAAATCAATGTGTCATCTCTCCCAAAGATGCTAATGCGTAGAATGTATTTCTGGTTACAGAATAAAAGGTCTTTTCCGCAATAAAATTGTTAATAAACTATTAATATTTGGAGAGGTAGGAGCATTTTCTGAGCACCTAAAGTCATTCCAGAGACTCTTTCTTGTCCATAGGAGAAATCTGCCTTGCTCACATGCACCTGAAGGCTGGACTACTGGGAATTTTGCTGTATTATTAAACAATGTGTGAAAAGAAAGTGGAGAACCCTGATTCCTCAGTTGTTACACAGAAATCACCACATTCTCCCCAAATACATACGTTAAATTTATTGACAATTCTTATCTAAGTGTGTATTTATGATCATTTTATTTAATGCTTAAAAGGGTGAAAGAAGAAAACTTCAGTTTCTGTGTACAAAATGTTCATTAAAAAATGCAGGTATTGCTTGGCTTTTTGTTCCAACCAGGCGTGTAAAAGATCATTTTACACCAGGATTCCCAGGAGGAACTTGGAGGAGCCAGGAGTCATGGGCTCATTTTTCATCCAAGTCAGAAAATTGTTTTAAATCCCTTCCACACAATTTGCAGAAGTCCTGGTAATACAGATCATACTATTTTGAATTCAATAAACAGCAAACAAAATGACCAAGCCTTTTTTATTTTTTTTAAGATTTATTTATTATTTATTTCTCTCCCCTTCCCCCCTACCCTGGCTGTCTGTTCTCTGTGTCTATTTGCTGCATTGTCTTTGTCTGCTTCTGTTGTTGTCAGCGGTACCAGGAATCTGTGTTTCTTTTTGTTGCGTCATCTTGTTGTGTCAGCTGTCCGTGTGTGCGGCACCATTCCTGAGCAGGCTGCGCTTTCTTTCACGCTGGGCAGCTCTCCATGCAGGGCGCACTCATTGTGCGTGGGGCTCCCCTACGCGGGGGACACCCCTGCATGGCAGGGCACTCCTTGCGCGCATCAGCACTGCGCATGGACCAGCTGCACACGAGTCAAGGAGGCCTGGGGTTTGAACCGCAGACCTCCCATGTGGTAGACGGACGCCCTAACCGCTGGGCCAAGTCCGCCGCCAAGCCTTTCTTAATGTTGTTCCTTCATCAACCTCTAAGTGCGTGAACCGGGAAACTATTTTGAATGCAGAGGGAGCCCAAACAGGCCCGCCATTTTTCCCTTGGTCACCCAGGGACCCTACCCTTGACCTTGACTATTTTGGGAAAAAAGTGGCAGCATTTTATAAAACATCCTCAGTTTAAATCTCACATGGTTATCCTCATGCTTTATCTTGGCTGGAAGAGCTCTGCCAAATTTTGTTTTTGTAAAGGCAAAACAAGTATGGCTTAGAAAAATTCAGTCTGGCAGCTAGGGATTTTGTGGACTTCAAACCACAGTACATGTCTTGCTATAGAATTATAGTATTGTAATCAAGGTATAATGTTTCTGTGAAATGTGATTTTGACCAGCTACTTGCAGGCAAAGGGCATTATCAAACAGGAAATTCCATAATCTAAATAGACCATTTATCCATTTTCTGCATTTTAGAAAAATCCTCTCTGTGCTTTGAATTTTTCCATTTTTCTTCTACATCCATTGATGAGTTGTGTAACATGCACTCTCTCTTAGCCTTAACTTCATTATCTTGACAAGGGAATCATAATTCCTGTCCCTTCTACCAGGTAAATACTAAAACATTCTAAAGTGATCTTGGGTGCTTTAGGGTTTAAGATGGCAGTGCAAACATGTTTGTGTCCCCTATCACTTTAAAATAAGCCCTCAAACCACCCCAAAGAAACAAAGAAATAGAAAAGCAAAGTCTTGCTTTAATGAGGCTAGAGGGTATCTATAGATGCAACAACTTTATATAAAGGCAGAAAGTAAATGAAGGAGTGGTAAATCCTTGGCTGAGATGAGAGGGTTCAAACTTAATTGTTGGTAAGGATGATAGTGCTAAGTAACAAGCCAGTTTGCACCCTTAGTAACCTAGAGAAGGACAGATACTGGAAAGTCAGTTTCAGCAGAAAGGAAGTATGTGTAGCAGTTTAATATTATTGATGAATTCCAAAAAGAAATATTGGATTATGCTTGTAATCTGATCTGTACCTGGGCATGATTGTGTTATGGTTAGAATGTTGACGCCCTACCCCTTAGTGGATGGGACTCACAGATAAAAGGCATGGCACGGGACAGAGTTGGAGCTTTTTTTTTTTTAAATTAATTAATTTTGTCTATTCATTTTTTAAATATTCCAAAAATATGAGGTCCCCATATACTCCCCACCCCCGTCCTCTCACTCCTCCCCCCATAGAAACATTCTCCTCCATCATCATGAGACATTCATTGCTTTTGGTGAATACATCTCTGAGCATCATTGCACCTCGTGGTCAGTGGTCCACATCATAGCCCACACTCTCCCACGTTCCATCCAGTGGGCCATGGGAGGACATACAGTGTCCGGTAATTGTCCCTGCAGCACCACCCAGGACAGCTCCAAGTCCCAAAAACACCTCCACATCTCATCTCTTCCTCCCATTCCCCACACCCAGCAGCCACCATGGCTACTTTCTCCACGCCAATGCCACATTTTCTTCTATTACTAATCACAATAGTTCATGAATAGAATATCAGTAAGTCCACTCTAATCCATATTCTCTTCCTCCATCCTGTGGACCTAGGATTGGTTGTGTCCACTCCACATCTATATCAAGAGGGGGCTTAGATTTGACATGGATGCTGGATGCAACTCTCCTGCTTTCAGTTGTAGGCACTCTTGGCTCCATGGTGTGATGGTTGACCTTCTTCACCTCCATGTTAGCTGAGTGGGTAAGTCCAATAAACCAGAGTGTAGGAGTTGAAGTCTGTTGAGGCTCAGGGCCTGGCTATCATATGGTCAGTCCAGAGATTCAGGCTCCCTTGGTATACATTAAACCCCAGTACCAACTACAATTCTGGTAAAGTAACAGGAAAGCGCTTGTGAAAAAAGATCACATCTCAGAGTTGGAGCTTTTGATGCAAGGGTTTCTGATGTTGGAGTTTGATGCTGAAGCCTTAAACTAGAGCCCTGGGAAGTAAACTCACAGAGGAAAGGGAAGCCAGCCCAAGGAAGAGAGGAACGCTGAGCCCAGGAAGAAGCAAGCCCTGGGAAGAAAGGGACCTTGAACCCAAGAGAAGCAAGACCCTGGAAGGGAGGAACCCAGGAAGCCTGAACCCTCGCAGCTGTTGGCAGCCATCTTGCTCCAAATAGGCTTTGGTGAGGGAAGTAGCTTATGCTTTATGGCCTGGTATCTGTACGCTCCTACTGCAAATAAATACCCTTTATAAAAACCAACCAATTTCTGGTATTTTGTATCAGCACCCCTTTGGCTGACTAATACAGTAGATAGGAAACTAGTGCTAAACACAAGGAAATTGTTTGAAATTCTCTATGCCAAACAAGTTGACCTTGAAGTTTCTACAACTCTATCTAATTGAGGAAAACCCCCCAAATGGGGAGAAATGTATATTAAAAAATACCCCTCCCCCAAAATTCAGAGTAAAGAAAAACAGTGCAAAGAGAAAAAAAACTTAGATCATTCATAAAACTAGAATAAGACACTATTTAAAAAATAATGATACTATGCTAGAATTTAAGAGCTCCCAGAAGTTAAAAATATGAGACAGAAATATAAACTCAGTAAAGCAGCTGACACATCTCCAAGCAGTTGGTAAGTCACCTGGATATGTTGAGCCGAGAATTGTGTGGGCAGTGCCCTCTCAAAGGAAACAAATGTGCCCAGATTTTGACAAAACTATGGTACTATAGGCATAGCAATTGGTTAGTTTTGAATTTTCTCATGCTAGCTGAAACCATTCCAGAAACCACAGGTTTGACTCACTGTACTGGGTTAAATAGTGTTGGCAAAAGGCATGTCCACCTGGAACCTCAGAAAGTGGCCTTATTTGGAAATAGGGTCTTTTCAGATGTAATTAGTGAAGATGAGGTCATGCTGGATGGAGTTAGGCTGTAAGTGTAATGGCTGGTGTCCTTGTAAGAAGGCTGTTGAAGCCACGAGACTCACAGGGAGGTCGCCACGTGACAGTGGAGGCAGATCGGAGTGATGTGTCCACGAGCCGAGGAGCAGCCAGGATTGCTGGCAACTACCAGAGGCTTGATTCTTCCCTAGAACCTTCAGAGAAGCGTGGTGCTGCCAACATCTTGAGGCCTGTAGCCTCCAACACTGTGAACGAGTAAATCCTGTTGTTTTAAGCCACCGAGATTGTGTTAATTTGTTACACAAACAAATGTAAAACAAATACACTCAATTCCCAAAATTATAAAAAAATTACCACTTAGCCTCATTAAGAAAAGAAGGTAAATGATGTAGAAAATAATTGATAAGCTGTAAATAGTGTTTTTTATCTCACAAAGATAAATATTCTATAGTCGGTGTTAGCCTGAAGCTGCTGGGTGAACCACTGAATGACTCGTGTCTGTTTCTGGACCTTGTCCCTTACTGGTATTCCCTAGCTGCCCCATTGCGGCAGTGTCTTTCCATTCCACCCAGGGGCCCGGAATCCTACCTTGTGTCCCTGTCTGGAACTGCCACAGTCCCCACGTGGGGTGACGCGCTTCTTTCCACTCAGTACCTCCAGGCACCACCTAGGTAATCTTGACAATGTAGGTGGTCTTTCCTCTCCCCCACCCCATTTCCTCCCCTGACTTCCCTCCCCTTCCCCAGTCACCTCTTCCAAAGTAGCCACTTTATCTAAACTTGCAGGAGATCACCAGTCCTGAGGCACAGAATGGAATACTGAGCTGCAGCAAGAGGAACAGGAGCAGTTCCCAGCAAGCTCAGGGACCTCGGCAGTATGTATTATTGCAGTGATTCTCCAGGTAGGTCAGAAGACAGTATCAGAATATGAAGACCAGACATGTGTAGTTGGAAACATTACATTTTAATTGATCAAATGTTTTAGTGACAAAAGTGACAAAAAAATAAAGCTCAATAAAATCTGCTTGCCTGGTGGGATATGCAGAGGATAAAGGAAGAAAGTGTTATATGGGTTTATAAAGGTTTGGAAACAAAGCACCATAGCAATTTCAGTGGAACGAAAGAAAGTGTAAGAACTCGTAGGGAATAAAATCATAAGGAACCTCTACCATTCAGCAAGCAATCATTTAATCAACAGTGTGTCTTTTTGCAGAACCTTCCTGCTACATAGAAGAATACAGGTGATTTCCTAACAACTACCTTAATGATTCTTGAGATTCTTAATAATACTTAATAATTATTCTTAATTTTGTGATTGACAAGAAACTTATGGGCAGTTTTCCTGCAACAATTTTTAATTATCCATCATGCAATAAATCTGGCTGAAAATTCTGAGGAGTAACAACAGCATGTGAATGCATTTCCTGTGCATGAAGTTCAATTGAGGCAAATGCTTCATTCTGAGAAAAAAGGCTAGTGAGATTCCTGTTAGTGATGTTCAAACATATACCAGATGCCTGCTCAGCAGAGAGGGTGGAAAAGATTGAGGCCTTCTATGTCAGGGGATGGAGGCCAGAAAACACCTTGAGGTATCTCAGCAAAGTCTGTGCCTCAATTCCTAAGCTCCCCCAAGAGAGCTGTGCAGCAACCACGTGGATTCAGGTGATGCCATTTTTGGCCACATTTCAAAGAAAAAGAAAAGTATTTGGCAGGTTGTGCCAAAAAGCTTGGCATATGCCTTAATGGTTTCTATCCTTTCCACATGGAAAATGTCCTAGGCCCCCAGATATACTTAAAAAAATTATAGTGCTAAAATCTATGTAACACAAAATTTGCTATTCTAACCATTTCTAAGTGTAGGATTCAGTGGAATTAATGACATTCGCAATGTTATGCAACCATCACCACTATGAATTTCCAAAACTTTTTCATTATCCCAAACAGAAACTCTGCACCAATTAAGCAATAGCTCCCCACCCCACCCCTTGCTAACCTATAATTTTTCTGTCTCTATGTATTTGCCTAATCTAGGTATTTCACATAAGTGAAATCATACTATTATTTGTCCTTCTGTGCCTGGCTTATTTCACTCAATGTGTCTTTAAAGTTAACCCGTGTTGTAGCATGTATCAGACCTTGATTGCTTTTTATGGCTGAAGAATATTTCATTGTATGGATTTACTACGTTTTGTTAACCCATTGATCTGTGATGGACACTTGGGTTTTTCTACCTTTTGGCTAATGTGAATAATGCTGCTATGAACATTAGTGTACAGGTATCTGAGTGTTTGCTTTCATTTCTTTTGGGTATATTCCTAGGAGTGGAATTGCTGGGTCATATGGTAATTCTGTGTTTAACTTTTAGAGAAAGTGCTAGACTTTTTCACAGTGGCTGCATCATTTTACTTTCCCACCAGCAAGGTCTGGGAGTTCCAGTTTCTCCACATTCTCACCAACACTGTTCTGCTTTTGTGATACTGCCATGCTATTGGGTATGAAGGGATATCGCATTGTGGTTTTGATTTTCATTTCCCTAGTGGCTATGGTGTTGAGTACCTTTGCAGGCACTTATTGGCCACCTGTATAACTTCTTTGAAAAATGCCAATTCAAGCCCTTCACCCATTTTTAAATTGGTAGTTTGTCTTTTTGTTGTTGAGTTGTAGGAGTTTTTCATCTAATCCGTGTATTAAACCCCTATCAGGTATATGATTTGCAATATCTTCTCTAATCTGTAGGTTGCCTTTTCATTTTCTTGATAATATTTCTGATAGACGTGTGCCATGCTTTCAATATGAATGACCATGTATTGAGCACTCACTACATTACAGATTTTTTATACTTTAAAGTCGTGTTTAATCACGTGCATTTACTCCGATGTGCTGTATGTATCATGACCAAGAGAGTGTGATAATGCCGTATTAGAAAAACAATACAGCGTCCCTTTGAAACCATCCTGCATTACTAGATAGATTGTGTTCATGGTTTGTCAGTCACTTCAGCTCACTTGGAGACACAAGTCAATCTGGGATCTTTTCCTTATAACTGTAGAGATGGGCCATGAAAATCTTTCAGTATCAGAAATTGCACTAGAAGTAGCGAACCACATTTAAGATGAGCAGTGACAGAGGAACAGGATATTACTATTCAATATTGCTCATTTAGGCTTTCTAGCAAGCACCACTTAAACAGATGCTGGGCTGCATACACAACAATATGTTAAGGACCTAGGCTGTTTTTCTAATAAGAAAGCAATTATTAATAATTTTAATTGTAAATGCTTGGCTTATGTAGGACATTAAAATTTTGTTACAAAGTCATAAGGTACATATGATTTTTAATTAGAATCTGTATGAAGTGTAAAGAATCATGTAAAAACTAGCTGTCATGTATCTACCTCCTAAGAAGCTGGTGTTTTTTTCCTCCTCTGATGTACTTGCCACAGTCTGAGAAGAGTTTTTTTTTTTAAAGATTTTTAAATTTAATTTTATTTCCTTTTATCTATCTCTCCCCACCCCCTCATTTGCACTCTGTGTCTGTTTGTCATCTTTGTTTCTTTAGGAGGCACTGGGAACGAAACCCAGGACCTCTGATGAGGGGGAGAGGTGCCTAATTGTTTAAGCCACCTCTATTCCCCACTTTGTTTTGTCTCTTGGTATGTTTTTCCTCTTGTGTTTCTTGGTGCCTCATCTTGTTGTGTCAGCTTGCTGCACCTGCCTGTCATGCCAGCTTGTTGCTTCTTTAGGAGTCACCAGGAACCGAACCACAGACCTCCCATGTGGTAGGCAGAAGCCCAATCACTTGAGCCACATCTGCTTCCCTGAGAAGAGTCTTGATAGAAGACTTTGGTGTAAGCGTCTCTAACTATGAGACTGAGTCTATTAAAACTGGCCAAGACATGTATAAACTATAGAATGTCTCTGAGGTGATCTGTGCTCTGTCCCTCTTATCTATGAAACCTGCATACTGTTTCTAGTTCCCAAATAGCTCCTTTCTGAACTCGAGGCTTCTGGCAAGGCACTGGGGCAGCGTGACTAGCACTAGACATGCCTCTCTCCATGCCCACCCAGCCTGTCCGTCGCAGACCTGCTGTTGTACTTGCCGGTTGTTGGTTCTCCTCATTCCCCTTCCGTCCCATTCTCCAAGCTTGGCAGTGCCAGAGTGCAGCAGAAACACCGGGAATAACAGTGCAACCCCATAGACCAGGGGCTCTTAACCAGGAAGGAGCCCCCTCCAAGGGCCAGTGAGCTTGAATTGAAAAAAATCAACTTATTACCTTCATTTCCTCTGACCTCTGATGTTGATTGTCATAAAACTATCTGCTGCTACGTTCTGAGAAGGACCTGTGGTTTCACCTGACTGGCAAAGGGGTCCATGGAACCAGAAAGGCTAAGCACTCCCTGCCATAGACTATCTGTGACTGGGGATGATTATTTAGATGGCTGTGGTAGAAGCATTGTGAGCACTGGCAAAACTCCAGCCCAGAATGCACCTTCCTCTTGGGTCTTCCCAAAATGCTCTCCACGTCATCAGGCTCCTGGGATTCAACTTCCCACTGCCCACCACCCCATGTCACTCCAGACTGCTCATGCCTTAACCGGTAAATATGTCCTGCCTCTTTCAATGGACCCATTTTCTCAGGATAATCGCATCTTTTGAATACCTTTCTGTCCTAGTATTTTAGAAAATGAAGATGAATCACCATGAGTCTTACGCTCAGCAAAAGGAGCTGGTTCCTTCAACCAGCGGGCTAAGAATAGGACTATGTTTTTTAATGTAGTCGTGAATTACCATTATTATTATTATCTATTGATTTGGCTGTAGATGCTTAAAGTTTCTTTAGTTAATATTGATGTTAATTAATTTTAGAAGTAGTCAACCCATGTCCTTCAGTGAAGAAATGGATAAACAAAGTGTGGTATATCCATACAATGGAATATTAGCCAGGAAAAGGAGTAAAGTGCTATATACATGCTACAACAAAGGTGAACATCATGCAAAGTGAAAGAAGCCAGCCACAAAAAGTCCTGTTACATGATTCCACTTATATAAAATGTCCAAAATAGGCAAATCCATAGAGACAAAGTAGATTTGTAATCACAAGGGGATGGGGGAGGGAGGAATGGGGAATGACTGCTTAATGGCTGTAGGATTTCCTTTGGAGGTAAAGAAAAGTTCTGGAACTCTACATAGTGGTGATGGTTGCACAACATTTTGATCATACTTAATACCACTAAATTACATACTTCATAATGGTTAAGTTTATAATGGTCAATTCTATGTTTATATACATTTTACCACAGTTTTTTTTGTTGCTTGTTTTTAAAGATTTTTTATTTCTCACTCCCCTCATTGTTTGTACTTGCTGTCTGTGCTCTGTGTCCGTTTGTTGTGTGCTTTCTGTGCTTGCTTGTCATCTCTTTAGGAGGCACGGGAAACCGAACCTGGACCTCCAGTGTGGGAGAGAGGCGCCCAATCGCTTGAGACTCCTCCACTCCCTGCTTTGTTGTGTCTCTCATTGTGTTTCTTTTTTGTCTCCTTGTTGTGTCATCTTGTTGCATCAGCTCGCTGTTCTTGCTCGTCTTCTCTAGGAGGCACCGGAAACCCAAACCTGGGACCTCCTATGTGGTAGGCAGGCACCCAAATGCTTGAGCCTCATTCACTTCCCGTTTTGTTTTTTAAAGGCAGTTCACCTCTGAGTTTCCGTTTCCTCAGTTGCATTCTTGAATCTGGTATGTGGCTTTGTTTCCTAGGGCTTTCGAAACAAAGTGCCTAAAACAGCAGACGTTTATGGCCTCAGGTCTGGAGGCTACAAGTCGGAAATCCAGACGTCGGCAGGGCCAGGCTTCTCTCCGGCAAAGCGGCTTCTGGTGTTGGCTGCTGTCTGCCTGCGTCTTCACGTGGTCTGTGTGTCCCTCCTCTTGTAAGGACACCTCCATGCTGCGCGCCCACAGTGGCTGACACTGTCCAAGGTCCTAGGCCCCTGGGATGAGCAGGGAAAGGCGGCGGCTGCCCTGCCCCCACCCTTCCCTGCATCACAGTCCCCTCAACTTCTCTTTTTCTCTCTCTACCCCCAACCTCAAAGGAAAACAGCTCCTAAGATAAACTGCTGGCAGCAGTTTGCCATCAGACCACTATTTATAAGCAGAAACAGACAGTTCTGTTCTTAATGCATTACAGGTACTTGATATGCTGAAAGCACAAGACGCTTTCTTTCACACTGTTGAATCTTCAGGGTCTGTCTTCTAGGGCATTTCAGTGGCTCAAAATAGACCATTGCTCCAGCTCCGTGAAGTCCGCTTATGTGCCTGGTGGGGAAAGCAGGGTAATTTCATTCACGGTGCTGCGATTTTTCTTTTTTTTAAATCGCTTATGTTTCAGACTACATCTTTTATTTCTTTCAACAACATCAAGCGTTAGCATGTCGCTTGCCTCTCTGTTTCTAAGAATGAAGGCCAGAAATCTTAATACAAAGCATTAACTCAGTGGGCTGGTCTGGCAGAATAATAGGTCTTTGGAACTGCAGTGGTAAAACCTGCCTAGGCTTCCTCCAGTCACAATAAAGCACTATAATTCTTTTATTGAACCAATAGTATTTAAGTCACAAATATATCTATGCAGAAAGCAATTGTGGCAGCTCTTTAAATAGATGACTGGAGGAACCATTCAGTACCAGCCGCTGATGGGCCCTGGTGCTAAAGGTGAAAATAATACGGTAGATTAAAAAGAACTGCTCAGACTCAGAGCAATCAATGATACTTCAGAATTGCTTATTTGAGCTGCGATAGCTCTTATTTCACATGCAAAGCACACTGCATTAGCAACCAGATGGTATCATTCCTTTCCCTTGGTGGACTTCCTAGGGTTTCCAAAGACTCTTGCCTGAATTAGTTCACTCTTTCTGGCCAGCCTAATAAGGTTTCAGCAAGCTGACAAGCCTGAATACAAAGAAAAATGAATCCCAACAGATAAGCACAATTATTTATTAGACTTAAAAAAAGAAAGAAGAAAGAGAAAGAACAGCTCAACGTCAATGTGCTTAATACCTTCAGGTCTCACTTTTTAGTTCCTGAAAACTCATGACGTCCTGTCTAGGAGGGACCTCAGAGGTCAAGCATTCAACACATATGGGTACATACCGGCGTGTAACACGTTGCTCCCAAATTCGGTGGCTTGAAACAACAGCATTTCTTATCTGTCAGTGTTTGTAGGTGAGGCAGCTGGGTGCTGCTTACCTGGGACCTCTACTTCAGGGTCTCACAGGCTGCCGTCTTCTCGAGTAGGGAAGGCCCTGCTTCCAGGCCCACTCAGGTGATGGCTGGCAGGAGTCAGCTCCTCCTGGGCTCTGGCTAGAGCCTCACTCAGCTCCTTGCCACTGGGCCTCCCCCCAGGGCAGCGTTGCAGAGCTGGTCTCACTGAGCAGCCAGATGAGAGGGCAAGGGAGGGAATGCGAGCAAAACAGAAGTCACTGTCCTTTGCAAACTTCCCGAAGCGGTCTCCCATCGCTTCTGTTTACTAGAAGTGGGTCCCCAGGTGCAGCCCACTGTGGAGAGGAGGGGATTACCCCGGGCAGGACTGCCGGGTGGTGGCATCCCTGGACAGCCCAGGAGACGTCCGTCCTCCCTGCAGCATCCGCGCTCTGCCACGGGGAGCTCACCCACTGCCTCCCGACGCCCCTGCTCGCTCCGTCCAGGACCTGTTACTTAGGCAGTTCTAATGGGTGGCCCATTTCCCATGTGGGGACCCCCGATATTCTGTTAAATATCCAGAAACTCAAGATATTCATAAGGATGTTTAGAAATGGAAATTCGGCTCAAGATCCATGATCTGGGAAGAGAAACGGAGCATAGTTAGGGTAAGAGGCAGCTCTCACACAGCCATGTAGGGCACACCGAGGCCTCACAGATGTAATAGGCCACTGTGGGGGGAAGGTGAGCATCGCGCCAACCCCTGCGGTGCTCCCCCTAATCAGCCCTGCCCCGGGTTCCCCAAACCATCCCTGAGATAAATCCAGGTGTGCCTGCTTGTCCTTCAAGTCACCAAGGAGTGCTTAACGCAGTTCTGCTCTGCGCTGCACTTGAGAGGTCCACAGGAAGGAAGACAAGCACCACTGCCTGAGTTCTGAAGCATCCTAGAGCGACCTGGAAAGCGGAGGCGGCAGTGAGATGACTCTGGTGATAAGTAGGAAAATGCATTTAAGTCAGACAGGAAAGGAAAAAAACCAAGGACCACAACCCCGAGGACACAGTCACACAGTAAGCCTCAGGTCTTGATTTCCCAAGAGGCTGGATTGCGTCTGGTCAGGAGGGGTTAGATAAGAGTAAATGTGCAGTGTGGAGACAGGTAGCAGGAAGGGCAAGAGATGAAGAGGCCTGTGCCCAAACTGGAGTCTGTGCACTCCGTTTCCAGAGGCACATTAAAATTGTCACAATGCACACTTTTTCTTTAAGGTAGGGGGTGCTGGGGAATGAACCCGGAACCTCATAGGTGGGAGGCCGGCACTCAACTACCGAGCCACATTGGCTTCCCTGAGTTGGCTTCTTTGTCCATTTTGCTTGTTGTTTGTTTTTCTCGAGAGGCACTGGGAACTGAACCCAGGACCTCCCATGTGGGTGGCAGGTGCTCAACGGCCTGAGCCACACCTGCTCCCCTGGATACTTAAAAAAAAAATTCCTCCCTACCCCCCTACCCCCTCATTGTTTGTATTTGCTGTGTCTGTTTGTCTTCCTAGTTTCTTTAGGAGGCACCAGAAAATGAACCCAGGGCCTACAATGTTGGAGGGAGGCACCTAATCTGTTGAGCCTCCTCTGTTCCCTGCTTTGTTGTCTCTCTCATTATATTTTTTTCTTGTGTCTACTGTTACATCATCTTCTGGGGTCGACTTGCTGTGCCTAACCGTTGTGCCAGCTTGCTGTCTTTTTTTTTAAAGATTTATTTTTATTTCTCTCCCCTCCCATCCCCCCACCCTTCCAGTTGTCTGTTCTCCGTGTCCATTTGCTGTGTGTTCTTATTTGTCCTCTTCTGTTGTCAGTGGCACGGGAATCTGTTTCTTTTTGTTGCATCATCTTGATGCGTCAGCTCTCCGTGTGTGCGGCACCATTCCTGGGCAGGCTGCACTTTCTTTCACACTGAGTGGCTCTCCTTACGGGGCGTACTCCTTGTGTGTGGGGCTTCCCTACACGGGGGACACCCCTGCGTGGCAGAGCACTCCTTGCACGCATCAGCACTGCGCATGGGCCAGCTGCACACAGATCAAGGAGGCGCGGGGTTTGAACCATGGACCTCCCATGTGGTAGACGGACGCCCTGACCACTGGGCCAAGTCCACTTCCCAGCTTGCTGTCTTCTTTAAGAAGCATTGGAAACCGAACCAGAGACCTCCCATGACGTAGGCGGGAGCTTAGTTGCCTGAGCCACATCCACTTCCCCCCTGGACACTTTTAAAATGAGGTGTATGAGTGAAGGGAGAGGAGGGAAAGGGGGAGAAGGGCAACTTTTACCAGGACTAAAGAGAAACCCATCGTGAGCTTGTTCCTCCATCTCCTCTATGTTGTCTAAAATTTTGTCAATTATAGGACACCTAAACTAGCAAACAGTAACATTATACACCAACTTGGAGTATGTGATGCTAAATTCAAATAACCAATATTTAAGAAAATTATGTGATGAAATAGATGATTGAGATAGAAATGGGATTTAAATGGGAAAATGCAGTTCTTGTACATGAGAAGCAGATAAAATGCCACACGAATCAGTCTACTGGAAGAGTTATTTGCAGTCAGCACAATGGTGAGATAGTTGGTGGTGGTTATGCTAACTTCTGTCACTTTCACTTTTTAACTTCTCTGCCATTTAAATTCCTTTCAGAAATGAACCCTGGCCCCTCCATTCTGTGTAGTTTCCCCAGAGTCCAGTGTGATGGTCAGCATCTACCCAGTGGGAGTTTAGTTTTTGTTTTTGGCTGAATCATAAAGGTGAGATACAAAAAAAGCAAGGACTTTATCAATTGTCTCATTCCAGCGCTTTTCTAACATGCCCTGGAGCAAATTTGACATGCTCCTTTAGCCTCAAATGCTGAGTCACCAGTAGACAGTGAGCACAAATCCCAACCAATATTAGAAAAACGATTGGAGCATTGATGGGTGTGCACAAGGTATATTTCTCCAAGATGTTCTGCTGAGAATCAATAAGCAATCCTTGAATAAGCCTTTAAAACTTATTCAATGATAGTGTGTGCGGCAGTATAGCGAACATGAGTCCAAACCCCCACCCAGGCTCCGAAATGGTATTTTAGCAAACCTGAACCAGTTTAGGAATACGGAAGTATTTGTATTATAAATCTAAATTAATATATGAACTGTAGACCAAAGGCTTCCAGAATCCAAGGGGTCTCCAGGCCAGCCAAATGATCTCTCCAGTCAAAATGACTAAAATCTACACCCACACTTTTCACTCTGTAGTCCAGCCTGCAGTATAGGTCAACATTCAGACAACAGGCAGTTATGTTTCAAGATATAATTTTATGTTTCAGCCAGTCCAATTTACAACTGAAGCCCTCTTAACTGATATAAATGTCATTGCCTCTTTATGACCCAAATTCTGTGATTCATAAGTAACTAAGCTAATGTTAATAAAGTATTTTGTACTTTTGAAAGATGTATACTTTAAAGGAAAACCTATTAGCAAACAAGGAGAAAGGGGCCATAAAAAGGTTGCTTCCGCAGTCTTTTTCCACCAGAAGAATAACCTGTGGTGGGTGGCGGATGACGGGCCTCTCCAAATGGGGGCTGCATAAATCCTCCAGTGGTTTATTGGCTGAGTCTCCAGTGAGATTAGAGATTAAAATGAACAATCCATGCTTCTGTTTCTGGCCTGACTTAATAACTTTTACTAATTGTAATTGACTAAGTACCAGGTATCAACTCATATGTGTCAAGACTCATTTCTCTCACCATTTCGGATCTGTTGCGTTGAGTGGAGAAGCATGCAGGGAAGAGTCCAAGGGGTCACCAAAACACGGCCGACCCGAGGTCAGTGTCATGATCCGGAATATTAAGCCGGACAGTCCAAGAGCTGGGGGATGGGAGCAGGGAGCTACAGGCCGAGCAGGCGCTGCAGGATGAGTGAACAGGGTCACTGAGCCAGGGCCATTGTGATTGCGTGCTCTTAGTGATAATGGCCTGAGCAGGGGTCGGGGCACTGATTTTAAAACAGGGCCCACTTACCCAAACTATCTAAATACATTCATTTCTGGACTCCCCTTGTCTTTATAATCCCCACAACTGGAGTTCATTGTTTTAGGGGATGAAGGGAGGAGGGGCATGAGATTGTTTTCCAGAAATATGAATTTATCCAGATTTAGGTCAGATGATGTTAAGGGGCAACTCAGCCCAGAGCACTTTGGTCCATTAGCATAGTTTGTCATTATCACATAGGATTGTGCTGAGGCTCTGGGACAGAGAGGGTTTTAATGTCTTGGCCAAGGACCTTCTGAATTTAAGAGGTGCATATTGAATGCAAAGCTCCTGATTCCTATTTTGGTGCTTTTTCCAAGGCTATCCAACTACGTTTTAAAAAAATATTTTGGTAGTATATACAAAACACAAAATTTCCCACTTTAACCACTTTCATGGGTACAAGTCAGTGATATTAATTACATTTACAGTATTGCTCTACCATTACCACTATCCACTATCAAAACTTTTTCCTCACCCCAAGCAGAAATTCCATACCCATTAAGCATGACTCGCCAGTCCTACCCCAGTCCCAGGACCCTGACAACCTGTACTCTACCTCCTGTTTCTGGGTATTGGCTTATTCTAGGTATTTTATACAAGTGAAATCGTACAATTATTTGTCCCTCTGTGTCTGGCTTGTTCCACTCAATGTGCTGTCTTCAAGGTTCATCCATGTTGCAGAGTGTATCAGAACTTTCAGTCCTTTTTTTTTTTTTTTTTTTAAGATTTATTTTTATTTATTTAATTCCCCTCCCCTCCCCCGGTTGTCTGTTTTCTGTGTCTTTTTTCTGTGTCTTGTTTCTTTCTTTTTTTTTTTTTAAGATTTTATTTATTTATTTATTTAATTCCCCTCCCCTCCCCCGGTTGTCTGTTTTCTGTGTCTTTTTGCTGCATCTTGTTTCTTTGTCCGCTTCTGTTGTCGTCAGCGGCACGGGAAGTGTGGGCGGCTCCATTCCTGGGCAGGCTGCTCCCTCCTTCACGCTGGGCGGCTCTCCCTACGCGGGGGACACCCTTGCGTGGCAGGGCACTCCTTGCGCGCATCAGCACTGCGCATGGGCCAGCTCCACCCGGGTCAAGGAGGCCCGGGGCTTGAACTGAGGGCCTCCCATGTGGTAGACGGACGCCCTAACCACTGGGCCAAAGTCCGTTTCCCCCCCTTTTTTTTTTTAAAGATTTATTTTATTTATTTCTCTTGCCCCCCGCCCCCTGCCTCACTTGTCTGTTCTCTGTGTCCATTTGCTGCGTGTTCTTCTTTTTGTCCGCTTCTGTTGTTGTCAATGGCACGGGAATCTATGTTTCTTTTTGTTGTGTCATCTTGCTGTGTCAACTCTCCGTGTGTGTGGCGCCATTCCTGGGCAGGCTGCACTTTCTTTCGCGCTGGGCGGCTCTCCTTACGGGGCGCACTCCTTGCATGTGGGGCTCCCCTATGCGGGAGACACCCCTGCATGGCAGGGCACTCCTTGCGCGCATCAGCCCTGCACATGGGCCTGCCCCACACGGGTCAAGGAGGCCCGGGGTTTGAACCCCGGACCTCCCATGTGGTAGGTGGATGCCCTATCCACTGGGCCAAGTCCACTTCCCATTTTAAGTTTGAATAATAATATCCCACAGTTTGGATATACCACGCCCTGTTCCCCATTCATCTGTTGATGGATGCTTGGGTTGTCTCCACCTTTTGGCTGTTGGTGTACAAGGATCTTTTTGAGTCCCTGTTTTCATTTCTTTGGGGGATGTACTAAGGAGTAGAACTGTCAGGTCTTATACTATCCAACTACCTTTTTTTGCAAATTATTGGGATGCATATGAGATTGTGTTATTTAGAAGCATCTAAAACAGTAAGTCCAAAAAACACCCAGTAGAGTACTACGTGCCAGGGACTGTTCAAAGAACTAGAGATACAAAGGCGAATAAGATACTGCTCCTGCCCTCAAGAAGTTTGCCACAAGGGCTGACATGTTTACCCCCTTAATGCAGACCCTGCCGGGAGATAGGATTTCATCCCCCCTCCAAGGGCCCAGGCGTACCTTGACTCCTCTTGAGCTTCTGTGGGTTAATCCCTAAACCACAGGACGCCGAGTATTTCCAAGCCTTGGCATCTGCTTGCTCCTACCATGGTAGGGCCCTTGGCCCAGCCACCAGCCCATGCGCCGGATCTCCGTGAGATAGAGGAGCCTGTTCGCAGTCTGTCCCCATCCCTGTGTTTGCTAGGACAGATTGCTTCCCTCAACACTGTATTTATTACCGGAGCGTGAAACACAGATCCGCAGATGCCTTTTCCACTTGCCTGCTGTTAATAGCCTGCTCAATAATTTAGTACCCTCTTCCTTAAGGACACTTGGTTTCTGTTGGCTATTGCATAAAACAGTGCAGGGTGAGCTCTGAGTCTGCCCACCCCCTCCTGCCTTCCTTGGGTTGGCTCCTGTAAGCCTTAGTTTGCAGGTGCAGGAGCAGCAGCTCCTTAACTGTTGGGCAGCCTCAACCATTACTGCTCTTTCACAGGCATAGTACAGTTCTGTCTCCCCATTAGATTAGCACAGCGAATTGCTAGTTATTTAAAAAAAAAACAAAAAAAAAACTAAACAAAAGACAACTGTCACAATAGGGGAACAAATACTGGTAACAGATCAAACAAAAGGGGGCACCCTCTTTAAGGCGCAGGAAGGCTTGTGAATGTTAGCTTTTAGTTAGCCTGCTGTGCCCCTGCCTGATTAGCTGCAATGCATCTGCTCAGTTTCCTGGTATCCATCTGTACTGCTAGGAAGAAGTTTATTTGGGTTGCCCTGATTCTCAATGTGATGACTCAGAGGCATCAGCTGGAGTTAGATTAAGGGTTACGTGTGCTGGCTGTGCTTCCCGTGCTTGCTGTGTCGACATGCAGGATCCCACCACCTCACATCTCCCTGGGACTAACCCATTTTCACACAGGCTGCCCAGTGAAATGCCCCCTCCCAGAAAACCCAGAGTTTTAAGATGACCCACTGTTCTGTGTTAGTGTTTAAAGTTGGAACTGTGCCTTGATCACACCATTTTCACAAGCTCTGCCTGTGTGTTCTGCAGTGACTGGTGCTAAAATATTTCCTCCTTTAACAGATTTGAAGGGACTGTCAGAATTGGGATTTTCTACACATTACGACATAAGGGACTTTTCAATGCAGCACAAGTATGTGCCTATGTATACAGAGATTCTTTCTCACCAGGAAACAGCAGCCAAGATGGAAGTAAGCACTACCCAGAACTGGCTGGGCAGAGCACGCTGGGCAACTAAAGATGTGTTTTTGGCCCTGTATGATTTTAGGTTTTTCAGAGAGCTGCTTTGGCTCCCTTATAAAACTAAGAAGTTAGCACTAGTAAAGTCTCTACTGACATGCCTCTGTGAGTCAGTGAAATTCGTCCTGTAAAATCATTTAGCTGACCACTGTACACAAACTCAGATTAATTCGGGATTGAGTCAGGGATTAGAAAATATTTTGGGGTCTAAATAAAGTAAAAGCAACATTTGGTTTAAATTGGGTTTTAGAAAATAACACTTGCCAGCCCTCTGATCTCAGGAGAGACCAGATAATAGACGTGGATTAAAAATTTGCTGTAGCAATGAATTTAATGCTCATTAGATCATTTAGTCCTTTCTTGAACACCTTAGTATTTCCTCCATGGTATTAAGAAAGACTTCAGCCTTGGAAGTTAACATTCACTGGAGAAGAATTCCAGTTTGCATGCCTTGAGCTCTGAGAGTAATAACTGGCATAAAATACCTGGGATAAAATAAACTCCAGGAGGAAGTTCTTACATAAATATAAGTGACCCAACTAGGAGACCTAAGTGCAAAACTATAAATTCTGAGAGCATGTTGGGAATCATGGGCCAGACCTTGTTTTGTCACTGCACATGATTTCCTGTTTGTTCACACTAGCTTGTGAAAAAGGGTTAAATTTGGTAGAATTATCATTAGTGTAGCCTCTCTTTCATAGTGTTAGTACCATTAAAAGGAAGACCACCTAACCCCATTGCTTCCTGAGGCCCAGAGGAAGGTTTCAAATTAAACGAGATCATACAAGCAGAAGCACTTGAATAAATAAGGTATAATTATTGATGTTATGACCAACCACTTGGCCAAGATCAACCAGCTGCTAAGACCAGGGAAGATTCTAAACTCCAAAAAAGCTGGTGTAGGTCTTCATAATTTATTTGCGGAGGGTACTGAATCCCACATGAGGAAGTGTTTAATAAATAACCTATTTCAGTGTGGCCTCTTTACTCCAAAGCAGGAGAGATGTTTGCTTTCTTCTTCAGAAAGAATCAAGCCTGACGAGAGAGCATTTGTTTACCAGTTTGAAAGGGGAGCAGAGGAAAGCCTGCATTTATTCCTAGGGGAGAATAATGTAATTGTTGTAAGCTGCTGTGTTACATCAATTTAAAAATAATTTTTCTGAATTAAGAGAAAAATTGAGTGGGGAAATGCTTTCTTTTGGAAATTTAATTCCCAACTGAGTATTTATATGCTGATACTCTTTGCAAGTACACAGCAATATGCCAACTACATCAACCAGAATAGGAAAAAGTCATTCTTTGGACAGTAATTTTCCCCCAACCCCATTCCCCCTTCCCACTTTTCTTGAGGCAATTCCTCTAAAAACAGGGATAAAATAGTCAAGTTCCATGCTGAATATCAACAAACTCCATGGCAATAAATGGGAATGGAGGAGATCATTTCATTTCATATTTAACATGTTAAATTGTGTGCTTGTAATTCCCTTGATTTAGCTTTTTTAATTAAAAAATTCAAGCTTTATTCAGCATTTGCATATTCATGCCTCTATAATATGCACTGATTGCATTAAAGACATATAAGTACAGCACAAATATAGTTACTCATCAAGTGCATCATCTATGTATGCATAGATAAATATTTCCAAACAAATTAACATACACCCCAGCACAGGTGCTCTGGCCTCAGGGCTCCCTCCAGCTATTTCTGTCCTCCTCCTCTTTCCATTAAGTTTCAAGAGTCCAAGAGTCAGTTTAGAAATTTTATAATTTGGTGAATTTTTGAATTACTGGATCCCTTTGCCAAAGTCACTAGTCAAAGTGACTAACCCTTTTATCAGAAATAGCCAGGAAAAAAATCATTCAACGACACTATTAAAAATGAAAGTACAGCTTCCATGATTCAACAAAAGACCTCCAAGAGCTTATAGTGTCAGTCACAGGAAGGCGTGGTTCCCATTTGTGAGATGTGACTCTCATCAGGTGTGGCAGACACTGGAAATGGCTCACAGCTGTACCCTCTGACCTCTTGCTTGGAACCATACTGTACCAACTCTTAAAAACAGGCCATGTTTTGTCTATGTCAGGGGTTGGCAAATGGCTCTTGAGCCAAATATTGTTTTTATAAATAAAATTTCACTGAAACACAGACATACCTATTCATTGACTTATCTGTGACCAAATTTACACTACAAGGGTAGAATTAAATATTTTCCATGGAGATCACATGGCCAACAAAACCTGAAATACTGTCTGGCCCTTTCCAGAAAACATGTGCCAAACCCTGATCCAAGCCAATCCCAGCCAGTTTTCTAGCTTCCCTTGCAGCTAGCAAGAGTTTGGTTTTAGATTGTGAATTGTAGGTGAGACAGAGGAAGTTGCCAGGAACTGTTTTTGGATAACAGTACAGGTGGTAGAAACATTCCCTGAAATAGGAATAGTGGAAGAGGATCGAGTTTGGGAGTGGAGATTAGGGAGGAGGATTGACATTCAGATCTGTACATAGGGACTGAGGTATATTTGAGAAGTCAGGTGAACAAGTATGCAATTAAAGAGCCTGGAAAGGAGGACAAAACTGAAATCCTTTAAAGGCAGTTGCTTCTCCCTTGACTTGATTATTGTAGTAAAATATACATAACTTAAATTTACCGTTTGAACCATCTTTAATCATATAATTCAGTGGCATTATATACATTCACAGTGATGGACAACCATTACCATTTCCAGAACTTTTAATCATACCAAACAGAAACTCCTCATTAGGCATTAACTCCCCACCGCCCACCCCCATTCTCTCCAGCCCCTGGTAACCCCATTGTACTTTGTCTCTATGAATTTGCCTTTCTAGATACCTTATATTAGAATATATTGGAATTATACAATATTTGTCCTTTTGTGCCTAACTTCTTTCACTTAGCATGATGCTTTGAAGGTTCCTCCATGTTGTAACATGTATGAGAACTTGAGAACTTCATTGTTTTTTATTGCTGAATAATATTCTTATGTGTGTCATATATTTTGTTCACTCATTTGATGGACACTTGGTTTGTTTGTTTTTTTTTTTTTAACCTTTTGGCTATTGTAAATAATTTTGCTGTGAACCTTGACGTGCAGTATCTGTTGGAATCTCTGTTTTCAATTATTCTGTGTTTTTAACTAGAAGTAGAAATGCCAGCTCATATGGTAATTCTATATTTAACATTTTGGGGAACCAACAAACTGCTTTCTACGGCAGCTTTACCATTTTACATTCCCACTAGCAATGTGTAAAGGTTCCAGTTTCTCCACAGATTGACACTTGTTATTTCTTGGTTATTTGTTTTTTGTTTTATCATAGCCATATTAGAAGGTGGGAAGTAGTACCTCATTGTGGTATTGTTTTGCATTTTCCTAATGACTAATGATGTTGAACATCTTTTCATGTGCTTATGGGATATTTGCATATTTTCTTTGGAGAAATGTGTTTTCAGGTTCTTTGCCCATATTTTGATTTGGTAGTGGTGGTTTTTTTGTTTTTTCACTGAGTTATAGAACTTCTTTATATATCCTGGATATCCTTATCAGATGTCTGTCACAAATATTTTCTCCCATTCCATGTGATGTCTTTTCACTATCTTGATAGTGTCCTTTCAGGCATAAAAGTAGATAAAAGTAAGCAAACACTTTAGTGTACAAGTATTGAGCCCCCTAGGAGGTCCAGACTGAAGACCTCTGAGGTCACTTGCTTCTACAGCTTTAACTCATTCTTGGATCTCATCCCCTGAAAACACTAGTTGCGATTAAATCCTGTTCACCACTGCATCCTTCTCATCATTCTGTCTTAATTTAATTTCTGTGTCACTTCCCTTTCCTTATTCTCTTCCGACCTCTGCGACTGTCTTTTTTTGCCCCTATTGTATCTCTGCTCCATAATTTGGGGGATTCCTTCAGGGTTTATCATTTGACTTCTTTGCTTCTCTCAGTAGTCTCTCCCTGATCATTCCTATCAACCTTTATAACTTTAAAACAAATGAATCCCAAGTTGACATTTCTTGTCTAAACTTTTCTAGTCTAAACTTTGTCAAGTCACCTACCTGCCGCTTCTCCCCAGACAGAAACCATGTTGGCAGTTCAAACTAAATGTCCGAAAACCAGAGCTCATTCACTTACCTTCCCCAAACAGAGAAAGGATGGGGACATGGAGTCAGAACTACAGTCTCCAGGCCTGGCATTGCGTCTTACTAGCTGGATTCATGTTTGCAAATTTCTTCATTTCTTTGAGACTCAGGTTCGTCATTTCCACGTACCTCAGAAGAGGTACAAAGTGCCATTCTTGACTGTACAGAAGAAGGAGCTGCTTGAAAAGTGTGAGAAACTTTGGGAATTTGCATGTCCTTTTATGAGGCCTGTCTGATTTTAAATTTAGTGTATGCATAAGCAGAACATGCCATGATTTAGTCCCTCTGTTTGACGGTAGGGACGATCTGAACCCCGTGTCGGTTCTGGCCTCCACCCCTGCCCTAGCACTCCATGGCCCTGCCCATGCCCCAGCTTCGGTTCAGACGCGCTTAGTTCCAGCCTCTCTCCTGGCTGCCATGCCTGTGCCAACTCACTTTATCCCTGGGGTATTCCTCAACTTTGGGCTTCCAAGTCAGTTTAGATTTGATCTCTGGTTTGCATCTGCCTTTCTGGGGCACTAACCTCCCTGGTTTTAAAAAATTAAAACCTGTAAATGTGCTTTACATCAAGTCAATCGGAGACTATAGAAAAACAACCACCCCAACTTTCAAGGGTGTCCCCTTAGGGCAGCCAGCCAGAAAGCTGCACCGGGGCCCTCCCCTGCTCTGCGGGCCCCGCTGACTGCCTGCGATGCCAGGCTGGCATATAATGGAAAAGTGCCACTCTCGCCCTGTTTCTGTTTCCTATACTACATTTCTGCTTGGCGTTTGCTGAAAAACCAGATTCAGGCCTTCATGTTTGATCTGAGATGAATCTCCTACCAAAGCATGCACTTTCCTGACTTGATAAGCACTCCAAGGGGCTGTCATTTCAGAGATCTGCAAGGGGGTCTGTCTACTCCCACTCCTCAAGAACATGAGAAAGAAAACTGGATATGAGAAAGGAAAAAAAAGGGGGAAGATTTCCAAGCCACTGAAGTTCCAAGAAATGGACTGTCTTATCCCTCTCTTCCAAGTGCTGCTCTAGGCCTGGGAGCTGCCCAGGAAGGCTGAGCTAACACGGAAGCCACACAGCAGTCTGGGGCAGGATTCTCTCTTTGCAGGCATTACTGGGTGCTTCTGCCAGTTAGCGTGGGGCCGCAGGCCTGGCGTGTGAACAGGAAGTGAGGCCAAGCCTAAATGAAATCAAACTGTGGAAAAAGGAGGACTGAAATAAAAATTGACAGCATACTCCACAGAGTTAGTGCTGTGGCTCAGCTGCCTGGAAGTCGCTGCCATCATGCGCCTTGGACACGGGACATGAGAAATTGCCGAGAGAGCTATTGGCAGAGGAGGCTGTGAGAAACACGTTTGTCTGCACTTTGTCGTGCCTGTGACGCTGGGAAGGTAAGAAGGGCTAGTGAGGACGTTGACAGGCTGATAAGTCTCTCTGGAAACAGCCTGTGAAGGTTGCCAGGAATGCAAGAAGCTTGTTCTCATTTCACAAGCTCTGCTCCCCATGTTTAGAAACCCCAGCAGTATGCTTTTAAAACAACCATTTCAGAAAGGACACTGGACCAAGAATCAGGGAAGCTGAGCTCGGCCTCCACTAACTTGCTGTATAACCTTGTACAAGAGGTCTACCTTCCCCAACCTCTGTGTGTAAAAGGGCTCTTTTCAGCTCAGGGGAGGGGAGTAGAAGGGAAGGGAGAGTGGGGCTGGGGAGGAGAGGCGAGAGCTGAGCCGGGCTTCCAGGGCTCCCAGGACTGAACTGGGCAGGCCAGGACGCCGCGGGGCTGCTCACAGAGCCCTCTCACCCTCTCGGCTGAAACTGCGACGTCCCCTGAACCAGCAGTTAAGCATCTCTTTCAGAATCCTCGCTGCCTGCCTTGGCGCCTTGCATGCATTCATGTAAACCAGCTACGGTCCCAGCGCACACACGGGAGCGTAGGACCGTCTCTCTCCCACCCTACCAAGTCCCGTGCTTCTCCAGAGAGAAGAGAGTTGCTCCAGCTGCTGCAGCGGAACTCGGGCAGTCGGCAGGCGGCAGAGAGGTCTGAGGCTGCCTGGCGATGGTGCTGGGAGGAGACAGCTTTTCTGCAAGCTCTTCCTGTGATGAGACGAGAGAGATGCCTACAGGACAGCACACCCAGCCGGGAGGCGTTGGCTTCTGGTTGTTCTGGCCTCAGAGTGCTTCATGGGTGGGGAGCCTGGGCCTTGGCTGGCACAGGCCTAATAGGCGGTCACTCCTCCTCCATCTCTGTGGCCGATCGTCAGGTGCCATAAGCCTCCGACTTGCCAGCAGCACTCCTGGGCCTCCGCTTGGCTGTGGGGGGTGTCCTCGGGGCTCGTTCATCCCCCGACTCATTTCTCAGCCCTGAGGACTGGCCGGGCTTGGCGGTGCCAGCCAGCCCCCGCTCTCTCCCAGCTGCCCTTGCACCTCCTGATGTGAGTTACAAAACTGGATTTACTACCTCTGTGAATCTTCCCAGGACCTAGAGAACCTCCATGTAGAACTTGAGGCAGCACAATTTGAAAAAAAGGTCTTGGGAAAGAACACGGAGAGGAACTGAAGGGGCTTCACATTGTTCTAGCTAAGGAAAGGGTGCTACGGAAAACCCTGTGGGAGGCGTTTCCCTTCCCCACAGCAGCGTGTTAACTAGTATATCCTCAAGTGCACATTTGAGCTTTGATGAGTTAAATGGTTATTTTGTGGGTAAAATCCTGCTTTTTCTTTGCATCTTTTCACATCTTGTGCATAATAAAATCCTGTCATTGTTAGTCTTAAGTGAACTGGAAGGGATTTCTGGAGGTATAAACCAGTCCTTCTCCAAGGGTTCCTCTGCCACCCCCTTCCAGCCAAGGCTTCTCCCAAAGGGACAACCCATTGCACACAGGAAACAGTTTCTAGCACCAGCAGCCTTGTTCCCATTTGATCCTGAAGAATGCAAGTGACCTCAGCTTCTTTGCCAAAGGGCCTTATCGTTTACACATCAGAAATGGAATTTATTTCCATCTTCTACTCCTGGGCACTTACAACTCCTGTGGCAAATACTACAGTATCCTGAGACATTGTTTCCTGGAGCTTCTGGGCCGTGGGACCATTGGAATGGATTTTGAGGGCATACCCTTTCTGGGACATTCAAGAGAGGACGGCGGTTGTCCTCATCCTTGGATTCCCACCAGGACCTCAGCTGCCTCAGCCAGGTGGGGAAACCGAGCCTGAAGAGAGCTGTGGGTGGCCTCGTTTCTCCAGGTGTGTTCTGGGGGTTTAGGAGCATAAGCTCACTTTTGGCACGTCATATTCATCTTCAGAGATGAACCTTTACTTCTGAAAAAGTCCTAAGGCCCATTTTTATTCCAGGCAGATTGTCCCATGCCATGTAGTGCCAAGACCACTGCTGCACAGGCCAGGGAAGACACAGGGATCCTCTCCCTTCCCTTGGTGTCACCTTTGAAAAGAGCTATCAGAGACTGGCCCTTTGTGTCATCAGAGATCCCCCGTGCCAATTATCTGCTGTGTGACCTTGTGCTAGTCACATAACCCTCCTGCACCTCAGTTTCTCATCTGTGATAAGAGGTTATTGTGGTGGTACACACCGCATTGTTAGGCTTGCACCTCTCGTATCTATCCTGTACCTGCTGATCCAGTTATTTGCAGCTAACCACAGGGGAAAAAGCTGAACAAATTGGAGAATTCCAGAGAGTTAAAAAAGCACGGATCACAAGTTTCAAACTTTCCGCCGAGCAAGTACAGGCTGTAGCATGGGGAAGTCTACCAGCCCAGCGCGTGACTCGTCTCCCTGTGTCCCCGTACCCATGCTCCCAGGCAGAACTTTTCTGCCGCTGGCGCTCCCACTGATCACAGTCATTGTAGCCTCCTCTGTGTGCTTTTGTTGAAGAAAGCCCTTCTTTACTGCCGCAGCGGCCCCCAGCCCAAGAGAAGCCTGCTCTCTGCTTCCTGTCAGCGCAAAAGTAAAAATTGTTGACACAATCGTGGAAGAAAGAAAGTAGTACATGGAGATGGGCAGGTTGTACGGCAAGAACTAATCTTTGATTCATGAAGTGATGAAACTTAAGAGACAAAACTCGTGCTAGTTTTTCTCTTGTACCTCAGACCGCTACAGTGCGTGAGAGGGTGTTGGCATTTGCCTCTACCTGCAGTTTCGGCCAACTGTGGTAGGTAGGGGAACGTGCACCCCTCAGAAATGGGGGCCCCACTGTACTAACAGGGTTGAGATTTGCAAAGTGCTTAGGAAAGTACCTGACATCTAGTTAGCTCTCAATACATGTCAGCTGTCATTATTACTATTACTAGATTCCCAGTTTGAACTAGATTAGAACTATTTTCTTATCCCTTCCATCCACTTCCCCTTTCCCACGATTACCCAGTGAGGTGGGAGGCTTATAAGGAAGATCAAATCATTTAACAAGGAACTAGAGAAGCTGCATTTTTTTCTCTAAGTGAATGTGCAGTTTATGCTCACTGGGTTGGTTGAGAGTGGCGCTCTTCCACCGGAGAGGTGGCCACAAGGCTGAGCGCACTGAGGCCTGGTAACAAAGACCCCGTGTGCATGTAGTGCAGCGGAACTGGCTGCTTTTCCAGGGTTGGTGTACTGTTGATGTGGAATGCCCCCTGGAGGTGGGAAGACTGTTGATGGAGCCACGCAGGGTTGAGGAAGGGGGGGAGCACCTGCCCCAGTGGCCTTTCCTGGGTGGGTGGTAAACCATCTTACACTGGTTTCCCATTACCAGGATGAGTGAGTTCTAGTCGCTCTGAGTATAGGTTGCTTGTCTCAATGGCCTGGTCATTTCTTTTCATCTCTTCCTGTTATTTCCTCCTGCCATATCCTCCTCCTAATTCTCAATGAGTATGTTGAGCTGGGCCTTTCCTTATCTTTTCTGTAAACAACCTTTAAAAGTAATGAAAGCTGTCCGCTTCTACTGCTCATGAAGCTGCTCGCCGATGTCTGATTTAGCACAACCTACTTCGGTTCACAGTATAGTTTAACACAGCCTTCATGATGAGATGGTCTTCAATTTAGCGGGAAAAGGCATGCTAGTAAACCAGAGGTCCCCCGTAGGAAACCTGATGCCTTTTGCAGATGACAAGGATAGTCTTTTGAGTGTGGCTGCAGAACAACTGTGGAGATTTATGATGATTTTGGAGGGTGTAATCAAACTGTAAGCCTGACGTCGAATTCCCCTTGGCCTATTTTTTTCATCTGTAAAAATGAAAGCATTGGAATAGCTGGTCTCCAAGTCTCTTTCAACTCTTACATACTGTATTAGGGTTCTCTTGGGACACAGAACCCACAGGAGATATCTCTAAATAGTATGAGATTTTATTAGATTGTCTCATGCGACTGTGTGGATGCTCAAGTCCAAATTTCATAGGGCAGGCTGCAAGCCAGGAACTCTGATGAAGGTCCTCAGTGAATTCTCCAGGAGCTGCTGGCTGGCTGAAATAGAGATGACATTTCTCTGTTTTTTCCTGCTGAAATGATCCCTTCTCTTTTTAAGGCCTTCGGCTGATTGGATGAAACATCTCATTGCTAAAGACATCTCAGCTGATTGTAAATGCTATCAGCCATAGACACAGTCAACTCGCTGATGATTTAAGTCCAAAAAATATCCTCACAGTAACAATTAGGCCAGTGCTTGCTTGACCGAACGACCAGGCACCATCCCCCGGCCAGGTTGGCACATGCGCCTGAGCTTCATGCATGCCGTGACTCTGCCAGTGTTGGAGTTCCTGCAGTGAGGTCACAAGGAGCCACAAAATCCTTCTCGTGAGAGGTCAAGCCTAGAACTGGCCCAACACTCGTCATCTCCTTGTCGACAGGAGGCAGCTGGTCTGGACGACGACTTGCATACCACGGTGGGAACTGGCCTCCATATCTGGGCGTTAGGGAGCAGGAAGCCCATGGGGCTTAGGTTTAGGTTTGGGTTAGGGTGTGGAGGCCACCTTATCCGCAGTTCTGCAGGAGACGTTCGACTTGGGTGGTGAAGCTGCCGGTGCTGTTCCTCCTCTGGCTTCTTGTGTTCTCCATGAGTTCAGCACCGAGCAGGTGACGGACAAGTGGAGGAGACCCCACACACTCCATCAGTGACGGGCGCTTTCTGAGGATCCGCCAGGATCCAGGCTCTTGGCTGGTCCGTACGCTGGGATTTATACTCTTTTTCCTCAGTGGAAATGGGTTTTGGCGACCATTTTTCCATGAACTAAAGAGATTCTTCCTTCCCATCTCTCAAGCCCGGCTTCCAAATTTACTTCCTCCATGAGGCCTCCAGAAACAGTCTCAAGTCAACCAAGCATATCATTGAATTTCTTTATACTGACAAATGCTGGGGCAATATATACATTCCAAACATGTCTAAGTCCCCTTCATATTTACAGTCTCCTTCCAAACATGTTGAAAATTATACAGTTAGAAATGATAGTTTTTTTCAACACCACTGTCTTTCCCCCCACACCATTCTTGCTCCTTGCAAATATCCCTGAAATCTAATATTCACATATCTTAGATTATATGACTCTGACACTTTCAGTTTTGTGGGATCTTACTAATTTATTCAGCAAACCTCTCAACACCTACAACAGGCTGCTTGAGAGACAAAGATAAATCATTGTGCCAGCCACTGATGATTTCAAGTTCGATGGTGGGGAAGGTTCCATGAAGAAGTTCAGTAATAGAGGTGTGAACAGAGAGATGAAAACAGAAGAGGGAATAACTCACTTTGCCTGAGGAATAGTCAAGGAGGCCTTACAGAGAGGGGATGCATGAGCAGGGTTTTGAAGGAAGAATAGGAGTGCACCACACAGTTGAGAGGTAAAGGTATTCCAAGCAGAAGAGAGGCAGTATATGAAAAGGCATAGAGCCATCAGCGAACCAAGCGTGGCTGAGAAAATAAATCTCAGAGGATCTGGGATGAATTGCCATGAAAATGACTTGCAAGAGATTACACTGGCAAGGCAGGTGGGCAGTAGATAGTGAAAAGTTTGCTGAGCTAAGGAGTTTAGATTTTATGTGGTCAGCAACCAGTAGCCAATAGCGATTCATGAAATCATCTTTAGCTTTAAGTTTTGTTTTGTTTTGTTTTTCTTTTAAAAGACATAATCTCAGAATCAAGTTTTTGGCTTGGAAGTTATAGGATGCACACAATGCTTGGGATTATGCCACACACATAGAAGGCACTGAGTTCCTATTGAATACAGGGAGTCACGGAGGAACCAGGGAAAGAGCTGAAGTGAAGACTCTTACCCACTTTTCAAAATCTTAGCTGCCCTTGATACCCACCAAAGAAAGAGGGCTCCACGATGATAGAAACAAAAGTTAATTTTCTCAGAAAGGATAACCTGTGTTTACAGGTGTTGCCAGACCTCTGCTGTCATCATAAAAGCTGTGTCCCCCCTGGCTGGCACTGTGCCTCAGGGGCCATGCAGGGTGGGCATCTCTGCTCTGGCCAGCTCACTCTCTCCTTGTACTGAGAAAACTGGGCCTAAACCACCAGGCATTCATTCATTTCACACTTAGTGAAGGCATGTTGTACCACCCCACAGACATACCCCACTCCGCCATGGCTGATGAAGTGATGATTCCATGTCTGGAAATAAATGTGGAGGCAGAGTCATCAGGTAAAAATAGGTACAGATGATTAAGCAGGTTTTTTATACCCCCCCCCCCCCTTTGTGGCTTTTTGCCTGCTGTCTGCTCTCTGTGTCCATTTGCTGTGTGTTCTTCTGTGTTTTTTGCTTGTCTCCCTTTTTTTGTTGCATCACCTTGCTGAGTTGCCTCTTAGCGACGCTTGCAGGCTGGTAGCTCTCCAAGGCACTTGCGGGCGAGCCTGCCTTCACAAGGACACCACGGGACATGAACCCCAGGCCTCCCGTATGGTAGACGGGAGCCCAACTGATTGAGCCACGGCCGCTCCAGTTAAGCATTTTTGTAACTCAGTTTTCTTCTGCTCCTTTTCCTCCTTTTCCTTCCCCTCCTCCAAATAATGCACTTGAAGGAATCCTTAAGGTGAGACAGGGTTTAAAATCTCAGTGGTTTCTTACTAGCTATGCGACTTTGGTCAGCATTTTACTTCTCAGAGCTTCAACTGCTTCTCTGTAAAATTGGATGTTGGAAGGATTTAATAAGATACTGTGCAGAAGGGGCCTAGAACAGCATCTGATACAAAGTAGGTAATTAATAAATGGTGCCTCTTAATATAGCAAACCCCTTTTGATCCCCCATCATCTAAAAAACCTTTGGATAAATTCCAAGACACATCAGCCTTGTCCAACCCTGCATAGAAAGAATGTATCAGGGTGAAGGTTTAGGGAATGTTCAGGAAGCTCTCCCCTTATATCGGTTCCACCTTGACTGAGAGGCAGATTTATGCTCTCAATTTCAAACCTTCCTTTCATCGTAATGTTAAGTGAATCTTCAGTCTTTTCTTTCTCAACTCTGCCACAGAACTTGCCCAGAGTGGCCTTAGTCTATCCCTCAAGCAAGCTCTTGGGCCATTGGATGAGCTCTGGAAATGTTTTATTTATTTATTTTTGAAAGATCTAATTTATTTATCCTCCCCCCCCACCCCCCACCTGTTGTTCGTGCCCGCTGTCTGCTCTGTGTCCATTTGCTGTGTGCTCTCTGTGTCTGCTTGTCTTCTCTTTAGGAGGCATCGGGCACCGAATCCAGACCTCCCCTGTGGGAGAGAGGTGCTCCATCTCCTGAGCCACCTCAGCTTTCTGGTTAGTTGTCTCTCTCTTGTTGCGTCAGCTCACCACACCTGCCCACCTCCTCCAGGAGGCCCTGGGAACCGAACCCAGGACCTCCCATGTGGTAGGTGGAAGCCCAATCACTTGAGCCACATCTACTTCCCTAGCAATGTTTTAAAAGCAACTAAAAATCACTGCAAGTCCTCTGAAATTACGTACTCTGACATAGGTCGAGCACAAATGTAAGTGATGCAATCATACTAAAGTATTAATTGCTATCAATTATAAATTATGAGTAGAAAAATAATCTCATTTGTTTTGACCTCTTTTTAAATTCAAAGCAGCCTGCTCTAAGCACAATATACTTTTTCACCTATCCAGAATTAGCAGAGTAATATGTCCGTAGACAAGCTTCACTGAAAACAGAATCCCCCGTAGCAATTGGAACAAGTCCCATGCAGTCCCAGGGCAGAAGAGCTGTGAAACCTGGGAGGGCTGTGCCCTCACCCTGCCCACCTCCAGTTAAAAGGTGAATCTGACCCAGCTATTGAGAGGCCCCTCATTCAGAGAAGGGATGGAAGATGTAAAAATGTTAAAGGAAAATCCTTACAAAATCAGTCACAAATGTATATGCCACTTACTGGTGTCTTATGAGATTTACAGAGATTACGTTATTTCCTTTTCTGAACATTTATCTCAAAATAGCTCTCTGCAATCTCTCGACAGGTCCAAGAGGTATGGACTCCAAAATACCAGCTGCTAAGATCTGGCTGGGTAGCCCCCATCCTCCCACCAGAGCACCAGTGAGCTTTGGTGGGCAGGAGGGGCCACAGCCAGTGCTGCTCAGCCTTGGCTGTGCTTTGGAATCAGTGGGCAGTGGATCCCAAACTTTGTCGCTTATTAGAATCTCCTGGGGGTTTTTGCAAATTGCAATGCTCAGGCTGCACCCCACACTAATCATGTCACTACCTGTGGTAGCAGTACCCAGGTAGCATTCATCTGGAAAGCTTCTCAGGTGATTCCAATGTGCAGTCAAGAGTGGGAACCAGTGCCCTAAAGATTGCGTTACAGTTGGCCTGGGATGTGCCTGGAAGTGGGGTTTTTAAAGTTCCCTAGTTGATTCCCATGTGCAGAGCCCTGCCTGAACAGAAGCCCTGGCAGTAGGATAGGACGCAGATGAGAGACGGTATGCAAAAGGGCACATGCACTGCAAGAAGGAACACTGTGCAAAGGGGAGAACTGTCCTGGTCTTAGCAACTTGAGGTGGACACCAGCACCACATCCATGCACCTCTTTATTTATTTTTTTTAATTTTTATTTATTTTAAAAGATACTTAAATTACATGAAATGTTACATAGGAAATGAAATGTTACATAGAAAAAAATAAGGGATTCCCGTATGCCCCACTCCCCACACCTCCCACTTTTCCCACATTAACAATTTCTTTCATTAGTGTATACATTCATTGCATTTGATGAGTACATTTTGAAGCACTGCCACACAGCATGGATTATAGTTTACACTGTAGTTTACACTCTCTCCCATTCCATTCTGTAGGTTATGGCAGGATATATAATGGCCTTTATCTGTCATTGCAATGTCATTCAAGACAATTCCAAGTTCCAAAAAGATGCCCATATTATTACACCTTTTCCTTCTCCCGGACTTCTGCACCTCCAGTGGCCACTTCACCACATAAATGAAAAAATTTCTTCCATTGCTAGAATCACAATAAGTCTATAATAGAATGCCCGTAAGACCACTCTAGTCTATATTTTATTCCTCAATCTTGGAGATTCTGGCATGGTGATGCCCATCACCTCTAATGAGAGGAGACTTCAATCCCATATGGCTGATGCATGGGATTCTCCTCTTTATTTTTATTTTTTTTAAGGTTTAGTTTTAATTTGCATTTTAAAAAATATTCAACTCCTTTAATGGATATAGGGAATTCACATTTCCTATTTTATTTTGCTAAGTTGTGTTTTTCAAGTTATATGAAGTAATTTGTCCATTTCATCTGAGTTGTGAAATGTATTAGCATTAATTGTTCTTAATAATAATCTCTTAAAATCCATTTTATGTCTGTTGGTTCTGTAATAATATCCATCCCCCATGTAATTCCTGATCATGGTAATTTGTGTTCTTTCTCTCTCTTCACATTTCTATTTTTAGAAATTATTTTATCAATTTTATTAAAATTTCAATAACCAATCTTTCGTTGTTAATATCTCTAAGTATGACTGTAGATTTTTGTATTCCTTTTGTTTGGCCAGGTTGTTGCTTCATGTATTATGAAGTTCTGTTATTAGGTGTTTTAGTCTGTTGGCCTGCTGAAAGTAATATATCAGAAATGGGCTGTTACGATGGGGATTTATTAACTTACAGTGTTATAGTCCTGAGGCTGAGAAAAATGTCTAAATAAAGGAATCTGCAGGCTATGCTTTCTCTCCAAAGACTGGCTGCTGGTGATCCTGCATTCCTCTGTCACATGGGGGCATCTGCTGGGCTTCCCTTCTTCTCCAGGCTTCCTGGCCTTCGGCTCCCTGCTTTTCTCCTCTTTATTCTTTACTAACAGAACACCACTATTGTTTTGGGGACAAATGCCAGCTCTAAAGTACTACATTCCCCAGTTTGCCTGCAACTAAGGGCAGCCATGTGAGATGTCTATAGCCAGTGAGATGTAAGTATAGGGTGGGGATTCTGGAAAGGTCTTTAAAAGGAGCCAGCTCAGCTAGACATACCTTTTGGCCTTTGCCCTGTTCTTATTCCTGCCAGAAACACAAATGTGGGGCTGGAGACAAGATAGCCATCTGACAACCAGGAGAACAGAACTGCCACATAGTGAGAATGATGGAGCAGAAAGATAGGAGGAGGTGGGACCCCGAACGCAACAGGGGCACTCAGTCTATTTAGAGACTTGTGTGAGAAAATGACTCCCTCATTTGTTTAAGCTACTTTTTGCTCAGGTTTCTGTACTGGATGATATACCATCCAAAGAAGAAAGGGACAAGATAAGGCTAATAGGAGAGGTGTACCACAGAGAAAGTTACAAGGAATTCAAGGGATAAAGTATGAATTAAAAAAAAAAGTAGGGGTAAGCAGATGTGGGTCAGTCGATTGGCTTCCGCCTACCAAATGGGAGGACCAGGGTTTGATCCCTGGGGCTTCCTGGTTTAAAAAAAAAAAAAAAAGTGTCCGCACAGCGAGCCAAGTGCCCACACAAGTGAGTCATGCAGCAAGATGATGACGCAACAAAGAGACATGAAGGGGAGATTAAAGGCGAGGTGCAACAGAAACCAGGAACTGAGGTGGTGCAAGTGACAGGGAACCTCTCTCCACATCAGAGGTCCCCAGGTTTGAAATTGGTGAATCCTAAAGGAGAAAAATGAGAAGACAAAAAGAGAAATAGATCCAGACGATTACCCAGCAAATCGACATAGAGAGCAAAAGACAACGGGGTGGTGGTGGTGGTGGTGGTGGGAGGGGAATTTAAAAAACAAACAACAAAGTAGGAAGACAGAAACATTCTGGTAGAGGGCATTTATATTTTAAGGCTAACCTACTTGGGAATCACCTGAATGTCATTATTTTTTCCCCTTCTTGGTTTACACTTGTTAGTTCCATGACTCCTTTTGAAATTTTCTTGAATCTGACTGCTTTTCAGTCTTCATGACTTTGTAATTATAGGTTATATCATTTATTTCAAACAAATATAAATGATATTCATGCTAAATAGATGCATCCATTGGTTTTCTAGCATTTTCTAGCATGGAACACTTTTTTCAACAGCAACAAAAATGATATGTTTACATGGCTTTTTTTCTGCTAAAGAAACTATGTCTCTTTCATCTCCACATCCTCAGCCCTTAGCAGAGCTTAGGACATAAAAGATGTCATCCAATGTTTGGAAGAATGAAAGGGAGAAAAGATGGATATATGTTAGGAAGGAAGTCATGAACTGGTCTGAGAAGGAAGGAAATTTTAATGAGGAAGAGCAGGTTTTAAATTTCATTAACTGACCACTAGGTAGTGCAGTGGGCTTATGACAGTTTTGTTGTTTGAGAGAGAGAATAAAGTGTATGGGATATTGTAAAATTGCATCTTTATAACAGTATTGTTTCATCATAAACTCCATTTCTAGGTTTCTTCTCTGAGTTTATCAAGAGCCCTGGGGATTTTTTATTTAAAAAAAAAAAACACTATCATTAATTTTTCTGTGTCTCATTATTGGCAGGTCCTGTCTGAACACTGTATATACTAGTAACTATTTGCAAATTGAGAACTTCAAAGACTATAGATACTGTATTCAATGAAATGGCTGTTGTAAAGTACCTACTATTTTGTCTGGCAAGACGAAAAAGAATCTGCTGAATTCTTTCTCCATTCTTTTGATTAAGAACAATGCATGTCTTCTGGGTATGTTTTTTTTAAGCGATGGTTCTAGTGATAAGCAAGGATTTATGCTTATTGAGATACCCTTCTAGTCCTACCATGTAGAATTGCAAATTCTTTGAAAAATTACCAAAATCACTTTGAAATCTCTTAGCCATAAAAGCTCATTTGTATTTATCATTTCCCCCTTTTGGTCAAGGTCTTTTTCCAGATGCATTACAAGTTGGTGCTTAGTAATAATCCTTGGTGCCAGGGAGGATTATCCCCGGGAGTCATGTCCCATGCCAGGGGGAATGTAGTATGTTTATATCCTGAGTTTGACTTAGAGAGAGGCCACATTTGAGCAACAAGGAAGCTTTCAGGAGGTAACTCTTAGACTGTATATAATACTAGGCTAAGTTCCAATTTCACAAAGTGAATTGGGAGGTAATTCCAGAGGTTACATTTATGCACGTCTCCAGGAGGATCTCATTGACAGCCACAGTAAAAGTGCCTCAAATAGCAGGGCTCCTGAGGGCTCTAGAGATATCCAGAAACTATAAGCAGGACAGACAGCTCAGGAATTGGACTTCTTGTCAGTGGGCCTTTGGAATTTATGCTCCCCAGTGTAACAGAGTTAGACTCATTTATAGGTTCTCTTCCCTTTTATTTGAACCCATAATTAGCACTATACTTGATAATGTATGTCTCAGAGACTTAAATCTTTGGTTCATCCATCTGCCAGTTGAGCCCTGAATTTCAGCAGAGTTGCAACACCTACTCTCCAGTTTGTTGGACTCACCTAGATCAACTAACAAGGAGATGATGATGGCCAATGCCCATCCCAAGGAACAGAGAGTGTCTGCAATTGCAAGCAAGATAGTTCATCCATCTGCCCCATGGGATCTAAGCCCTCTGTCAATTAGAAGCAGAGTGGTCATCACCATCCCCAAATCCTCAAGATTGGGAAATGAACAGTGGAGTAAAGTAAACTTATTATTTTTCTACTATAGACTTATTATTATTCTAGCAATGGAAGAATTCTTATCATTGAAATAAAGGCAGTGGCCACCAGAGGTTCTGAGGGGAGGGAGAGGGAAGAATAGGTGTAATATTGGGGCATTTTTGGGACATTGGATTTTTCCTGCATTACTTTGCAGAGACGGATACAGGCCATTGTATATTTTGTCACAAGTTACAAAATTGTGGGAGACAGAGTGTAAACTATGTCCCATCGTTAGTAGCAGTGCCTCAGTATGGGTTCATCAATTGTAACACATGTAACACACTAATGAAGGACATTGTTAATGTGGGAAAGTGTGGGAGGGGGAGGGAGTGGGGCATATGGGAGCCCCTTATATTTTTTATGTAACATTTATGTAATCTAAAGTTTCTTTAAAAATGAAAAAAAAATTATAAAGAAATTGTTAAAATCAAGTGGTGAAATTAAGTAGCAAATAGGATTCCCCCCCGTATTTTCCAGTATTGTTCTTTTGTTCCTTTTTCTCTCTAGTACTTTTCTTTTCTCCAAAGGAAAATGACAGATAAGGCCACTAATTATACTAAGAGTAGGAGGAAGGAAGTGACTGCCCCTGTGAGGACAGCACCTCCAGTGTGTCTTCATGAATGACCATGAGCCAAGGTCTCCTGCTCCTGGTGCTTCCTGTATGTGAATGGACACTGGACTTAGGGCATCTTATTTTCTTAATTAATGTTCTGTGGCTCGTGGCATAATCAGCTTGCTCTGAAATCTCCTAGAAAAAGGGCTAAAAATGGATATAAACAGTAAATTTGTTCTGTAAATGCTAGGGAACTAGATTGAGAGAGGATACAAAGACCCAGGAGCTTCAGATCCTTTTAGAAAGTAGGTGAGAGGATTAATCATAAATGAATTAAGTGACCTCATAGTAAAAATCCAAAGTACACAATAATGGTGCATGCCAGTGTAAGCACTATGCTTTGAGAACTGCAAAACACAAACACTGGCATTTAAGGAAACTTACAGTAGAGAATCTGATTAATTTTAAGATCTTACCAAAATATAATAAATTTTTTGCCCAGAAAAGTGAATCAGGGAAGCAGCTGTGGGTCAATCAGTTGGGCTCCCGTCTACCATATGGGAGGCCCTGGGTTCGTGTCCTGGGGCATCCTCATGAAGGCAGGCTCGCCTGCACGCTGTGGAGCGCCGCCCAGCCCACAGAAGCCCTGGAGAGCCGGCTCAGCAAGGTAACGCAACAAAAAGAAGGGAGACAAGCAAGAACACAGAAGAGCGCGCAACAAATGGTCACAGAGAGCAGACAGCAAGCGAACCAAAATAAATAAAAAATGCAGACACAGAAGAACGCATAGTGAATGGACACAGAGAGTAGACAGCACACAAAAAGCTGCAGAGGGTGGGGGAGAGGTTAAAAAAAGGTATGCAAATGCAATCAATATTTTTTTTAAAAAGTGAATCAGGCAGTTCAGTTAAATCTCCATTGGTAATTTGAAAGGCATCCTCAAAGCTACTTTAAAGTTATCACCAGTTCAAATACTTACAGAAGATATAAGTGTTTGGTAGGTTAAAAATTATCTGACAGTGTGATTTTTAGATGTGGCAATGATTTAACAAATTAAGAAAGGAACAATAGTTACTCAGCAATAAATGCTGTAGCTTTATGGTAATAAAGGTGGTTTTGTTAAGGTACTCCAAATAATCTGTTACACAACTATACATTATTGTGCCTACACTTCCTCTTTGGGTCTTGCAGACAAATATATAAAATTCCCCAAAACCAGTGAATGTTAATAGTTGCTAGTTACAACCACTCAGAAAAGAACTCTGTGTATCAGTGCTCAAAATGAAGCATTTCATGTCTATGTTGAATGGCATGACCTGTCTTTTGCTTAGTGCTTATTTTAATATGGAATGAGATTGGAAGTTAGCCAGTTAGCTTGATCCAACAGATATTGATTTCACACCCTTTCCAGAGCTTTCTGACCTATTTCACGCCAACATAGGCAAAATGACAAAAACAGACAAAATGATAATCTCAGCCCAGCACACTAGGGTACACTGAGAAGCCAAGTCAGCCACGCAGGACACCACATCCTCCCCAGGGCTGATACTTTGGCACGCCCAGGTGGGAATCTGAGTTTGGTTATTTTCGGGATAGTGCAGTTGTGGAGAGTTAGAGTGACTGAATCAGGGCAGGGAACGTTGGGTGCTTGAGTTCCAGTATATCTAGGGACGTTACAGCAGCAGTATTCTTACTATTACTGTCAGCACTGGGTGGTTGGCTTGTTGACTAATTGAAACATACGGCTAAAGTAGAAGAATGGAAAATGATGTTAATATATAAATATCCATTTATTTGGCAATCTTTTCATGTAAACCAAAGCATTTTCTTTTAGTATGGGTCTACTGGCTGGAATTGAGTCATCTTTTTTGTAAACCCCACATCCACATACAATTATATTCAGGTTCCAGTTTCTATTTCTTTAAAGAGGACTTAGAATTTGGTCACTTGTGAAGAAATATGAGTGCAAGATCCTTCTACCATTGCAAAACATTTGGCTTTTTTACAAGTATTATGCCATTTTTGTTAGCAACTTATCTTTATTGGTCTTGACAAAGGAACTTAGTTTTTATTCTTCTTAGGAGGTATTGGGGAATGAACCCAGGACCTCATTGTACATGGGAAGCAAGTGCTCAGCTACTGAGCTATGTCCACTCCCCAATGAGAGTTCGTTTTTCATTTGTTTTAGGAGGTACTAGGGATCGAACCCGGGACTTCATACACAAGAAGCAGGCGCTCAACCACTTTAGCCACATCTGCTTCCCAAAGCAACTTAGTTTTCATCAAAATCATGACCACAAGTTGTCTCCTTTTTAAACTCACATTTCATTTCCATAATGCAATTTAAAGAATTATATAGCTATTTAATAAGTAAAATGGCATTTGGGGGACAATCTACCTATTGGGAGCACAAATCCATGCATAGTATAAGGCAGCTTCCAGAGCTGTTTCATGGGCCCCGTGAGTATATGGTTTACAGAAGGATGGCTGGTCAGGGGTGTCACGTGAGTGGTAGTTTGCTACAAGAACATCTACTGAACTTCCTTGCTTAGGTGTGGGTATTTTGATAATGTTTATACTTTTGAGACTGCCTTCTGTGAATCTTTTTTTCTGATTTTTGTATTTTTTACTCAGTGTGCTGCTGATAGAATCATTTGTATTGTAGTTACACAAAGTGTGTACACCAGGGAGAAAACAGGGCAGGGCTGAGAGAAAGAACCCTGGCTGTCTGCAGAGTGTTGAATGTTTTCCAGCATGTAACCTCATGATTTGTTGTTTGTCACAGCATAATGGAAACCGCTATCTAGACAAGCCAGAGGAGCCACTGGGGGGCCTTTGTGAGTCTGGTGTGATCTGGGATCGTGCAGCTCTTCTCCTCTATTGGTTACTTTGATTTTTGCTAACAAAATGTCTTCAGACATTAAATATTAAATGTGTGCCACTTCCCAAGCCAGTTTTGAGAATACGTTTTCCTTAGCTGTGAGTGTCCCCCTCCCTGTCTGTTCTTTGGGGATGTGAGATATGAGGGAAGGAATTTCTTACAAAGTTAAACAGAGTCTTAGCGTATAGCCCAGTGATCATGTTCCTAGATGTTTACCCCGCTATTAGAAAACATCCACACAATGCAAATGTTTCTAGCAGATTTATTTATAATTGTCAAAGTCTGGAAGCAACCAAGATGCCCTTCAGTACGTGAATGGAAAAGCAAACTGTGGAAAACTGTGGAATATACAGTGGAATTTATTCAGTGATAAGAAACAAGCTGTTAAGCCACCAAAAGACATGGTGAACCTTGAATGCATATTTCTGAGTGAAAGAAGGTAGTCTGAAAAAGCTACTGACTTTATGATTCCAATTATATGACATTCTAGAAAAGGTGAAACTATAGAGATGGTAAGTATATCAGTGGTTTCAGACGATGGCGGTGAGAGTGGAATAGGTGAAGCACAGGGATTTGGAGGCAGTGAAACTCTTCTGTGTGATACTATTGTGAATACAAGACATTAAATATTTAGAGTAACCCTTAATATATATGCAAATTTTAAAATACTCATTTAGGAGGCCAGGGGATCCCAGGATGGAATGCAGAATGTGACAAAACAACCTATGTGTATCATAAATGTATAAAATAACCTCACTGAGGGATGGAGGAATAAGAGGCTGACCTCAGTAACCTTGGAAGAGAGGCAGACCTTGTATGACTAAAGGCAGAAGGAACTGCACATAAGAACTGTATTTTAGTCGATAAAGTTGTTTTCCATGGGGGTAGGGGATTGACAATTCTGATACTGCTGTACATGTATAATGGAATTGAACAGTTAAATAAGGCAGGCGGGTGATGGGAGCCAGGCTGCTCATTGTTAGAAGGGGGCTTGTAGATAAGCCTGGGGAGGGGGCCAGGATGGCCCAGGTGGTGATGGATTAGTTAAGAGGGATCAGAATGAACTCCTGGCTGGCTCACTATAGACACAGATGGTTACGTAGGAGATGTTTATACGTAGGTGTATACACAGGAGTTAGTTTATACACACTTACTCCGAGTTCTGTCAGCTGGGAGGGCCTCAAGCAGTAACACTCAGCAGCAGCAAGTACACCTCGCACTCAGCTCTTGGGTGCTAAAGCCATTCTCAGTAAAAGGAACTGGGGCTCTCTACTGAAAAGGCTGATTCTAGGAATGGGGCAGGAAATATACAAAATGGTCCCGGAGCATCTTGTAGCTCTCGAAAGTAAGTGCTCAAAACACAAAAACAAAACCCACATTGATGGGGGTATATCAAAGGAATACAGGGGCCAACTGAAAGCACTCACAGCGGCCAGAGCTGCAACAATTTGAGCAATAAAATGAAGTACATTTGGATTATAATTCAAAGTACAAAAGAAATAACCATGAGTCTACTGATATAAATAAACGAGTGCATAAATAAATAAGTTGATAAATAAATGGAGGATAGATCTCCCAAGAGAAGAAGTCCTAATCCTTGGAGATACTCTGCGTGGAAGGTGGGGCACACCTGCCTCCCTAGGGGGGGACTGTGCTTAGTGACTTTCTTCCAGAGAGGGGCTGCGCCCGGGGTTGACAAGGATCCCTGGCGAGTAGGCCACAGTGGCCAGATCACGAAGAGGGGGACGTCAGTGTTTGTCTCTCTCCTGAGCCCCTGAGACACCTGGCAGAACAACAGAGCAGAGCTGTTTCTGTAACCTTGGAGCACAGGTGGTCTGGTAAGACCTTACCAAGGTGGTGCCTCTGCTTTGTAGATGGGGACAGGCTGCCCCACGCGGCTTCAGGTGCTCCCGACAGACTCTCAGGCTCGGGGCTGAGGGGGAGGGAGGGCACTGGCCCAGGAACGTGCATTTTCAGAAGAGCATCTCAGGTGATTTTTTTTTTTAAAGATTTATTTATTTATTTACCCCCCTGCCCCCCGGTTGTCTGGCCTCTGTGTCTATTTGCTGTGTCTTCTTCTTTTTCTGCTTCTGTTGTTGTCAGTGGCATGGGAATCTGTGTTTCTTTTTGTTATGTCATCTTGTTGTGTCAGCTCTGCATGTGTGTGGTGCCATTCTTGGGCAGGCTGCACTTTCTTTCGCGCTGGGCAGTTCTCCTTATGGCGCGCACTCCTTGCGCATGGGTCTCCCCTATGCAGGGACACCCCTGCGTGGCATGGCACTCCTTGTGCGCATCAGCACTGCGCATGGGCCAGCTGCACACCAGTCAGGAAGGCCCGGGGTTTGAACCGCACACCTCCCATGTGGTAGACAGATGCCCTAACCACTGGGCCAAGTCCACTTCCCTCAGGTGATTCTTGATAGGTAGTGATGCTTGAGAGCGACAGCAGTAGGAATGGACTGTATCACTTTCGCAGAAATAAAATGTTTACTTGACAAGAAGGTATAAGTACCACCACAAGGAAGAAATGAGCCACTTTGAGAATCAGGACATTCTACAAAACATCGAACCGGGTTCCTTTCAAAAGTCGAAAGCATAGGCAAAAGGGGAAGGAAATAAAACCAACTTAATGTAAACAAATTAAATACAGTGGACCTTTGAATCCTGATTCAAACAAATCAAAGGCAAAAGGGTACTTTTAGACCATTAGAGAAATGTAAATATAGACTGTGCCTTAGGTGGTATTAAGGAATTAGTGTTAATTTTGTTGTAGTTATATAAGAAGACACTCCCTATTTTTAGTTGTATATGTAAGAATTTTTGGAGGAAATTACATGATATCTGGCATTTGCTTAAAAATATTCCAGCAAAATTAAAAAGCAGGGTAGTAGTGGAGATGAAATAGATGATTAAGTTTACCAAAAGTTTGATGGTTGTTGAAGTTGAGTGATGGATATGTGAGGTTTTTTTTGGTTGCACTCTCAACTTTTGGATATGTTTGGAAAATTTATACTAAATTGTTCAGAGGATCTGGGGAAATGGAAATGCATAATCCAACAAAATGAGTTGCCAAAGATAAAATTCTAGAAAAACAGTTTGATAGTTCCTCAAAAAGTTAAACAGAAAAATATTGTATTACCCAAAAATTCCATTCCTAGGAATATACCCAAAAGATTTGAAAACACGGACTCAAATATATGTTCATGCATGTTTCTAGAAGCACTATTATATAGCCAACAGGTGGAAACAACCCAGATGCCCATCAGTGGATGAATGGAGAAACAAATTGTAGTGCATCCATAAATAGAATATTATTTGGCCATGAAAAGGATTGAAATTCTGGTACATGCTACGATGTAGGTGAACCTCAAAAACATTATCCTAAGTGAAAGACTCTAGACTCAAGGTCACATATTATATGATTCCATTTATATGAAATATCCAGAATAGTTCAGTCCATAGACACAGAATACAGAGTGGTGGTTGCCATTTGTGCGGGGACGGCAGAAAGGCAAACAGCTGCTTAATGAATAGGAGTTCTCCTTTGAGGTGATACTGTTTTGGAACTAGAAAGAGGCGGTGGTTCTACAGCAGTGTCTGTACTACACACCACTGAACGGTTAATTTTATGTTTGCAATTTTCACCTCAATTAAAAAAAAAAAAGATGGGACTCTAGCCATCACTGGGAGGATTTAGGGGCTGGTGCATCCTGTCTGAGTCCCTCTCTCTACTCCTTGCAAGTTTAGTGAGCTCTCCTTTTAGTTATTCTCTCCATGATCAATAAAAATGGTATATGGACAAGGGGAAAGAGAACAAAAGGCCCCTAACATTAATAGGAAACTATTTTATCAGTGCACACGTTTTACATGAGCTGCTATGATTTCTTCAAGGTGGGATTTTCATGTGATATTCATATTAACTGAGGTCTAGAGTCCTTACTCAGGAAGAACTCACATGAAGGTTTAATGAATCAAATCCACAGAATCAGACTGTATTTTTTTTTTTTTAAGATTTGTTTTTTATTTATTTCTCCCCCCTTCCCCCATTGTCTGCTCTCTGTGTCCATTTGCTGTGTGTTCTTCTGTGTCTGCTTGTATTCTCATTAGGCGGCTCCAGGAACTGATCCTGGGACCTTCCGGAGTGGAAGAGAGATGATTACTCTCTTGTGCCACCTCAGCTCCCTGTTCTGCTACGTCTTCTTATTTTCTCTCCCGTGTATCTCTTGTTGCGTTACCTTGCTGCGCCAGGTCTCCACGTTGACCAGCACTCCTCAGCGGGGCAGCTTTCCTGTGCTGGGCGGCATTCCCACACAGGGCGGCATTCCTGCACGAGGTGACATTCCTGTGTGGGCCGGCACTCTACATGGGCCAGCTTGCCTTCACCAGGAGGCCCTGGGCATCGAACCCTGGACCTCCTATATGGTAGATGAGAACTCAACTGCTTGAGCTACATCCATTTCCCCAGACTGTGTTTTAGTGTGTTATAGATTATCATGACATCATTATTTTGTTTAATAATTATCTGTGAGATGGTAGAGGCAATAATTGTCGGCATAAATGCCTTCTCCAATAAAATTGGCACTCTTCAAAGTCCGATAGTGTAGAGAAGGTCTTGAAACAAAGTCAGCAAAAAAGCAAGTTTGAAAACTAGGAGGCATCCTCCATCTGTACTCATCAAAACCACTGACCAGGGAAGCGGATGTGGCCAAGTGATTGGGCCTACCATAAGGGAGGTCCAGCATGTCATTCCTGGGCCTCCTGGTGAAGGCAAGAAAATGAATTTTACTTGTAAACTGAATTCAGGGTCCCGGGAGTTCAGGTAAAGAAAAACTCAGAGGGGTTGACTTATCCCTCTGCTAGATATGTCCCTCCCTATTTTCAAATGCAAGAAGAAAATGGGACTACAGGAAATGAAACAAGCAGAGACTTGGAAACAGATCTGGTCTGAAATGCAGGCAGGGATGGAAGGGGGTGGGGAAGGTGGATTAACACCTCACCAGAGGGAAAATGCTCTCTCTTTGGGGCAAAATATGGCTTTAACACCTCTCTATCATTTATACCTTGTTGTTTGCTGTTTGTTTTTTAACTACAATACTGTAAGCCTCAAGTCCAGAGCTACCTTCTGGCAATGCTGGCTGAGTAAATTTACTAGCAGTGTTTTAATTATTCATTTTTAAAAATGGCTAACCATCTATTGCCATCTATTTTATGTGTGGCAAGTGATAGGGGTTTTTCGTTCTTCAAAATAAAATTGCTTCAGAAGTGATTCATTGACACAATGGCCAAAAGGTAGAAACAATCCAAATGTCCACCAACAGATGAATGAATACAGAAAATGTGGTCCATAATACAATGGAATATTATACAGCTCTAAAAAAGGAGTTCTGATACATGCTACAACATGGATGAAACTTGAAATCATTATGCTAAATGAAATAAGCCAAACAGAAAAAGACAAATATTGTATGATACCACTGATATGAATAGCCAAATTCAGAAAGACAGAAAGTAGATTAGGGAAGTAGCTGTGGCTCTAGTGATTGGGCTTCCATCTACCATATGTGAGGACCCAGGTTCAATTCCCAGGGCCTTCTGGTACAAGCATGCCTACGCAGTGAGCCACGTAGCAAGATGGTGATGCAACAAAAAAGAGACAAAGGGGAGTCAAGGTGAGGCACAGCAGAGACCAAGAACTGAGGTGGCACAATTGACAGGGAACCTCCCTCCACATCAGAGGTCCCCATGATTGAATCCCAGTGAATCCTGGAGGAGAAAGTGAGAAGAGAGGACAAAAAGAGAAATAGATACAGAAGATCACACAGCAAATGGACACAGACAGCAAAAGACAGCAGGGTGGGGGGGAGGGGAGAAGGTGGGAGGAAAAAAAGTGATTTTAAAAAAAAAGTAGATTAGAGTTTACCAGGGGCCAAGGGGAGAAGGAATGAAGAGTCACTGGTTAATGGGTATAAAGTTTCTGTTTGAGGGGTGACAATTTTGGAAAGAGATAGTGATGGTGGCACAACACTGTGCATGTAATTAATGCCCGTGAATCCTAAGCTTTCAAGTGGTTAAAATGGCAAATTACCTACATATGCAGTAGCATTTTAAAAAAAACTGATTCATTGAAAGGAAACTATTAAGTAAATCATTCTGCCAGTGGTATTTAGCAATGACAAAAATCATGAGGTTTGGGAAGCCTCTTGATTGGACAATGCCTTTCTGTTTAATAACAGCTAATATTTAATCAGCATCTTTTATATATAATTCATAGGGTGCTGTGAAAGGGGTTTTTCTATACCCAATGCATCACCCTCCTGCAAGATGTGTGGTCCCCGTTTTGCAGGTGAGAAAACTGAGTCCCGAGGAGGTTAAATTTTCTTGTGAAAGATGAGACAGTAAGAGGAGAAGCTGGATGGGAACCCAGGTCTAGTGCCCCGAGCTCTGAGCTTTCTGTTGTAGCCCACTGCCTGAAGCTCTTCCTCCTCATTAACGAGAAGAGAATCTTTATGCCTAGCTGGAGAACTGCTACAGAGGACATTTGTCCCCGGAGCCCTCCGCCAGATTACATCTCAGAAATTGTCCCATATTTCCTTCTCCCTTGATTTGGTTCGTGTAAAAGCTGGGGCCCGTTTTCATGGTTCTCATTCCCCGGTCCCTAACCCAACTTCAGCGTGTCATTATGAAAACACCCCCGTCTCCCCCAGGCTCATGGTATAACAAGTTTTGTTGGGGGGAGGCAGTGCCAACTGACCTCAGTGCGAATTAAAACATATCAAAGTTCTGAGTTTTAAGGTTGTCAGACCTCTGTTTCCATGAGGAAGAACTCTATTTTCCCTCATACCCCAGCAAGAGATTAGCAGCTTGAAATCACTTTGACAGTGTCAGTTGCTCCACTGCATAGCATAGGGAATTTTAATTCCAGCCTGTGAAATTGTAATTGCTTCTCAAGGAGAAGTGAGGGATCCTGGGTAATGGCCACAGCCAAGCGCAGTGTCAGAGTTGCCAGTTGCTGCCACATCAGATATAACTTGCTGTTATTCAAAAATCACTCCAGCTTTCCATATGGGAAGTTGAATTGGGGAGTGAAACTAAATTAACAGAAACTGTCAGCTGTTCAGAACAGCAGACAGTGGAGTGACAGGGGTGGGTGACCTCCCGTCAAAAATGGTAACTTTTTCTCCATTTTTGGTTAAGATAAAGAGTTTCCAAACAAATTTCATTACTTAAGGTATGCGGCTAAATGACATCATCATTAAGCAAAAAATTGTCTGGCCCATGGCATGATAAGATTAAAGCTGCCAATTTCTAGTCAGTCCTTCCTGGAAAGAGTGGAAATAAAAAGGAAGGGGGAGCCTAAAAGAGTAATTAAAATAATGAAGATAGCAAGTCCATGTCAGGTTGATGTTTGGAATGGATTAAAATTACCAGCTATCAAAGTTAAACTGTCTGAGAAATTGCTTCCTGGCTACGTTAGGAATAAAGAGAATTCAGAGCTACCACATCTGATTACAAAACTTTAAAAGACAGAGAAAACGATCTGGCAAAAGGAAGGACCTGTGTTCCTGCTACCTTCGAAAGATGGGAAGTTTGACAAGTACTAAGTGGTTCTGAAATTACTTTTCTTTTTTTTTCCTCCTGGAGGTCAGAAAGAAAAGAGAAGGGGATAACTATAATTTCTTAGAAAAATATTAACAGTCCATGCCACTGCTTTTTTTTTAAGATTAGAGGAAATTTAGATGTGGGTATTTCTTTTTCCTCAGTTAATGATTTTGAGAGCAAATTTCATGTACTGCATTTTGCTTTTCCAGTTAAAGAAGATGTTCTCTTAGAATGTGCTGGTGCCCATTCTTGCTGTTATCTTTCAGTAGAAAAACATGGCAAAAGTTTGGGTTGGTGTTGCCAAGCGATATCTTCTCTTATAATTTGTAAATTAGTTGATTATGGAATTTAAGGCCTGACTGTACCTTATCTTGTAGCAGTGCTCAGTGACGTTTTGTGTTCCTCCAAGTTCTGCTGTAAAATACTTTGGAGTGAGCTCCTCTTGCTCAAACTTCAGGGCTCATGATGTTGGAGAGAGTGTTCTCCCACATGAAATTCTGTACAGTCCACTTCTGCCAAGGTTTTTTTTCCCCCTCTGAGCTAATGTGGCCTGTGCATAAATTCAAATTTATTCTATATCCAAGTATGCCTAGTTCCCTGGAAAGCCAATTGAGAAGTATAAACTCTATAGACTTTGGATATTCAGGGAGGATGCAGACTAAATGTGTTAATTCAAGCTAACCTGGAATGTAGGGGGTTTGTCTTACAAGCTTATCTGGAATGTGGGGGATATGTGTTAATTCAGGCTTACCTGGAGGATATTATCTATCTGATACTCAGATAAAACACTTGAAACTAACAAAAACTCCTTTTGCATATAAGCACCATTTGACTCCCCACTCCTACATCCTTTGGATAAAAGGGACCCAAAAATCTTATTCGGGGCTCGGTTTTTAGCAGGACAAGAGTCCCAGATGTCTGGCTGGTCATAATCAAACTTCCTGCGTCGTGGCCTTCAATACCACATACACCCGACTTCTCTCTGCTACAACAAACAAACAAAATCTTTTCGACAGTTGTCTTAGTTAATTAGATTGAGGGAAGAGTTTAAAAAAAAAAGTGTGCCTCTTTTTTTCCATCATGAAATATATTGGATAAAAGCTGTGCTGCAGACACTGAGAGGTCTCTCTGGTCCCTAATGATGGGCTCTGGATATATGAAAACACTGGTGACGTTTTTCAAACCTGCCGAGGCTTTCTGGGTGTTGTTTTATCTTACTGCAAAAGCCAAGTGGCTCATTTGATTCTTTTTATGTAGCTGTAAAGTAACCCAAACCCTGGGGTCAACCGATGGACAGTTGATGTGAAGAGGAATCCCAGTTAGACTCAAAATTCGTGCCAAACCCCTCCCCACTTCTAAGGGAAGGTTTGAAAACGCAGGCAGTTGCGCTGTTACTTCTTGGTAATCCGGTGTCTGGATGAGCAGGCATGTCCTCACCGCTCATTTGCCCATTCGCTCGCCGAGGCTCCACTCCAGCACAGGTAAATCAGGACCCGCGGCGAAGGCTGTAGGGGCGCTTCTCTCAACAGGGCATGGCACGTGCCTTCCAGGAGCTCATGGTCCAGGCAGAGAGGCAGCACACACTGGAACAGAGGCGACGAGGCAGACTGGAGGAGGGGGCGGGCTCCGCGCTGGAACGGCGAGGGCTGGCGCAGCTCTCCCAGGCTTGTGGCCAGGCAGGGGTGTGCGTGCCCATCTTCTTCTGAAGACTTTGTCCCACAGTAGAGGCTCCGGGGCCTGCTGTGCTGAGTGAGGACGCCACGGTGGACGAAACTCCCCGGCCTCACCGAGCTTGTCGTCCCTTACCTGGGAAATCCCCACCTGGGGTCCGTTTTCCGTGTTATTTCCCGGGGAGTTTGCTGTTAGCATCCCTGATGGGGTCTTGTCTGGAGGGTCCTGGAAGGTGATGGCCGTGACCCGCCAGGCTTGTGGCCATTCTGTGGGTTACCGATGCCCCATCCGTGGGCCTTACACCTGCCCCCGAAAATTAGCATGGGCGTCACTCACTCCATTCAGGGAGCCTTTTCTCTGGTGTGATTAAAGACTGGAAAGGCAAGCACTGTGGCCCCTGATGTTCCTCGGACATCTCTGCGCACAGAGGCTTCAGCGTCACATTCTCGTTCTGTCTCCTCCTGTGGAGAGGGGGCGGGACAGAGTCCCAGGGTTGTTCCTCTGGCTTCATCTCTCCTGAGTCCTCAGCTGGCGTTCCATCTCCCCACAGGACACCAGCACGCAGGTCCCCACGAGAATGTGGACGTCCGTGTGTCTAAAGCGGAACTCCTCGCCGGCCCCTGCTCCTTGCCATCCCCAGCTCAGCCAGCGGTGCCGCTCCACCCTGTGGCTCAGGCGTGCCTGGAGACCACTGCGACTCCTCACTCGGGCTCCTCAGGGGACCTTCCTGAGAACATCCAGAAGGAGCAGCACCTTTATCCCACCTCCGTGCTTCCACCCCAGGCCAAGGCCCTAACCCCCATCCTCGTTTCTGCAGTGCCCTGCTGGCTGGTGCCACCTCCTCCACTCTAGATCCCTTCCAGCTGCTAGAGGCCCCAGTAACCATCCAAAATGCAAATCTGGCCTGTCATTTCCTCAGGTTAAACCCTTCCATGTTCTTCAAAGAATATATGCAAATGGCCAATAAGCACATGGAAAAATGCTCAACATCATTTTTCAGCAAGGAAATGCAAAACCAAACCTCAATGAGATACCACTTCATATCCACAAGAAAAGCTAGAATCAAAACGATCAGCAAATGGTAAGGATGTGGAGAAATCGGAATCCTTGTACATTGCAGGTGGCAAAGTAAAAATGGTGCAGCTACTTTGGAAAAAGTTTGGAAGTGTCTCAGCAATATTAAACATAGAATTACCATCTGACCCAGAAATTCCATTCCTGGGTGTATATCCAAGAGCAATGAAAACATATGTCCCCACAAAAACTTGTGTCTAGATGTTCATAGCTAACATTAAGACCCCAAAAGTGAAACACAACCCAAATATCCCTCAACTGATGAATGGATAAACCGAATGTAGTATATTCATACAAATGGTATATTATTTGGCAATAAAAAAGAATAAAGTACTGATACATGCAACAGCATTGAGGAACCTTGAAAACATTGTGCACCGTGAAGGAAGCCAGCAGTTCTATCCAGATGCAGTTATATCCAGAGTTCTGCTCCAAGCTTCTCAACACCAAGCAGAAAATTAAGATCCTTGTTCCGAAACTCCACAAACTAGAGGGGTGTCCTCAACAAGTCACTTTACTCCTAATCTCAGTTTCTCCATCTGTAAAACAAGGGGACGGTACTAGCTTTCATCACTACGAGCCCACCCTTCTAAGCTGAGCTGCAATGCCCATCCTGCCTTTTCATGCAAGGCTTGGTCATGTACTGGAGAGACACACACCTTCTAATTCACTTTTATAAAGCCTCGAGAAAGAGCAGTCTTCCCATGCAGCCTGTCAAATCTCAACTCAAATTTCAAATATTATTATAAGGAAGTTAAAAAATTCTCAACATGTTACAGAGGAACGGAGAATGTTTAGTGTCAATTACCAGAGGCCAATCAGTAGTGATTTCTTGCAGCTTTAAAATTGTAACTTCAGTGTTGGGTTGCCACAGGTTTAGCCTTTAATATTAATTGGAATTACTGCAGTTCCTCGGGTAGATGACTTGCCACATAGCATGAGAGAAAGCGGTGTTAAATTGCCTTTTTTTCACTTTCCTTTTGCTTTGTATGTCTAAATGCAATAAAAATATTCTTCAACCTGAAGTATAACAGTGTTAGCTCCTGAATTTTCTTGTAGCTTTTATAATTCTGATTGCTCAAGGCAATAAGGTTTGATAAAATTACATTTTTAGATGGATATCCAACCATTGTTTGCTTTTCTTAAGATTGCTTTGGAACTTTTAAGCTTTCTGCCTTCAGAAATCTTTGCAGATGTGTTGAGAGGGGAAAAGAGAAGAGGGGTCTTAATTGGAGGCTGTAGAATCTTACCCTGCATGGATGGGGTGAGAGGTCTTTTACTGAGGAGGAAAGTATGGGAAAAACTATTGGAGAACCAGAGATGAAAAAGATATAAAATCAGGGGAGGGCAGGAACCATAGCAGATCTTCCTGTGGACGCTTGCAGATCATTCTCTTAAAAGACAAAGAATTGCCCGTTCATGAATGTATTTCTCCACGTGAAACATTTTAAAAGTGTACTCTCAAGATCCTTCACTTTCTGTATTTGTGACCCAGACTCTGTAAGCTCCATCTCCTGGTTGTTTTCTGATTGGCTTTTGATTTGACTCTCGAATATGGAACGAGATGAGACGTGATATTTAGTATTCAACACTGGCTTCTGGGCAAGAGACCATGCTGTCTTCAGGTTGACTTATTCAGGTGGAAAGCGTGGAGCGGAGACCAAATTATGTTCTAGTTTTTCCAGTCTTCTAGACATAGACACATTTTAACATTTAACGGGCCAATGACCAGGAGTATAGAGTTTTCCTGTGAAGTTTGGAATTGAAATTAATGGACCATGAATTCGTGTCCATGCTAGCAGAGGGCCTTCCCTTATATCTCAAACGATACCAGACAAGGTTGCAGTCATCACAAGGGCTGAAGAAAAACAACAACAGCAAAAACAATCAAGGAAAACACCGCCCAGGAGCGTCTCCCTTCTAAGATCCCAGGTGGCTATTTTGGTTAAGCATTCACACTCATTTATTAAGAATATCAGCATACGAATTCTTAAGTGAATGGCTGTAGTAACGAATTTGTGACGTGGAAGATCAAACGCGAAAGGCTGGGGTCATTCATTTCAGTGGCAGTAGATAAGCAGAGAAAGTAGCAGGTGCCAGAGAGGGAGTTGCTTGCCCCCCGCCGAAGCTGTTGGGTGTGGAAGTGCGGAAGCAAGGATTAAGGCTCAGTGACGCTTGCCTCTTACTGAGGCACTTTCTTAATTAAAATAATGATGGGATCCACACATCCGGTTCCAGTTACTTATTAAAGCAGCAACTGCAAAACAAAACTCCACTCTCACAAACGACAGTATCAGTGGCAGTTGTAGCAGTGACAAAACAAGAGCCACCACCAACTGGTTAAACTGAAGTTTGCTAACAACACTCCTGGAAAGGGACTAATTTGGAAGCTGAGCAGATTAAAAACTAGAAACCAAGGGCAGAGACTTAACTCTTGCTAAGCCTTGCTTCGTGGTCCTCCAGAAAGTGATTCCTAGCTTGTATGCTTCCTAAAGTATCAGCTTGGGATAAGGTAAGGGGAGTCCATTCATTACCTGGCACGTCAACGGGAGAACTTCGCCATCTCCATATTGCCACTGAGTATGTTTCCTACCGTGAATCTCTCCAGAGGGCCTCATTTAGAAGCCTGCAGTGCTCTTCCTTGCCTGCTGAATAAAGCTTGGATTCCTTAGCAACACAGTCACAACGCTTTACCCTTCATGGTGTGACCTGAGCTTATTTTTTGTTTATTTTTATTAGAAAAGGTATAAGTTTAAAGAAAATTCATGCTAAAAACACAAGGTTCTCCTACACCCCCCTGTTGCTGACCTTTGCATTAGGGTGGTACTTTGGTTATAATTGATGAAAGAATATTAAAATATTACTAACTATAGTCCACATTCAGTAGGTGTATTTCCCCTATACTAACCCTTTATTAAAACCATGTAGTAATAATTGTACATTTGTTATACTTCATGAAAGACCATCATATATTTGTATTGTTAACCAGTCATTACCCACCACAGCGTTTACCACGTTATACAGTCCCATGTTTTGTACAAACTCTCCCAAATGTTCACTCAATGGCTCTCAGTCTAATCACAGTTGTGCTGTCATCACCACAGTCAATTTTAGAAAATTTTCACCACTCCAAAAAGAAAAATCCTATACCTCTTATAAACCCCTTTGACCCTTAGCATTGATAACAGTACCTTCTTTGCAGTTGATGAAAAAAATATTACTGTATTACTCTTAACTATAGCCCATAAATTATGTTCTGTTTTTCCCATATATCAACATATTAACACCTTAAAATAGTGACGTAAATTTATTCTACTTCATGAAAGAACATTCTTGTATTTGTACTATTAAGTACATTCCTCTACTACAATCGAGTTCACTATGTTATACAATCTCAAGTTTATCCTCTAGTTTTCATTCTATTCACATTTATGACCCTAGACTACCCCTTTAAGCCACAATCACATCTATAAATCAGTGACATTAATTGTACTCACTATAATGTGTTACTATTATTTCTCTCCATTTTCAAACATTCAAAACGTTATTAAAAACTCTACAGACACTAAGCATCAACTCCCCCTTCTCAATCTTTATTCTATTTCCTAGTAATCCTATACTCTAGATTTTAACTCCATAAATCTCCTCAGTATATTTAGTTCATATTAGTGAGACCATACAATATTTGTCCTTTTGTGTCTGGTTTATTTCATTCAACATAATGTCCTCAAGGTTCATTCATGTTGTACCCCAATGTCATTTCTTCTTACAGATGAATTGTTTCCCATCATGTATATATATATATACCCCACATTTTGTTTATCCATTCATCGGCTGAGGGACACTTGGGTTGTTGCCATCTTTTAGCAATAGTTAATAGTGCCACCCATGAACACTGGTGTGCAAAATGTCATTTCGTGACCTTGCTTTCAGTTCTTCTGAAAATATTCCTAGTAGCGGAACTGCCTGATAATACAGTAGTTCTATATTTAGCTTCCCGAGGAACTGCCAAATTGTTTTCACAGAAGCTGCACCATTCTACCTTCCCATCAGCAGTGGGAGAGTATTCTTCCTTCTCCATGGACATCTTTTCCAGGACTTGTAGTTTTCTGATTTATAATAGTGTCTATAAGGTGTGAGATGGTATCTCACTGTAGTTTTGATTGCATTTTCCTAATAGCTAATGATGTTGAGCATCTTTCCATGTGGTTTTTTTTTTAGCCATTTGTATTTTCTCTTTGAAAAATGTCTAAGTCTTTTGCCTATTTTTAAAAATGCATTTTTTTAATTAGAGAGGTTGTGAACTTAACAAAACTATCATGAACACATGCAGAATTACCAAAGAACATCCTTTCGCTAACACATGGCATTTTGTGGAATGTTTGTTGCAGACTATGAGGTAATATCAGACTATCACCGCTAACTATGGTCTATAGCAAACATTTGATATATTTTTTCCATACTCCCTATTAACACAGTACATCTTTGGTATTGATGCAAGAATATTACAATATTGCTGTTAACTATAACCCATAGGTTACTTCAATTGTATTTTTACCATGCTTCTTCACATTTTTACCACCTTGCATTAGGGATGTACATTTGTTTTAGTTCATGCAAGGACGCTCTTGTATTTGTAGTGTTAACCACAAGTCTCAACCACTTCTGGGTTCACCATGTTATTCAGGCCCTAGATTATTCTCTAGCTTTCTTTCAATTCACATTTACATCATTAAACTACCATTTTCAGCCACAATCCCATTTATAGTGTGTTACCATCAACTCTGCCCATTTCCAGATTTTTACAGTCAAGTTAACTAAAACTTCCACTTACATTAAGCATCAGTACCCCTTCTCAGCCCTCCTATCTCCAAATAACATTTACTCTAGGTTTTAACTCTATGTGTTTATTCTTCATATTTAGTTGGTATTAGTGAAACCATGCAATATTTGTCCTATTGTGTTTGACTTATTTCCCTTAACATAATGTCTTCAAGGTTCATTCATGTTATCTTATGTGTCCCAGTTTCATTTCTTCTTACTGCACCGTAGTATTCTGTTGTATGTATATACCACATTTTGTTTATCCATTCATTGGTTGATAAACACCTGGGTTGTTTCCTTCTTTGGCAGTTGTGAATAATGCCACTATGAACATTGGTGTGCAGATGTCTGTACATATCACAGCTTTCAGTTCTTCTGGTTATATTCTTAGTAGAGGAATTGCTAGATCATATGGCAGTTCCATGTTTAGGTTCCTAAGGAGCTGCCAAACCTGACTTCTACAGAGGCTGCACCTATTTTACATTCCTATCAACAGGGAAGGAGTGTTCTTATTTCTCCACATCCTCTCCAGCACTTGTTTTCTGTTTTTTTAAATAATGACCATTCTACCAGTGTGAGACGATATCTCATTGTTGTTTTAATTTGCATTTCCCTAATAGCCAGTGATATTGAACATTTTTTCATGTGCTTTTTGAACATTTGTATTTCCCCTTTGGATAAATGTCTTAATTATTTTACCCATTTTTTAGTTGCATTTGTTGCTCTTTTATTGCTGAGTAGTATGATCTCTTTGTATAGGATGGAAATCAAACCCTTATCAGATAAGTGGTTTCCAAATTTTCTCTCGTTGAGTGGACTGCCTTTTCACCTTCTTGGCGAAGTCTTTTGAATCAGAAAAGTGTTTAAGTTTGAGGAGGTCCCATTTATCCATGTTTTCTTTTGTTGTTCATGCTTTTAGTGTAAGATTTAAGAATCTACCACCTACCATTAGGTCTTGAAGATGTTTTTCTTTGCCTACTTTAAAATTGAATTTCTTGTCTCTTTATCATTGAGTTGTATGCTCTCCTTATATATATCATGGAAATCAAACCCTTATCAAATATGTGGTTTCCAAATATTTTCTCTCATTAAGTAGACCGCCTTTTCACCTTCTTGACAAAGTTCATTGGAAACACAAAAGTATTTAATTTTGAGGGTGTCCCATTTATCTATTTTTTTCTTCTGATACTTGTGTTTTCGTCATAAGTTTTAAGAAACCATCACCTACCACAATATCTTGAAGATGTTTCCCTACATTTTCTTCTAGGAGTTTTGTGGTTCTCATTTTTATTTAGGTCTTTGATCCATTTTGAGTTAATTTTTGTATAATGTGTGAGATAGGGGTCTGCCTCCTTTCTTTTGGATATGTATACCCCATTCTCCAAGCCCCATTTGTTGAATAGACTGTTCTGACCCAGCTGGGTGGGCTTGACAGCCTTGTTAAAAATCACTTGACCATAGATGGGTCTATTTCTGAACTCACAGTTCAACTCCATTAGTCAGTATACCTATCTTTATGCCAGTGCCATGCTGGTTTACCACTGTAGCTTTTTAGCATGCTTTAAAGTCAGGTAGTATGAGTCTTCCAACTTCAGTGTTCTTTTTCAAGATGTTTTTGGCTATTCAGGGTCCCTTTCTTTTCCAAATAACTTGAATAATTGGCTTTTCCATTTCTGCAAAAAAAGGCTGTTGAGATTTTTATTGAGATTGAGTTGTATCTGTAAATCAATTTGGGTAGAACTGACATCTTAACAATATTTAACCTTCAAATCCATGAACATGGAAAGTTCTTCCATTTATTTAGGTCTTCTTTGATTTTTTTTAGTGATATTTTGTAGTTTTCTGAATACAAGTCTTTTACATCCTTGGTTAAGTTTATTCCTTAATATTTGATTGTTGCTATTGTAAATGGAATTTTTCCCCTGAATTTCTCCTTGGATTGCTCATTACTAACCTATAGAAACACTACTGATTTCTGCATATTAATCTTGCACCTGTCACTTTGCTGAGCTCATTTATTAGACTTAGTAGCCTTGTAGATTTTGGAGGACTTTCTAGATAGAGGATCATATCATCTGCAAGTAGTGAAAGCTTTATTCTTTTCTTTCCAATTTGGATACCTTTTATTTCTTTTTCTTGCCTAATTGCTCTAGCTAGAACTTGTAGCACAATATCAAATAATGCTGGTGACAGTGGGCATCCCACTGTCTTGTTCCCAGTTTCAGTCTTTCACCATAGAGTTACAGTGTTAACTGTAGATTTTTCATATATGCCCTTTATCATGTTGAGAAAGTTTCCTTCTTTTCCTATATTTTGGAGTGTTTTTATCAAGAATGCTGGATTTTGTGTGTCAATTGAGATGATTGTGATTTTTCTTCTTTAGTTTATTAATTTGTATTACACTGATTGATTTTCTTGTGTTGAGTCACCTTTGCACACCTGGAATAAACCTGCTTGATCATGGTGTATAAATCTTTTATTGTGCTGTGGATTCAATTGGCAAGTATTTTGTAGAGGATTAAGTTATTTAGAGAACTTGGTCTGTAATTTTTCTTTCTTTTTTTGGTATTATCTTTATCTGGCTTTGGTATTAGGAAAACGTTGGCTTCATAGAATGAGTTTAGTAGCATTCCCTCCTGTTTAATTTTTTGGAAGAGTTTGAACAGGATTGGTATTAAATCTTCTTTGAATTACTGGTAGAATTTACCTGTGAAGCCATCTGGTCCTGAGCTTTTCATTTTGGGGAGGTTGATTACTGTTTCAGTGTTTTCACTTGTGGTTGGTATGCTGAGGTCTTCTATTTCTTCTAGGGTCAGTATAGGTTGTTTGTGTGTGTCTAGGAATTTGTGCATTTTTGTCTGTGTTGTTTAGTTTGTTGGTGTACAGTTCTTAAATATCCTCTTTATGATCCTTTTTATTTCTGTGGGTCAGTAGTAATGCATCCCCCTATTTCTGGTTTTATTTATTTGCATTTTCTCTTTTTTTTCTGTCAGTCTAGCTACGGGTTTGTCAAGTTTGTTGATCTTCTTGAGGAACCAACTCTTGGTTTTGATGAGTCTTTCTATTCTTTTATTGTTTTATTTTTTATTTTTGTACTCAATTTCATTTATTTTTGCTCTAATCTTTCTTTCTTTCCTTCTGCTTGCTTTGGGATTAGTTTGTTCCTTTTTATGTTCCCACAGTTGTATAGTTAGGTCTTTGATTTTAGCCCTTTTTTCCTTCTTAACGTTGATGTTTAGAGCCATACATTTCCTTCTCAACACTGTCTTTGCTGTATCCCATAAATTTTGATATGTTGTATTCTCAATTTTTGTCTTGACATACTGACTTTTCTTGCAGTTTCGTCTTTGACCCGCTGATTGTTGGAGTGTGTTGTTTAACCTCCATAAATTTGTGCATTTTCCAGTCCTCTGCCTGTTATTGATTTCCAGCTTCATTCCATTATAATTAGAGGAAGTGCTTTGTATAATTTCAATTTTTAAAAAATGATTGAGACCTGTTTTATGACCCAGCATGTAGTCTATCCTGGAGTATGATCCATGAGCACTTGAAAAGTATGTATATCCTTCTGTTTTGGGGGTACATTGTTCTGTATATGTCTCTTAGGTCTAGTTCATTTATCAAATTGTTCAAGTTCTCTATTTCCTTTTCTTCTGTCTAGATGTTCTGTCTGTTGATGGGAACAGTGTATTAAAATCTCCAACTGTTATTGTAGTGACGTTTGTTTCTCTAGTTTTGCCAGTGTTTGCCTTATGCATTTTGGGGTACCATGGTCAGGTGCATAGATACTTAATGATTGTTATTTTTTCTTGGTGGATTGCCCTTTTATGACTATATCATGTCTTTTTTTTAATAATGGTTTTACATTGGAATTCCGTTTTGTCTTGTATTGGTATAGCTACTCTAGCTCTTCTTTGGTTACTGTATGCATGGAATATCATTTTCTAGCCTTTCAGTTTCAACCTATTTGCATCTTTGGGTCTAAGGTGAGTCTCTTGTGTGTAGCATTTAAATGGCTCTTTTTAAAAAATCCATTTCTCCAGTCTGTGTCTTTTGATTGGGGGGTTTAATCCATTAACATTCAGTGTTGCTATTGTAAAGGCAGTGCTTACTTTACCGATTTTGTCCTTTGACTTTACATGTTATATCTTATTTTCATTACTCTTTTAATTATTTTTACTGATAATCTTCATTTCTAGCCTCTTTTCCAAATCTCTCCCTCTTGTCTTTTTAGGCACTACCTTCAGTATTTCTTGTGGGTCCTATCTCTTGGTGAAGAACTCTGTCAGTTTCTGTTTATCTGTGAATACTTTAAACTCACCTTTATGTATTTTTTTTTAAAGATTTATTTTATCTATTTCTCTCCCCTTCCCCCTCTGTTGTCTGTCTCTGTGTCCATTTGCTGTTTTTTTCCTTCTGTGTCTGCTTGCATTATCCAGCAGCACTAGGAAGCTGCATCTCTTTTTTGTTGTGTCATCTTGCTGCGTCAGCTCTCCATGTGTGTGGCGCCACTCCTGGGCGGGCTGCGATTTTTTCATGCAGGGAGGCTCTCCTTGTGGGGTGCACTCGTTGCACGGGACACCCTTACACAGGGGCACCCCTGTGTGACACGGCACTCCTTGCACATGGCAGCACTGTGCATGGACAAGCTCACTACGTGGGTCAGGAGTCCCTAGGGATCGAACCCTGAACCTTCCACATGGTAGATGGACGCTCTATCAGTTGAGCCATGTCTGCTTCCCTCACCCTTATTTTTGAAGGACAATTTTGCCAGATATGGAATTCCTGGCTGACAGTTTATTTCTTTCAATATCTTAAATCTATACCACTGCCTTCTCACCCCTATGACTCTGAGGAGAAATCAGCACTTAATCTTATTGGGCATCCCTTATACATGGTGAATCAATTTTCTGTTGCTGCTTTCAGAATTATCTTTTTATCTTTGGCATTTGACATTCTGGTTAGTATGTGTCTCGGAGTAGTTCTATTCGGATTTATTGATTAGAGTTTATTGCATTTCTTGGACATGGATAGCTATGTCTTTAAAAGAGTTGGGAATTTTTCAACCATTATCTCATCAATACTCTTTCTGCCCCTCTTCCCTTCTCTTCTTTTTCTGTGATACCCATGACATGTATGTTTGTGTGCTTCATGCACATGTGTCATTCAGTTCTCTAAGGCTCTGCTCAATATTTTTCCATTCTTTTCTCTATTCTTTTGTGTATTTGATTTTGGAAGCCCTGTTTTCTAGCTCACTGATCCTTTCTTCTTTCCTCTTCAAATCTGCTGTCATATGCCTCCGTGTATTTTAATTTCATTTGTTGTGTCTCACATTCCCATTAGAGCTGTTATTTTTCTTTACAAGCTTTCAAATTCTTTTGTTGCTCACCCAATGTCATCTTTTTTTTTTTTAAAAAAGATTTATTTATTTATTTATTTCCCCTTACCCCCCGACCCCGGTTGTCTGTTCTCTGTGTCTACTTGCTGCGTCTTCTTTTTCTGCTTCTGTTGTTGTCAGGAATCGTGTTTCTTTTTTTGTTGTGTCATCTTGTGTCAGCTCTCCATGTGTGTGGCACCATTCCTGGGCAGGCTGCACTTTCTTTTGCGCTGGGCAGCTCTCCTTATGGGGCGCACTCCTTGCGCATGGGGCTCCCCGATGTGTGGGGCTCCCTGATGCGGGGGATACCCCTGCATGGCACGGCACTCCTTGCGTACATCAGCACTGCACATGGGCCAGCTCCACACGGGTCAGGGAGGCCCGGGGTTTGAACTGCAGACCTCCATGTGGTAGACAGACGCCCTAACCACTGGGCCAGGTCCACCACCCCCATTGTTGTCTTAATATCCTTAATCTCTTTAGCTATCTCAGTGAATTTATTACAATTTGTTTGAACATCTGTGATTGTCTCAAATTTGTACCTCATCTGGAGGTTTAATGAATTTCTTTGGGCCATATCTTCCTGTTTCTTAAGATGGCTTGTGAATTTTGCATGTGTCTCAGCATCTGATTTTCTTGGTATGTTTATTCTGGGCTCAGTTTCTCTTTTTAGCCTTGGTCTTTCTTTTTGATTGTTTTGCGCTAAAGGTCCTCTGTGATACTTAGTTCGGCTTATTTTGAATGTATATAATAGCTTGTAATTAAGAACTTAAGATTTTTTCAGCTCTTTTCATCTGATTCTGGCCCTGAGATGGTACAGTTTTTGAGATTGCACTATTTGTGCACTTACATCAACCCCAGGAGAAAGCTTCCTTTCCCCTGTTCTTCCTCCAGGAATGTTAATCTGTTCTGTGTGCTCTTCAGTTGCCTCTCTGTATTTTTGATGCTCCTTTCATTTTCTCCAGCTGCTATTACCTGGAAGCCTAATTTTGGTGGTGGTCAGAGGAGGGTCCCTCCAGAGACAACCTTCCCAGATCAGATTTCCTGCACAAAACAGGCCCAGGAACCCACGGAGGGGCTGTAAGTCCTTTCCAGGGTGCACTGGGGAGGGACCCTGAGGACCACCCAGTTTTTCTTTGACGACTCCTCCAATCTGGGCTTTCCAGGGGTACCCAGCAGGTGGTACTCTTCAGCCAGCCGTCCCCGCAGCCCTAACACAGTGCTGAGCCCCTAATTCTCAGCCAGCTTGCCCCTGTCGGGGTCGAGGCTGAGGCTGCGGCTGCCAGCCACACGGGGTGAAACTCTTGCACAGATCCCAGATCCCGTGCTCTGAATTGTCTCATCAGCTGCCATGTGCTGTTGTGCCCTGTTTTGGGGGAGCAGCCACCCTTCAACAAACGGTTCCCTGCCCCTCCAAAAGGTCGCTGTGTCTCTGCAACTTGAGACAGAGACTTTCGATGGCTTTCTGAGCTGTGCAGCTTGAAGGTGTCTGCACTTGCCCTGAGAAACTGATCAGACTCTGCCCCGCTTCTCCCTTGCTGAGTTGGGCTTGGAGCAGAGGCTGCAGATGGTGACCAGGGTGGAGACGCCGGTTCCTCCCGTCCTGGAAGTCACTGAGATTTGCAGCCAGCCCCACTTCCATCCTGCCAGGGGTGGGGTAAAAAAGGAGGCTGCCAGCTGCTTTCTGACTTGAGCTGTGCTTGGAATTGGAATCCAGCTAGCCGGATTTGCTGTTCAGTGGCCATAGTTGGTGTCCAGCTGTTTCCCCTCCCCTGGTTTTGGGAAATGGAGCTTCCAGTTCCAGGCAGGGAGTGGTTCCTGAGGCGGCCTGTCCCGCCAGTGGGGACTGGCCTCTGCGGCTGGCAAGGGTCTGCGCACGAATCCTCACCATGGATTGTCGGGTTCTTCCTTCCCTCTTCCCTGGAGGGGACATGGTCTTCTGCTCTCCGAAACCCCTGGGCAGGTGATTTAGATCGGCCCCGCTGAGCACCAGCTGCGCAGGAGGACTGCTGAATCTCAGCGCGCTCTGCTCTGCCGCCTTCTTGTCCTCTCTCTCAGCAGAGTTTTTAGTCTAATTTCCAGCCACTTCCCTTACCCTTCACTCCAGGTACACTGTTCTTCAGATTCACCACGCACATGTTTACTCTCATGCCTTTCAGAGGAAAGTAAAGCCAAGCCCCACAAAAGAGGATTTTCCCCTGGGGCCCTACTGCTATTGCTCGTTCAGTCTTCCGCTTCACTCAGTAGATGCGCTTAACTTACTTCTGGGTATTTCAAAACAAATTTCACCTGCGTGGATAAAGCTATCACACATACATTCCTACTGCAAGAGCAAGATTAATAAGATAGTATCAGGAATTTAGGACTGATTGTGTCATCAGAGTCATACCACAATGATTCTTTGAAGAAGATAGCCTACCCAATTAAAGTAAGTTGTGGTTTGATTGCTTAAAAATTAGTCTCATTATTTATATATATATATATATATATACACACCATGTGGGTGGTATGCTCTCGTTTCACAAAGGTTGGGCTATCCAATCTGGTGTGTCCTTAAAAAGAGGCAAGTCTAAATTGTTAAGCAAATACTACGGCAAAACTGCTTTATGTCTATTTGAAAATCTTCAGGTCTGTTTAAAACCACATTTGTTCTATTCCTCTCTGTGTAAATTGGGGATAAAAATAGAAGTTAAAAGCTTGGGCCTTGGAATCAGATGGTCTAGGATAACATTTATAGTTATAATTAATTATGCAAACTAAGAGCAGATTAGATAAACCCAAGTGTTAAAAATTCCTAGTTCTTCAGACTTTGTGATCTCTGATTTTTTCCTTACCTTGACCCAAGGTTTGGGAATTTGTTTTATCTTTTCCTGGACACTTGTCTCATCAATGCCCTTATGTTTTCAGATGCCCATAAACAAGGAAAACATTAAGAGATCAAATAAAATCCTTCTGCTTCCAGTTCTACACCGTGGGGATGGTTGGGACATTTTGGCTAGAGAACTCTAAAACAGTGGTGGTAGGAAATAATTGACAGAAAACTAATAAAGAATAATAGTGCCTACATTTCCTACATTGGGTGGGGGAGGGCATGACTTTTAGCTTCCTTTTTGATCTGTTTGTTCTTTTCATCTTTGGCAGTGGGAAATCTCCTTCTTGATCTTAGATCGGCCACCCAAATCTGTGCTCTACACCAGTCATTAATTTGATCTCCTCAAATACAGCTGCAATCCATTTTCCTTGAATTTTTCTTCCTGTGCTGCATCTGTGACTCCAAGTCCCTTGAGGCAGAAACCTTTTTATTCCATATATAACTCTTTTGGGTGGTATGTGTTAGTATCAGAATTTAAAACACCTAACTTTATTTATAAAATTTGTTTTCATCTTTAAATGGCTAAAGTAATCATGAAAGGGGAGGAAATGAACATTTGTTGTGTGCCAAGGACACAGTATTTTATATACATGATCTCACTTCATCTTTCAGTGGCCCTGCAAGGAAATTTCACCTCATCTTTTTGGTGAGGTTCAAAATGAGAAAGTGGCCTGTTTGCAATTTGAGACAAAGTCTTCCTGATGTAAAAAACCTCATGCTCCTGCCTTATATTACCTACCTCAGATTTGTATTACAAAGAGCGGAGAACTGAACCCAGTTGAGTTGGATCCTTAACTTCATTAGTTTCAACACCGTGAAAATCAAGCTGAGTGATAAGCCACAGGTATACATTTAGTGAGCCTATGCTAATTGATAAGCTAATGTAAAAATAAGGGAAAAGTATTTTGAGAAGTGAATAGGTCCCGAAATTTAAAAAAAGGTTGTCATGGATTCAGTTTATTGGGTTATCGTAGAGCCACATTTCTCAAACTTTCTTGGTTCATGCTACCCCTATGCCAAAAGAAATAGCTAACAATTCCATTTATTAAGTAATTAGGTCACACAGTGTGCTTAATATTTATGTCCTAATATCTTATAGTAACAGAAGAGAGAATACATGCTAACTGAAAGAAAATTATTTTGATCTCATTCCAAAATTACACTTTTTATTAATGGGATGTGTACATTTGTTGTGTACTGCACTTCTCAGACCTTGAATAAGATTGGCATCACTGCCTTCGTTTCTTGTTCCACAATGATTTTCACCCCATACTTTCTTATAGCTCTAAGTGCCAGAAATCCAGTCTTACAAAGATAAAACAGCATCAAAAAAATGGTGCGTGAGCTAACGTTGAAACGGAACTATCGTGAACTAGCAGTGTGCATGGTATCTGAGAGATGTCATTCTGTTTCCCTCAAAAGTTTAAAATCTGCCCCGGCTGTCCTGTGAATTCACGGCGGCCCCTGAAGCGCACAGGGCTCGGGCAAGCCTGGAGCAGGATATCCGCTCCCCCTTCTTCTCCTCCTCCGTTCACCTCCTCTTCCTTCCACTGCCTCCCTCTCTTTCCTCCTTAGTTTTTTGCTTGTTTGCTTGCTTTATGACAAAACTGTGGAAGCTTCACTTGTAACTCGAGTTCTCTTTCCATGACATCTTATAATATACATTGAAATTGTCAACCTGGAGTGAAGTCAATAGAAATATCAGATTTCCATGTCATTTAGTTAAAACATATGCTATTTAGATACACAGTTTTCCAGCAGCAAAGCAAAGTTCTTACCAGAGAATTCTTTATAATCTCAGTTAATCTCATACTTGATGAAGCAGAACAAGATTGTTTAGAAAGAAGGAAAAATTTAAAAACTTGATTTCTCTTTACTGAAAAAGTTTATCCAGCACCATGATCCAGTTGCACTCTTGGAGCAGGGCAGCTTGGAGTGACGGGCTGGGGCCCCAGAACCCAGGCACCCACACGGGTGGTCCTAGACACACATCTGTTGGCATAGGTCGATTTATTATTATTTTTCAGGAGGTACGGGGGATTGAACCCAGGACCTTGTACATGGGAAGCAGGTCCCTCAGCCACTGAGCTCCGTCTGTTCCCCTAAGATGAGCTCAGGACAGGACGAGGGAGCAGGAATTGTTGGGCTGTGTCAGGTCCTGTCTCTGTGACGTGGCAGCTTGGCGCCCTTTGTGCAAGGCACTTGATCTTAGGAATTTACAATTATTTTTATTGGTAAACTGGGAATAATAATATCTCAAAGTTGCTTTTCAGGATTAACACTTGTAAACTACACACCATGATGTATGGGGTTTTAAATGCTGAACGGTTCACGGTCACTCCTGCTATCCGTGCTGTTAAAATAGGATGACACAGAGCTGGGACAGCAGAGACAGGGTCTCCTGAGACAAGAGACAGAAGCCAAAGTGGGGAGAAAGTGCCCGGGTTCAGTCCAACAGATGAGTTACACCCAGAGCTCCCCGGAACTCACTGCGGGGGGCGGTGTGTGACTGGTAGGATCGCTTCAGAAGACCACTGGGTGGCATCTCCCACAGCTGAACGCAGGCGGACCCCCAGACCCGGAAATTCCACTCCTCCCATTCGTACTTGCCACAGAAATGCGCCATTAGTGTCCAGAGCACATGCCCGAGAATGTTTGTAGCGTTATTCATATTAGCCAAGAAAGAGCTGCAAGTCCGGGCAGGAGGGGTAACTGTGACGTGGCGTGCCAGCGGCCGTGGAGGCGCGAGCGGCTGCTGACCCCCAGGCGGGCGCAGCCCCGGCACAGCACGCGCAACAGGAGGCAGAGCCAGAGGGGCCCGCGTCGCGGTTCCGTGCAGCGTCCCGAGTGGGCAGGCGGGGGGTCACCGTGGGGGGCGCGCACGCTGGAGGGTGCCTGCGGGCCTCCTGGGCTCACCTTGGGAACTTCACCCAGCTGTACTCTATGATTTGTGTGCATTTTGATTTTGTATGCTTTACCCTCATAGTTTCCTTTAAAAAAATTGGCCTAAGCACTAAAAAGATCTCTTCATGGGTTTCCTTTTTAGCAGAGAAAAATATTGATACTAAGGGGAAACAAAAGACAAGATGAGGCTTAACAACCCTTTTGTCTAGAACGTGCAGCCTTGTGTCCGGCGAGGTTGACGCCCCCGGTGACTCAGGACCGGCCGAGGTAGCCGCAGCGAGACCCAGTCTCAGGCTCGTTCCTCTCGGCGTGTGCGCAGCACGTGCTGGCGGGGGCTCTGGTCACCTGACCCAGGGCCCAGGCTGGGAAGGCGGTCCCCCGCCCGTGGGCCACGCCCACCACAGCAGCGTGAAGCGGCCTTCGCCCCTAATGAGCCAAGAGCGGCCACTCAGAGGTCACTGGCCAGAGCAGGTGGCCACGGCGGCCCGGGAAGAGGCTGGGGACGTGCGGTGCAGGGGCCGGCAAGGGCTCTGTGGGGACTGCGTCTTTCCGAGCCTACTCCCCACGAGGACTGGGTTAGGCACTTGCCACGCCCTTCTCCCCTTTCCCTCCAACAGGGGGCGTGGAAAAAAGCAAGGTGGATTTCCAGACCCCTGCCACGGCGCCCCTCTCACCAGTGGAGAGATATGGTCACTGATGTCCTAAATGAGCTGTCCCTGCTGCAGGGCAGAGACTTTTTAACTTTCAGACCAAGGAGTAGAGTGGAGTTGCAGACGAGCAGGGGTCAGGGCTGTGGGCGCTGGCGTGTGAGTCCTGAACGGCAGGATCTGCGCCACAGCAGGGGAAGGGGACGTGGCCAGACCCCTGGGGTGTATCATTCTCTTACACCCCAGGAAATTAAAGGAAAGAGAAGAGGAAAACACAGGGCTAGGTGGAAGGAAAGAAACAGGTGAGGGGATGAGAGGAAAGAGAAAAAGTAGGAAAAAACCTGTCCTTTGAGTTGTGGATATAAACTTTCCCTGTGTCCTGTAGAGTGTGACTCTAGGTTTGGGGTAGTGTTTTATCCCTGCAAGGTTTTTTTCAAGTAAGTCCCACACTGGAACCCACTCTACTTATTAAGAAAGAAAGACTGTGCTTGGAAACCAGGAAAGGAGTGCTCCTGAGGGGACGCTGGTGTGCCCTACTCTTGACGGGCACAGGCAGAACCTTTGCATTTTAAACGTGAGTTTGTCTTAGAAGCACATCCCAGGTTTGGGAGGCTAGCACTAACACTGAAGCTTTTTTTTTTAAAAAAAAAATCAAAGCTTTTTTTAAAAAAAATTCACCAAATAATGGCACAAATAAATTTTAATTTGGGTTCCTTAACGGACACATAAATGGCCTGAAACATGCTGAGATAAAAGGAAGAGCTGAACAGGAGTGTGGTTTTAAAGGTGGAAAAATCCTATGGTCACTATAAGGCACCTGATTTCCCTGTGTGAGACAATCTAAACTTATTTAAATTCTGAAAAATGAAGATTTGCATAAATAGTTCCTTTCATTGTGAATGAAGTCAGTTCATTTAGTAAATGATGTGAGGTGGAAATAAAAACATTTGGTCTGATCAAACAAAAATGTCAGGAAAGGGGCACAGCTCGCTTTAGACAAATCCAGTTTTTGAAGGTTTGTGGGTAGAAAAAAGTAGGTGATTCCTCATACACCACAAATTTTGCCAAGAGTCCATTAATTGGCAGCCTTTTCCAGCACCTTCCAAAAGGATTCAGGTTCCCAAAATTGGTTTCTACATAAACTTCAGGAACACATCTGCTGTGAAAAAAAGGATGTTTGTAGGTGTAAACTTTCTAGGGAATTTTGCATTGTGACTCCAACACCAAAGCATAAAGAGGAAGATAAGTTTAAAAATGTTTATTAAAGACTTAACACTTTTCCCACACAAGGAAAGGATGACCCGAGCCACTGTACAGTGAGGTTCTGACTTGAAGATCACAGATTTTAAAAAATGTACCCACTTGCACGTCTTGCTAAAAATAAACCAAAAATGAGTTTAATTTAAAAGATGTCCCACTGTTATTAGGTTTGAGGTCAAGTCACCAGTGGGGCCAGCTCAACAGGGGACAGGGTGGCCTTGTGGACGTTGTGCCTGCCGAGGCAGGAGTCCACACCAATGCCTGCCCTGGGAGGACGGGGCAGTGGCTCTCCCGGCTCACGAAGATATTAATTAGAAATACATCCGTTTCCACAGATGCTGCGTTCAGTTGTGTGTTAATTATAGACCTTCACAAAAAAAGCAAAAAGAAGAGCGAACAGAGCCAGGCCCACGGAGAGCCTCACTGCGCAGTCCTGATGGAGACGCTGCAGCAGGATCCTGGGACTCGTCGAGTCTCGCCAAGTCGCAGTGGAGGTGTGGGCTGCTCGACTCAGGTGGTTTCCGAGCCTGTTTCGGAATTCCTAGACAGAGAGAGAGGAAGAAGATTACTTTGAGATGCAGAGAAAGCCCTGTCGTGCTATCAGTTAAGTAATGGATGAGCCGCCATTTGCTTCCTCACGCCTTCAACACGGGCGTACCCCAGGCCACCATGAAGTCGGTGCGAGTAGTCACACACTATACAAGAACTACTTGAGAAAGAAAACCTGTTTATGGAGAACCAAGACAACCCATGAAGGGTGGGGGGCGTCTGTGTCAAGTGGAATGGTGTTACAAGTCATCAGCTCCCCTGAATTGGTTTTACTGTTTTGCTTAACTGTTTTTTTTCCCCAGGAGGCACTGGGAACTGAACCCAGACCTCCCATGTGGGAGGCAGGCACTCAACCACTTGAGCCAGATTTATTTATTCCGTGACACCCGCCCTCCCATTTTGTTTGCGCTTGTTGTCTGCTCATCTTCTTTTTAGGAGGCACAGGCAACCAAACCCAGGACTTCCCTTCCATATGGGAGGGAGGTGCCCAATCACTTGAGCCACTTCTGTTCTCTGCTTGTTTTATCTCTCAATGTGTTTCCTCATTTTGTCTCCTTGTTGCGTCAGCTCACTATCTTGCTCGTCTTCCTTAGGAGGCACCGGAAACTGAACCTGGAACCTCCCATGTGGTAGGTGGGTGCTCAACTGCTCGAGCCACATTTGCTTTCCCAAGAATAACATTTTGAGAGGTGGGGGTTGGGAAGGAACAAGTGAAAAGTATTGAGTGGAAGAATGGGGTGACTCAAAGGCAGCGTAGAGCTCCGGAGCACATCTTTGGAAGGACTAGAAATCTACTTTTTCGGAGCAGCTGCCTTCTTTGGCTTACACTCCTTTCCAAGCTCTCTGAGGACAGGATTGAGGTGACGCTGGCGGCTTCCATGAGGGAGGACACCCACGTGTCTGAGCATGCTTGGTAATGGCCGTGGGGCTGTGCTGCGCGAAGCAGGCTCTTCGGAGGATGTGGAGGTGGGCAGAGAATCCGGCGGCAAGTTGTGGCAAACCGACCTAACCGTGGTACTAGAAACACCGGGATGGTTTGACTCTTAAGGCGCCGTGCTGTACCTTGTGTCAGGGCAGCTCAGCGTGGCGCGCTCACCTGTCAGCAGGCACGCAGAGCTACAGCTCCAACATTCCCAGGGTTAGCTCCACCAGAATTTACTACTGTGTCCTCCCTCGTGCGTTATCTTTACTCGCATCCGTCCTTATCTCGACGTACCACCCCCATTCTTATCACCCCAAGATGACCTGGCCCCTGGTACCATGTGTATTTTAAGACTAAATGAGAAAAAGAAAACTAAATTTTCCCGGCCCTTAGAAATGTCACCCTAGTGACTAACTTGCATTGTTTCAACTGGTATAAAGGCTGTGGGAACAGCTCTTAGTGGGGGCTGGTTGAGATCGCCCATCTCGGGTCCCCCGCCGGGAGCGCAGCCACTTCTTCCTGGCCTAGCTCCGTGCGTCTGTCCTGCCACGCCCGGGAACGAGCCGAGCCAAGGGCGCCCGGGCCTCCGGAGGCCCCGTGTGTGGATGAGGACAGAAAAGGGCTGGAAAGGGAGGGAACAAAGGACCTCTGACAAAGAATCCTTAGGATCAAGTTCAAGTGAGTGGGCAGTTGTGAGTTACAAAGAACAGGGACAGGAAAATGAAAACTACTTCCAGCCCGTAGCCACTGGCTAATATTTACACAGTAGTTGTGTGGGAGTCTAATTGCAAATTTAATAAAGCTGTTAACCACCAGGAACACTCAGCCCCAGTGACAGTCAAACCACTGTCTGCCCCAGTGCTCACGGGGACCTGGGCTGACGCTGGCTGGGCCCCTGCACTGCGTCCTGCCGGGAGGCTCGCAGTTGGCCAGGCAGGAGCCCGCGTCCCCACTGCGGGACAGCACCAGACCAAGGGGACCTGCCCAGGCCCCAGCTCTCCGGTGGGGCTGGCTTACGTAGCTGGAAATGTCCTGACAAGCTTTCCATTTTGACTGGTTAAAAATAAGCTCGGGGCCTCAGGGACCGTGCACCCGTGTACACGTCAACCTCGGAGAAGGGAGTGGGGTCCTCCTTCAGATGAAATGCCGGACACAGGGACCGTGCCTGCCTCGTCTCTGGATTCCCGGAGCCTCACAAAGTTCCAGGTGTCCAGCAAGCACTGCGTCAGCGCCGAGGCAGGGCGGCTGCGTGAACCTTGGGGTCCTGTCCAGGTGAGACGTACAACTGACCAGGACCACCCAGTCTGGGTCTCAGGGGTGGCCAGCGTCCTTGGTGGACGCCGAGCAGCACTCGACACGAGTCGTGGGTCATTGCCTTGAGCTGTTAAACTCTCACTTCCTGAGACCAGAACTGAGATGACGATTAGTTTCTCCTAAGCCAGAACTCCTTAGCGTTTTCAGTCACACGTGGCTTTGAGGAGTGGATCAACACTGTAGACTTCTCCAGAAAAACCTAGCAGAGCCCGTGCTCAGCTGCTCACAGCCCACGTACACTTCCCTGTGCACGCCAAGAGCTCCCAGACCCCTCAGCCAGGAGCGGACCAGGCTCTGTGGGCCCTGAAGTGTCTCCCATTTGGGGGACTCTCATGGACCCAGTCAGGGACAGGGCCTTGGAGAGGGGCCATCGTGAAAACCCACCTCCGCCCTGGCCCAGGCATGGAAGCTCGTCCTGGCTTCTGTGCCTGTGAGTCCTGGGGCTGCAGTTCCGGGGCGTGTGGCGCCAGGCCAGGTGTCAGGCTGACCGAGCAGGACGAAGGCCAATCTCACAGCCTTCAGCGCTGGCCAGCTTGTAACACACTCTGCTCTGGGTCTGCAAAAACCTCTGCCTTTTTGATGACATTTTCACAAGTTTTCTTTCTCTCCTCCTCCTGACTCATTTGCTATAAAATTTTGCTCTAAATTTTAAGGGTTCCCTCCTAACCTACCACAGTGGATCATCTGTGTGTGTTTCCACTTCCACGGTCTCTCCTCCTGGGCACTCATTTTTTCCTTCCCAAACACTTAACAGCTGGAGGCGGCGGGCTCAGCCCCAGTGCCCCCTTCCCGGGGAGCCAGTCGGGAAGAGCAGCCGCGGAAGGGCCCACCTGGCCCGCTCTCTTCTCTAAGAGCAAGGTGGGAGCTGGGCAAGATGCAGCCTGTCTCTACTACACCTTACTTCTTCTACAAAGTCTTTACCTTCCACCAAATCAAGGTCTTGATTTCAGGGTGCTTGAGGGAGTTTGATACTGTTTTCAAATATAAGATTTTTTTTTAAGTTTCTAAGATGACAGTAATCAATAGCTGGTTTTACACATTTCAATTGTCACTGCCACTGTGACAATAAAGGAGAAGTAGTTTAGAAATACAAAGATTTTCTCAAAAAGTCCAAGATGCTCAAACCTGTTAATGTGCAGCAAAAGCAGATTTTCACACAGTGAGAGCAGGGTCCATGAGGAGAAAGTCATGTAGGATTTCTATAATATAAAAAGTGCTCATAGGGAAGCGGACGTGGTTCAGGTGCTAAAGCCTCCGCCTACCACATGGGAGGACCTGGGTTCGATCCCTGGGGCCTCCTGGTGAAAAAGAAGAGAACGTGCGCCTGTGCAGCGAGCCAGTGCCCGCATGGTGAGCCAAGTGCCCGTGCAGTGAGCCAGTGCCCGCGCAAGTGAGTCACGCAGCAAGATGATGATGCAACAAAGGAGAGACGAAGGGGAGAGTCAAAGCGAAGCTCAGCAGAGACCAGGAACTGAGGTGGCGCAATTGAAAGGGAACCTCGATCCTGTGGAGAAAGCCCCTCTGAATCCTAGAGCAGAAAGATGAGAAGGAAAAAAAGATACAGAAGATCACACAGGAATGGACCCAGACAGCAAGACACCACCACCACCACCACCACCAAAAAAAAAAACACAGGGTGGGGATAGGGAAAAAAATTTTTAAAAAAAAGTGCTTGTAGGTGAAATGAGAAATAACCAACAGTAAGATGAAAATTAAAGGACAAAGCAATGCATATGCTGACTTCAGAGAAAAACACCCTAGGGGCAGTAGCACTGCAAAGTAAACAGAAGGCTCAAACCTTCCTAAATCTCTTAAATACTATTCAAGGTTATTTCCTGAAATGCAAAATACATGTGCATCTTTCAACCTAAGATGCACCAAATGAGAAATTTTATTACTTTTTAAATTAACCAAATGTCAACTCTGAGAGTGATAATTTTTAAGATATCAAATTCCACTCCGAATTCACAAACGATGGAAGCAGCCCAGGTGTCCCCGAGCAGATGGATGGATACACGGAGCACAAACGTCGAGTGGACGGTCAGCCTTGGCGAGGGCCGCCTCCTGCTGCTGTCCCACGCGGGCGGCCCCGACGGCACCCTGTGAGTGCGGGCAGGCGAGGGGACAGACCCTGTGGGAGGCCACGTGGATGGAAACGCTAGGCCACGCCAACTCAGGGACGAGGCAGCGAACGGGCGGCGGGTGGGGGCTGGGGAGTTCACGCGTAGCGGGTGTAGGGCTGCTCTCTGGGGTGCGGAATGTTCTGGTGCTGGAGGGTGGCGAGGGTGTCCAACTGAATGGTGTCCTTGGGAGGGGTGGAGTCGGCTTGTGTCCACACAGTGTGAAAGAGACAACCACAGAGACAAGGGCAGTTAAACACAATACACGCTCCTGGGCTGGATCTAGTAACTGAGAAAAGGCCCAAGAGGACAGTATTGGGACATACGAAAAATTGGAATACTTGACTAAGCTTTATATCAACTTCTTGGGCTTGATAACTGCATTTAAGGGGTTATGAAAGTGAATATCCTTGCTTTTAGGAAATGTACGTGCAAGTATTATGTGTTCAAGGAGTAGGATATATAGAAACTACTCTCAAATGTTTAGAGAATAGACAGATATTTAGATAGATCTGGAGATGGGTGTATGTTGAAGTTCTCTTTGTGGGTTTTGTATTATTTTTGCAACTGTCCTGCAATCACCACATCTGAAATTATTTGAAAAAAAGAAAATTCCACTCAAAAATGCCCTTTTCAATAGACAGAAAATTTAAGCAAGGCAGCATGACTCTGCTCATTCACAAGTATCGCTGTGTTTACCACCGCCGTGGGCGTTTCCCCTCTTGAAGCTCTCACTGCCACCTGGATTCATTTCTAAATGTGCCGCTAATTCTCAAACTTATTCTCATTCTCAAATGTATAACTGATCAAATCAATAAACCTGATAAGCAGAACCAAGTGTATACACTAAAAAAAGAAATCGCTTTCCTTTATGTTCAGAACCTTCAGGGATCAGATTTCAATCAGTGAAAGGTAAATGAAGCCACTGGGTATGACAGCAATAGTTTGTCCCTTCTTCCCTCCTTTCGAGCAGTTCCAGCCTGCGGGTGGGGAAAGGCGAGAGGACAGTAGCCTGGCCACAGATAAAGCACGAGACTTGAGCAGGACCAGGGGCAGGTCAGGCTTGGGCTCTGGGTTCCGGGCTCGGACCACCTCCGCTCAGGTCCCAGCTCCGCCTGGAGTCGGGACAGATGGCAGGCCCCCCGTAGGACGCGATGCTGTGAGCACCTACCTCGCAGGCTGGCAGGAGGTCGAGGTGTGTGGTACGTGTCCTGAGCATTTAGATGAGCTGATTCCACGGTAGGTTGTGGTTCTGATGGAAAACGTTTTAATTACAAAAATCACTATCCTGTTTGCTTTTGGTTGCGATTAACCGATTCACGCCGTGTTTGTTCCTCACACATCGCAGGAGGCACTAAGCAGGAAGCGTGAGCATGCAGTCTGAGTTCCCGCAGTCCAGGCGTTCGTTCTCCAGTGGCCTGGCCTTGGGCAAGCGGTGCAGGCTCTGAGCCTCGTTAGCTCTTTGGGAACTGGGAGTAACAATATTTACCTTAAAGTGCTGAAAAGCTTGGCAGTAACGCCCCCAGAGCCCAGGCAGAGTCCTGGGAGGGCGGTTGACGAGAACAGCCGCCCTGCCGTGTCCCCAGAAGCCGGGCCTGGAAGCCACGAGGCCGAGCCTCCCGGGCACGGGGCGCAGGGCGACGCTCCCCTACTGCCCCACAGGCGCCAGCCCGGGCAGTTCTGTCCTCCCTGCAGGCGGCACGTCTGACGCCCTCGTGCCGAGCTCTTCACGGCAGCCGCCCCACAGGGAAACCTTGGATTCCGCAGTTCAGTGGGAGACGGGCCATGGGCTTTTCCTGTCAATGTCTAATATCGTTGCGATGATGTTTGCAAGGAACATCATTTTTCTTCCCCGTCAGCGCCACAAGCCTAACTAAAACCGTTCGGCCCGTTGTGCCCTCTGCCCGCCGCCGCCCTGTGCTGCCGCCTCGTACCGCCCTCCCAGGTCCCAGCCCAGAGCCGACCTCGTGAGGAAGGGCCTTCGCATCCGGCGGGCCCGCCTGGGTGCGGCGCCGCGGCGGCCCGCGTGCTCCCTGCTCCCCTCCGCACGACCCGCGGGGCTCGTCCCCAGAGCTGGTGGCCGGGCCTGCGCCGCCGGCCGCGGGGCCAGCCGCGGGGCACTGCCTTTCACCTGGTCCTCAGCGCTGCAGGCGGTACCACGCGACACACGGCCAGCAGCCCTGGGAGTCTTTCCACGTGAATTTACAGCGACCTCTTTTTATGTTTCTTTCTAGACGGTCAGGTAAACGGGACACAGCCTCGTTCACCACTGCGGAGTATAAATATGAAAACTCTTAGGGGCAGAGAAGTAGCGTGGTTTACTAGTTTCCCGTCGCCGCTGCTGACGCATTGTAACGCTTGGCGGCGTAAACCTCCAGGAGTCCGGCAGCCAAGGCGTGGGTCGGCCCGGCGCTGCCTGCGCGCCCCCTCGGCGGCGGCCTCCCCTCCTCAGAGCCCGCAGCCCAGGCCCTCCTGGTGGCCCGCCGTCCTCAGGTGCCCAGGCACATCTGCAGCTCCCTCGCCTGTCAGGGAACAGTCACAGGCCAGGGGTTCGCGGGCCGTCTTGGGAGACGACTGGACTCTGCGTGTCCCGTCAGGAAGTGTGCTGGACGCAGGCAGAGCGGCAGCAGCCGCGCCACAGAGCGCGGTCGGCAGGCGCGACGCTCCCCACCCTACCCGGGGGGCCTGGGGCACCATGCTGCGGGCGCACCCAGGAAATGGCCTTGGAAGACGGGGCCTCCAGGGCTCAGCCTCTGCCGACACTTTTTTCTTCCCCTGAGCTAATAACTCAGGCCGGCTGCACCTGCTGCTCACTGAGCTACCCAAAATGGGGAGCAAATGGGCCTTAGGGCCACTCAGCTGTGTCCTTATAGACCTTCCAGCTGGAAAAGAAAGGCGCATTTTGGAGGTAGTCGGTGTTTTCCGAGTGGATGTTCCTTTATATTCTATATTCCTGTTTTCATATAGTTGCCAGTATCCTTGTCTTATAGGTTGGAAGGACCTTGCTGTTTCAAGGCTTTCATCCCAGGCTCCTCTTCCTTTTCATTCAAAATATTTATAAATTGTAGTATGGCCGTGGAACCAGCAGCTTAGGGGTCGGGCAGGAAAGGCGGAGGACGGGCGCTATGTGAGAAGCGTCAACAGAAGTCGTGTTCACTGCGCGCCGCCTGCGAGCCACGCGATGCGAGCGGAGGCGGCCTCCCCAAGCCCCTCTCCCACAGCCGCACTGCCTCCCGCGGCTGCCCAGACACAGGCGTGCGGGGGGCGGGCGCGGGCTCGGCTCTGTCCCTCCCGGGCTGACCCTGGCAGCAGCGTGCGGTTCTCATCACTTCACGTGGAGAGCGCGGGGGACCGCGCCGCTGCGTGACGGGGACAGGGTTCCCCAGACGCTTCTCCACCGAGCTTGGCGCTGCAGCCTGGAGGTGCCGGCGCTGTTTCGTTTTGCCACCAGGAAAGCCAGCCTCAAGTCCCGCCCGTCTCACCGTCCTGAGCCGCACGGGACTTGGTAAACTTCGACCTGTCGAAGGCACGCGGTGCTGCCTCTGAACGTGTGAATGTGCCCACGGTCGCGCACACTTTTGATCTGCTCACGTTACACACGTTGCAAAATGTTTTAACAGTTGGTCTGGTTCTGTTCGAACAGAAGAGATCCCCATGAGAGCTGCCGCCGTCCTCCCAGAGATCCCCGTGAGAGCTGCCGCCGTGGCCCCGCAGATCCCCGTCAGCGCTGCCCTGTCCTCCCTCCCGTAGTAGAGCCTCTCGGTGGGGGCTTCCGTCCTCGGCACGGGCCGGTCTTGCCGGCCCCTTCCACGACTGGCTCACAGCCCGTCCCTGGGCTTCCCTCAGGGTCAGACTCCAGGACACACGGTGGGAAAGAGCACCAAGCGGCCACTCCCACTCTCCTTCTACACAGCCCCCAAATTAGGAGCACCCAGTTACCGCCAACGCAGCAATGTTAGGATTTTCTAGTTCTTGAAGTCTGTATTAAAAAATGTTATGTACGTAATCCACTAGCAAGCAGTACAGGTACACTGGCATGAAACAGGCCCAACAAAATCAAAACTGGAATTGGTCGTGCCTTTCCACTTATTTGGGGAGAATGTTGACATTTTAAACCTCTCCTGGGAGTGGATGTGGCTTAGGGGTTGAGTGCCGGCTTCTACAGGTGAGGTCCTCAGGTCAGGCCCGGCCCCAGTACCTCAAAACAACAGAACACACCTTCTCACAGTCGCACAGTACTGTCAGCACTTCTGTATGAATTCTGGGCATAAGCAATTCTAAATTAGACATTATTCGTAAGTAATTTTTCTCTCACCCTGATGGGCCATTACTATCAGGTCATTAAAATTGCAAAAAATTTTAACTTGAAAATATTAAAAAATCAGTTTAGTCTTAATATCATGGATGGTTTTTTTAATGGTATTTTAAATCTTTTTGGTGGTAGTCGACTAAACACAAGGCTTTGGTTATAAGGCAGAACATAAGTTATTCAACTCTACCATATGATCAAATGCATTTCAGATTACAGCCTGAATGATTGTGCTACGGGAGCAGCTTGGATGTGTCCCTCCATGGTGTCCGTGACCCTCTCTCTTGGATGTCCAACCCTCTGACTTGAACTGCACCGAAGAAAAAGAGAGAATCCTATCAAAAGTTTAAAACTCGGCATGTACCCATCACCTAAAATCATTACCTTCTGTAAGATCAGATTTCATCTGACAAGAAATAGGAAAACTCTTAAGCTCTGAATTCTTTAATGAATTCAAAACATTTCTTTTTTTTTTTTTTTCTATTTTTTTTTTTATTGACTTTGTAATAATATTACATTAAAAATATATATGTGAGGTCCCATTCAACCCCACCCCCCCACCCCACCTCTCCCCCCCCCCCCCCCCCCAGCAACACTCGTTCCCATCATCATGACACATCCATTGGATTTGGTAAGTACATCTTTGGGCACCTCTGCACCTCATAGTCAATGGTCCACATCATGGCCCATACTCTCCTCCATTCCATCCAGTGGGCCCTGTGAGGATTTACAATGTCTGGTGATTGCCCCTGAAGCCCCATCCAGGGCAGCTCCATGTCCCAAAGCCTCCACCTCTCATCTCTTCCTGCCTTTCCCCATACCCATCAGCCACCATGTCCACGTTTCCCAATCCAATGCCACCTCTTCTATGTGGACATTGGATTGGTTGTGTCCATTGCACCTCTATGTCAAGAGGAGGCTCAGATTCCACATGGATGTTGGATGCAATCCTCCCACTTTCAGTTGTAATCACTCTAGGCTCCATGGTGTGGTGGTTGTCCTTCTTCAACTCCATCTTAGCTGAGTGTGGTAAGTCCAATAAATCATATTGTAGGTGCTGGAGTCTGTTGAGGCTCAGGACCTGGCTATCACATTGTCAGTCCAGAGATTCAAATCCCCTAAATATATCTTAAACCCCAACGTTAACTGCACCTCCAGCACATTAGCATGAAAGTCTTATGAAGGAAGATCCCATCTGAGTCCAAATTCATCACACATAAACACCAGTTCCAAAAAGGGGCCATCTGACCTGGTAGTTAACCCCATCGGCCATGACCATAACTCCCATGGGTCTCTTTAGCCCTCAAAGGAACCGATATCTGGAGGTTGTATCTGCTTTATCTGTCTCTCTGACTCTGCTCAGTTGTGCATGAGGGCAATCCTTCTGCCAGCCTCCAGACTCTTTTTCAGAAACTCGTAGCCATATAAACTCATTTCTCTTTTCCATTTCCCCCTTACTTTAGTTCAAACAGCATTTTAAAGTCATGTTATTTTATTCAAAACATTTCTTATGTGTAAATTTTCTCATGGCTCCGAGGCCCTGTGAGATCCTGAAGTGCACGCTAACAGGGATGAATTAAAAATTGAAAACTCGTATCTCAAGACCAGCTAGAGTTCAGGATTCTTTTCCCCATTGAACCTGAACATACAGATTATACAGAAAACCTACTGAAACCCAGTGCAAGAAAACTGTCTTAACTCATACATTATATAGTGCAGCATTCTACCAGAAAAGAACCTCAATCTCCTGATTTTGATGTATGCTTTGAACACAAAATTATTTTCCTGTCAGAAGGCTACCTCTGTTATAATTTCATTTTAATCTCCAAACTTTAAGCTTAAAGAATCACCTCCTGATGGCCCTGATGGGAAGGCGTGGCCAGCGGCACTGCTCCGCCTTCCTGCTGCCTCTCACCCTCAGCTGGGAGGTGTCGCGCTCAGTGCCTTCCTCTTTCTTAGGCTTTCTTAAGCTTTAAGCACCAAATGTTTAAGCTGTCCATTCAAATGAGCTTATATTTTCTTAATTCTTAGCCTATTACATTTACCAAAATAAGGGGAGGAAGAAGCTAGAAGAATCTGATGTTTTTATCCATCATCATTGTTAATGGAAGCTCCAAGAATGCAGGATTATCAGAATCAGATGTAGAATTAATAATACAGTATGAAAATCTTTGCCAACAGCAGTGCACTGTCACTGGTTTATAATTCCACACACACACACAATGAGAGGTTGCATGCTTTGCCAAAAAGATATGTAATCAGAGGTTTAATGACTTATCTGGAGATTTATTTTTACTTCTTCCTTATTGTTAACATTTCTTTTTTCTCCAAAGAGAAGGAGCATAGAGAAGGTTCTCTTTACTAGCCATGCTTAAGGAAAACCCAAGTTATTTATTATGGGCCAAAGTTGGGAAATTACTTTAGAGCCTGTCATGTAAGTCTCTCATTAAGTTACAGGACCCCAGGAATTGCTAGCTAAGTATCTCCCACAGATGTGTGGACAAGTGAGCACACACACGCAGCAGGCCTCAACACAAACAGGGAGCCAGCAGGCTCACTTAGAACGCTGTAGCCTCTGATCACAGTGTTTCTCATCGTGGCAGAAATCTGAACTCATCTATTCCAAGTTACTGGCTGGAGATAAGCTTTAGGTAAACTAAGCTGTTCCAAAGGTGTGGCAAAGCTGAAGAAAGAAAAGGTGAATTGCGTCAGGATGCTTTACTGATGAAGTCCTTTCGATAAGATCCTTTTTTTTTTTTTTTTAAAGATTTACTTATTTATCTCTCTCCCTTCTCTTCCCCCACCCCCTGCCCCGGTTGTCTGTTCTCTGTGTCTATTTGCTATGTCTTCTTTGTCCGATTCTGTTGTTGTCAGTGGCACGGGAATCTGTGTTTCTTTTTGCTGCGTCATCTTGTTGTGTCAGCTCTCCGTGTGTGCGGCACCACTCCTGGGCAGGCTGCACTTTCTTTTGTGCTGGGCGGCTCTCCTTATGGGGCACACTCTTTGCACGTGGGACTTCCCTACGTGGGGTCACCCCTGCGTGGCAGGGCACTCCTTGCGCGCATCAGCACTGCGCATGGGCCAGCTCCACACGGGTCAAGGAGGCCTGGGGTTTGAACCATGGACCTCCCATGTGGTAGACGGACGCCCTAACCACTGGGCTGAGTCCACTTCCCTTGATAAGATCTTAATCCACAACTGAAACCACTCTCATTCCATGGACTGCATATAGGAAGCTGCCCAACATAACAACTGCGTGTATTAAATGTAATCTTTACGTAATCAGTTCAACTCGGAATAACTACTCCTGAGGGTTTCTTCTGATTAGGTAACCATGAGTTTGTTGGCAGATATCTGGTTTGCATTTTCAATGAAAAAGAAGCCATGTGTGATGTTAACTGTTATTACAAGGCAATCCTCTCATTTTGTTCTAAGTATCATTTTCAGTGACAATGGAAATACAGTTTTAGATCATTGAGCCCCATGAACTGCATAAAATGACTAAAGGAGACGTTGGGTGCTTTTTTCTGTCTCAAGTCACCTCATAATTGATGAACTAAAATGGGAAAATATGTAGGTCCCCAGGATGGTAATTCAGCTTGGAAAATGCAGATAAGCCAGTTAAGAAAAATTACATGGTATATACTTACATATATTTACATTAAACTCAACCATCTGAAGAAAGTTTACATCTTTACCTATTTTCCTATCACTTCCACAGTTCCACTGTTGTTCTTCCAAATATTTAAGCCATGCCCATTCAATTTCTATTTTGAATATGAAATTTTAAGTACTGAAAGGTTTAAGAAATAAATGAATAAAGATCCTGATAGTCACTTAAAGTAACTGGGAGGAGATTAATATTAAAATATTTAATTATTTAGCTTAAAGTATAGAAACCAGCCTCTAAATTGGCTGCCAATGACCCGGCCTCCTGGTATTCAAACTCTGGTGTACCCCCTCCCCTTGAGCATGGTCTGAATTGACTGGCTTGCTTCTAATTAATAGTACATGACCTAAATGATAGGGTATCACTTCTGAAGTTAAGTGTATTTCCAGCTTTCTCCTCGTCTGGCGCCTGCTCTGAGGGAAGGCAGCCGCTACGCGGTGCCCTGCCCTGGGGAGAGGCCAGCTGGGGAGGGACCTCTGCGGGAGGCCTCCAGCCTCAGCCGCCTGAGCAGCGAATCCTGTCAATGCATGTGGGCTTAGAAGCGGATCCTCCTTCCCCTGAGCCTTCAGATGAGACTGCGTGCCTGGCCAACACCTGACCGCAGCCTCTCGGAGGCGTTAAGCAGCAGGCCCAGCTAAGCTGTGCCTAAATTTCTGACCTACAGAAGCAGATAATAAATGTTTGTTTTAGGCTGTTAAATGTTGAGATAATCTGTTACATAGCAATAGATAACTGCTACCAAAAGATACCAGGTAGAGGGCTAGAAATTGATACTTGTGTGTAGAAACTTGATTTATAACAGTGGAAAGATACACTTTCAATAAAATTTGCTAGAACAATTGGTTATACACACACAAAATAATGAAAGTTGAGCCTTATCAACTATGCACAAAAACCAGTTATAGGTAGATTAAATATTTTTACCTGGGAAAAGCAAAACCAGGAAAAATTTAGACAATATGGGAGGAAAATTTTTATAACCACAAGGTAGGGAAATAGTTTGTCAATCACATCATAAAAACATACACACTTGAAAAAAGGTACCACAAAGAGAAGGTAAAGGACAAGTCATAAACCAGGAGAATATGCTTGCTTCACTATAGCTGGCTTTAGAATATGTAAAGAAATCTTGCAAATCAATAAAAAGGTAATTCAATAGACAATAATGGGCAAAAGACTTACAGACACGTCACTAAAGAGGAAACCTGAGTGGCTAACAAACATTTAAAAATAGGCTCGACCTCATTTGTAATTAGAGAAATGCCAAGTTTAAAGTACAGTGAGATCCAAGTCACGTGTTGGCGAAAAGTGAAATGCCAGACAGTATCGAGTGTGGGTGCGACTCAGGAGCCCGAACACTTCAGCGCTGCTGTGGGTGGGATCAATCAACAGAATGACTCTGGGAACCAGTAGGGCATTACCTAGTGACGTGAAAGCTGTGCACACCCTACAGCCCAGCTGTTCCACTCCATGGTGTATCACCAGGATGAAAGAAACCATTGCAGATGTGTGCCAGTCCCAAGCCTCTGTCACTGTTTCTGTGCTTTAGTTAGAAACTTCAGCAGGGTTGGGGTAGGATGGATGGGCCACCAGATGGAAAAGTGGCCCCAGGCTGTGGGGCTCAAGAGCCCTGGGCTGGGGCTTCCCGAGGACATCAAGTCTCTAGGCTGCCTCTAGCAACCTCGCTTCTTCAGGAGGACCCAGTGATCTCCCCTCTCCTTGGCACTGGAGCCACCTCTTAATTTCTAAGGTTTTTTTTTTAAGATTTATTTTTTATTTATTTCTCTCCCCTTCCCCCCCAACTACCCTGTTGTCTATTCTCTGTGTCTATTTGCTGCGTCTTCTTTGTCAACTTCTGTTGTTGTCAGCGGCACGGGAATCTGTGTTTCTTTTTGTTGTGTCATCTTGCTGTGTCAGCTCTCCGTGTGGGCGGCACCATTCCTGGGCAGGCTGCACTTTCGCGCTGGGTGGCTCTCCTTACGGGGCGCACTCCTTGCGTGTGGGGCTCCCCTACGTGGGGGACACCCCTGCGTGGCAGGGCAGTCCTTGTGTGCATCAGCACTGCGCATGGGCCAGCTCACCACATGGGTCAAGGAGGCCTGGGGTTTGAACCGTGGACCTCCCATGTAGTAGATGGACGCCCTAACCACTGGCCCAAGTCCGTTTCCCCAAATGTAAACATTTGTGACGCCTCGTGGTGACAAGTCCTGTGGAGGAAAGTAGATAGGGAGAGGGGGCCCTGGGTGCTGACGGCTGGGGGCACTGGCCTAGCGTGCTGCTCGGGAAGGGTCATGGGTAGGGTGATAGCTGCAGCAGAGCCCCGAGGAGGTGGCAGCCCTGTTGTGTGGACGCCTGGGGAAGTACATCCCAGGGGACGAGCCCTCCCCGGGGGCCCACCTGGTGCGGTGCATTCAAGGAACAGCACGGAGGCCAGTGCGGCTGGGCCACCCACCCGAGGGGACCAGGCCGAGGGGGAGGCCGGAGAGGCGGTGGGGGTCACACAGGTTCTGCAGGCCCTCGGGGGACTCCGGCTCACTCGGAGCACTATGGGAAACCCTAGATGGTTCAAAGCTTATATAAGGGAGATGAGGAGAACAGGCAGATGATTAGTATTTATTTTCAGATAATATAGTAAGGGGCAAGAAAAATCACCTTCCAGAAGAGTATTTAAAAAGAAAACACCTGTCTGTGGTGGAAACGGCTGTCTTAGACCACAGATGTTCTCTGCCTGTTCAGAGGTACTGACCTCACATGAAGGAAAACCAAAGTCGCAGCCACTCAACATCGATGAAAAGGGGCAACTTAAAAACACTATCACCAAGTATGCATTTAGGCAACTATTCTTTATAAATGCCTGAAACCAAGGTCTCTTTCCCATGATTTTGGCAAAACGTCACGTTTGCCCATGGTATCATTAGCACCTTGGTTAACCAGGCCCCGTCTTCACTGCGTAGTACCATGCCAGCAACGTGGCACCACACGCATCGCCATCGCTTACCGCATGCCAGCTGCTGTGCTGGGTGCCTTGGCTCACTGGGCTGTCAGAACCGTCCTATCACCCCCAATTTACGGATAAGGAAAGGTTCTAGAAGGGTGAGTGAGCAGCCAGTCATCAGACAGCTAGGAAGGGGCAGAGCCCAAATTCCAAGCCTACACAGCCTGACCCAAAGCTCCTATGCTTAAGGGGTACTCTATTTTTTAAATGAATGTTTGCAAGAAGGAAGCCCTGGAGTAAGTGGCCTGTGAAAGGAAAATGCTGATCTTGATCGATCAAGTCTGCTGTGGTTTTTTGCTTTGTTTGGCCTTTGGACTGCTGTCTCAACAGGTGGTGAATCTGGAAGGCACAGCAGCTATTTTTATAGGTTTACCTACAGTCACAACCATTGCCTTGATATATGGTTTGAATATTTATGTTTCTCAGTTAACTTTATAGAATGGCTTTGGGAACGCAGAGGGACAGGTGAGAATTTGCTTTTCTAAAACTACTTTAAATTGAAAACATTGCAAATTGTGTTAGAAAACAAAGATACTCATAATTCTGTTAGTTTAGGCAAAAGTTCAAAGTCAACTCTCTGAGTGTGGTAGGAGAAATAGGATGCTGCTTTCTCATGAGAAAGGAGAAAAAACCTAAATGTATGGTTAGAAGCATGCCCTGCTCTAAAACATCAGCCTTAGAGTTCCCATGAAAAGAATTTAAATTTGCAACATTATCAGTTTAGAAAGGGGCTTTTTTGCAATCTGCTTATCAGGATTCCACATGACTTCAAAGACAGGTTGAGTGGCTTGACAGTGATATTTTTAACCTTCTAAGAATACAGTATGATCCAAGATTGAAGTCACAGAAGACTGCAGCCTCTTATGTATTCTCAGCTTCCTGCTTCTGGTGGAGAATCCATCCATCCCACCCAGCAGATCGGTGAAAGCCAAGTTCATTCAACGGGTAAGTACTGAGCACCAACTCTGAGCCAGATGCTGTGCTAGGGCCCGAACAGATGGGGTGGCCCTGCTCCCGGGAGCTTTTACTCCTACACAGGACTTGCTGCATTACACTCGTGCTCAAAAGCTAGTGCTTACCCAGGTCTCCTTCAGGTTTACACAGAGGTCTATCTTTCCCAGCCTGCTGAGGTGGTGTTTGGTGTGTGTGTGTGTGCGCGTGCATGACGCGTTCTGGCCAGTGGCTGTGAAGAGACGTTCCACACGCCACTCCCGCGCTGCGGCGGGAGGAGCTCCTGCGGGCTTCTCCAGCCATGGAGCCCCCCAGCCAACCCGGACCCCAGATCCAAACTGCCCACCAAATGGTACTAGAAAAGAAGCCTGAGATTTCAGAGTTATTTTGTGACTGAAGCACAGCCGATATATGTGGGACATGTGTTTCTTTTCTGATGTGTTCAGTATAAATTATTCTATTTTACTTCAAAACCCAGAGGTCCCACTCATCTCATGGGAAACATTATTTCCCAGCAGCTCACATTTGCTTATGGATGCCCAAATAAAGCCAGATGTGTTCCGGTGTATTCTGTCACTTCAGTTTTGTTCCGTTCACACTGAGAGATTTCCTTCTGCACATATCTGAGTAAGTAATTGTTTCTCCACATTTTGGCAGCTCCCCATGCCATAAATTCTGCCTTACTAACACAGGTTCCCAGAACCCTCCCTAGCCTCCCCTGCTGTTAGGGTACCACCCGAAACCCGGCTCCACCGGTCAGATACAGCACACAAGAGGCGCGAGCTGGGGTTGTAAGCTTCGCGGGGTAGCAGGAAGGGTTTGGGGCTCTGCCCCTCCAAGCTTTTCAGAAACAACATCCAGAACGACATAGGAGCTCATACTTTTGGAAAACTCAACAAAGAGTCTGCGCCCCGGCCCTTCCAGTGATGCTGTGAAATATTTAGTATCCCTTTATAAATCCTTTCCTGTTTAGCCAAAGTGCTTTCTTTCATTCTTTTTTTCTAAAGATTTTTATTTACTTATTTATTTCTCCCCACCTCCCCCATTATCTGCTCTCTGTTTCTATTCTCATTAGGTGGCTCAGGGAATCAATTCTGAGACCTTCTGGAATGGGAGAGAGGCGATCATTCTCTTGCTCTACCTCAGCTCCCTGGTCTGCTGTGTCTCTTATTGTCTCTCCTCTGCGACTCTTTTTGTTGCATCATCTTGCTCCACCAGTTCTCTGCATGGGGCAACACTCTGTGCAGGCCAGCACTCCACATGGGCCAGCTTGCCTTCACTAGGAGGCCCTGGGCACCGAACCCTGGACTTCCTGTATGGTAGACGGGAGCCCAATTGCTTGAGCCATATCCGCTTCCTTGAACTGCTTTCTGTTGTCTGCAACTCAGCTCTTCAGAGCTCGCCTATCTTCTAACGCTGTATATGATTGCTCTCCAATTTGGTACTTGGTCTATTATGGGTTTTGTCTCATAGGGCATATCTTGCCTTCCCTAGACTTTCATTTCCTTGAGGCCTGGGACCACGTCTTAGACTCCTGTATTCCAGACAGTGCTTGGTACAGTGCTGGGCCTCCTTTAGGAAGGGAGAAGATGACCACATACATTATCAAACAAACTGCAATACTCTGGGGAGTGGGAAAAAGGCAGTCTTACAGTTACACCAGGACGCAGGTGTAAACCAAGACTGTGCCAGAGAAACCAAGATGTGTCGTTGCCCTTGGCTTTAATGATTGGCTGACAGAGTGAAGAGGGAGAGATTTTAAGAAGCAGGAATGTGGTCAAAATGAGGGGACTACAGAGCAGTTCTGGGCACCTGGGACCACATTACCACAGGAGAGAATATTCTCCTGGAATCTCCCTCGCCCCAGCTTGCAGGGGTAGAAGGCCGGTCTGAGATCACCTTTTGGGTTCAGTTTCTCTGAATCAGCCTTGGCTTGCTTAAGGAAGCTTTTTCTACTTTCTCCAGCTTTCATGGGAAGAATACTTCTTGCTCTTAATGAATTCATTTTGACTTGGTAAAAATCATCCATTAAACTTTAACCACAGGAACAATTCTGTCGCACAAGGCAGCTAGTATGCCTTCCTGAGACCCTTTCTCTCACCCCAGTCCCTCCCCCTAAGGACCAGAGCAGAATAATCGTATTAGCAGAACATTCAGATTAAAATCTCCTGAAAGGCCAAGACCATACTCCTTCATTCTTCTCCAGTATTGAGCACCCTGTGGAGACCTGTCCCATCAGCTGGTGTGGGCACACACCCTCAGAAGCCAGGCGTCACCTGCGTGTTCTGTATGTGAGCAGTTCAGACTCAGGAGGCCTGTTCCTTTTTTCTTGCCCGCAGCCCTTCCTTGTTCTGGTTATCTGTGCCTTTGTCTCCAGCTCAGTGTTCCTTCCATCTCCCACCCCCAATGTGGGCGAGGGTATAGAGGGAACTGGGAAAATGCCAGCCCAGTCCCACTCTGTAGTGCCTCTTTGGGAATGTGCAGAGCAGTTGCTTTAGTCAGCCAAAGGGGTGCTGATGCAGAATACCAGAAATGGGTTGGTTTTTATAAAGGGTATTTATGTGGGGTAGGAGTCTACACATACCAGGCCATAAGCATAAGTTACTTCCCTCACCAAAGTCAATTTTCATGTGTTGGAGCAAGACGGCTGCTGACATCTGTGAAGGTTCAGGCTTCCTGGGTTCCTCCCTTCCATGGTCTTGTTTCTGTCTGGGTTCAGGGTTCCTCTCTTCCCAGAGCTTGCTTCTTCCTGGGCTTGCTTCTTTCCAGGGCTTGCTTCTCCTTCCACTACTAGCTTACTTCCCAGGGCTCCAGCTTAAGACTTCAGCATCCAACTCCAACATCAAAACTCCAACATTAAGAACCCTCCAACTCTCTTCTTCGCCATGTCTTTTATCTGTGAGTCCCCACCCAGCAAGGGGTGGGCCTGAATGCCCTACTGGCACAAGAGGTTTACCTGATTACTTAACCAAGTAAACCTCTGAATCCAACATAATCTAATATGCCCAGAGGAAAAGATCAATTTACAAACATAATCCAGTATTTCTTTTTGGAATTCATCAATAACATCAAACTGCTGCAATAGTGTAAGAACATGTCACTGTGGCTTGAAAGATTAGCTCCCCCACCCCCTCCCGTGCCTCCCAGCTGCCCTAGCCTAGGCTGGATACATGTAAAAAGCCTCACTACAGGCACAGAGTAGAGCCTCACTAAATGGTAGTGGTGGTATTATCAAGGTGCAGTGAGGACCTTGATGCTTGCGGTTTCCCTCACTATGTCCCAGCTACCACCTTCAGGAGGAGGGGATTATCATCACTGGTTGCACAATTAGTGGTGCAAGCAAAATGAAAGGTAATTGTTTAGCACCAGCTCACTCTGATGATACTTCAGATGGTAATCAAATTGGTACACGAATTGTTGCTAAAAGGTATTGTAAACATACTAAACACATTTTGAACTGACATGATCATACTAGTTCAGCTACAGTGCCCAATCAAATAGAGCTCAGCAGCATAGAATAAAAGTCATGTATCTAGATTGTGAAACCTAACTATGTCCTAATGGGTCTTCAAATAAATTAATTAGATGCAACACAAAAGAAAACAATGCACAAAATACTAAATTTATTATAGTTCTAATTCTTTGTGACAACAATGTACCATAAAGGCAATGAGGAAGTTTAAAAGTTGGGGAAAAAGAACTAGAAAAGTCCTTGGGATTGAAGCCAATATCTTGGGGTAGAAGGAAAAATAGGCAGGAACAGACCCTCATTTGCCTCTAACACGGTTAACTGATCTGTTTGAAATTAGATCTACCCTCAACTGTTTTAACTTAATTATTAAGCCATTTCTTAACCTCATGAATGTAGTTTTCATGTGCTTTTAAATCTAGCCCTGAACTAATAGACCCTTTCACTTTAGTGGTTCTGGAAATGAATGTTAGGTGGACAGGAAAGCATTTGAACATTGCTTGACTAAGGGTCAAAGCTCTGAAAATACAGGATAGTTTGTATATAAAACTCAGTATACCTGAATGTCCCGCTGGCCCTCTGGTAATGAGGCAAACCATACCACCCCTTAACACATCTGCTTCCTTTTCCCTCGGTCTGCTGGGCTGGTGCTGAGCCATCTTCTTGCTCAGGTGGACCCATTATTAGAATCCAAGTCCCAATAGATGAGAAATGGGTGGAAGCCAGGCCCCCTGGGGACACCTTCCCTTCACTTGTGAGAAAGAGAATGATAGGTTAAGGTCTCCATTCTAGAATATTCCCCTTTAAAAGAGGAACAGAAAGGATAAGAGAAGGAAATACCAGTCAGCAAGGACAGCCAGTGCTATGGGATCGTTACTGAATCTCTTCTGTTTCTTGGCCATCTTATCATGTGGCGAAACTCTGTAAAGTCATCTGGTTCCTTCTGCCATTTTGTAAGGAATAAATGGCTGATGAATATAGCGCTAGAAATAAGGTTATGCAGTTTTTACCTTTACGGCATAAAGTAAAATTCTGCCTTTGTGTGTGTCACAAAATAAGAATGAAATAGTAATTGTTGCCAACATTTACTGACTGCTAAGCAGGTACTACTATTATTCCCACTAACAGAAGAGAGAACTCAAATGAACAGAGGTTGAGTAATTTGCCCCAAGTCATATCCTTGTAAGTGGTGGAACAAGGATTCAAGCTCAGCTCTTCAGAATCATAATCCATGCTCCTAACTGCTCTGTTATATGGTAAAAAGGAAAACCAAAGGAAGCAAAGTACTTTAAAAAATTAAAGTGTTTGAGCTGCCAGGAAAGCACCGCTTTTTAAAGCTATACTTCCCGAATCGCTTCTTCAGAGGGCCCAGGCACTTTGGCCACATTATCTAATTTACCCTTCTGTGACCCGGTTGTCATTACCCCTGTTTTACGTGTGAAGAAACTGCGGTTCAGGGAAGGAAGTTGTACAGCGTCACAGGCGTGGAGCTGGTAAGCTGAACCCCAGCTTTACCTACACCAAATCCTTAAGGTCTTTTCGGGAAGACAGCCTGCCTCTCTTCTTTCTTTAAAGCAATTCTTAATTGCTAGGAATGAATCGAAAAAGAAAGAAACACTTTTGAGTAAAACTAAACCTCTAAATTCTAAAAATTAAAAGAATGGATTTTTCTGTTTTAAAAAATCTTTTACCAGACACAGAAGCGCTGACTTACACATCAACCTTAGAAATGGTGAGATTCAAGTGGTTAGTTATAACGCGGCCACAGTGGGAGAAAGAGCAGGAGTAAAACTAGTTCTGTATTGAGGGAGGCAGCAGGGTGCTGCTTTCTTGTCTTCCTTAGGCAGACTTACAGCCCCAGTCCCCCTTCAGCTGAACGCAGCCGGTTAACAAGGACGACAGCACACAAGCCTCCTGGGTTAAACCTGACTCGCCTCTCCCACCTCCAACTTGGTCATTCTACTGAGTTACTGCGACCCGACCCCCGTTCCTTACCTGACAGGGCTGTTGTGAGGATGAGATAAACGAATGCCCCCAAGCCAGCCAGCACTGCCTCTGGCCCGTGGGAAGTTCTCAGTAGATGTGGGCTTCCACTCAGACTGGCGGCACAGATTGTGTGGTCAGTGGCAATGGACGGTGGGTACCAAGTGGGGAGAAACCCACTTGCTATTTCCCAGGAGGCCACACGAGGTGGCATTTGCTGCTTGGTGAGTTTAACATGGCACAGTGTCTGGCTCGCGGCCTTCAACGCTCAGCACCCACCAGAGGAGACCAGACAGATGGGGCACAGGAGACAGGGTGGAAAAACAGAATCCAATTTATGAGCTTCTGGCAAGCACAGAACACGGATTTGCATAGGAAGGCAAATTATAGTCACAAAGTTGTCAGGTGAGCAGGGACTCAACAAAGGGACTTGAAAGAATCAAATAACCAAGAGAACAAGATGCACTCATTTCCAACAGGACTGACCCTTAGACTTTCTGAAGTCCCTTGGCCAGCGTGTCCTCTCTTCCCTGGTTCCCTGCCAGTGCTGGCTTCAGGACCTTCCTTTTCTTTTCATGGCTGACCATTCCTTCCCCTCGGACTGGCCTGTTATTTCTCTGGCCAGCGTCATGCCTGCTATCGGTCACAGTTGATCCTTGCAGGCCAGAAGTCTCTTGAATGTGACTCTCCCTACCTTCTCTCTGACCAAAGAGCTGCAGAATTCATAGAGGGTGATATTATTCAGCTCAGGTACGAAAGTAACATAGACATTCAAGTATTCTGTTTAAAAACCTGAGAAAACTTTAAAGACATTGTTATATATAGTTAAATGAAAAAAAGCAAAATAGAGAAAAGTGTCTATTTATCAAAGGAGGAAATAAAAATATATATATTTGCTGATAAAATAAAACACTGGAAGGATAAACTAAAAATTAAAGCAAAAAACAAATGGTGAATAAGGGAACAAGATAAAAAGGACAGGGTTAGAAAAGAACTTTATAGATTTGATTTTGGAACCATGAAACTATTTTACATGATTATGAAACAAAATCAAATTTTAAAAAATTCCCTAAATCAAAAGCAAAATTAAATAAGTGTTCCTAATTATGTATTGGGTTACTGATATAACTATATGGATAAGTTAAATATCCTTAAATAGGTGACTTTAAAACTGTTATTCATCTCTATATCCCTAACTGGATACATCCCAAGAACAAAAATAACTGCAAAAAAAACACAAAAAACAAAAAACACCCAAGACAAACAAGAAGCCCCAGATAGAAAATTCCTAAATTTAAATGGAATGCATTAATATGGATTGGGAGAGGGGGAGGCATTTCCTAGTTCTGCCCTCCATAAGGCATAAAAAACAAGACAAACCCAATAGCAAAGGGTGCCTAACACTTTAGTCCCAAAATACCATTTTTCAGAGAGTGGATGTAGCTCAAGTGATTGAGCGCCTGCTTCCCAAGTATGAGGTCCCAGATTGGATCCCTGATACCTCCTAAAAGCAAACAAAAAACAAATGAAAAAACCATCTCTCACTGGGCAGTGGATAAAGCTCAAGTGGCTGAGCGCCTGCTTCACATGTATGAGGCCCTGGGCTCAATCCCTGGTACCTCCTAAAACAAAACAATACACCCAACCATTTTTCATTAAAATGAAACAGGAAGCGGCTGTGGCTCAATCAGTTGGGCTCCCGTCTACCATGTGGGAGGCCGTGGGTTCGTGTCCCGGGGTCTCCTTGTGAAGGCGGGCTCGCCTGCGTGCTGCGGAGTGCTGCCTGGCCTGCAGATGACGCAGAGAGCCAACTCAGCAAGGGGACACAACAACAAAAATAGGGAGATAAGCAAAAACACAGAAGAGTGTGTAGTGAATGGACACACAGAGCAGACAGCAAGCAAGCCGCAAGTGGGAAGGGAAAGAAAATAGACACAGAAGAACGCACAGCAAATGGACACAGAGAGCAGACAACATGCAAAAAAAGCAATGGGCGGGGGGAGGGGGAATTAAAAAAAAAGGAAACAGGACTCCTTAGGGACGTGGCTGATTCTAGACCTGGCATGGGGACTGTCCAGGATGAGCCTGGAACATCCTGTCATATCAGAAAGCAAAGAAACAAAGACTTCAGGAGCTACATGGAAGGATTGAGGGAGCTATCAGAAGAGCTTCCGACATCCAAAGACGGAGCAGCTTGAGCATCACCTAGGAGTAAAAACTGAAATGGATACACACACATAAAACATGCAAAATCCATGAGTTTATGATAGTAAGAAACACACTGGTTACTTCTGGAGGATATTAGGGAACCCACTCAAAATCTGAAAACTGGTAAATAGAAGGAAAACACCAAACTTGTATCCTGCCTTTTCCATATGAACTGCACCTCAGGTTCAAGAGAGTTGACAAAAGAAAGTTCTTCTGCCTGGAAGTACTTTTAGCTAAGAAATGAAGGAGAGGCAGAATTACAATGCCAACATTTTACAACTCCTAATGAAGTTATGAATCTAGCCGCTACAAACATAAAGACAAAGCCCAGTTATCATATGCCTCATAATCAAAGTGCACACACCTACGAAAGTCTTTTCAAAAAATCTAACTGGAATCTGACTAATTTACAAAGCACACTTGCAGAAGAGAAACATGTTAAATAATACCAGACGGGGTGATCAGCAAAATCCAGACTCGGGGGAATCCACAAGACCAACAGGACAGTGTCCTCTATAAATAAACTGCAATAACAAAAAGAAGAGAGACAGAGAGGAAAGGGGAGAGGTGATAGATTCGAAGTGACTTACAGGACACACTAATTGCAATACATGGATGGACCTTATCTGCATCCTGATTCAAACAAAAAAATTGTGGAATTTGAACACTGGATATTAAAGATTTAATGTTAATCGTTTTTCAATTTGATAATGTATTGTGATTATGCTTTTTAAGAGTGTTCATTTTTTAGACACGTTTACTGAGATATTGATAAATGAAGTGATACAATGAACAAGATTTGCTTCAAAATAAACAGATTGGGGGGGATGGATAAGGGCACAGATGACGTAAGATTGGTCATGAGTTGGTAACTGTCAGTGAGGGGTGATGGGATTCTCTCTACTTTTGTGTATTCTTGAAAATTTTCTATAATAGAGATGAAACAAAACAAAACCCTCCTTGATCCCAGTCTTTGATGCTAGCTCCCAGATCATATTTCTTACTACCAAATAGTCATGGATTTGGTACAGGTGACACTAGGTCCTGTTTATCCACAGTTTTTCCTCAGGTGGAATGACTGGACAGCATAGCAATTTTCCAAGGAAACCTCAACTGTATAAACAGGACACCTTTCCACAAATTTAGGCTCCATCTGAGAGCATGGTAAAAATATCAGTGTCTTAATAGCTTTAAATTGTGTTTGTTTTTTTCCCAAATTTCTTATTCCTCTGGTCCCTCTAAGTAAACACACACACACAGTTTTGCCCATCATTGCCATTTTTATAACCCTCTCCTGAAGAACTATTAATATATAGATGAGAGACAATCTTCATCGTAATCCAAGGAGATGTTATTCAACTCTCCCTTCTAAATTGGTACTGTAAAAGTTTGGAATTATTGCATTATAATACTAAAAATGCTTGTACCTCTGCCGAGCATTCCTCCTTCATTGAGAGTCATTTTCCTAGAGAAGTGGTTCTCAAACTTGGTGTCCGTCGGTATCCCCTGGAGGGCTTGCTGGCCACAGGCTGTGGGCTCCGTCCAGGGCTGCTGCTTCCGGGCTCTGGGTGGGTCTTGAGATGCATTTTGACTAAAGACGCTGGCGCTGCTGGCCCAGGCACCACATTGAGAGCGACGGTCCAAGAACGTCACGAAAACGAGTGAGCGCTGCCTCCCGCAGCGCTTCTTCCACCCCAAGAACAAAGCCTCGTGCTCACCGTGGGAAAGCGCGGACCTGTCCTTGCACAGACTGATCCCTAGAGTTCTGTGACGCCGTCTATGAATAACTGTTACGTGCCCTTCTTCTGAAATTATTTATTCTTAAGTGGTAGTTGTTCAAAAGTGTTCCCTATTAGTTGGAAGCAGCATTTTGGTTTCTGTCTTCCCTAAAAATAATCAGAAATGATCTCTTTCTTGTTCTCCCCTTCTTCCAGTCCTCCAATAAAACTGGAAAGAAGAATCATAAAAAGATATTCTTATTTGCCTTTTCCATTAAAATGTAATTCCTTAGAGGGCAGTAACCTTTTGATTTTATTGTAGCTTTCCTTTCCCACCATGTTACAGACATTTACTTATTACTGTTTGAAAAGAACCTGGCCTGATTTCTATGAACGTTGATAGAATTCAGTGCCTGCCACAGGGTAGACATGCAACTACATTTTTGTCAGGTGAAATTATTTCAATCATAGACTCTTCCTAGAGCTGGAAGTGTCCTCAGTGCTCTCTATTTCCCTCCTCACTACCATTTTACATGAGACAGGTGAGTTTCAGGGAACCTCAGTGACAGAAGAAAGGTCATAAAGTCTGCTCCTGCAGGAGCCAGAACCTTACAGCCGGGACCTCCTGCGCCCCGCGGGGCTCCTCTCCAGCCTGTGCTGCCTCTTACCAGCTTTACCAGAAGAGCTCAGCAGGGCCAAGGGGAGAAAAAAAAATCTTAAGGACCATGAGGCCAATACTTAGTAATCGTAAAAATCTCAATTAGGAAAATGCATTGCTCTGGAAAAGGATTTTTAACGGAATATTTTGTTTTTAAACACTTTGGCCTTTTTAAACTTCTTTACAAAGTGTGTATGTTGCAGGGAGGAGAGGTTATCATTCTATAAAAACTCAGAAAATGCCCAGAAAATTCCGCAATTTTCTGGGAAATGCCCAGGTAGCAATTCTGATGGCATCAAGTCTCTAGCACTTAAAAGATTACCCTAATAGAGAACATCTCAAAAACAAAACAGGGAAGCGGATTTGGCCCAACGGACAGGGTGTACTCCTACCACATGGGAGGTCCAGGGTTCAAACCCCAGGCCTCCTGACCTGTGTGGAGCTGGCCCACGCCCAGTGCTGATGCGTGCAAGGAATGCCGTGCCACACAGGGGTGTCCCCCATGTAGGGGAGTCCCACGTGCAAGGAGTGCACCCCATAAGGAGAGCCGCCCAGTGCAGAGAGCTGATGCAGCAAGATGATGCAACAAAATGATACACTGATTCTGGGTGCCACTGAAAAGAATACAAGTGGGCACAGAAGAACACAGTGAATGGACAGAGAGCAGACAACTGGGGGGGGAGGGGAGAGGGGGAGGGCGGAGAATGGGAGAGAAATAAATAAAAAATAAATCTTAAAAACAAAACAAATGAAAAACCAAAAATAATTTGTACTGATTGATCGTGGCTAAGATAGTAACACAAAATTGTTAGTACCATGTTGTCCTCAGAGTATACTTTTTCTAGATGCTACAGATGTGAGGAGAAGGGTAGGCGGTGGTGTCGCACACCGCTGAGGGGTTCCGTTAACGGCCTCTGTGACAGACACCGTTACAGTGAGCTGACCGACGCCCAGAGGAGCCTAGTGCCGCGGGTAAACTGGGGAGTCCAGACACAGACCCAGGCTCCTCGGCCCCCGAGGCCCTGCTCCTGCACACTGAGTGAGTGGAGCTCTCCAGTCACGAGGTCCAGCACCTTTACCAGGGCTCAGAGAGCGCAAAATGCCTGAGTCCTGACTGTAACCTCGCAGCTACGCTAAAAGCTCTTCCTTCCTGCTTAACTGGTTTTGGTTAATATCGTCAGCAAAAACATTAGTAACACCAGGACAAATTCATTACATAAGGCCCCTCGGCCCCAACGAGTTTGGCATATCTTTAAAAGCTGACAAATAATAATGAAGCGTAAAGCAGTGTTCATCAATTTATATGAAGTCACAAATGGTGATAAAAGACTTGCCTGGTGTTTCCCTTAATGCAAACACCCAAATCAATAGTCCAAACGCTTTGGCCTCATGCATGCCATAAGACTCTCTTTCTTGAGGCAAAAATTGCTGGTAACGCTTACCAAATCTTAGCCTTCACTCCTGGTCCTGCAGGATGACACGCCTGGCAGGGCTTTGGCCAAGTCTAGTCTCCACTCCTTGACCGGCCAGGCGCTGTGCCCACGCACTTCTTATGTGCACTGGCCAAGCTCATGAGAGGTGTCACTCCAGCCCGGACGCAAGAGCCTCTCACCACAATACGTGATAATACAGGCAACAGTGTTCCCAAAATAAAGCCATACTTCTTTTACTTTAATTAACATGCCCTTGCAATTTATTTTGAGGGAAAAGATAATAATACATTGGTTAAAACAATTTTGGAATTACACAGCTGGGTAAATATCAGTTATCTTTTTTCCCCGTATGTTAAGTCACTGCTATATACAATTTTTTGGTGCACTTAACAATTGTGTTGGGGAAAGGACATCAAATGATGCTTAGAAATGTGATACACATTTTCATTTCACACTCCATCAGCTTTTACAACTGTAGCTCAATGAAATGTAAGAGGGAGCTTGGCAAACAGCCATATTTACTAAGGTATAAAATAGGGGTCAGGTTACTTTTTTATAGAAGAAAAAAAAGAATGTTTAATTTTCACTCCACGTGACTCAAGCAGATATCCCGCTAATAACCTAGAGAAAGACACCATAGCTACACACACTGATCAGGTTTACAGCCTGTGAAACTGTAGGTTTTTTTTACTGTATTATGAATGGTTTTGCAAAGCAAGGAAAGCTTCCTCTCCACAGCCCCTTCTGCTCAGGGTCTACTGGCACAGAAACATGCTGGATCAGATCATCTTTGGTGTTAAATATTTCACCTGCAAATAATGGCTTTTGCCTTCTGCTTATATCCTGGAACCAGAAACTGCTTATTCCTTTTACAGGCCGAGAAGCAAAGCTGTAGGAGTCAGCAAAAACGCATCTTTCTCTTTCAGCTTTCCATCTGCCAGGAACCTCCTGCCAGGCATGGAAAGGGCCTGTAAATGAGCGCAGAAGCACGGCCTGGAGTCCCTGTGCCCCCGGCTGCTGTTGTACTAGCAGGGCAGTGGAGAAAAGCGCCTCCGACTCACCTCTCCCAGACCTGAGACTTCTCCCTTTGCTAGTGGCTTGCTGATGGACGGCGTGTACACAGTGGCATCTGACACTGGCTGTCCTTTCATAAAATGTTTTCCTGATTCATAAATGTCCACTTCGACCATTTTCCCCATGAATGCAGGGTTCTTCGGCACTAAAACCTTTAAAAAATTTCAGAAGGTTTGCATTAATTTTTTAATAAACTTTTAATTTTAGAACAGTTTTAGACGTACAGAATTACTACAAAGATAGTACAGAGAGTTCTTGTATGCCCCACACCCAAATTCCCTATTATTAACATCTTATATTAGGATGGTGCATTTACCAAAATTAATGAACCAATATTGATAAAAAATATTAACTGAAGTCCATACTTAAACAAATTTCCTCAGTTTTCCACTCACATCCGTTTTTGGTTCCAGGATCCTATTTGATACCACATTACATTTAAGCATCTCCGGTTGTGACCGTTTATTTTTTCACTTGTACGTGGCACTTCCTAAGTGTTGATTGACAATATCTTTCTCAAAGGGTTAGTGGAGCGGGTTTTATATGTCCTGTGAGTTGGCTGATGTAAGCCCGAGTGGTACAAAGCCAGAGGCTGCCCGGCAGGAGGCCGGCGTGGTGGCCACTGAGGGGGGTGAGGGGAGGGGCAGTGACGCCAATGGAGAAGAGCCACCACCAGTTCTGGATGGCGTGGCAGAGGGGGCTGTTCTCCTCCCTTGACAAGTGCTCAGGACTGCCATTCCTACTCCCTCGCCCAATGCAGCAGCCTGTGATGGGGGGCCAAGGTGGAGGCCAGGAGTGAGCACCCGGGGATACCGGGCAGGGTCCCGCCACACGCCCAGCTCTGTTCCACGGGGGCTCTGCCTTCTGGTGCTCAAGGATCTCAGGATCTGGCAGAAGGGAAGCACTTCCAGAAGGAGGCGTCAGGCTGCACACCTGCTGCCCTAGCCGAGGCACGAGGGAGACAGCGCAATCCCAGCCAGGCAGCCGCCTGGGATGGCCTTTGATACTCTGCTCTTAGCTCCTCCATGCAGGGGAGAAACCTGCCGACACCCACGACAGCTGTACACTTCTATCAGAGGAATGCTGAGTCGACACTTGAAATAAAGGCTGCGAGTCCGCGTGTGCCTGTGCTGTGTGTGCACGGGTGCGCGTCCTGGAGGGAGGAGGAGAACACTGCAAAGCCGCCTGGTCAATACCCCACACCCTGGTGTCTGGAGCTAATGACTCCTTTGGCGAACGTTGCATTCATTACTTTTCTCCTGTTAGGAAGTGCTCGTGTTGCTTCGCCCTGGGAGCCCTCCAGACAGACTTGGCTCTCTGGAAGGCGCTTTGCTCTCCTAGTTTGCAGGAAACTGTCAGGTGGCTTTTTCAATAGATTACTGATAAAAATACTTGCCCACCTCGAGCAAATGTCCCCCTCCTCTGGACAGGTAGTTTGCAGGCACACTCTCCCTCCTGCTTTAGCACTGCGGCAACTTGCTGATCTTTTCAAGTTTGGATCCAAAACAAAGAGACCAATTCTAATACAGCAATACTTTGATATCTAGATACAGTCTTCACCTCTGGAAGGCATCTTATTTAGAATAGTAATTCCTATAAAATCTTGGTGTGCTTAGTTGTAGAGACCAAAAATAAGTCAGATGAGAGCCAGAGGTTCTACAGCCAATTTCTCTGACAGGCAAAATTGGGTGTTGGCCTTTCTGAAGTTTGATTTTTATGACCACTGTGTATGCTGTTTCATCAAAGTATAGGAAAAAGGTCACCTGGGTGGTGAATTACTCATGGCAAGCAAACTAACTAAAAGAGCTTTAGTATCTGGACATGAAAGCCTTTTAAATCAGTTTTTATAAACTAAGAAAATTTCTAGAGCAAACGATCCCTGGGAGATTTGGTACTATTCTGGGGGAAAAGAACTCTCCTTGATCTGCAGCCTTGATCTCAGGGAAGGGCTCCGGGGTTTCCCCCCTCCGGTTTTAATCACTGGAAAAAGCCCGGCTGCTTTAAATTGGAGGAAACAGCTAATGAGGCATACCATTGCCTTTAAAACGCAGGGGACAAGTTCCCCGCGGAGCAGCAGCCCAGATGGTGAGAGGAGGGGGAGGAGGGAGCCGGGGTGCAGCCCCGCGCCCCCCAGCGCTGAGAGGTTGCCCCACAGGAAAGGGGCCCCTGAGTATGGTAATGAGACAGAAGGTGGGGCTCGGCTGAAACCCGGGACCCCTGCCCCGGCTGCCCCTCTCCTGGGTGCGGGCCGGGCAGTGGGCCGGGCTTCGCGAGGCCCTTCCTGTGTCTCCGTGGAACACGGATGCCGGCGGCCTCCTAGGGTGCCCACCCCTCACCTGACCTGCCCGCCGGCCTGTAGAGTCTCCCAACAGCCTTAGTTCTAGCCTAATCCTCATGGAAGGAAGTTCACATCTCACTTGACAGAAAAGAATCACAGAAGTAGGAAACCTGTTGGATGTCAAGAAAAGTCAGCACGACCTGGAGCGGCCCAAGATAAATCTCCACCCCAGGGCTGGGGAGGACACACCCCAGGCCCGCCTCGGGCTCTGCAGGGCCGGTGCCTCTGGAGCGTGCCTGGCCGTCTCGGGTACTCGGGATGCTTTGCCGTCTGGAAGTCCAGTGGACCACGGGCTGACACCCAGGCCTGGCTCCCCGGGGCGCGGCAGCCAGCTGACCAGGGGGCACAGCAGCCAGCTGACCAGGGGGCGCGGCAGCAGCTCACCAGGGGCAGGGAGAGAAGGCTAGTGAGCGGCTCGACGCTAAGACCCCAGGAAAGCGAGCTCGTGGTCCTAACCCACTGCCGTGGGTGGGAGCCCACTGTGAGAGGGACTTTGCGAAGCAACTTAGTTAAGTGACCTCAGCTGCCTCGGGATGGGTTGTGATCCTCTTATGGGGGCCGTTTGGGGAAGCCATGGGGAAAGAGGCTGGGGAGCAGCCAGGAGCTGGAAGCCAGCAGGACCCAAAGAGAAAGGAGGGCTGCCACCATGTGACGGCAAAGCCGAGGGCCGAGGGTAGGGCAGCCAGCCCTGGGCTCCCTGGACTTCAGGGAGAAAGCACTGCCTCGATGTCCACACCCTGGCCTCAGAACGTGAGCCACTGAGACCTGCTGCTGGATATTTGTTTCAGCGGCTAGGACACGAGCGGCTGGTCACCGGGGAGCCCCCGGGGCTGAGCTCCAGGGTGAAGTGTGGGGTATCCTCACTCTGGTCTCCACCTGAGTCGAGTCCACGCAGCAGACCCTGCCCTCAGCCTTCAGCATTTTGGTCCAGGAGGAAGTTAAAAAACAACAACAACATAAAACAAAACACTCAAACCAAACATAATTGAGAAACTACCCAAACAAAAACCTGTATGGGCGATGGTGCTTCCACATGGAGAGCCTCCTGCCTTCTGGAAAGGACTACTTGCCCCCCACCCCCCAGCAGGCTGCGGGAATTTGGGCTAACTGTCTGGTTCCAGACTCCCAAAAGCCTAAGACAAAGATGAATGTGGATTAAAACACACAAAATGCTCTTACTGCTTCGTAGAGAACGTCCTGTGGAATAACCCACGGAGACAGGAGGTCAGCCGGGCTCTCACTGTAACTGGCCCGGCTGCTGCACGACTCCTCACTCTCTGCATCTGCCACTCCCTACCCCTTCTCAATCCTGTTGACTGAGACAGAGTCACTTACAGAACTCCTTCTCGTTTTGGAGAAAACTCAAGAACATCCAAGTGTCTCTTACCTGCTCATAGAATCGATTGTGTGCAACATAGAACTTGGAATCAAAAGATTCTTCAGTTACTAACACTTGTTGTCTTTCACCAATCTGTAGAGAGAGGGGGAGAAAAAAGGGAAGATAAGGACAAATACCTAAGAATACAAAGTCAGTAGCAGCCTGAAGAATGCTACTGGACCAATAATAGATTGTAGATTGCTAATTATTTAATAGCTAACACAAGCATCACTGATTCAAATTTCCTGAAAGGCATTAACTATGTGATGATACAAAATTAGCAGAGTATGAAATCTTATTTCCTTACACAACTATGAAACAGATCTTGATCTTATTTCCTCCTTGAATATATGGAAGATAATCAAGGCTTCTAAGATATACAAAAATCTTCTAAATATCACTTTGTTTCTTAAAACAAAGTTGCTAAACAAGCCAGAACAAGCTGCTTCTAATCCAAATTCATGAAAATATTTTGGCAATATGAAAAGAGTAGTAATAAGCATTAATTTGAGTTATGAGGGATGTGACACTAAAGAAAATGCCTCCAAAAACTAGTCATTAAGCTACTGCACCTAAACATTTCACGTTGTCTAACAAATTCTCAAATTACTAATTCACACCGCTATTTACTTATTAAATAGATTTTCTGTCATAGGCAACTGTCTCTTCTTTGCTACAGCCATGACTCCATGTTTGTTTGTTTTTTTTTCTAAAGAGAGAAAGACAGCAAAATATGGGACTTAAAATTCTGTATAAGATCAATCTACATTTATGATCTAAGCATGCATTTTTAATAACCAAGTTAAATCAGCCAAAATATTGGCTAAAGAAATGTGACTATTCTAAAAATTTCTACCATTTCCAAGATTCTTCCACTGTGAAATGCAGCATTTAAAGTATCAATTACAATTTTTACAAGGTTGTCAAAATGTCTGATGTAGTTAACCAGCTGTATTGAATGACTGTGCCCAGAATTATTTCTGGCTTTGCTATTTGCTAAATTCAACCCCCCAAATTAAAGCATATTGGCAAGATGACTTAAATCATTTTTTTCAACAAATTTTATTGATACATATTAATAAAGCATACAATTCATCCAAAATGTACAATCAATGGTATTTTGTATAAAAGATGGTTTTTAAAAAGAAATTCCTATTTTCATTTTAAGGACTTATCACCCTGTTCAGTTGATTATACCATTTAGGAAGCATAAGCACAGCTGACTAAATAGACCACCTAACAATTTTTTTAAAAAATCTAGCAATTCCCCCCTCCATCATAATGGCAAAACCTAAATACACCATCATTTACTATCTAGTTTAATGCTGCGTCATTCCAAATGTAGCCCCCTTAGCCAGAGGTTGTAAGAGCTCCAAGATAAGACTTTCAAAGACTTATTTCACTTCTTGAAACCAATGAAGGTTCTTGCAACATTAATCTCTCTTAAAAATCACGTAGCAAAAAAAAAAAAAAGTCCCCCAAATTTCTCCTTTGAGCTTCAACAGCTCTGTTTTTAAAAAAGATTGGTGAATACTGGGTTTCACTGACGTATATTCTTCTGGAAGAAAACTCTGCATGTTTGCACACATCTCACAGTGTGAGTAGCTTATAACTTGGGATGAGTATCTGTCAATGGTTCTTAAGGAAATCTGCAATTACAGCTCCTCTAATATTAAGACTTCAGGAAATTAATCTAACAACAATATGAGATCGCAGAGCTACTGAAAACTTATGCTGCTTCTTCCCTCTTGTTAGAATTAGTGTGGACAGTTGGAGTCATCATATTGGGCTGTTCTATTTAATCTGGAGATGATAACAATGACAGTAATAAATACAGATATAGTCACTATGAGAAAGCCTTGCTACATTCACACAGTTGAGGGCAGGACTTTGGACCAATCATTAGAGAATTGTTTGTAGCTTTGCATTTAACTATTATTTTGAAAAGGGTCTCAGGAGACTGCCAAGTGCAGTGATTTCGAGTGGCAGAGAGCTCTCCAGTCCCCCAATCTTCCCTCAGCCGTGGACCTGATTCACTAGCGAGGCCCTTAAAGTTCCTGAGGGCCAGAAAGGGACATGACTCAAAAAGGGCACAGACTTCCAGGAAGATGTGGATTAGAAAGGCACTGGACTCCCTTCTCTTGAAAATAGCTGGAGAGCAGGCAGAAATGGCCTGGGAAAAAAGGTTCATGGTTTTAGGACACTGCCCAGAAGGGAGGGGGTATAGGAAGAGAATCTTGACAGTAAGACTGTGAAGTGCCAGTGTCCCTCCCGACCCTAGGGCAGACAGTATGGAATTCTCCGTCCTCGAGCCAGTGGCCACAGACTGAGGGGGCTGCAGGGTTCCACCTCCCCAGAAAAGGGGAGCGAGAGGGACGGGGGCTGCAGGGTTCCACCTCCCCAGAAAAGGGAAAAGAGAGGGATGGGGGCTGTAGGGTTCCACCTCTCCAGAAAAGGGGAGCGAGAGGGACACAGCCTAGGGCTGATTCCGCCTTTGGCCCACCAATTTGGTCTGCCATGTCCCAGGGCCCCTTCCAGCACCGTTGTTTGTCCTGGGGGCCTGCACGGGCTAAAGAGATCCGACCCTGCCAATCACCCTCCCTACTGACCGGGGCTGGTTGTTGAGGATACAGACAGGAGTGGAATTATTGCCTACCAGGGAAAAGGGAGGGGGCTGCCAGCACAGGTTGGAGAACAGCTTCTGAGAAAGTCTGAATGACGAGGCTCTGTGCCTCCAGGCAGGAACCTCTGTCCCAGTGATTCCGTTCCTGTTGCAGTGAACACACTTGGACCAGGCTTTGAGCTGAGAGGGCTGACAAAGGTCGCCATCTGCTGGTGGGCCAAGGAAATGCATGTGAGGAAACTACAGCCTCCCTCCCCGAGGCCTTGGTCTGCAACCTGTTACTGGGTCCAGGCCCCAGATGTGAGCGACTAACAGGGACAGTCCTAAAGACCCAAAACAGGCTGAACCAGGACCAACAAATGGCAGTAACACAGCCTCCTGCCACTAAATCCCCACAGAAAGGAATTAAATGCTGATAATGCTAAACCTGTTTGAACCCTGAAAACATGCTAATGAAAGCCAGTCACAGTGACCGTATGAGTCCATTTATACGAAATGCCAGAATAGGAAAATCTATAGAGACCAAGGAGACTGGGTGCGTAGATGCAGGGAGCTGGAGGGGTCGGGACTAACTCCTGGTGGTGAGTATGCCATTTCCTTTTGGGGTGATGAAATGTTATAAAATGGACTGTGGTGATGGCACAACTCTGAATATACTAAAACACCACTGAACTGTACATTTTAAATGGATGAATTGTATATACTACATGATTTATATCTCAATAAACCTGTCCTCAACTAAAAAGTTTAAAAAGTTGAAGCTGATCAAGATGGCAGAGTGAGAAGCTCCAGGGCTCCACCCCCACCCCTCCCACACACACACCGAGTTCTGAACAACGAGCGAAACCTAGCAAAAAAAATACCTTTCTCAAAGCTCCATGAAACAGATAAAGGATTGCACTAACAGGGTGTGACGGGCAATTTCATGTGTCAGCTTGGCTAGGTTGTGGTGTCCAATGGTTTGGTTAAAGAAGAACAGGACTGATTATTACTGTGAGGGTATTTCGTAGATGAATCTATCTCTTTAGTCAGCTAACTGCACCTAGGCTGACTGCATCTACAATTGACAACGGAGACTGCCCTCAGCAATGTGGGGGGTCTCCTCATTCACTCAGTTTGTGGTCTTAAAGCAAGAACTGAGGAGTTTAGAAGTCAGGAAGAATTTCTGCCTCTTCTTCAAACAGCCAGCTTCTCCTGGGGAATACAACTGCAACTTCACTGGAGTTTCCAAATCGTCCTACAGACTTCAGATGAGCCAGACTTCTGAACTGCCTTTTTTGAAGTTTCCAGCTTGTGGCCTCCCCAGTGGAATTTGGACTTGTTAATTCCATGGCCATAAAGCCATCCTCTACCCCACTTTCATCGTGATTGCTGGCAGAATCGCTGGTTTTGAGACCACAGAAAGTAGGCTGAAGCTGGATCTGAAACAATCCAATGTCGATTTCTTCGATGTGTGGCCTATGGAAACCATCTTCAGTTACTAGGTGCAGCACAACATATAGCCCTCTCGCAGTGGTAATCAACAGCTGCAACTGGCTGCCCCACGCAGACTGGAGTCTTCCCTGCTATGGGCCTCACTGGCTCATTCATTCAATTCATTCATTCAGTCATGCTGAGCCTCTCATCAGTACCAGCTTGGGTACTGGCAAAGGTGACCCTTGCCCATGGAGTGCATGCTTCGTTGGGAAGGCAGATGTGTGACAGGCAATGACAGCACAGTGTGACAAGTGAGTGACAGAAGGAATCCTGGGGATGGAGGGGGCTAGGAGGAGGCACTGGGCACCGACTTAGAGTCAGGGAGAGTATCCAGGAGGCGGTGAGCCTCAGCTGCGGGTGGAGGGTAAGGAGTTGGGCCCAGAGCGGAGCCTCCCGGCAGCACCGTGGACAGCACCTGGAGGCGGCACACCTGGCGCTGGGCCAGGCTGCGCACTGCCCTGCTGGCTGCCCTGGACGGAGGTAGTGCAGGGCCAGCGAGGACCAGCAAGCCGCCTCCTATTGCTCTGCCTTCCACAACAGAGAGCAGCATCCTAACTGTCCTGGGAAAGAGAAAGTGGGGGGACGGTGTCAACACGGCATGCCCCAGGCCTGGTCACTTTGGGTGTTGGGGGGGCTGTCCACCTGTGTCCACGCCCGCAGGGGCTGCATTTCCCAGGCCTCTACACCCCCAAACAGGCTGGATCCAGTGGCTGACTGCGTTTCAAGAACGGCCTGCTCTCTCGGGGAGCTGCAAGTGCAGTGCTCGGTCTACGCCCTCCATGCCCTCTCTTGTCCGAGACTGTTCATCTTCCGGAAAAGCTTGAGGAGGGCTTCCCGCTCCCTCTGACGAAGGCCGCCGCCTCCCGCATGGGGCAGTCCGAATTCACGAGGTCAGGGACAAGTGGGGTCTGCGCAGGCGCTCCAAGTCCTGCTGGGAGGGCTGGCCTCGGGCTGGCGCTGACTAGGCGACCCCCTAACTCACACTCGCATCCTGAGCCCAATTTTTGTAGAAAATACTTTGTGTGCTAAATTTTTGAGTATCAATACCAGGTTTCAATTGGGGAAAAAAGCATTCTGAGCCTAAGGCTTGGATCAAAAACTGCTGCAATCCATCCCTACTCCAACAAAACAAAACACAACACCAAAAGAACCCACACAGATAAATGCTCAGTATTTTTTAAATGACTCAAGTCAGGGTGAAATGACTATCAAACACGATTTGTAGGAGAACCAGTCGTTTTGAATAACCTTACAACCAACAATGAGAAACATTTAAGGAAAGAAGGGAATCCAGGTAGACCTGGGAAGGGAGTTTACAAGGCTAGTTATGGATATAAGCCTCAAATGTCTTTAAAATGAGCTACTTCCTGTTAACTTCCCAACGGTTTTCCTCCCAACCCACATTATAATCCCTTGTGGTTAAAAACCCTCAGATAATAAGATTTAGGGTGATCATCCTGAATTGCCAGAATGCTGATACTATCGAAGTAAGGAAGTCCCAGGTGTAGAGAAAAACGCAGGGTATCTGGAGAAAAGGGGCAAGGGGCAAGGCTTAGGCCACCAGGACAGCCACCACCCAGCTACCTATTATGTCAATGGCAGAAATAAGTGAAGAGTGGAGACGGGAGTTTGTCTTACAGCGAATAACCTGGGCCCAGCTGACACTGTGCTATTCTGCTGAGCAGTGGACTCCTAAAGCTACACCACCATCACAGCTAGGACCCAGCTGAACAGCTGGGACCACTAGAAACGCAAGGGTTTGACCAAGACAAACCCTTCCCAGAAGTAATAACAAAATAATTGCTCATGTAACTTACAAAACACACAAGCACAATCCTGCAGCTATGTAAGAGACTGAAAATAAATCTCTGTGACCGGTAGCACCATATGGCTGTGCAGCTGAGATGATTAAGTTACAGGAGGGTTTGTACCTCCAAGGAGGGGTCTAGATAACTGTATAACTGTAACATTTAAGGACAGGGAGAAGATGGATAGAGGTTTGGGCGGAGCAGTGTCCTGGCACAACAGAAGCCAAGGGAGAGGAGAGAGAGGACTTGTTCAAAAACATCTGATGCCACAGAGATGCGTCAGCTAGTGACCGGGAACTGAGTTGGACTTGGAAACTAAGAAGTCTTGGATGACCTTGACAGAGAAGGTGATGAAGAACGAATAAAAGAGAGAAGGTGAGACTGGGCAGCAGGTGGGCAGCACGAGGCCTGGGGAGACTGCTTCCACGACCGCGTCTCAGGGCTTCACTCTCCTCGTCTGAGAACTTGAGGTTTCGGAGAAGCGGCGGACAGGAAGTGAGGGCTGGAGCTGAGGACAAGGCGGGGCCTTTCAGCTCTGAGATTCCAAGTTGCCCTTTACGGCGGAGCTGTAATTCTTGATTGATTGATATGCCCACAAAGTTTCAAGGGGATCAGGCAAAGGAATTAGAAGCTCTAAATTGAGGCTGTCTCTTTTCTTACAAAAAAGTGTCTGCTCAAAGCACTTTACAATTATAGCTATTTTCTTGCTGCACTTAAACCAACAACTTGATCGTTAATTCCCTAAGAAAAATGTACTGTCTCTCAAAAAGCTATCCGTGATCCTGAGTGTCCTTGAATATTCTAGTCAAAATCTCCCCAACGAGCCCTTCTGTAAATTTTTTATACTCCTAAGGAAGATGTCCCTTTTCCTTCTGATTTGCTTTGTACATATGTAATTTACAGCTGGCTAAATAAAGCACGTATAGTTTCTGTAACGGTTAGCACTTACAATCTTGCGATGGGAACACAACCGCCTGCTATAGCATTTCTATGGTTAACTCAGTTTCCATTTACAAAGTTTGGACCTTCAAGGCATTTGTCCGGAATGTAACTTGGTGCTAACTACCTGAAGCAAGCAACAAATCTTACTTTCAAAGCTTGTTCCTTTATTTCAGCTCTGTGGACTTTTGGAAGTGTCTGACAGCCCTGGAACCTGCTTTAACAAGCTAGGCCTACTCTGTAATTTATTCAATACAATGTCAGTGGAGAAAGTAATTTTCCCTAGGATGTGCAGAACTTCATTTAATCCTTTTTAACCTTATTTTAAAAAGACATTTTATGAAAATCGAATTGTAAAAATAGTCTTGTAAAACCAGAGAAGAAGGTACAGAAAAAGTCCACACAGAATCATTGGGAAATATGGCCCCTGCTGTGAAAGGAATGAGAGTGGTACAATTTTCTAGGCCTTGTTGAAAAGATATGAGAAAAGCTCATATGCCTTTTTACCAAAGGCAGAAAATAAATGAAGGCAATATTCCCCTAAACAGACAAAGAAGGAAAGAACTCAAAGGGGACTTAGCAATCCCTGTTATTTCACAGGAAGAGAAGTCAGGGCCAGCAAGATGTAGGGATTTTGCTCAGTGGCAGTGGAAGAGAGATAAAAATGAAATTTTGAACTGTTCCCACAACTTGATGCTTCCTATTTAATTGCTGGCTCTAGAAAACCTTCAACATCATGGATCTAATTCTGCAGTGTAGGACTTTTCCTGGAGTATAGAAACATCTGTGACAAACAAAAAGCAATGTTTTTTTGTTTCAATTTTGGGGCAGATTTTTCAGTATGTTATATAATCAGCTGGCTGTGTTATTTGTATCTCATCCATGCTTAAAATTTCCCAAGTGAATGAAGTTGTGAGAAACATCAGTTCTAACCATATGGCCAGAGAACACACATAAAACACACACTTGCTCTCAAAAAGCAATGGTTTCTACCAGAATTCGGTTGCTGAGCGAATGCTTATTCAAGTACACTCTATTTCCTCATGTGTCCTAAAACAAACAATATTCTACATGGCTCTATAAGGATTTAAAGTGAGAAACTACAAAGAAATTGTCTGAGGAGAGGCAGATATTACCCAGATTAAACAAAGGTGGTACAGTATTTGAGCTATTAACCCAACGAGAAATGTTACTTGTTTAAAGTTCTCCTTGGGTTAGAAGCAGCAAAAGGTTTCTCTTAAACACATATATGACTTTAAATGTAAACTTTATGTAAAGTCTACTCTTCTCTTTACTAGGTGCCCCTTCCCCCTTCTCACTTTTGTTTTAATTAAACAGAAAACCTGAGGAAACTTTGGAAAATAATTTCAATCCCATTTCTACTCTGAAGGACTGAGTTAGAAATATTTCTGTGTTTCAATATAATTGCTCAGACTATCTCAAAAATTTTACAAAGGATATACATTTAAGGACTTGTGTAAGGTAAGCATTTCTTAAAAGCAGTTATAAGATAGATGGTGAAGAAATTATTTTGCTTCCCCCAAATGTTTCTAAAAATTTTTCTGTCCAATCCTAACAATTGCCATAGGAAAATCATGGTGATTAAAACACATATATCAAAAGCTCTCATAATTATTTATATCATGTTCCTAATAAACTTGAATTTTATCTCTGTGTAGCCTACAAAATAGTCTGACATGCTACTTCTGCAGCTAAGTTATTTTTTTTTTAATCGTAGATAATAAAATACAGTATTTCTACCTGACTGGTTTCTGAATGCATGACTCTGGGAAATGTCAAATGTCTTTCTTTAGCTCCAGTCAGATTAGTCCCCGCCCCCACCCAAGCTGCCTGGAACATGTTAAACACAAGGCTGTGACCTTAAACTCTGAAATAATATTTCTAGTGTCTGTGCAAAAGCCTGCCCTCACACACACCTTTAGACTAATTACTGCAGTGTAATGTTGCCAGTGAACCGCTGTAATTACACTTGGAGAAAAGTATGGTCTTGTTCTCCTCTAGCTAATGAAAATGATAACCTTTCCATTTTGATTCATCATTCACAATAGGCAGAGCATGCGACGCTGGGTCTCCAGGGTATACAGGAATTTTCCTGGCTGTTTATGCACACTTCTGTTTTCTGGCCCTGCCGGAGCTGGAATTAAAGAACCAGGCATACTTAGGCTAAAAATGGTCAACAGTAGTAGCAGCAGTACCATCACATTTTAATACCAGCCTCCTCCACAACGCCAGTCTGCACTGAAAGGGGCCAGGAATCACAGAGGAATGTGCGGCGGGAAGGATGAGGAGCCTCACAGGCACTGCTCTAACTGCTAGCCACTAGTGTATGGTCTACTTGAGAGAAAATATTGGATGGTTTATTATCAGAGGGGCTGGGCTTGTAGATGACTCTTAAACAATAATGGAAAATATATTCAATTTTTAAACAACATTATCCTCTGTATGAGAAAAACAAATATTCTTTAGCTTCACTTATTATTCATAGGATTAAAGATCCTCAAAAGTGAAAAATGTTCTTTGGAAGCAGAATATCCACGTTGTTCAATATTTAATATATGCTTATTAATTGCCATGAGAATCTTAGTGGCCCTGTTATTCCTTCTTCACATTCCAGAGATAAAATGAACACAGAAAAACTGCAAAAACTGCAAAACCATGTCCTTTCCAGAAGTCCTTCCTCCCAAAGCAATGATGCACAATACAAAGACCCGACTGGAGGTGGGACTGTTAAACACAGCAGACCATGAAATGTCTTCTAGCAGCAGCTTCCTTGTGCTTTTTCCTTCTCCTGCTGGCTGGTTTTCTTCTAGCCGTGTGCCCATCCAGGAAGAGAAAGACAACTCCAGGTAGGGTTTTCCCACCGCAGGCAACATCCCAGTTTTAATAACAAAGCTGTTCTCATCTCCTGGCCGAAAACCAAGACTAACAGTGCTTTTTGATCTGGTTAAAAGAACCAGATCTGGGCATTAAATGGTTACAGCACGAATTCTGACCAGTTCCTTTTCTGGCATTAGGACCTCGTGCTGACTGCTTCAAATGAGAAAGCCAGCGCTTGTTAGGCAGAGAGCTGGTGTTTATGTAAACTAGCAGTCTAGTAATCTGCAGTAATTACTTGCCAGCTCCCTCCGCCTTTTTTGCTCAGAGACCTCCTTCCAAATGGGTGAGCGGTGTCTGCTGAGAGGCAGGCCATGGCCTCCTGCATCAGCGAACGCCGGCTACACACACTGCAAGGTCCCGAAGGCCGAAGAAGGGCCAGACAGTGGCGGGTGTGCAGGGCATCTTCCAGTTTTCTTCGTGTCTTGAGGAGGCTTCTTTTCAAATACTAAATCACAGCCCCTCTTAATTACCTGCCTCTAAATGTGAGTTTATTTTAATCATGAATTCAGAACTGGGGTGGATAAAAGGGGAAGAATTAATAGTTCATTTAATCTTAACTCTTCATCGTACAGATGGGAACACTGAGGCCCCTGCAAATAATTAAGTGATTTGGTTGAGGTCATACAGTTATAGTGTTTAATCCATAATATTAAGAATGGGTTCTATTCTGACAGCCTTTTTTTAGGCAAATGGTAACTCTAATACTGCCCTGTCTCATATAGTGGCCACTGGTCACCCATGGCTACTGAGCATCTGACATGTGGCAAATCCACACTGAGATGTGCAATAAAACCCTAAAACACACACCATTGTGCACTACCTATTGGATTTTGAAATCTTAATATGGATAAAATAATTTTCATTAATAATTTTTATATTCATTATGTGCTGAAATGATGTTTTTGATATACTGAATGAAATAAGATGTATAACTAAAATTAATTTCATCTTTTCACTTTTTTCATGTGGCCACTAGAAAAGTTAAAGTCACATCTTTGGTTCATATTATATTTCTATTGGATAGAACTACTCTAACATTAGTACGTAGTTTTTAAGATTTAATAGAAACCCCTCACTTCTCTATTTTAGAAAGAATCATATTTGTTACTTTAAAAAAAATTAAAAAAAAACTCACCACAAACGCTCTTAATTGCAGTAATCATACAAATGCAATGCTTTAATTTTAGGGAAAAAATATATCAATAAATTGTAAAGACAGGACTATTGAAACACTCAATTTCTCCTGTTGACCTTTAAATTATTCTTGCTTCCATTTTTCTGGTTGACCACAGCCTCCCAAAAGCTTAAGCCTGATCAGCTTACTCATTTTTATCAGGCAAATCCAGGCAACCAAAGAGAGGCTTACTAAATTTCCCAATTTGTCATTTCTATTCTGTGTGGTTACAAAAGCAACCCTGGAAAAAGCAATGGTCAATCTCAAAGTCATTAAAAAAAAAAAAAAAGAATGTCCAAGTACGTCCTGCCTTTGGTAAAATAAATCTTTCGTTACCCATCCTTTTGCCAAAGAACTCAGCATACATGTGAGCAATAAATACCTTGTGCCACACCCCCCACCATCTCTCAACCATGTGCCAGCTGGGACTGAGGCTGAGGAAGCAGAAAGGATTAAACTGAAATCAAAGACAGCCAGGCGCTAATGGAGTCTAATTAGCATAACAAAAGACACTGCCACGATCTTTCTGCAGTGGGCAATACATCTCATTAAAGAAGGCTGACTAACGATTATTCTCCCCTGCTTCCCCAACTCCACCCCAGTACTTCTGGGTTTAGCTCCCAGAGACCTTGGAGCCTATGTGCACCTGCCTCTCAGTGCTCTAGTCCCACTTCCTCCTGCTGCGAAAATGCAGCTTCTCCCAGCACATACAAGTCCTGCTACGCAGGCGACAGGAGCAAAATACTGAGAAATGTCAGTGATGGCCTGCAAAACCAAGAGGTTCCCACCCTTGCCCACCCCACCTCAAGGTCTTTATTTAAAGAAAACTGATCTGGTTTTGCCCTTTAATACTACTTCACTGTTCTGTCTTCATGAAGCTCACCTGAAATTCTACCAAATTTTCTGCAGCCAGTCATTAAGTGTGTGCACGTGTGAGCACACACATACACATACACACATCATGCGATTAACATGGGAGTCGTTTTGTTCACACCTCTTCTCACTCCGTATTTCCTCTTGATAGGAAACGAAACATATATGAAATTGAGGTTGCAGGTGAGCCCGTGGGAAGTTTTTGATACACTTAAACCAAGAATAAAAAATTTTTAAAAAATTCTTCGAGGGTGATTACTAAGAAGGATGAAAGCTTTAAGTAATCCTTTGTAGACTATCAGTACTTCATATTAATCTATTTCGGGGGAAGGACTGGGTGAGGAGGGGAGAGAAAAGGACAGTTATTTAATTTGAACAATTTCCAATTCTAAGCTACATTTTTGGATCAGTAACACCTTTCAAAAGGGAATCTACTAAAAAAATGCTTTGATTTTTTTTTAATGGCCTCTCCTGCCAAACACAATATTACACCGTCTCCTTAAACCTGAACACTACCAAGTCTGCGAACTTCGCTTGGAAAAGCTGTTTGTCACAGATGTAGACAGGAACTGCTGCAATCATTCCTGAAACTAAATAGCAGAAACCTAACCAGCTCACACTAAGAGCTGGGAAAACCTACTGAACCTATTTAGCACGTCTGGATTTTCCATACTGCTGCAAAGTTACTGCATGGAAGAAACTGAGAGAGCTTGAGGATATTCAAATCATTACAATTATAGACTAGAGGCTTTTTTTTTTTTTTTTTGAGACATTTTAATGCTATACCTACTCTGCACGTGGTAGTATACAGTTAAAATGAAACTAGGACACCACTTGACTCCTAAAAGGCCCTTCTTTATGTGGTGAGCTACTCAGTGTTCAAGAACTGGCTCCCTCCTCCACTCCCCCAGGTAGAGCAGATTACTTTATCCTCGCTCCCTGAATTTCTCCAGTTTAACAGATCACATTGTGCTTCTCTCTCTCTCTCTCTATATATATATACACACACACATATATTTTTCTTTTTACTTCTTCCCTATCTCCATCCTAAAGTTTTGTCCAAAAGTAGTGTGCAAATGGAGCATGTTAGGATTCCTTGGCTGGTTTAGATCTTAAAGCTCTTTTGCAATAATTCCATAGTTTCATCTCTAGTCAGTGCTTAGATCTCTCATAACAACCAGAGTTCTAGTCTTTGCCTGTATATCTTACCCAAGTTTTCAGGGTATATTAAGATAAGCTCCGCTCTTTCAAGACAGACCCCCAGCCAATATGCTAAGAGCTGGAAGAGAAAAACCAGAAGTCGGGAAGCCTCTGTTCTCACCTCTTCCACTGACAGCTGTTAGCTTGAGCAAATCATTTCACTTTGGGGCCTCAGTTTCCTCATCTGAAGAAAACAGAGGGGATGGGATCACCCATCTGGAAGGCTCTGGATTTCTAAGAGAGGCAGGGCCACTGCGTGGGAAGCCCAGAGGCGACAGCAGTGGCTCGCCTGAGGGGGCGCAGGGCTCTCTGGCCATCGTGCCTTCCTTCCACTTCCAGCGCTAATGCACAGTTTGGCTTCAACAATATTTGCCAAAGGCAAGGATGAGTGAAAGAGTGAAGAGGAGTGCTAGTGTGGAGATTCGGTTTACCTCTCTGAAAAACAAATACTTTAAATAATTGTTGTGTCGCTTAAGGATAACGACTTGTCTCCAGATTATCAGCCCAGCTTTTGGAGTCAGTGGCAAGGCGACAGAGGGACTCCAACATTTGGGCCCTGAAAACGTTTGATTCTTGTTGGTAATACAGCTGGTAGACCAGACCTGTTACCTCCGAGGGAGTCATTTTGAAATAAATCCAATTTTAACTCATCTTCCGTTTCCTGTGAGGAGATAACTCTCTGGGTTGAACCTCGTTCAGGCTTTCAACATTACTACTGGATATCTTTATTCAAGTAGGAGGAGAAAAAGTTGACTGTTAAGTAGGACACTGTTTTGGGACTCTGTCCATTGCTGCTTCCTGACAGAATAACGTTTAGAAGGCAGCACTGAACGGAGTCTAGCCTGTTGCCAAACACACTACCAAAGTAGAAGGCTGCGGGGGGAATTAGGGTACGGGGCTTAAGATGTACAGACAGCATCCCTGGTGGACACGCTGCCGTCAGCCTGAGGAGAAGGGACCTGCCTAAAGAGCAGAGAGAATTCTTTTGCTTTTTTTTGGAAGCAGTGATGCAAAAGGATTTCAGAGGAGTAAGGCAAAACATACTTAAATGGGGAGAAAGGAGGTCATTTTTCCAATATCGATAAACCTGCAATTCATTTTTTTAGTAGCTATTAAAAAGAAGATGAATTATGCTGAAAAAGCCCAAGCGGCTTCTCGTCATTTCTAAAACATGATCCTATGTCTGCCTGAAAGAGTTAAGGCTGTATAAATATTTATCACTGTTTCAAAAGGATAAGAAAAATCCCTTCTGCATACATGAATTTCAGATTGCGAAACAAACAGGAGGATATGGTCAGGGGCCATCAACTTAATGAGGATATGGTAATGATAATGATTTTTTTTGCTTGCCTATATGTGATCAAAACCTAGAGATTTTGATTTCCAACTAAGGCATGCAGAGATCCAAGAACAGTGAATGCTTCTGGAAGCATATGGAAGGGATGACAGGAATACCATCAAGGGCTCACAAAGGGACGAGGGTGAGAGAGTCACTAAAAGTGATAAATAGGATGTGCCTTGCTTAATGTTTTAAGATTGCATATTCAACTACAGCAGGCCAGTGACTATGCATTTTAACAGTCTGTATTTTTAAGAGAGCTGCCAGATTTTAATTACAGATTAAACAGTTATTTGCAAATGAGTATCTCTTCATTAACATACCAGAATCATCATCATAAACAATTCTGTGTTACCAAACAGTACGTAGGACAGTATGAGGTTTAAGAACAGAACACACATGACACCATACAGCAGGAGAAAACGCCCATTTAACGTGAGCAAGGTGATCTCCTTCAGTTTTTAAAAGGGAAACAAATACCCTAGATGGAAGTTCACGAGATCCAGAGTCCCAAGAGAGTGGGGATTTTGTTCATTTTGTTTGCTGTTGCACTCCCAGTGCCTGGAGTGAGACCTAGCTTAGAGAAGGTCCTCAGTAAATAGCTGTTGAATGAATGCAGGCATGAATGAATGAATGAACTGGCTCTTTTACTAGGTTCATAGCTCTAGTTTCATCATTATACTTTTATGTATGTACTGATCTCTTCTGAAAAATTGTTAAGTTAGAATCAAATTATCAGAGGGTTTTTTCTCCAAAGATTTAATTCTGTAATTTATTGTAAGGGCCCTAGACGAACTGCATTTTTATTTTACTGCCTTCAAAACAAACATATTTTATATGTTTCCTTATATTTCAGTTTCACATATACTTTTGTTGTTTCCAACTCGTAGATGAAGCAGCACAGAGAATTTAAGTAACTTGCTTGGGCCCAGGCACCAAGCTTCCCCACCCAGTGCTCTCTGCAAATACAGAGCATCTTTATGCTACTTACTGACGTGTCTTGGGGAAAGCACACAGGAAGTTCCTTAAGAAGAAATAAGATATACCATAATAACACGGATAGTCTACCAACACAGAGAAGCAGAAAAAGATGGGAAATGGAAGGAGAATTTTCATTCATTACCATTCACTAGTCACTACAGAAAGATGGGAAAAGATGAAAATATTTTCTTAAAATAACTCCCTAACATTGTCGGCTTTGTTTAGATTATAACATACAAAATACAGAACAGTTAATGTCAAAATACAGAATAAGAAAATACTTTAAAAATCAGCACAGGGAAGCATACTTGGCCCAGTGGTTAGGGCATCCGTCTACCACACGAGAGGTCCACGGTTCAAACCCAGGGCCTCCTTGACCGGTGTGGAGTTGGCCCACATGCAGTGCTGATGCACGCAGGGAGTGCCATGCCACGTACGGGTGTCCGCTTCGTAGGGGAGCCCCACGCACAGGGAGTGCGCTCTGTGGGGAGAGCTGCCCAGCGCGAAAGGAAGTCCAGCCTGCCCAAGAGTGGCGCCACCCACACAGAGAGCTGACACAGCAAGATGATGCAACAGCAACAAAAGAGACACAGATTCCCAGTGCTGACAAGGATACAAGTGGACACAGAAGAACACATAGCAAAATGGATACAGAGAATAGGCAACTGGGGCGGGGAAGGGAAGAGAAATAAATAAAAAAAAAAAAATCTTAAAAAAAAATCAGCACATAAGACTTGTCATTAGATGGCTAAATTGACTCCAGAAAAATGAAGATACACTGGGCTTTCAACCTTAAGAAACTAGGAGATTTGGGGAAAAGGAAAATCATACATAGGGGAGAGTTCCTTGCTTGCCAGATCACAATCAGAGGACAAAACCACAAAAGTTTCTTCAGTAGATATAACTGCTCCACCTTTTTAGGAGACATACAAGATGAGTAAAAATTAATGAAGTAAAACTTGTAGTCTCAAGGACTACTTGCATCTAGGAAAAAGGTACCTGGGTAAAAGTTCTTAAATCCAAAATGTTAATCCAGTTTCCTCAGCAGCTATTACTGATTGGCTTAGGTGGTTTCCCTCTGAGGCTTTCTGGAAATCAGTGAAAGATCAGATAATTACAGCTGTGGACTGAACAGCTAATTTCTGTTTTCTTCTAAAAACACTAGGAGCTGTAAATTGCAGACTTATTTTTTTTTTTTACCAAGTCCAGGTGTATTCCAATGGCTGCATTCTTTGGTACCATAAAGACTAGTAAGTGGGATCAAAGTTCTCCGATTTAGTGATTTCAAATAATGGTGGCAGTGGGTAGGTGGGTGGGAAAGGTTCATGAAAAGGCTCAAGCAACAGATGGTGACAGTCTAATTGTACCCTTTCTCCCACTAACCTCCAGGACTCTTACCTGAGCTGCCACCACCACTACTTCCTCCCATCCTGGAGTTTAAGTAGATTATGCCATTTCATCACCAAACAACCCTCTGGGGGAAATGTTATCCTGACTCAACAGATGAGGAAACCAAGGTGCCTTGAGGTGCTCTCAGCCAGTCACACACTTCATACTGGTGAAGTAGGATGATTTCTGTTCTTGATTTTTCTGATGTGGTGATTATATTCCTTGGGAATATACATGGGAGCAAATAAAAACTACGATTGTATGTGGTTAATAGTTAAGAGCTTAAAATAGTCATCAAAATTTTGTTTCACATTAAAAATATATTTTTTTGACTGCACTCATCTATTTCAAAACTTTTTAGGTTGCCAGAAAGCTAGAAGGTAAAAAAGATATGAACTGAATTTAATGCTAATTCCTGAGCCCTTCTAGAGATAGAGGAAAGGCCCCTCCAGGGTCCGTGTGTGTGTCTGGGGAGCCGACTCTGGGGGTGCAACCCCGCCCGAGCAGAGGGCAGCGGCTCACCAGTGCCACGCAGTCCCTGGCCGAGAGGGCAGTGCTGTCTCAGGGCAGCGTTTCGGACGCCTGTTCCAGGCCCTGTCTCCATTCCTCTCGCAGCCTCTGCGCGGCCCCCCTCCACGCCCATTGCACACCCTGCAGCTTCCTCTCGGAACAGCTGGCCCCTTCTTTGCAAGCTCTGGCGGCCTTGCCCCGTGACAGGAGGAGACGGCAGACGGGCAGTGCCAGCTGAGGGGTCACTTCCCTCCTCAGCGGACATCAGCTGCCGGGTCTTGGGTGAAAGGGTAACAGGCATACTGGCAAGGAAGAACTTCTAAAAACTAATCTCGCCATCCTCTCTCACAATTGGGTGTTCAGAGCTTAACTTCTGTTATTTAGCTAAAACAGCAACGGGGCAGGCTGGCTCTGCTCCCTCCGACGTGTGCTCTGCTAGTGAGCTTGGCCTGGGGCTGCCTAAGGAACAAGGACCCGCGCGAGGCCGGAGGGGAGCTTTGAGCTGTGAGCGTCTCAGCCAGGTGTGAGCAAAGCTACTCCCCTAACAGATGACAACATGCCATTTCTTAAGACTCGCAAGTGCTATACGAAGTGGGCTGTGGGGGATATTAACATCCCGTTTTTACTATTAATAGAAAGGCCCAGAAGCACTTCCAATCAGATAAATCCTTGTGCAGAGACTGCTAATGAGACCACCTTTCACAAAGTGATCCCTTTTCCCTCAACTAGAAGGCCTTATATAAAAGAAAATATTAAAAACAGGAAACTGTTGTCACATTTTAAATAAATACAGCCTCCTTGTTACTTGAGTGCAGAATTACACGGGACAAACCATATTTATAATACGTTCAAAATTTCTCCTCTAAGAATAAAAGCTCCACAAAAATAGTGAAGGACTTAAAAAAAACTAGAGGTATTGGTTTTGTACAAGAACCTCCTAATATAAAAAATTTTAAATATATCACACCTAGAATAATGATAAGAAATATAATTTCATGACTGTTTTCCTTTCTCTATCATCTTATTCTTTTCCCATTAAGCTGACTGTTCCTTGGATACTGTACGTTTGACCCTAAAATCTCCATTTATCATCTTCTTTTTTGCCCTATACTTGCAATACTGGCTGGTGTTATCTTTTAAGCCATATTTCTTTATTTTGATAGACTAGACAAAGCGTCAGTGGATAATAAAAAATCATTGAGTTCAAGTGAGATTCTGACTTTTGTTTGGACAAGGCTATTGAGTTTCAGTTTTGCCAGCTATAAAATGGGGAAAGGTTTTATCTCATAATCTTACCATTAAAGAGTTACATATTTTAAAATAAACAAAAATAATAGAGTGCATCTAAATTGTTCACTTCATATATTAATTTATTTAAAAATTCTGTCTGGGTGGCAAAGCTATGAGAAAATTTTTATGAAAAATACACTATTATGGGAGTGCAGGTGGCTTAAGTGGTTGAGTGCCTGCTTCCCACACAGGAGATCCTGGGTTTGATTCTGGGTGCCTCCTGAAAACAAAACAAACAACAAGCAACCAAACGAAAACACCAACTCAGGGGAGCTGATGTGGCTCAGTGGTTGAGCACTGGCTTCCCACTTATGAGGTCCCGGGCTCGATCTCCAGCACCTTAAAAAAAATTACACAGGCAGTGCTTGCTTTGGTGGCACATATACCCACTAAAACTGGAATGAGAGAAGATTAGCATGGCCCCTATGCCAGGATGACACAACATTCAGGAAGTGCTTCATATTTTTAAAAGGACAGATATTGTATGACTCACTCATGTGAGATCATTAGAATAAGCAAATTCAGAGAGTCAGACTCTAGAATATAAGTTACTAGCAGATGGAGTGGGGATAGAGAATGGGCAGTTGATGCTTAAATTTTATTTGAGTTGATCTATAGTTTTGGTAATGGATGGTGATGATGGTAGCACAACACTGTGAATGTAATAAACAGCACTGATTTATATATTTGAATGTGGTTAAAAGGGGAAATTTTAGGTTGTATGGTACTAGAATAAAAATTTTTAAAAACATAGAATTGTACATCATAGTGAGACCCAGTATAAATGATGGACTACAGTTAACAGTATACAATTATATAAATAATGGATTAGGTTAGCAGTATAATTATGAAAATATTCTTTCATGAATGTGTTAACAATAGGAATGTATACAGGAACTCATTAATTTATGCATGATTTTCCTGTAAACCTACAACTTCTCTAATTAAAAAAAAAAGCACTATTACTCAATGTGTTTGTTCTCATCTTTTTGGAAAATCATTAAATATGTCAGTAAATGATGATTCTTCAATTCCCATATAAATCCAATGTTGAGTAACCCGATAGCCTTTTAGATTATATATCCCCTTGCTATTAAAAAAGAAAAGCAAGACTAGATGAAGACTTTAAATAATATCCAGCCTTGCTGAAGATCATATTGCACTCTTTGAATCAAGTCCTTGGCTTTGTAAATCGAGTGTTCTGGTTCTGTTCTTGACATCACTTTTGTCACTTGTAGTAGTAGTCAATGAAAAGAGGGCAGGCAAAAAGTGCCAAAAATTGACATTTTTAAACAAAATGAGGCAGTCAAATAAAATCTATAAAAGATTCATAATCATTACCAAACAGTAATAGCTCTTCCTTGTCTTTGATATTAACAGATCTACTTTTTCAAAATAAAGCATATGGGGTGAGGCGGAGCAATGCTCAGTTGCCAAAACAATAATTATCATGATACATAAAAATGGAAATAAGTCAATGAATTAAAGTGGAGGAAAACAAAAACCCTCTCTAAGTAGAAGGGAAGAGACTTAACTTTAAAAATAATGCAGTATTTTCAATCTGTTCAAGTCTACTTAAATTAACTGATAATACCCAAAAGTCCAAAAGCATATTTCAATGTGATTCCAACTTAAGAAGGAAAGACTGTTTATGTGGACAATTCAGATGACCAGCAGAGTTGTGGGTTTTTAAAGATCATTCTTGTCTAACTGGGGGCTGTCAGGATTGCTTTTTAGAAACTAACTCCCACCACATGAAGACACTTGGAGACACGCTCCGGGGCGGAGGGCCCGAGGCCCAAGCTGCCTCGTGCATGGTGAGACGGCACAGCCTAGCACTCACGCCTTGGCCTTTACGTACAGGCTATATGTGCAAACTCATTCAAACAAAAATTTTGACTCCTTTATCTAAACTATACCAAAAAAAGTTGAGCAGATTAAAAATTTCACACTGGGACAATGAGGTGTGTATCTGGCATACTCATCTTACTTGCATGTTTTAAAAATACTGGCCTTTTCATTTTCCTATGTTTCACTTGTTTGGCCTTGCAATACTAAGACTAAATTAACACTCATAAACAGTCTACGGCATTAAATTGGTTGATGCAGAGAAAAATGTTCTTTTCTTTTAGAAGTACACGTGCATGCATGGAGAACCAAGAGCAGGGCTTTGGCCCGTGGTGCTCCCTTGATCATACAGTCTTAATTGGCATAATTAGCTTCTATTTCATCAAATGATGTGTACGAGGAAAGAATCTCCATTTCATCTTTTATTTTACAAATACCTCTAGTAAGTGCTTTTAAAAAAATTAGCCAATTCAATGCTCAAAACGACCTCATGAGTAGCCACCTCCTCACAAGGAGACCAGGGGCAACATCCCTTGCCAGGGGTCCCACGGCTGTGACAGGCGCAGCACACACCTACACCCTGCGGTACAGCTCCAGAGTCCGAGCTCTCAGCTACTCTGCTGCACTGCCTCTTCAAGTTTAAAGTCAAATCATAGATTTAAAGTACTGTTCCAAATGCTTAATTAATCTTGGGGAGTTGATTACTACCTTGCAGCCTGCTGTGGCGTTAAAATGGTCCCTTGCTTATCTGAAGACCTTGGCGAAAGCAACATGAAATATTCACTACTGTAGGAGATAAAAGTCAAACGACACCTTACCAGTCACCGAGCAATCAAAGAGACTATCCAGCTCAAATGGTAACCTTAACGTTCATGTATTTATTAATAATTTTAAAACCTGTCTAGTTTTTAAAAAGGGAGATTGGCATAAAATAAAAGCCACATGTAACCATGCAGCCTTTGAAAATCAAAATAAAAGATTGAATCCGGGGAGGAAAAAACAAAAGCTTATTATACTCCAAACACAAGCTATGCGGTCACTGCAGTTGAGTACAGAAGTTGCTCCCCAGCTTCCGGAGAGTCACAGCAATAAGAAAACGGAGTCCATATATCCGCTCCATTGTTTAAAAAATGGATCATTTGGCAAGCAAGTTGAATAAAACCAACAGATTATAATGTTATACTATTAGATAGGTTTTACAGTCAGGAAACCTATCCTCCTTGCCTAGGAAAGTACTTTGTATATGGGAGGTGCCCAACAAATGTACATTAAAATTTAAAACAAAACAAAAACCTGCTGTATCTAAGTATTTTGGGCTGTGAACCAGCAGTCTGAGCTTTGGCACATCATGGAGCCACCATCAAGGTGTGACTAGATTAAGAGCCTCCTAATGGGGTTCTTGCTTCTATTTTATGTCCCTCAGATCCATTTCCAATAATCCACTCAGATAGACAGTTTTAAGAGCTCGAGTCTGGTCATGCCCACACCTCCACTTAAAACCCTACAGTGGTTTCGCAGTGCTCTCAGGAGGAAGTCCCACACCTTGAGCTGCCACATAAAGCTTCACTTCATTTTTAAAATCAGTGCACACGAGGCCATACCATGCATAAAGGCCATAATTTATTTAACCACTTTCCTATTAATAGACATTTGGCTTGTTTCCAATTCTGGGCTCTTACCAACAGTAATACATGCCTCTTTGAACACATGGCTGAGCATTTCTTTAGAAGTAGAATCGCTAGATTGAAGGAAGAGTATTTACACTTAAGATTTTCATTGCTAGTTAAGCGGTCTTCCAAAACGGCTTTATCGACTTGCACTTTCAAACTTAGTATATGAGGATTTTCTTTCCTATATACAATAACACGGTATATTATCAATTTAAAAAACTGCCTAAAAACAAACAAAACTGCCAGCATTAAAAGGTGACCAAATATTTTTGTTATAATTTTCATTTTCCTAATTGCTAGTGAGATGGGAAACCTTTCATACATTCATTGAATGCCTTTGCCTACATTCTGTTGTTACAATTCTTGAATTACATTATTGCAAACATTTCCTCCCAGTTTATTGCATTCTTTTTAACCTTGTTTACTATATTCACTGTATAGAAATTTTTACCCTTTTTTAATAAAATTTATCAAAAATCCTCTTGGGCTTTTGATTATGATCACATTGCCTCTATAGGCTAAAATGGGAGAGCTGACATTTTATTGAATTGTCTTATTAAGGAATACGTTATGTTTCATAAATCAAATATATCTTTTACATTCTTCAGAAAAGAACCAGTTTCATAATAAAGGTCTTGTACATTGTTTACTAGATTTATTTGTAGTATATGTCTTTGCTTAGTTTCTCTTGTGAATGACATTTTTTCTGTTATATTTATTTAAGTTGTCCTTTTCTGTTCATTTTATGATGGGATCTTGTAGCTGGCCTTTGTATTCAACTGTCTTATTGGAGTTTTGGTTCATTTTCTTGCACATCTGATAACTGTGTACTTGTCTGTATTCTCTACTGGACTAAGATTTTCATGGGAAAGGAGACTATGTCTTGCTTGCAGTCATGCTCGCAGTATGCAGAACGGCACGGGCGCATGGTGGGCGGGGAACAGATGCTAAGCTGGACGGAATTTCAAATGCAGACTGGGCTCCTCTTCCATGTGGATGTCGGTGAGTGGTCAGTTCTCCCTACAAGTTCCGCAAGGCAGGAACTGGGGATTCCACTACCCAAAAACTTACCGACCAATGTAAAGACCTGCCCATATGAAAATTAAAAATGCTTTCTAAAATAAGCACTGGATCAAAGACGAAAGAAAAGCTCCAAATAAACCACTTAAAAACCTCAGGAAAGCAGAGCTCTTAAGCTTAGACATGGAAGAATAAAACAAGTAACAAATAGTCAACTTTAGTGATTAGAAAAATAAGAACAGGAAAGCGGATGTGGCTCAACTGATAGAGCATCTGCCTACCATATGGGAGGTGCAGGGTTCCATACCCAGGGCCTCCTGACCCATTTGGTGAGCTGGCCCACACGCACAGCTGCCACATGCAAGGAGTGCCGTGCCACTCAGGTGCGCCCCCACACAAGGAGTGCACCCTGTAAGGAGAGCCACCCCGTGTGAAAAAAGCGCAGCCTGCCCAGGAGTGGCGCCACACACATGGAGAGCTGATGCAGCAAGATGACTCAACAAAAAAGAAATGCAGTTTCCCAGTGTCATCAAGGGTGCAAGTGGACACAGAAGAACACAGCAAGTGGACAGAGAGAACAGATAACGGCGGGGGGGGGGGGGTGGGGTTGGAGGAAAAAAATCTTGAAAAAAAAAAAAAAGAAAGAAAAATAAGAACAACTGTCACCCCAGTGATGTCCACCCTGTAAGAAATGCAGAAGAAAGGGAGAAAATTTAAAAACAGAAATAAAGGAAAGTGATTTGGCTCAACTGAAAGAGTGTCTGCCTACCATATGCGAGGTTCAGGGTTCAAACCCAGGGCCTCCTGACCACGTGGTGAGCTGGTCCACACACAGTGCTGATGCATGCAAGGAGGGCTGTGCCATGCAGGGGTGTCCCTCGTGTAGGGGAGTCCCACACTCAATGAATATGCCCTGCGAGGAGAGCTGCCCTGCGTGAAAAAACCACAGCCCACCCATGACTGGTGCCGCACACTCAGAGAGCTGATACAGCAAAATGATGCAACAAAAAGAGACACAGATTCCCAGTGCCGCTGACAAGAATGCAAGCAGATACATAAGAACACACAGCGAATGGACACAGAGAGCAGAAAAGGGGGGGGGGATTAAAAAAAAAAAAGTAAGGAAAAAACAAATAGAAAAGAGAAACATTGGTAGAATTCATTTCTAAGAGTTTCCTTTTTTTTTGGTGGTGAGGGGAGGTGCTCACAAAAACAACACAAAACAATATAACAACCTAGAAATGAAACAGACCAAACTTTAGCAAACCAATCCTGAAAAAAAAAAAGATAAATAAAATGAGGACTGAAAAAGAAATTCTAGAAATCAAGAGAATATTACATATAATTCTATGCTAATAAATGTGAAAAGGAAAATCAATGAAATGAGTAGTTATTGCAGGGATATATTACGAAAATTGACTCAAGGGGAAAAAAGGAAACCAATAAGCGTGCAAGCAATTGAAAAGGTTATTAAACAATTTCCTCTTAAAAGACTCTGGGCAAGAAAGTTTCTTAGTGAATTCTTTCATACTTTAAAGAACAGATCATGGCAGTGCTACAGAAACACGTCCAGAGCATTAACAAAAGATGGAAAATTACCCCCATCAGATTTTAGGAAGACAGCATAACCATAACAGGAAAAAACCAAACAAAGATACTATAAAAAAGGAATAAGGATAATTGCTTAACCTAGAGGTAGTATAAGATCATGCCTAAGAGGAGAGGCTCTAAAGTTTGATGCCCAGCTTTATCATTTACTAGCTCTGCTTCTTTAAGCAAGTTACATCCCTTAGATTCCACAGACTGTGAGGATCAAATGAAAGAATCCATATAAATCACGCAGCATCATGTTAGCGATAATGTTCTGGATGACTTTAAGGGGATGCCTGTCCATGATCCCCTTTAAAAAATCTGCATATTTGTGCCCATGTTCACTTTTCTGAAAGAAGGGTTCATGGTTTTCCTAAGAGTATTCAATGAGTCATGACCCCAAAATGCTGAGAACCACTGCAAAACACTAATCTTACTGCTCATTGATGCAGAACAAACTTCTGAATGAAATTCAAGTAAAATAAACCCAGTAGTACATTAAAAGAAGCATCCATCAGTACCAAAAAAGATTACTCTTAGGAACTAAAGGCTACTATGTGATGAGTGTGTTGTTGGGCAGCTTTTCTAGAAAGCAGTCTGGCAGTATTTCTCAAGAACCTAGTAATATCTGCACCCTTTAACCTAGTAATTGTGCTTCAAGGAATACATCTAAAGAAAATGGCCATTGAAACAAAAGGTATTCCTATATAGGATGCTTATTATGTGGCAATCTATAATAACCAAACATCAGAAACAACCTATGCCCAACAGTAGGCAAGTAATTAATAAACTGATACATCCATTCAATGGCGTATTATGTGCACACTAAAAACAAGGTTTCTGAGAACTTAAACTGCTTGCAATATTTTTAAAAGTCAACTTAAACATACACTATAATGATAATGTTGAGGAGTAAAATAAGTCTAAAGGAAGTCTAAGGGTTTGTTTTTTAGAGGGGGTTGGGTTTTTATAGTCTAAAGGAAGAAGATATAGCAAAGTGGTTGTAGTGTGTTAACTCTAGGTGATAGGACTATGGGTGATATTTTTTTTTTTTTACTTTTCAGATGTTCCACAATGAGCATTTTTTAAGCAACCAAAAAGAGCTATTTAAAAATATCTTAGTAATAATACCACAGATCATCAGAACTCCTGTCCCCTACATTGCAATGGAAGCTGTACTGCTTCGACTTTCTATTATATTTAGTGTGAAGATCATTCAAGAATAATGAGGCTTAAGGGCAAGGCTGCGAACAGCCTATGATTTTAGGAGTTCTCTAGAGTTGAACAGCGCTGACTGAGGCAATGTGGGAAGGTTAGGGCAGCGTTGTCCTCAGCCTCTGCAAACAGCATGAACCTTCCCCTACATGCAGGAGTAAATTGGTTATTCTTGCACATGAAGACCTCAGTGAAAAATGTTCACCGCATCTGTAACGTTTGAGAAGTGGACTCATGATCCTGACTCTGAATTTTCTAAGGAAGAAAGAAAATCTAAACAGTCCTTCACACTGTATATGAAATAAGAGGATTAATAAATCTTCTTTTGCAACTGTCATCCTAACCCCAGTATTACCGGGGGGATAATTTACCTGTCAACCAGTCCATTCTTGTAAACAGTAAAATATGGGCCAGATGCTGAAGCCAGCATGCACTCAACTTCTCCTGTGTGCGCCATGCAGCATTAGCTGACCTCACTGGTACTTTGCTTCTCTCACAGGTAGGTATGAATTAGTCCACATTTATCAGAAATTTGATGCATTTTCTATTACTTTTTGTTCACCCTGTCTGAAAACTGACAAACCCACTGAGGGTTATGCTGGTCTGGTCAATACGACTTGTTAATTATACCAGTTTGCAGTGAGGACACAGATGCACAGTGTTTGTGATACCAGTGCCAACATCTCTACTACAGTCATGGGCAGACTTTGTAAAATATCCCAATGTATATATTTTTTCATACCCAGGTGGTAGAGTATTTTCCTTTCATCTGAAAAAAATTACGGTGCATAGGTTCCTACTTCCTGTGAAGAATTTCTTCCTTGCCTCTCCCATGACTCGCTCAGGTCTTCACTGTCCTGCAGCCCAAGAGGTCTATCTCCATCAAATTACCTTCTCTCTCAGGCAGAAATGGCTATACTTACATATTTATATTACGGTGATGGAGGATATATATATAAGGAGGGAGAGGAAAGGGGTGTATGAGAGAGAGAGAGAGAGAAAGTCAAAGAGAGAGAGGAGTGAAGAGCAAGGTGGGAAGAAAGGTATAGAAGAATACAGAAATTCTGTAGGTTTGGGGTAAACGTATTGCCTAAAAGAAAACTGCTAAAAGCCTGTTCCTTCCTGGAGTATGGGTGCTGCAGTACGTTAGACATTATTTTTATAGCTCTTTGAAACCACACTGATTTTTAGAATATTCCCTTCGGCGCTTAGAAGCAGATGGCACGCTTTTACTTTGAAATTACCCCTTCTAACTTCTCCCAATTGTGGTGTATTCCCTTCTGATTTGTAAGACAACAGCTCTGAGTCCAAGGAAATGTACAATTACATGCAAAAAAAACCCAGAAATCTCCTTCTGGTGTAGCTGTGTCAGTCAGGTATAAAGATTCCTCCCGATTGTGAATCAAAAGTAATCTCCTGCAGCTGCCATATGTTACCTGGAGAGCATCTGCTCACCTGAGTTCTCATTCTGAGGTGGCTGACATTTTGGGACCCTGATAATGATCCCCCCTTGATTTAATCCCCAGCAGCCTTCCTAAGCAGCATGATGGACACACATGACACCTAGATGCTATCTGTTAGCGCTGGTTCTCACAGGAGGAGGAGGCTGGGTGCGTGGGTATCTGAAGTTCTCGGTCACCCTCCAAGACTACCTGGATGGACTTGATGGCCTTTTCTACTTTTTGCACTCAAGTCAACGTGCTGCCTGAAGTCACCTGCAGTCTTTGGCTACGTCTCAAATGCAGCCTAGATCCTCCCCATTCCTCAAGCTCACTGTCAAACAACAAGGCCCTGCCTACTCTGCAAAGCTGTTTGCCATCCAGTATGCCTTCTTGGGTGTGCACATCTAGAGTCGATTTACCAGTGTACAGCAGTTTCAAGAGCTTCTGAAGACATCTGCAGAAGGGATAAAAGAGAGCCTTAGAACCTCAAAAACTCATCCTGACATCAGCTTGCAAGTCCTTGAGTCTCCTTGAATAAGGCCTCTGAAGCCCCTTGGCAATAAATTTTATTAAATTAAATTAAGTGGAATCTATGACAATCCTGATTTACTTCACTGGTGATGAAGAATGTGTTAGACAAGATGCCATCAACTAGCCATCACTTATGACATACTTAGAATTTTGGTCACTTAACCAGGTCACAAGCTTCACAGTAGTCATCTGAGAGCATGCATTCTCTTTGTGTCAAAGGAAGGTTAGAGAATAGAACACAGAGACCCAGGCACTTTCCATAAATCTGATGTGAATAGAGTATGCATTCTTGAACACAACAAGGCCGAAAACAAAAGCAAAAAACCACACCAAAACCCAAAAAAACCTGTTAATAATTCTGGTGACAAAGTCTAAATGATAAAGCTGAGTAGCTCTTGGTAGAAAAGGGCCTATGTCTACTATAAACTATTTGCTATGAGGTTTGCTTCTAAGCCAATTAAATATTTTCTGATTTTTATTAAATAGCCCTTCCATGGTTCATACGAACTGGTGTGCTTACTTTTGGTGGCACATTCACTAGAAATGATTAAGTCAATCCACTGTCAGGTTTGACAGGATATTCAGCAGAAATATTGTGGAACAGCAACTCTAAAATTAAAATTTCATAGCATTACTACTCAAACTCCTTCTTATCTGGCTCAAAACTCCCCTGAATCTAAGCCCAATTCCCATTTCATTAGAATTAGGGGATAAACAAAAAACTTAACACTAAATATACAGGTGAGCCCGTGGCAGTGCCACCCTGCTCGGTGCACACAGCTTTTTGCTCATCATCTCGTTAGTTCCTCATGACAACTACTTGAAGTAGGATCTCCAGGACACAGATAAGGAAACCAAGGCTCCAGAGGTGAAGTGACATAGACATGTCACCCTGCTGGTAAGTGGTGGAACCGGAAGGGAATCTGGGATTTCTGTTTCCCAGTGTTGTCCTTCCACATTCACACTTGCCCTCCTGATATCCTGCCACTGATGTAGGTATAAAGAGACGCTTAAGGGTAACTCCTGAGGCAGACAGGCAAAGCAGGCAAGATGTACTTAGTAATTTCTCCTTCAGCTGAGTTCTGGAGTCCTCTACATTGAGAATCTACATTCTCAAGTAGTTACTAGTTGGTTTAAAACTTTACCTTGATTAGTCTATTAAAAGGCTAAGCCTCTGTCCACCTACGAGTTTTTCAGCAGTTTAATTCCACCCCAGTAAAGTATGTGTGTGCTAATGTTTGATCGATTTGTTTGATGACTGGCCTATCAAAAAGGTAACCAAGCAACTCGTCTTGGAATAAAACGCTGGATGAGGACGGCTGCCACCCTGCAGGGGGGGGCCCTGCACATTTCCTGGCTGGCAGGCCATGCACTACCATCTACTTCCTGCTATCCTCAGTGTCTCCCTACCCTTTCTTCATTCCAGCTTAAAACTGGTAAAACATTTCTTACAAAGCCCAAAGCTGGTCACCTGGAACTCTTCCGTGGATCTCCGTGACCTACAGGATAAAGTCCAAACCCCTCCTGCTTGCAGGGTGCCACTGCTCCTCACCTCACGCGTAATACTTCTTTTTTTTTTTTGCTAATACTAAAAAACTACATGAAGTTCTCCAAATATGGTAGGCTCTCTCATACATTCATACCCCTATAATTATCCCTTTTTAAAAAACAATTTCATTGAGATGTATTCCCCTATCATACAATTCATCTAAAATGTACATTCAGTGGTTTTTGGTATAATCACACAATTGTGTGTTACTCACCACAGTCAATTTTAGAGCATTTTCTTTTCCCCAAAAACAAAAACTTCCTACCCCTTAGCAGTCACCTTTCAATCGCTGTATCCTTCCCTTGCCACGCAGTTATCCCTTTTGCCTACTCAATTTCCTAGTCCTAATAATAAAAGTTAGTTCTGTGCCAGGCCCTCTTCTTAGTGCTTAACATGTATAGTTCACTTAATGCTCACAACAACTCTTTGAGGTAGGTACTACTCTTATCCCCCATTTTATTATGAGGAAATTTCCAGCACAGAAAAAATAAGTTGCACTTTCCCAACTCAGACAGGCAACAAATGGAAGAGCCAGTGTGGTGGCTGCATACCCCAGAGAGTCCTGTTCTTACAGCTCAGCCACTCTGCGGGTGGAAACCTGTCGTGAGTAGGCCCGTTGATGAGGCTACTGCAGTGAAGGATGGCCCAGGCTGGGTCTTAGTCCTCTTACTGGAGTCCTTTATACACAGGATGGAGAGAGACAGAAAGCCACAGAGGGAAGAAGCTGAAAGCAAGGAAACCTGAAGAGAAGGGGAGAGCAGCAGGGGCCACATGTGCCTTGCCATGTGGCAGAGGAGCCGAGGATCACCAGTGGTCGGTCTTTGGGAAGAAAGCATTGCCTTGATGATTTGGATATTGTCTCAGCCTCAAAACTGTAAGCTGAGAAATTCCCATTATTCAAGCAGAACCATTTCATGGTATCTGCTTTCAGCAGCCTGGGAAACTAGAACAGCCAGGATACGAATCCAGGCAGTTTGTTTCCAGAACTGCCTCTTAAATCTCTCAACAAGCATTTGCGTTCTGTTCAGGTACCACTTGCCGTGTGAACTCTTCTGATTTCTCACCTGCCTCAGGCAGGTAAGGCACTCTCTTCTCATTTATCACAGTGTCTCCAACAAACTGACAGGATGCTACGTGTTGTTCTCTAATTGCACAACACTGGCTCCCATTAGCCTCTATACCTGGGGCAGGGACCGCTGCCCTGTTTCACCATGTAGCGCCAGTATCTTCCACAATGCTTGGGACATGGCCAACACTAAAGAAATGTCTTCTGGGCGAATGAAGGTAAATGAAATTTAAAAACAGTATTAAAATGCGAACAAGGATGAATGCAATAACTTACTAATCTAGTTTTTTCTTATGGTTTACAAATCAGAGTGTTTAACTTCAATAGTTCCTTCCCTATAAAGCAAATAAAAACAATGGATTAACAAGTATACAGAGAAATTAAAAAAACCCAAAATGTAAAAAGAAGCTATTAACTTATTTGTTACTTATTTTCAGAGTTGCTCGGAGTAAATTGTTAAAACTCTAATATTTCAACTAGCTATCACCTATAATGCACTTTTTACTGCACAAGACAAAAAACGATTCAGCTCCACACTTGAGGAAAGTAGGGCAATAAAGAAGAAGCTCATTTCAGGAGTGGAGTGACCAATTAGAAATCCTTACAACAAGACAGTAATTTAAACAAAGAAAAAATAGCCTTCCCTTTCATGAAACGTTAAGCGGAAGGAATGGGCTCAGGGTGGGGGCGTGAGAAAGTCATCTTTGCCGCTGCCAGGACTGGGGTGAATTCCTGTGCAACGTGGAGTTAGCCAGGAAGGAAGTTTGTTCTTCTGAGGAGACTCCTGGGTAAGGAGGAAAGAAAGGGTTTGCTTTCACACTGACTAACCACATCAAAGTATCTGTTCTGTTCATTTCCGCTGAAAAAACTGTCAGAAGGTGCTAAGTCACAGAGATGGATAAGACACGATTGCTTACCTCGTGCAGCTTTACAAGGTAGTGATCGTGACAGACATTTTTTTCAAAAGAGAGAGCTTTCCAATAGAAGGTGTACATGCTACTTATGAAAGAAGAAAGCACAGAGTAGTGGGAGCACAGAGGCTGAGACTCGGAGGGTGAGTCTCAGGGATGAGGAAAAGCTAAACAAGTTTGTAAAGGCGGGAGGCTCCATGGAAGGGGAGGGGACATCCTGACCACCCCTTGGACGTCAAGGACGTTTTGTCTCTATGTTCATAAGCGTCTAAGCTTATACTGTCCCACCCCTCATGGAGCTCTCCTGGCTCATGCTGTGAGGAAGGAATGCCATCACGGAGTTTCGTTCCAAGGTAGGGAATGGTGGGAGATGGTGCCAGGCAGGAGCCTGGGTGCTAGGCTGAGGCTCCCGGACTTGCTTTGTGGATGATGGTGGGTATGAGGCACGGCAGGAGCCTGGCCAATTTGTATTCTGGCTCGTAGCTTTTTTGGATTTTCTAAAGCTTAGTAAAATTGGGGGTGGGGAGGTGGGGGGATATCATTTGTATAGAAGGTTACCTATGTTTTATTTTACAAGTAGGAATATACTGTTTTTAAAACTTGGCTTCTATGATCACAAGCATTTTGTAAAAGCAAGGGGCTTTAAAGAAGGGGTTTTAAAATAAATTTAAACTGACCATATTGTATTGTCTTTTTCTTATGCCTTTTCAGATTGGCAGAAACGTCATCGACAGTCCAGCATTAGGAGACTGTTGGTGAGGACCTAGGGAGAGAGCGTCCTGGCTAAACTTAGGACAGAGCTAGATGGGTCGAGGCTGGAGACAGAGAGCCTCGTTACCAGGCTCAGAGCAGCCTCTAAGATGAAGGGGTGTAAGGTATGATCTGCTTTAGGACTCAACTCCACGTCTTTGTCTCATCTTCCTAGAACAGATGTCTGCGGTTTTGGAACCTCCCCAGAATTGGGACAGTTGGTTAGCTAGCCGAGGAGGGAGAATGGGAGTGATGAGGCTGGAAAAGACAAGGAAGGGGGAGAGGTGGTGCCCTGAAACCACAGGAGGTCCTGCCTGTGGCCCCGAAGTGGTGTTCCTGCTTTGCAGCACTGTGAGGCCTCAGGAGCCAGGGGCCCCTGGGAAGGAGCCGAGGCGGGACCCGCGGTCCTGCCTCACTAAGAGGGTGCGAGCAGCAGGCTATGTCACAGACCTGCGAGAGTGGCCGGGGCAAGAGCCTGCCAGACCCAGCGCCTCGTCTTCAGCAAGCTCGAGGGGCTTTTTCACAAGGCAGGACAGAGGGGAGATGAGGAAGGCCATCTGCGAGCTTCCAGCACCAGGCATGAGTTTAAGTTCAAATCCCTATGTGGTGGGGCACACGTCCTCACACCCTTCTGCCCCAGTTGGCCGTAACATGCAGCCTTAGTAGGTGCTCAGCCACTTGTAAACTAGGTGGGCGCTGCACACAGGCTGATGCTAGGTCTTTTAGAGCCAACAAGAGGCAGGGGAGTTACCAATGTGAGCCTGAGTCTGAGCGACCCAGCTGATTTTGATTTTCCGTATCGGAGCAAAATTTTGATTAAGTGACATCCCACGGACTCGAATCTGAGGTTCAGTGCTAGTTCTAGGCAACACTGTGGAATGAGCCTCACAATTCAGAGTCCCATTTACCTTTTGTCCATCAGAGGCACTGTTTTTAGTTCTAGGATCTCTTAAATTTTAAAGTGCTGCCTCTTTTGGGGAAATGTTCATTTTCACGACCCCAAAGAGATGGAGATTTTATGGGAAATTAGGAATCAGCAAGGATAGAAGATGGGGTGTTCACTGGGCCTATCTGTTGTCCTAGGAAATGCTTTGGGATGTTCTTTATATTTGAGAGGTTAGCAGTAAGTTAAGGCTCCTATTAAGGAATTAAAAAAAATTTTTATAATAAACTTTTAATTTTGGAATAATTTTAGATTTACAGACAAGTGGCAGATATAGTACAGAAAATTTGTGTGCACCTCACCCAGTTTCCTCCCTTATTAACATCTTAAAATATGTTGCATTTGTTAAAACTAATAACATTAATATTAACTAAACTCAATGCTTTATTTAAATTTCACCAGTTTTCCCATTAATGTACTCTTTCTGTTCCAGAAGCTAACCCAGGATACCACATTGCATTTAGTTGTCATGTCGCCACAGTCTCCACTGTGCTGTGACAATTTCATTGCCTCTCCTTGTATTTCTCTTTTTTTTTTCAAAAATTTTTTTTATTGTCTGTTTTTTAAAAGATGCATACATTCAAGGAATTATTTAGAGACAAATTTCAAGGAATTTTGTGGGGTCAGCAAAGTGACTATCACAGAAAGAATTTCTGTACCAAAGTCACATTCAGAAAAAAGATACTAAACACTCAAAGATACAATACTCATTAATACAGTCTGGTTAGAATTTCAAAAGCAAAAATTAAAGCTGAAAGGACATTCTGTTTAACCAGGATGTGGCCATTCAGTGTTACAAACCATTCCAGAATACACCCTGTGGAGATCTGGAAGTATCTCAGGGTATCTCTTGAGTCAGTCGTCAAACTGCAGTCCTTAAATTGGTCTGGCAAATTAGAGTCCCGCACATTTTTGGAGTACGAAAGCAATCTCTCCCCCTCCTCCTCCCCACTAAGGCATCTCACTCCCGAACCTCTAGTTCCTGCAATTAACACAGTTTCAAGCAAATATCAGCATAAATTAACTCATGTAAGCAGTGTCTGTATTACTTATTAAAAGCCTCACGCTAGGCACAATAGATTCTTGCATTCAAGTGCTGAATTAATGAAAATGGCATTTTGTACTTTCCATTCAAACACGCCTTTCCTTTGCACCATAGTTTAACTTCTTTCTAAATGTAGCTTTTAGTAGAAAATGACAACAATTATGAGCCCTTTGAGAGTTAAAATCTGAAACTCAAATTATCAAGCCTTAATAAAAGCCTAATAAATTCCTTTATGTGTTATATTATGTCTGCTTAATTACTCTAAGCCCATAAAGAAAGCAATGTAGAAGCAGAGTTTATATGTTAGCTTTACAGAAGAGTGATTTTTGAGATTCCTTCCTCTAAATCTAATTTTTATGTGCACATTTCAAAATATATGTTCAGAAACATTACCAATCTGAAACATAGATCACTCCAATAAATATATTAAATGGATAAATTCTCTCAAAGGGCAAAAAGTGATTGAAACCACCCAGAAGTTCTTAATCTCAAAAACAGCATATTCTCAGTTCAGTGGGCATCTCTTTATTATTGCCAACAGCTTATCTCTTGGGCTGATATGAAAGAGAGCTACAATGTGCTGATTGGAACTACCATTTCAATACTGTTTTTCTACAGAACATAAATAATTTGTTAGTGAAGCAGGAAGTCACTGTGTCTTAGAAAATGGACTTTGTTTTCCTGCTGCCATTTAGAAAAAGGTAGCAAGCAACATTGGTTTTAGTCTGATAATGTCCATTTTCTACAGTATCTTTGGAGGGGAGAAAAAAAAGTTGCTTTGTGGAGTGGTAGGGGAGACGGGCCCACCTGATAGAGGTTTTCAGTGGGTCTTGATTCAGGGAAGGGTGCCTCCTCTGCGCTGATGCCCGAGTCCAGGCTGGTGCCACCAGGAGGTCATCCTCCTGTACACCTGGGCCCCACATGCCCCCGCCAACAGGAGGGGCCCCCTGTTTGGAGGCAACTTGTATTTCCCCCCCTTAACTTGCATTTTCTCCTTTTCACGGTCTATCTTCCTCACTGAATTAGCCACGGTTTAGGCAAGAATGTATATATGTGTCCCCAAATTGTAATAACTAAAGAGTAATTTTTCCTCTTTCAAAACCAAAAGGTAGAGTGAAAACAAATAGGCTTCTCAGAAAGTCATTTCAAAACCCAAAGGGGTTGATGGCTCCTGTCACTGAAACGTTCAGGCGTAGGTAGAGGAGACCTGAAGTGGACTCAAGGCATTTACTGGCCCTGGACAGGGTGCGTGCTCCGAGAGGAGAAGGGCGTCCTCAGAGAATGCCACAGGGAAAGGTGAGGAAAAGCCACGGGGAATGCAGACTCGCAAGAACAGAGTCTGTACAGTGGGTGTCGCAGTGGTTTTTTCTACATCTCTTGTTCTGCAAACACACTATAGGAAAAGACGGAACCTCAGCACGAGGATCTTTTTCAAGGGTAATAGGAAGTCAGTAATCGCCACCACTGGACTTCTACGTGGTCCTCAAACCCAGTCCGTGCTGGGGGGAATGAGAGGGAAGATTTCCACTCTCAAGCCTGGCTTTAATTTTCAAAAGGCTAGTCCACCCTAGGCCAAGAACTGAGGGAGGAAAGAACTCACCCAAGCGGTAACTGAGTGAATTAGGTGTCAGTCTTAAGAGGGGACGCCTGTGAGAACCGTCCATCAGGGCAACGGAGGACATGGTCTCACAGAACACAGACGCGGCAGACGTGACAACCATCTTCATTTAGCTATCCTCAACTACTCTCCGAGCATTTACCAGATGCCGGGGACTGGGCTGGGCTCTGGTGGATACCATGGTGAGCAAAAACAGTCCCTGTCCTTATGGAACTTGCAATGTAGTGAGGGAGACGAACTGTAATCAAGCAACCATACAAACGTAAAGCAGGCCTGGGGCATGTTAAAATGAGGCCAGCGTTGCTAGGAAGGTTTGTATTTTGGTGGCCTGACCTAGTCAGAAAGGTCGGGGAAAGTTCTCTAAGGAAGCTCTGGGTGACGCTGAAGGATGTGTCACCTCACTTAATGAGGAAGAGGAAGGAAGAACGTTTCAGGCAGAGGAAATAGCACCTGAAAGTTTCTGTGGTGCGAAGGAAGAGTCCAAGAGGAGGGCCAAAAGGCCATGTGTACCTGGAGCAGAGGAAACAGCATGCCACTGGGTGTTTAAAGTGGAATTGATCTAACTAGATGTCTGTATAAGATCATTCTAGTCTCCCTTTAGAGAACAGATCTGAGAGGAGAACAAGAATGGATGCAGAGGAACCAGTTAGAAGGCAAATGCTGTAGTCCAGGCAAGAGAAGATGGACACTTGGGCCAGAGGTGATTTTAAAAAGAAACATGCAAACTCTCCCAGGCCTGACATCAGCGTGGTCTTCATCAGTATTGGCAGGATTTCTCTTAAATGACTAAGAGAAACTGTATTCTATCCTAGAAATGAATTTATTACTCTCAATTTTATTATACTGAGTTTTCTATAGAAATTAGATATTACAGGTAGGTAGGTATATTTTGGATGAGATAGCATTAGAGAGGCCATTAAAATAAAAAAATTAAAAAAAAGGTTTAGAAAACAGCATCAGGGAAGCAGATTTGGCCCAACAGATAGGGCATCTGCCAACCACAACCCAAGGTTCAAATCCAGGGCCTCCTGACCCGTGTGATGAGCTGGCCCAAGCGCAGTGCTAATGCGCGCAAGGAATGCCGTGCCACACAGGGGTGTCCCTTGCGAAGGGGAGTCGCACGCACAAGGAGCGCACCCAGTAAGGAAAGCCGCCCAGCATGAAAGAAAGTTCAGCATGCCCAGGATGGCGCTGCACACATGGAGAGCTGATGCAGCAAGAAGACACAACAAAAAGAGACAAGGATTCTGGGCGCCACTGACAAGAATACAGGTGGTCACAGAAGAACACACAGCTAATGGACACAGAGAGCAGACAACTGCGGGGGCGGGGGGGAGCGGCGAGGAGTGGGGAGTGTGTTGGGGAAGGGAAGAGAAATAAATAAAAAATAATCTTAAAAAGAAAACAGTTTTAAAAGCCCTCAGAATAAGGCACTGGGTAAACATCTAAAAAATGTCTACTATGCTGACAGTGGTCAAAAAATATATATATATTTGAAAGCACCTTAGGCACAATGAACTTCATCCTGTAAAGGCAAATCATATTTTACATATATATGTGTAACTACCATTATATAAAATTTAAAAATACATAGATACATATGCTTAATTGAAAAAATAAAGGTTAGAAGTTGAAGACTTAAACGGGAAATTCATGTAAATGTTAGTTATTGCAGGCTGAGTTTTAAAGAATACAATATTTTTATTTACCTCAGTTAAATCATTCAGCTTATAGAACACTGGTAGGTAATGATGAACACTGCACTGAGTTTCTAGACTCAGAACTGTTAGTATTCCTACAAATACCATCATGCATACTTTGTGGTTTCTCAGGCCTCAAAAGAAGAGAAATGGAAATGTGTAAGAAACGGAGAGCGTCACAAAATCGAGTGCGTGTTTGTGGTTCAGGACGAGAAACAATGGGGTGTAAACCCATCCCAAACTTCAGCAAAGAAGTTCCCAGGCCTGCAGTTATCTGGCTGCAGCCTTCCGCAAGGCCGTTGGAGCTCTCCCTCCTGCGCAAGGCGGGCACAGTGTATCAGATCCCTGCAGATGCTGAAAGCTGGAGGCAACGGGAAGAAAAGCTTTGACGTTCTGTCACTAAAATGACAGGACAAAATGGACTGCAATAAACAGCACTGTGAGCAGGATAATTTGATGCACTGGGACCTTAAGCTTCTCCAGATGCTGAGTTCAGCATGGGATGGGAGATAAGAGCACAGCATTTACCCTCCTGAATAAAGCGGGACTGGGTGAAACCAGAAAAAAGAAACCTTAGGTACAAGGAAACCAGTTCATTAACATGCACACTCTCAGATACACACATCAGTACACATATGGAATGTATGTATACAATAGTCATATATTATAGATACATGCAAACATTATACTATACATATGAATTAAGTATACCTCTGTTATACTCCTAATAATAGACCATAACAGAGCTAGAAAACAAATGCTCATGAGGAATCTTTAAAATGGAAAGAGCACAATACTGATATTAAGCTCTTAATATTGCTCCACAACTACCACAAATAAAATGCCTCTGAATAAGATCTCTTTTCCAAATAAACAAGCACATGTAGACACAGATTTTGACTACGAAGATTTAATTCACAACAGAAGGATGTTACTTATGGAGTGAGAAGTGAAATCACAGTCCCTCTGGGCACATCCAGGTGCTTTGCCAGTTTTCCATCATAAGGCTGAGTGATGTGCTTACATTTCTCAAAGACTGTTTTATTTCAATAAGGCCAGTTTAGGTGACTGGTAGATGTCAGAATGAAACGGAAGAACTACCCACGGATTTGGGGTGGGATGAATCAGAACCAGCAAAGCAGCTTGCTTCTACTGGTAGAGATTTGACTTAGCTATTTTCTTTACATTACTTAAGTAGAAAAAGTAAACCAAAAATAAGACATCCATACAAGCACATGGGTTTTGTAATTATAAAACACACTGTGCTTGTGTAATCAAGAAAAATTAGAAAAGACAATTTTAAGAATAATAGCTACCATTTATTGACTGTTATTGTGAAAAAAGTTGAATCAGCAACTTAACATTTATCTTGTTTAAATCCCAGCAAGGTGATTGTTACGAGCCTCATTTTAATACTGCTGGCTCTGGGCATCAAAGCGAATGCGTCTACTTTCAGAGTTTAGAAGTGATGAGCAGGGACCGAGTCCATGTCCGCTCAATTCTGCCAAGTTCAAAAGCTCATGCCTTTCCACCCCACCCACCACCTCTCAAAATATCAACACAGAGGCAAGCATCAAGTCCAGAAGGGTCAACAAACACAAATGAAGAACCAAAGGAATACGTGGCTAAAAATGTACTTAACTCCTATGCTGAAAAGAAACGTCCCGGGCAAAGCCCGCCCCATGTCCGGGGCTCTGTGTCCTGCCTGCTCTCTATGGCTTGAGACTCTCGGGTCGACCCTATGGCAAAGCCATTTGAGTGGCATGCACACCAGTCCTGCCCCTCAGCCCGGAAGGACCTGCTGCACCACTCCAGCTTCTTGAATTCTTTTACTCTCACTGTCCAGAATCGTGGGGGGCTGCTCCTCTGACCTGCTGACCCAGCTCTACCTGGCAGACACACAAGCTCTCCCCGCTCGCCTCACCTCTCTCTCATGTTCCGGCTCCTGGGAGATGGACTTCTCCCACCACGTGACAAAATGGTACTGGAAAACCCTCCTTCCTCACCCCCCTCCCTTCTTTACAAAAGCAGTAAATGTGCATTTTAGAAAAATTTGAAAAAAAGAACATAAAATCACCTGAGATTCTGTCACTTTAAAGATAACTATTGGGAATACTGCAGCATGTATTTTACTAGTCTTTTTCCTAGGCAAATGTATAATGATTATTTTTATAAAATTGGTATCATATTTACATGGTATTTTGTCATTTTTTTTTCAATTTTTGATATATCAACAAATATTTCCCTCATTAAATCTCCTACACATGATTTCTGGTGACTGTGCAGCATCATATCATATGAATAGAGCATATTTATTTAATTGACCACCTGTCACTGGATATTTACGTACTTTTTAGTATTTTGTGATTATAAATAGTGCTGCAATGAACATCTTAGATTCATGTTTACTCGCATCCATGATTGTTGCTTTATAATATATTTGGAAGGCCTTGTTATATACTGCCAGGTATGGCACAGATTTTACAAAATTTCATTCCCCACAGGACTAATTACCAATACCTGGGAAATGGAATTCTTGAACATAATGAATAATTACCAAATTGCAAAGTGACTTATAAGTGAGTTAATAAGTCATTCAACAAACATGCATTATCCTTGTATATGCACTGGGCATACAGTGGTGAGCAGAAAGACATAGTCCTTGCCCTTTACAGAGCTTTCACTGTATCGAGAAAGAAAATGAAGTGAGCAATAACAACAAACTGAAAAGGGATGATGGGAGAGTATAGGAACAAGGATGAAGACTAGATTGGAAAAGTATTGAGATGGTGGAATTGCAAGATGAGGCTTTCCAGGAGTTCCTTGAAGTCAATTCTTCACCCTTCCTGCTGCCATAACTATTTCCCTTCTCCTCCCATGTTTCCTTCTTTTCTATTTCTAGCTTGAGTGGAGGAAATTTTTATTTAAAAAATTCCCTCTCAACTATAAAAGGAATCACTACTAAATATAACAGCTTCTTAAAGATAACACACGTTCATATGCACAGATTAAAAACAGAATATTTCTAGAGAAAAATTAGATAAAATATAACAATTATTTTGAGAAAATGTTTTTCTAGAACATTGTATGGATTTGAATAATTTTTCTCATCTCAGTTTATAGACATTTTGTAATCAATATGGTAATCAATTCTAATAAGCATAAATGGCTCCCAAAACTGGGCAGCAGATGAGATAGGTAAATGGCCTTAAAGATTTAAATGGCAGTAATCAAAACACTTAACCATTATATTCTCAAAAATCATGCCTGCATTTTAATATTTTACGTAGTATAGCATTTAGCCATCACTGAAGCCAAGAATTTTTACAAAGACTTTTCCATTTCATAAAGAGACATGAGGCAAATGATTCAAACTTTTAACATTATGTCTAACGAGACCTTCTGTTTGGAAACAAAGCAATAAATTTTCTCTTGAAGAACAAATGTGTAAGGTTTGGAAAATATATAAAGACTCTGAAAAAATTCTGGTCACTTTAGCACATGAAAACATATGGACACCAAAAATACTGGTATACAGGTAATAATTGTCCATCATTTGATTAATTTTTTTAGGGTATGTTACTTGCATTTATGGAAAAATTGAAGCTCTAGAAAGAAGGGATGCTGCATCAATTTTGTTACTTTAGGAGGAGTTTTATACATATATTATTTCTTTGTAATTTTGTTTAAAGCACTTACATAACAGCCAAATTCAAATCTCTTTATCAATGCATATGTTTGTATGTGTATGGATTATGTGACATTTATCTAGTGCTTACTATGTAAAAGCATTTTTCTAATCTCCTCACATGTATTTACTTAATCATCAAGACAACCACTGAAAAACGTACTCTTATTATTCCCATTTTATGGATGAGGAAATTAAGCACAGAGCCATTAAGTATCTTCCCCGAGAGTATACAACTAGTTAAAAGGCAGAGCTATGAAGCGCAGATGCCAGCTGGGGTGTCCCTGCCCCTTTAGATCTAGATATATGGACTCCAACCTCTCACTCTTTGCCCTGGGGATGAGTCCAATGCCCTTCTCCAAATGACTCTCAGTGTCTAGGGGACCTGCATCCTCAAGGTCATATCTAGCTCCCAAACTCTTCTGACTTAGTTCCAAAATAAGTATACATGCACCAGAAATGCAAACCACCTCACTCTTAAAAATTCCATGTTGTTCTTTTTCCTCTCTTTTATCACCCTTTCTCTTTTCATGCTGTGTTCCCCCCTTAAGTCCCTATATATTTCTACTGCAGAGCAGTTATCTTTCATAGCCTGGTTTCCTTCTAACTTTTGCTCTCAAGTTCTTACTTTGTCCATTCAACTGTTTATCAAGATAGTTTCCTAAATAAAGTTCCTTTCCTAAAAGGAATTCTGTTGCTACCTAGGAGAATGATTATCTTCCCCGCTGATATGTACCATACAAATATGGGATAAGACATCCTATCTTATGATTAATATAAAATATTATTACTGATTACTAAACAGCTGCCACAAAAGAAAAAATCTGATATATGTTCACTAACTTAGAGTAGAGATAGAAGTTATCCAAGTTCAAATGGCATCAAGTTAATTCAGGAAAGTCTTAAATATATTCATACAAGAGCAATATATTCTTCTTTGTATTTGAGATTCCATGGTTGGAAATGACAATGCTTGATGATTAAAATAGTTAATATAGGGAAGCGGACTTGGCCCAGTGGATAGGGCATCCATCTACCACATGGGAGGTCCGTGGTTCAAACCCTGGGCCTCCTTGACCTGTGTGGAGCTGGCCCTCATGCAGTGATGATGCGCACAAGGAGTGCCGTGCCACGCAGGGGTGTCCCCCGCCTAGGTGAGCCCCACGCACAAGGAGTGCGCCCCTTAAGGAGAGCCGCCCAGTGCGAAAGAAGTTCAGCCTGCCCAGGAATGACGCTGCACACGTGGAGAGCTGACGCAGCAAGATGGCGCAACAAAAAAAAGAGACACAGATTCCCATGCCACTGACAACAGAAGCGGACAAAAGAAGAACACACAGCAAATGGACACAGAGAACAGAGAACAGAAAACTGGGGCATGGGGGGGGGGAGAGAAATTAAAAAAAGTTAATATACCTCCACCCTGCCAATGAGATTGTCAATATATATGACAAGTATAAGAAAGTCATGTCAGAACACTTTTAGAGGGAACAGGATGTGGCTCAAGCAATTGGGCTCCTGTCTACCATCTGGGAGGTCCAGAGTTCAACTCCCAGGACCTCCTGGTGAAGGTGAGCTGGCCCATACAGCGAGCTGGCCCAAGTGGAGTACTGGCCCATGCAGGTGTGCTGGCCCAAGTGGAGAGCTGGCTCACGTGGAGCGCTGGCTCACGTGGAGCGCTGGCACAGCAAGATGACACAGAAAAGAGACACAGAGGAGAGACAATAAGAGATGCAACAGACCAGGAAGCCGAGGTGGCGCAAGAGATTGAGCACCTCTTTCCTACTCCAGAAGGTCCCAGGATGCCCTGGTGCCACCTAAAGAGAAGACAAGCAGACACAGAAGAATGCACAGCAAATGGACACAGAGAGCAGACAACGGGGGAAAGGGGAAATAAATATTTTTGAAAAAAAGAAAAAGTAAAAAAAACACTTTCAGGAAAAAAAACAGTAAGAATGTAACGGGACAGCTACGAATTACTAAATCATATTATCTAATTTGTAGAAAAGGAAGTTTTAAGATGATCTACTTATAAACCAGGGTGAATGTGAATTATTCACATCTTTAAATACTAGGGGGGAATTATAAGGAGTAGGAAAAAGAAAAGATTCAAAAATAAAGTTTAAAAAATGGAGCAACATTTCATAAATTGGTGGTACCCTACGAATGAAACAAAATGAGTCTGGCCAATGTGCAAGGCCACTTAGACTAAGATGTGGGGTGCCCCCTGGAGTTGGGCAGCTCACAACCTGAGCGTCTGTATGAGGTGGCCCTGTATTTGGATATCGTCAGGCCATGACCATGAAATATGAAAAGTAATTAAGTTTGTGGGGGGAAAAAACCCCAAAACACAGCTGTGCCTTCCAAAATTTTTTACAATTTAACTGAAGAAACACTGCATTAAGTATTATAGATACATACAAAATATAATTCATAATTTTGGGATGTAGGATTAGCATACACATGAGCTCTTTGAGAGCAAGGGCTGTCATTAGTAGTCACTTTATCACAGGAATTCAACTCAGTAAATATCTGTTGAATGACTGTGGGTGTGATATTTAGAACAGGTTACTTGTTGAATTAAGTTTGACAGTTGTGAGCTCTTTCAGAGAAGGAACTATATCTTATTCAAGCTTATACCCTTATTATGTGGCTCAATGCCTTGTACCTATTGAGTGCTTTATTCATGTTTAGCAAATTAGTGGTAATTAGAGAAGACAGCAGGTGAAACTGGAGAGACAATTCTCATTTGAAAATAAAGGGGGAGCAGTCACAGGAGAAGGGAGACTTTGAGACTTCAGGGGCCAAGAGGCAGAGTCCAGGGAAGCCTGAAGAGGCCTGAGCGAGTGTGGAGGGGCGAGGGAGAGCTTTGCCAAGGAGGAGCCTCTTCTGAGACAGGAAGGAAAGAGACCATGAGTGAAGCACAGAATCCTCTGGAAGGGGAAATGAGAGTATCAAAACAGCCCAGAGGTCCCAAGCTCTCACTTCATTAAAATGATAATACATATTTTAAAAGTCCACAGTCATTGTTAGCAACTACTACTATTACTACTCAATAGGCGGAAGGGTGGAGAAAGCCCTAAAAATGACAGAGCTGAAAAGAATCTGTGGGCATGGGGGGTGGGAGGTGGCGGTGCTAGGCCGGAGATGGAGAGTTTAAGAAACTTAAATATGAGCCATGTTTTTCAAACCAATGCTTCAATTATTCAATAATTTTATCAAGAACTGTGCTAGGCACGGGGGGGGGGGGGGGGAGGGGGTTTTTAGAAATGTAAGCGACGCTCTTGGCCCTGAAAAGTTAAATAACAACCCAGAGATATTTCATGGCAGAGCATGAATATATGCCAGAAAAGTAGAACAGATAAGGGCAAAACGTTCCATAACAAGAGCTGTATTCATGACACATTATTTCTTTATCTATTAAAGCCTAATAATTATCTCCTGTACTGTTTTGGTTGTCGAGTTTGTTGTTTGTACACAATAAAATGCCATTTTCTGGTTTTCATATTGAAATAGTTTTTTTAGTAAGTATTTCAGTTCTTTTGTTTGTGAAAAAACTGCTTCTCCTCAAGGTTCAATAAGCAAAACAGTTCACAAGGTTCTGGTTGGACACAGGGCCATTTCTCAGGTAGAAGAGAATCTGTTAAGAAATACTGTTTGTGCAGATATAAAACTGCTCTTCAGAGCTTTACAACCAACAAAAGCTATTACTGACCCATCTACACTGAGGCGGGTCTGAGAGGGTTAAACTAAAAATCATGTTATTGTTTCTCCTAAGGTTCAGTGCAGCTTTTCTGTAATTCTCTAGAGCCAGGCAGCTGACAGCATGAATTTTTATTGAAGAAATGCTTTGACATTTGTTCTAAATGTCACATTTCTCCCCCACAAACTAAAAATAGCATGTCACCATACCCCTACCCCTAATAAAATTGTTGGCTTGGAAATGACATTGATAAGCAAAATGAAGCATATAACCTTTTCTCCTTTTTCTCTAAATGTTTTATTTATTCCTGAGTAACATTTGGTATATTTTGTAGGCTGAGATCAAAGGGACAAATCAGTGGATTTTACTGCTGGAGTAGGCTTTACAGTATGGGCCTGTCATTTTCAAAGCATGTTTCAGGCAGGCACTGCTGTCATTTGAGTGGTGATCTAGTGACTGACAGAAAGTATCTGTAGAAATAATGTGTGCTCTCATAGTAATGTGACATTTTATGAGCAGTTTGACTGTTTTCATTACTCTGATTTCAGTCTGGAGAAGAGCGAGTTAGAAAGCCAGCAGTGGAATACAGAAAGCCTGTCAGCATGACGTGGAGAGGACAACCTTGAAATTGGGCTGCTGTATTTAATAAGGCTTTGTGGCAATTATTGGAAAGCATTTTAAATATTAAGTTGACCTGAATGCTTAATCTGATCAATTCCACGGCCACCAGTTCTATTGATAAGAGTGTTTGACTAATTGACCCAAAAGGTAAATTCAAGCAAACTTTACAGAGGCATTTGCTATACACTTTCATTATCCCATCTAGGTTTCATGTTAAGGGTGAAGATTTTGTTCCATAGGCAAAATTTCATTACAATAAACTTCACACTTGAACTGTTCTCTTCAGTGGTGGAATTCTGTTAAATAGAATATATTGCTAGAAAATCTAGTCCTGGACTAAAGTAACTGGCCAAGAGAGCTAGCATGTACCAGATGCTCTCCAATGAATCACGTGGAGTTTGATTTTTAGCAAGGCAAGGAAGTAGTGACCTCTGTACCTTGCTTGTGGCTACCCAACATCCACTCTTTCCTTGCTCCTGGAAGCATGTGCTGCTTAGTAAATGTGGAGCTTATAGGGGAATTCTTTAGGTTCTTGCTAGTTGTGGTTTGAACTACGATGTTGAGGTCATATATTTGTCATTTTGCTGAGGCTCAATTCACAATTCTCAAATTACTTCAAGAGCGACTGATGGGATGGAATGGCTTAATGACTGAATTTAGCTACTGTCCCAGTGTTTTTGCTTCTCTACGTGGCTTATTCTGCGTATCCCACTTTCTGAAAGGCCTGATGGTGTCACTCTAAATTTTCAATTACTTTTATTAGCATAACTTAGAGGCACAACTATATGCTACAAGCTGTTTGAGAACCCGAGGATTTAGAGGCTCTAGGATGTAACTCTACTTTTTCCACGTTGATGTAGCTGTGAGGCGCCCACCGAATTCCCAATGGCATGCGCCCGGCAACCTCACTTCACAGCCCTCGGCTACGGCCCTGTCCCTTCCTCCGGTTCATTCATAAACACTCCCATCATCTCATCTGCCTCCCCACTGCCCTCCGAAACAAAACATTTATTAACTGAAGCTTCCAACTGTGACAGAAATTACAGTCATGTTAATGGTACAGATGGCGTAAAAATGCAATCTAAAAACATGATTAAAAAACTCAGGAGCTGGCTAACCCAAGTTCATTGCGGCTATGGCTGCCCAGACATCTATGAGGAAGGAAATACACGCTTTTGGTTAATTAGTTTGCTTTTATCCATCCCTGTAATTAGAACATGCTTTTCCCCTACTTAATCCTAAAACAGTCATTAGATTTAATAAACCTTTCTAGATTGCCACAAATGAGAAAAAGAATTAGTTAAAAAGTAAGCATTAAGCTAGTATTAGCAATATGATTGTAACATTATGTGAATAAAATGCTTTTGTTTAATTATTAATGACTAAATATATCATTTTATAGCTTGTTGTAAACAGGTTTTTTTCTTCTTCTTCCTCATCTTGCTTCATAAGCCAGTAAAAACATTAATGCTGTCTCCACAGATTTCATTCTACCAAATGGAAGTGGGTAATCATTTTTTCCAAAATCAACCCAGAATTAGCTTCTTCTCAACTCAAAATGGAGTCAGGGAGCAGATGGGGCGACCGCCTCCCACATGGGAGGTCCCGGGTTCAGTTCCCGGTGCCTCCTAAAGACACAGCGAGCGGGCAGACGAGGGAACCACCTTAATGGTGGTGGGGATGTGGGGGGGCCCACAAATGAGGTCAGAATCCTACATGACCAAAGGCGAAAAGATGGTTGTGGCGCATTAGAAAGCTTGGCCTGTATCTTTTGGGGCTCCTGTGAATTGAGAACCAATGGAAACCTAGTACAAGTTAGTCCTAATTATTACTTTAACCTCCAAGCCTTTGGCGTGATGGTCCGATCACCTCCCAGAGTCCAAAAAGCCCCCTAACTCCACAAGCCCCACTAACCCCCATCATACCCTATTTGTCAATATGGTGCTGTTTTTTAGGTGATCGAAGGTTAAAACCATTTTATAAAGTTAAAAGCAATATACCATGAATGTCAATTCAATATACACTGAATGTTCAAGAAGCATCTCAGTAAAATGATCTCATGTTCTAACTAAAGCTCCAGTTGGTCTTCACTGGAATCCCATAAGATACCCTCACCGCAAATAACTGGTTGTGGAACAGCAGTTCTTAGGCTGTCGGCATATGCCCCAGGTTAGCTGCCAAATAGCACAGCCTGTGCTGGCTGAAGAGGAAATCCCCAGTCATGGTACCCATAACCACTATTACTGATGGGCTTTGGACAACTGCAAACTTCCAAAAATACAGATTTGGCCTGGATTTGAAGAAGAAAGGGTGGGAAAAAGAGATGATTTACTCTGGACAAAGGAAATAGCAGAGATCCAAAGGGACTCTGGTTAGGAAGGTAAATTTAGGAGTATTAGAGGTAGCAGCCTGCCTCAGGAATAGGGCTACATGCTCTAGAAATGATTCGACACACCTCCTCCTCACTCCAAACCTCACGCCAAAACTCAAGAGGGTTAAGAGTGAAGGAAACTGGACCCAGGTAGGTCTTTCTACATTATTCTGAGCTGAACCCTCTCTTGGCATTTGTAAGAGAGATTGGAACGGTTAGGGTGAGAGATTAAAAACTTTTCCCCATGGGCTATGGGGACATAAACAGCAATGTAAGTTTTATGTTAGAATAGTACTCTGTGGAGATGTTAGTTGATCACTTCAGCCATCTTATTATTCTAATTTCAAGGTAGAAAATAAAACACAACAAAACACAAAAAAACTAAGATCCAGAAAGTATGTGTGGGAGTTGAGGTTAAATGCCTGGTCCCTGACCCCCAAAACAGTATGTACTGAGTTTCCTTTAACAAGACAACTGTACTATACAGGGTCCATTAAGGACCACAAAAAGATATAATGGTGAATGACAGCAGTTTGGAAATACACAATCTCCAAACCAGTTTTCACTTGCATTTGTTTGAATGCAAATAAATTACATTCTAGTGCACCAAATCTTTTAGGAACTATCACACTTTATGTTGCCTAGAGTCAAAAGTACTGAACTACAAGATTACTCACAAACCCGTCACGTGATTTTAGACTTAGCTTCTCTGGGTCGTGGTTGTCTCATTGCAAAAAGAAGTCATTAGGTAAGATGATCTGTATGATTCTTTTTAATCATACCTAAAATTACTTGATTTCACTCTATACCCTAAGACCACAGATTCGAAAGCTGATTTACTGTTCTTTGTTAACTTGCAATGCTCTCCAAAAAGAAGCTATGAAATAAGAATAAATTCCCCCTTTATAAATGAGAAAGAATAAAAGAGGAGTGTGGCAAGATGGATGTTTGACCTAGGGGTTAACAGAGAATTCCCGTTTTCTGGGATGTTGTTAACACACTCTCACAGGAGAAAAATAAAACATCTCTTCTCAGAATAATGTTAACAAAGCTTTTGGATTTATTTTTTTAAGGGGTTCCTACAAAGGAGATATTTATTCTAAATGTGAAGAGATCAGCTCAGTAAATGAATATATTTACATTATTACTATATTTTAAAATTTTTACAGACTTTCTGCTCTTCATCATCAAGAACAAAACAGGAAAATCTGCACACTTTCAACAGTTAGGACATTGTTCTGAGAAGGAAAATGTGACTGCTTGGAAACAGAGGCTGTGAATCATGTGCATGCAAATCAACTGCATGCCACCCAGTTCTGCAGACCTCAGAGGAACATGTGCAAGACATTACAATCCTAGGGCCCTAGGTGACCTAAGGGAATGTGGCCCCTAGTGCCAAGCCTAACGCAGTAGGAGAATTAATTTTGGACACGTGATGGAGCTGAAAGCACTTTAGTTAAAGCAACTAAAAGACTTACAACATCTTAGAACACACAGGAAGCTCTGCCCGCCTCCTGGCCTCCGTCCTCACCCCACCCCAGCTTGCATGGCTTCATCTCCTTCACTCTGAAGGAGGAACAGGTGAACTGCCACCAGGAAGGCCAGGGCCCACTCCTGGCGCAGGAAACGGGGCTCCCGGCACCCAGCACAGTCTTCAGCACATGGCAGTTGCTCTAAAAAGAGTCAATGAAGGGAAGCAGAAGTGGCTCAAGTGATAGGGTTTCCACCTACCATATGGGAGGACCTGGGTTTGATCCTGGGGCCTCTTGGTCAAAAAGAAGAAGAGAAAGCGTGCCCGTGCGGTGAACCAGTGCTCGCACAACTGAATCACACAGCAAGATGATGATGCAACAAAAAAGAGATGAAGGGGACAGTCAAGCTGAAACACAACAGAAACCAAGAACTGAGGTGGTGCAGCTAACAGGGAACTTCTCTCTACATCAGAGGTCCTCAGGATCGAATCCCTGTGAATCCTAGAGGAGAAAAATGAGAAGAGAAGACCAAAAAGAGAAATAGATACAGAAGATCACACAGCAAAAACAGCAGGGAGGGTGAAACTAAATAAATCTCAAAAAAAAAAAAAGTTAAGGACTTTAGTGAAAGGAAAATACCTCAACGTCACCTGACCTTCACAACTAAGAGGTTAATAGGACAATCTGCAATTTTATACCTTTTTTTTTAAACAGCTATGAAAGCTGAGGTCAAGGAAAGTAAAAACATGTTCAAGAGAACATAGCCTGGGGGGTGAGATGATTCATATGCAGAGTGCCTTGTACAAAGGACTATGCAAGTGAAAGAAATTTTTTTTTAAAGATTTATTTATTTATTTAATTCCCCCCTCTCCCGGTTGTCTGTTCTCTGTGTCTATTTGCTGCGTCTTGTTTCTTTGTCCGCTTCTGTTGTCCGTCAGCAGCACGGGAAGTGTGGGCGGCGCCATTCCTGGGCAGGCTGCACTTTCTTTCGTGCTGGGTGGCTCTCCTTATGGGGCACACTCCTTGCGCGTGGGGATCCCCTACGCGGGGGACACCCCTGCGTGGCCCGGCACTCCTTGCGCGCATCAGCACTGCACATGGGCCAGCTCCACACGGGTCAAGGAGGCCTGGGGTTTGAACCGCGGACCTCCCATGTGGTAGACGGACGCCCTAATCACTGGGCCAAGTCCGTTTTCCCGAAAGAAATTAGTAGAATATCAGTAAATCCACTCTAATCCATACTCTATTCCTCTATTCTGTGGGCCCTGGGATGGTTATATCCACTCTACCTCTATATAGAGAGGGAGCTTAGACTCCTCATGGATGATGGATGCAATTCTTCTACTTGCAGTTGGTAGGCACTCTTGGCTCCCTGGTGTGGTGGTTGACCTTCTTCACCTCCCTGTTAGCTAGCCGGGTAAGTCCAATAAACCAGAGGGTAGGAGTTGCAAGTCTGCTGAGGCTCAGGGCCTGGCTGTCACATGGACAGTCCAGAGAGTCAGGTCTCCTCAGCATACACCAACCCCAGCACCCACCACAGGTTCAGTAAAAGTGACGGAAGAGGCATGTGTGGAAAGATCACATCTGAGTCCAACTCCATCACACTCAGGAACACAAACTTCCAAAGTAGGGCCAAATGACATGGCCCTGAACTCCAGATCCACCTGGCATGACCATAGAACCTGTGGGTCTCTGTAGCCCTCAGGAGAACCAGTACCTGGGGTTGGAGATGGACATAACCATCCCAGGGTCCACAGGATGGAGGAATAGAGTATGGATTAGAGTGGACTTACTGATATTCTACTATGGAACTATTGTGATTAGTAATGGAAGAAATTGTAGCATTGATGTGGAGAAAGTGGCCATGGTAGCTGCTGATGGTAGGGAGAGGGAAGAAGAGATATGATGTGGGGGCATTTCCAGGACCTGGAGTTGTCCTGGGTGGTGCTGCAGGGACAGACACTGGACATTGTATGTTCTGCCATGACCCCCTGGGTGGACTGGGGGAGAGTGTAAACTACAATGTAAACCATTATCCATGTGGTGCAGCAGTGCTCCAAAATGTATTCACCAAATGCAAAAAAAAAAAAAACCCCAAAAAACCAAACTTAGAACTTCCTATGGAATGGGAGTTTGGCGTCTTCTAAATATAGTAAGTCTGCTACAGTTTTGGTGTTTTTCTCCTGCTGACTCCCTTTTCCCTGAGCCACAAGTAGGGAGGTGCTTTCCCTTTTGCCAGAACGGCAGCACTTCAGCACCCTAGGATGCGATGCTCCTCGCTGCTCCAGACAGGCCATTCCAGGGCGGGGAGCAGAGCACAGCTCCCCTCCCGCCTGGGGTTCCCTAGACGCAGGCCTGGAGAATTACCGCCTTCAGAACTTTGCCCGCACATTCCGTAGTCTTCCAGGGTGACTTAATGTGGAAAGAAACCAGTATTAAACAATTACACTGCACATGCACATTCTGTATGAGTGCCGTGTTGATCATTTCTACGGCTTCATAAAAATGCATTTGCTTTTGTTTATTACAAATACACCAGGAAACTGAAACACCAACATAGAATGACCGGCAAGGCACCAGGTAAAAAGCAAAAGCCAGGCAAATTAGAAAAATAAAATATCACTTTCAATTTTAGTAACATCAACTGATTTTGTTGTTGCCGTTGTTGTTTTAAAAAAAGCTTTGGTTTGAGGCTGTTAACCACCCTAACTTCAAGAGAAAAATTAACAGAACTTTTTGCGATGCAATGCTTATATTGAAGGTTTTTAGGATCCCACGTTACTCTCATGAGGTGTATCATTACAGACACACTTGCTTTGATAACATTCCATAGGAATCGAAAAAAAAGGTACTAAAGAAATAAGGAGAGAAAAACAAAATTTTGGAATTTTATTACCAAGTGTGTTTTTAACTTTTCTAATTCAGGTTATACTGACCTATACTACTGATTGTTTTTATTATTATTATTTTTCTTCTAGCAAAATTGCATTTTTAGCTTTCAAGAGATGAAATGTGACTGCATGAAATATGAACTTACAGATTTCTGTTTCATCATTTGAGAAAAAGGATTAGGGTGAATCAGCAAATTAATTATGCTTCCTACACTTTGAGCCTGATGGAATGATTATTTGGATAGAGACTGTATATATCATGCATTCTTCTCTGTAACAAGGCAAATTAGGTATTCATGCTTCTATTCCAAACAAAGCAGACACTCTGTCTGGCAGAGTTTTTTTCCTGCACTAGTTAGAACTCTTGTAAGTAAAGCTCATGAGTTTTATCATGTGGCACTTCAACCCTGCTATCCATAAACCATCTTTATGAGGGTCATACTGCTTCTTATTTAACAGTCAATAAATGTTACACTGCCACTACTGCTGCCAACTTCTAAGAATAATTTTGTAAAAATAACGTTTCCCTGCCTGAATTTGCACACAGAGTAGTTTAGATTCATTAAGAATGCCTTATTATAGTTTGTACTTTTCTCCTAAAGCATTCTACTCGTGCTCTTGCCCCCACCTTGGTTCAAATGACCAACGGCGGTGCTTATCTTTCATACCCTGGTCTAAACCCCCAGCACGATGCTCGCTGTACCCTGGCACATCTGCCCCCTGCCTCCTGGAACCTGCTCGGCTGCAGCCACTGAGGGGCCTCGGCTAGAAGACTGGCAGGGCGCAGGGTATATTGGTAGCCACCAGCTCACCAGAAGGTCCGGGCCGGAATGAGTAGTGCTGCCCCAGGGCCTGCTGCCTGGCTGGAAACGGGCACCCTAACTTCTGTGGAGCCCAGTGCTCCGGTCCCCTCTGCAAGGCTGGCTTGATCCACAGGAGTGACTGCTCTGGCTTTCTGCTACTGCTGTACCTGGACCTCGAGGTGCTCAGACAGGACCCTGCTCCCAACTGCTGGCCTCGAGCTCAAGTCAGCCTTGCCCCTGCCAGGGCGGGAAGAGGAGGAAGGAAGGAATTGGCAGCACGTTCCAGCTTCCTCAGCGTTCGACTTGGAATGGGGCATGAGACAGATGCCTCCCCCTACTGCGATCGCCTGGATCGGTGTTTCTCAAGCTACTTGTGGTGAAGAATCAGGCTTTTCTTTTCTTTCTTTTTTAAATGTCAGATCCATCATAAACCAATTTAGTTATAAGATACAATATAAAATTGTGAGTAGAAAAATGAAATTAAGACATACAAAAAAAAAAAAAGCCCCAGTATTTTAAGATCCAAAAGACGTCAAGGGACCCTGTCCCATCACTAGAGGCTTCCTCTCCCTCCTGAACTCGCCTCCTTTCGCTCGCGAAGCTGGTGCACGGGCCAGGTGCAGGCCCCCCGGGCAGGCCCAGCCAGGCCCTTTCTGCCCCCACGTCCCACTCTCAGACCTGGGCGACTGAGGGACTGGGCCGGCGCCAGCCCCGCTGCCTGCCCCGCTGCCTGGATGACTTCTCTGTCCCTTCTCTCTGCTTCGTCTCTGGCCCTGTGCGTGTCGTTCCCCACCCCCCCATTTGTGAAGCCATGCTGCTGACATCCTAGCGTGCGCCATGCCAAGCCCCTTCCCAGTTAGGAGAAATACACATTAACTACTTGCTGAATTAATTCATTCCTGTCTGATGTCATGGAGGCATTCGTTCCTTCAAAAAAATTGTGTATCAGGTGCCCACTATGTGTCAGGTTCTGAAAGAGCGGCTGGAAATACAACTTGTTCTCAAGTAGCTTTTAGTCTAGGGAGAGAAACAGAAACGTAGACAGTAACCCCAATTCGCTGGGATAAATGTCACGGCAGAGGGTAGCACAGAGAGCTCTGACAGCACCAAAAAGTGCCACTTTTTCCAATTCGGGTTTGTGGTAAGCTAAGGCTTGGAGGAGCTGCCACTTGAAGGACTTAAAGGCATCCGCAGAGGACAGAGGAGGGCAAGAGGCCCCCAGGCAAAGGAGACCCGATCGGCCAGGACACAGGCGCAGACAGCGCTTGGCACCATCAGGAGCAAGCAGTGGAGCAAGGCTTAAGGGGGCAGTGGTGGAACATGAGGCTGAGTGGCAAGCAGGGGCAGAGTGGCAAAGGAAGCCAGGATTTCTCAATGACGGGTGCTAACGGCATTTCGAGCAGAACAAGTGCTGGCTGTTCGCAGGCTGAGGGACTATGCTGTGCCCCATCGAGGGGGTCAGCGTCCTTGCCCCTGGGCACTAAATGCCAGCAACACCTCTACTACCACCTGACCCTTCCCTTCCCCATTCCCCTAAGCCTGCTGGTGAGCATAGCACCAACCCTGGCTAGGAGAGCTGGGAAAGCAGGGGGCTTGGTCCAAAAGTGGACGGGTCTCTTAGGAAGATGCAGTGGGACCAGTTTGCCCAGATCAGCGTCATCCTGACATGTTCAGGGAAAACTGCATCCACAGAATCCTTTAGTATTTACATCTGGCCTCAATGCAAATAACTAGTGAGCAACTTTACCATAAATTCAATTCTACTCAGCAAGCATTAACTTAGAGTCTACTAAATGTCAAATACCAGTCTAGGTTCCTATAGAGGCATTTAAGAATATAAGGCATCTACCCTTAAAAAATTTACAGTCTAGTTGCTGAAACATAATCAAGCAACCACACAAGGCACTATATAAACCAGTGTTTGACACTGTACTATTCATGTGGTTCACGGCATCGTTTAGCATTTAAATGGATTCTTCTTTATTCCTTCTTCTTGATTCTTCTTATCTGACCCAAGTACTCTATTAGAAGCATACAACAAAGAAAGAAACAGAAAGCCAGTGGAACACTGAGATTACCAACAATTATCTGTGTTTCCCCAATCTCTCCCTTATCAGGGATTGTGGAGAAAATACTATTTTAATTTACCTGAGCAAACAAAGAGAATCTTGTTTGTAATATAAAACCTAATAGTTAATAAGATTTTCCTTTACTTCCAGATATTATAGGTATGGCTGGAACAAGTAAAGATTTTAAGGAAAAGCACAATAAAACTGCTTTTGTGTAGGAAGTTGAAGTTACCTTTCTCTGCCTTCTCCAGCTTCATCATTATCTTTTTTGGGACATATTGATGAGCAGAACTAAAAGCCTCTAGTTCTGCTGAAAGTGCTGTCCTCTGGCCTGTCCCCAATTCCCTCCCCTGATGACAGTGCATTTTACTGGACTGCACCATCACGAAGGGAATGAAGGGCTTCTGCCTGCAGGCAACAATTTACAGTGATTTGCAGGTCTCTCTGCTGGGGTCACAAGTCATCAAAAGTTACCTCTTCAAGGGGGAAAAGGCAATTAAAATTATAATTTTCAGTGATACTGTAATCAACAAGTTCCAGAAAGTCTGGCAGGAAATAGAAAGGCTCATTAATAAATGAGAATCAACAATTAGTAATTAATACTTTGGCTTAAATCCTTGTCTCTTTTGTTAAAATGAAAATAGCCAGGGTGATTCTCATATTGACCCTTTTCAATAATTTATACCTTGAAATGGCTGTGTTTATCACATTCTTCCCGGAAAGCAGGAGGCTGTAGAGTTCACAGGCAGTGAAAAGGTCATGGAAAGGGGAAAAGGAGACGCTCACTGCTAGAAGAGGCACAAGACGCCACCATTTCCTCCATGATTCCATCTGACTTTGAATTTACACACAAAAGAGGACCACACTGAGCTAGCTCATGACATGTGTATGTCCTCATTAAAATGTACCTTTTTTCAATTGTCATGGACAGACATGAGAAATAATACATGGAAATATTTAATAATGCGGAATTTCTAAGTGTCTAGGCTAACAAGTATATCAAATAGTTGTTTAGAAAGAACAGAAACGGGTGAGAGATTTTATGAGAACTTACTACATATCACGTGTTTTCAGAGGTTTACTTCTCACAAAAATGTATATTTTCTCTCCTGGTTTAGGGATGACAAATGTGAGGGTCAGATAGATTAGGAAAAGTGCCCAGTGTTTCACAGTAAATGAGAGAATGCAGATTCCAAGCCAGATTCACCTGACAGGAAAGCACTTGGTCTTTCTGTTATACACCATGTTGCCTAGATGTTTTAGTAAACTCGGATTACCGAAACATTAGAAATAAAATTATGTTTGTTAATGGCTGGCCGTCTAAAGAGCTCTGGATCACAGCTGTCTGTGGTTGGACACACACACACACACACACACACACACACACACACACACAGATAATGTTGGCTGATTATAGCTCAGTCATTGAATTTATTTGGAGGAACCACTTTCTTTGGCATGATATTCCCACAGCTGGAAAATATAGATGGCACTAAATTATCTACCCGGAATTTTGGGGGCTGAGAGCTATAAGCATTATTTGAAACAAAATGACGACTTCATGAATACTTATAAAGGTCAATTATTACTTTGATAAAGTTAAAGGGAAGAAAGGGAAATGAATATAGGGAAGAAAGGGAAAAGAATAAAACAGGAAGAAGAAAATAAGAATAAAAGGAGGAAGGGAGATACTGCTTCTGCATACCTGGTATATGTATATAAGAAACAGGGAGACGTTCTAGAAATGTTTACAAGCAAAGAATGTTTGTGGAAGGGAAAGCTGAATAGCTGTAATATTAAGGCTTTCCATTCTTGAGAAAAATATGGACATCACGGCCCATTACTGATTTGATTCTGACAAGCATCTTCTTATCTCTTTTAACACTTAGTTACATTAACCATATAAGAAGCTTTTACTCTTATTATTCTGTGCTTCTGTCATCTGAAAATAATGAGCTTAAACAGCAATCATGCTGTCATTTTACCTGGGAAAAGGTTCTTTTAATGAAGAATTCTAATAAAATTTTATTGCTTTAGAAATGAAAACCAATTCACATTTTTATACATATTTTTTAAAAACCCCTAAATTATAAAAATAGATTCTTTCAAGTGATAAATATCTCATGTATTTAGCAGAAGACGTGAGCCTATTTATTGTTTCAGGGCTTTTTCATGCATTAACTACCTTTTGAGAACTAACAGACTGTAGAAAAGAAAATAAGTTAAGAAGAGTAGTTCCTTTGTGTCTGCCTTCAATAGTGAAAGGGCAAGCACAAACTGTAAATACCTGAAATAACTCACAACTAGTAATACACAGGTTCCTCAATATTATTAAAAATAAATAGCTTTTCCAGCAAGAACAATTATCTTCAGCACAAAACTAAGTAATTGCAACATACTGGGTTAATTATGAAATAAGGAATTCTAAGAAGCAAAGAATGATGCCCTCTCCCCATTACAAACTTGATGAGTCTTGGTGACCTTTTGCGCACATTAATGCCTACACACTCTACATAATGCATGACCGTCTCACCCTTTACCCCTCCCAACGGAATATTCTGTTTTTATTCTAATCAACATGTAGTCTGTGGATAGGGGTGGGGTCCAGCAGGAAGGGGTGCGGGTGAGGGGATGGCCATGGTAGATGTCAGTCTGGGTTATCAATAACCTTGGAGGTCTTTAGGAAAAGCAGAGGGCAAATACTTCATTGCGCAGTAGGGAGTGAGTGCTAGGAAGTAATTCCTCAATGCTGCCTTTATGATTTGAGCTAGATTCTGAAGAAATAATACATGAGAATTCAGTACAATTAAGGAAAAAGTTTTTGGTTATAATTTAAGCCAGATGTGAATCCCAAAAAGGTGCCTTGGGACTGTCAGGCTATTAGTGAAGTTGCCACAAGGGTCACTACAGTTGGGACATATCTCTAAATATGGGTTTTAGGGGAATAACAAAAAAAAACCCAAAAACCAGAAACAAAGCAGGCATTTTTGGGTCTTAGGGAGAGAGGAATAAACTTAACTGAATCAAAAAATTAATGAGCCATGGTTCCCAACCTGTTTTTAGGCATTGAGCTAGTATGAAATTCCTTGGGCTTTCAAAGTTCAAATGCCCTTCAGTTAAACTTTTACAGTGTGGTTCTTTTAAAGTACTTTTATATTGTATTAACAATGGTAATGCTAATATTGGGGTTACTGGCAATATATATATGAATGTTAGAATTAAAATGCGCTGTTCACCTTTATGTCCCCAACAGACTACGAGTGTCTTTAGCCGCAGGACCGTACAACAGCTCATTCTTTGTGTTCTCAATGCCTTGCACATAGTGACTGAGTAAATGAATGTGGGTTTTATAAAAGTTCACATGACGACTACTGAGTCCCAATTTACAATGCAGGCATCAGGGACAAGACTTACTGTTTACACCCATAAAAACCTGCTCTATGGCACTAGGTTTCACCTAACGTCTCAGTAAACCCAAAATACAGTCTTGAATGAAAGTTTTTATTTTCTCAAAGTGGAAAATCATACATATTGCTGGTTGTCCATTAGACCAGCTTGTAACATTACATGATGCTTAAAATGCAGTATTAATTGTGTAAATGGTCATATATTTATGATAATGGGAAAACGTGGTTGTATAGATCCATTAAAATGTTAGAAACTTTACAAATCACTCTTTCTTGGTATTCATATATTAGAAAGAGGTTTATCTGGCATTCTGGGAATTCATGGCCTTTCAAAGCCAAGTCTAGTTCCTTAATTTGTCCATCCGTTGCTGCCCTTCTCTCCTGGATGGCGCCAGTTCTCCAAGAGAGAGGCAAAGCACTAGCCTCTTCAGAGCTGCGTTCTGGCACTGCCCCCTGAGCTAAGCAGTATGTTGGTTTCAGAGGCCTTCCCTTTCAGTCCTGTCCAAGCTTTAGGATGAATGTTCTTAATTTTCAAGAAGCACAGTCCAATAGTTCATGTGTTGCTTGAAGAAGGAAATTAAATTAAGTTGTATTTCACTAGCATATGGTCCTTTATAGGGAGAAAATGGTTTTCAACCTCTGCTTGTAAACTCTAGAGGGAGCTTATACAAGAGGAGGATACCAGGAAACACATGTGCATTTTTTCATTGGTTTCTAAATTGACTGTAACATAGGAGGGGAATGTATCATTAGGCATGCTATCGTAACTGTAACAGAAGAAATGCAGATACGCTTAAACAAGGATGGTACAACTATTTTTATAGTATTTATCAGTTTTTAAAACACACACATGCTCTCACTGGATCCTCACAAACAACTAAATGTAGGCAGAGTTGGAATAATCTCCATTTTCAAGATAAGAAAACAGGCTTGAGGTTATTAAAGCTATTTCTTCTTTAGATAAAAATCTCATTAAGACTATCATATCTTGGAAAGAGGATTAGCTTGAAGATAGGCCGGCAGTTTGGACCCACTCTCAAGATCAGCCAGCCAGCCAAGTGGTAGAGTGGAGACACAAACCCCTCCCTACCTTCTCAGAGCCAATGCTCTTCGCAGATTCCTAGGGCTAGATCCGTCTTCCCACGACCATGCGCCTGCTTGTACAAGATTTTCTCCTTTGGAGTCTGTCAATTCGGTGCTGGCAGTGAGTGTATTTTTTAAAAAAATCAATGAGAATAAATTAAGCAATAACGGAACCTAAATTATTGGAAGAAACAGCTAAGAATAGTTTTAAAATAAGAAAGGGATGGCTGAATATGAAATTACTCATTTTAATACTGGAATTTTCCCCCCAGCTTTCCATATAATATTATTGTAATATTGTTACCCTTAAGACTTCAGTTTGCACCCATGTATTCACATTTTATATAATTTCCATTGGGATTGCTTGCAGTGCCTGTGTGACTAATTAAACCTCACTGAAACTATATTTTAAACAGAAGCTGAACCTTCCTTACTTCCCAACAAAAACTATGCCCATGTGCTGTGCTTCCCATGCATTATTCTATGATTGATTACTGTTACAGTGTGGATTGTATTTTGCATACCGCAGCACACACACATTAATCTTCACTCATTCTTCAATAGTATAATTCATTAAAATAACACACTTTGAATCTGGGGCACATACAAGAAGATGTAACCACATGGGAACATGGTGCTGTTATGACAAAACATAATTAATAAAAAATAAAATGTGCTTTATGAAGTTAGGGTTTTAATTTGCCACCTCAAGAAATATGCTCTAAGCAATTCTGAACACGGTAACTTCCCAGGAGAGTTTAAATCCCTTTACCCTCCCTCCTTTAGGTACCGAAAGATTATGATAAATGCACACTAAATCTCTCTTCCCTGGGATACGTCCTGGAAAATTTCTAAAACCAAATTTGAGCTGCTGGTAAGTGTGAGGACCCTAAGCCTGGAGCGACCTTTGCTAGACTTGTGAATGCCTCTCCTGGCCTCCCTCTCCTCCTGACCTCCTTCACAGCTGGGGACAGAGGGTGTCAGGAGTGGGCCCTGCCGGAGGCAGCCCGGGTGACAGGTCACAGACACCCTTGGCAACCCCGCAGACAGATGACCTACATTTGTTGCAACCAGTTCACACGAGAAAAGGGGAATCTGTGCTGCAGCGTGTGCTTAACCTGGATTTCAAGAGGCAGTCAGAGAGATATATAAAGTAACTATGGCTAAGAGAAGTATTACAGGCATACATCATTTGAAATTCACATGAGACTTCAGCAAAACTATATATGTTCATGTAAATGTGCACATGGTCTTCTTTCTCTTAATTCCTCAATCTTCATAAACAAATGCACTAGGGGGAGGTTCGTACAAGTGAAAACAGCATTAATGGGTTGCATATTAATATTTATGTTTTACTATATAAAGACCTTGCATACATTATGACTCTGTTTTGCAAGCTGAATGAATAACTAATGTTACATTATGTATGGGGACATATTAAACAGACACGTCTCCACTTTCTTCGTTCAGGATATGATTAATGCAGCCTATCAGAAGCCAGATGGTGCAGAACCAGAACCATCAATCAAAATGAAAAGACCACTGCGTGCTATCCACAATGAGGTTCTCACAAATGGAGATTCTGTTCACAGACCCTAACTGGTAATAGGCAGAAAACGCCAAGAACATAGCAGCACTGTCCCAGGGGGATAAAAAGTCGTAGCTCAGACTTGGCTAGATAAAAAATCTGGCGCAGGAATAGCCATCATTGGAGCCCCGAGCAGAAGAGCTGGGAAAGCCTGCACGAACCAAATGGCCTGCCCTTAAGACTTTAAAAAAGGAAAGAAAATAAAAAAATTAGTAGGTTTTTAATTATTTTAATAATGTTTGCACTGATGACAGTATCTGTCAAACAGTATCCATTTCCCAGTTGATTTAGGATGGGATAGTGCCACGCAGTAACAAAGCAGCTGCCACTGTCTGCCTGACGCGTGAATTGGCGTCTTGTTCCTTTTGCGCAGGCTTTATTATAAATAACCCCAAATGCTCCAGTGTTACTTTGCAGCCTTTCTCCAAGGATCTATGGGAACAATTTTAGTCTCTGTTATGTTTAATACTAATGACTATTTTGGGGGCAGTTGTAGGGAGGGGGGTGGTCAAAAGAAGTTTCCTGTTTCTTAATAGCTTTACATAAAAATAACGATAGCAACACAAGGTACTTTGTCTTTGTAAATGGATCATGTGTGCCTAGAAAATGTTAGATTATACCTATGCACTGTGGGACCTCAAAAAAATTTTTTTAAAACAAATACATAGATTCCATTTCCTAAGAGCCACTGAAATGCCACTGCAGAATTCCAGTTTTATGGCATTTTGGAGGGTAGAAGTGTGCAAGCAAGGAGAAAAGTCCAGGAAACACAAAAGTGTTCCAGAACAGTTATGCAACAAAATGGTGAGATACATCATACATTAAATCCCCCAAATATAAGGACAGGAAAAGTAAAAATACTTGGAAAAACTTAATGTATTATCTAACAATATTTCTACTTTTAGATAAAAATTACATTATGACCCTTATACATGTGAGAACAACCAACTTTTACTTTTTATAGCAATACTGAAAATTAATATGAATTACTATGCATGTTAATATAAACAAGATCTTTAAAAAGGCTGATCTTAAGAGATTTTTAACATTTTTGTATTTCCTTCTATTCCTCATTATATAGTTTTAAAAAAGAACTGACTTCCTAACTTATGGTAAAACTTCGTTATCATCTTTTCCCCCAGTGATATAAGCATTTTCCATATTGTTATGAATTCTGCATGAATAATGTTTAGCAGTTGGATAATATTCCATAGCACATATATACTATGGCTTACTTATATAAATTATGTAATTTTATTTATTTAATTCCTTAAGGTGGGCTTTTTTTTTTTTTAAGATTTATTTATTTCTCTCCTCTTCCCCTCATTGTCTGCTTTCTGTGTCCATTCGCTGTGTGTTCTTTCTGCATCTGCTTGCATTATCAGAAGGCATTGGGAAACTTTTTTCTGTTGTTGCATCAGCTCTCCGTGTGTGCAGTGCCGCTCCTGGGCAGGCTGTACTTTTTTCACACGGGATAGCTCATCCTTGCAGGGCACACATCTTGTGCATGGGGCACCCCTATGCAGGGGCGCCCCTGCATGGCACAGTGGCACTCCTAGCACACTGCAGCACTGTGCGTGGGCCCACTTACCACACGGGTCAGGAGGCCCTGGGGACTGAATCCTGGACCCTCTATATGGCAGACGGATGCTCTATCAATTGAGCCATGCCCACTTCCTCTTAAAGTGAACATTTAAGTTATTTCTCTCTCATTATTAATAATAATGCAGTGAACCATTTTGTGAATGAAGTTTTTTTCTGCTAAGGTATTTTCTTTGAAAATATTTTCAGGAGCTAAATTGTTGGGTGAAATGATATGGATTTGAAGGCTCTTTCTAAAAATTAACATTCTCACCAGCACTCAGTAGTGTCAAGTTAAAAACTGTTAGCAATTTTATTGGTGAAAAATACTATAATTTAAATTTGTATTGTTTTAATTACCAGTTAGGTTAAGAAGTTTTCTATGATTAAACAACTAACTACATTTCTTCTTTAAAGTTATTGATGTCCTGGGAAAATTTATCATTCTTACCTATTATTAAGAGAATTACAAAGTATCCCTCTTTAGAATACTGAATTTTTCTAATTTCTTAAAAGCGATAAACTATTCATTTTAAAACATTTAAAAACAAAGGCTTTGCACTAATTCAGACATGTCTACTCAGAAACGACTTTAAGTCAGTGAAAGTTTAATAACTGAATTGACTGATAAAACTTTAGAGCAGCCATCTAGTTTTATGTTTATTCCCCCCAGTGCTAGGAATGTTACATAACAGCTGTGGGCCTCAGTAACTCCCTTCCCATAAAATGTACCTTTTTAATTTCTACAAAACTTGGAAACTGAGTGGTTAGCATCAAATTGCTTTTGACTTGTTTATGGTGACTTTTTTCTAATATACATATAACAATATGGACCACACTGAAACAATGAAGACATTTGATAGAAAAGTAGTTGTGGTCTAAATACACAAGAGAAGACCACCAAAATAGTCCAACAAGAAAGTAGAAATTAAACAGATGCACAAACTACGTATCTTTTTAGAGCTACATGTAATTGAGACAAGCTCCTCAAAAGGCAGTACTCTGTCATGAACGACTGGGATTTTCAAAATTCAGTGACATTTGTATTTAAAGTAGAAGGCAAAAAATTAAAAAAAATTCATCGGATTTTCAACAATCCAGAGTGATTCAAATCTTCTTTGGTTCATCCACAGAGATTTTAAAAGAATGTTAATATGTAGTCCTTTTTCTCCTCATTACAGAAGATTATATTATAGGAGGTCAACAATTTAGAAGCGCACATACAAAACATCAGCATCATACTGTATCTGCTTTCTGAACTTTGGTATATCATAAGCACTACCTTGGACATTAAGTAGTCTTTGGGAACATACTACTGTATTATTTTCACGCATACAATCCATTCAAAGTGTACAATCAATGGCTTTCAGTATAATCACCCCTGTCAATTTTACATTTTTATTGCACCAAAAAGAAAAACCCCCTACACCTCATATAAGCCCCCTATTATTACTGCCACTTAGTATTTGTGAGGCACCTTTGTTAAAATTGAAGAAAGAATATTAAAATATTACTGTTAACTATAGTCCATAGTTTGCTTTAGGTGTAACTTTCCCCCATATGCCACCCTATTATTAACACCTTGTAATAGTGACATACATTTGGATTGTGCTTCTTTTAATCCCACTGTGGCAGTTGGGGTGGAAGGAAAACCAGGGAATAGGGAGTTCCAGCACTGCTGACAAAAGATGAACTCAAACTCACTTCTCCCCGGCAGGTCCTTTGGTCTCCGCCTGTACTCTTGGCCACACTGTCCTCTCCCCATCTCACTCCTTCAACCCTAGTTCCCGCGCTCCTGGGTGACTCGTAGGGAGGTCAGCCAGGGGGCAAAAGAGCACGGCCAGCCTGGCCAACCCTGTGCTTTCGACCAGCAGAGGCGTAAAAAGGACAAACCACAGCCACTTGCTTCTACATAAACCCAGAACAGATGTGTCTAACCCAAGAGCAGGGCTTGTGTTACAATACCAAACCACTATCGCTTCTCCTCTGAGCTGGAAACGCGGCTCTGACCAGAGCCAAGGGAGCTGAAGAGTCACAGGTAGCTGAGCAAATCAAGTTCACAGCCATTTCAGGGGCTTCAAACGCTAAGCCCAATTTGCTAATAGGTAGAGTTTGTTTTGAGTCACAGAATTATTAGAAATAAAGGGAGCGCTTATCCTGAAAACACAAGTATCAGAAATCAACAACAGAATTACTACAAATAAAACAAGCAACACTGATAAAAAAGAAAAATATCTTGAGGTGAAGTAAAGCACCTATCAGACTAGGAGTCAGCCAATGTGACTTTAAGGTATAGTTTTATCATTAATTAACCAACTGCCGATAGTATTTTACCCTGTGAACACTGGTTTCCGTATCTAAATTAAAAAGAGAGAAAAACAAAGGAAATGTATTAAGATGAAACATATAATTCCTCTCAGAGCTAACCTTTAGTGATTCTAAATATAAACTCTATGACTTTGATTATTTAAGGGACAAGCTTAAAAACCCATCTACCACAATTAGCATATAAAACATTCTCCATCATCTAGTTTTTTATTATATTGAGAGTTATCTATACAATTACTTTATTTCTTTTCTTCCCTGTCAATTTCTTGGGAAGCTGCAGAGTCAGAACTTAAAGACAGTATCCTGTAAGACAATGCTGTTTACATAAGGGCATGGCAATAACATCAACTCATCTATGATGCTAATGAGAGTACACATCTAAGCAGCGTTCTAAGGTGCAGGCACTATTAGGGAAATTGTGAATTATGAGGTCTACTCTGGGTTTCACCCATGTTCATCAGCTATTTGACCCTTCCCACCACAGGCTTTTCACTAGTTGTGATACCTTGATAAGTTTCATGATATTCTGAAACAACCTTTTTTAAAAAGTAGCAGAAAATTTTAATTGGCTCAAAGAAAGATCCAGAACACATTTTCATTTTTGTTTTCAGATTTCCAGCTTGCTAGATTTTTATCTAGTTGAAGGATCCTGGTGATATTTTCTAGCATCCAATCACATGGTTGCTTTAATCACAATAAAATTATTTCACTGCTAATTTTCTTTTAGAGATATCATCAGATTATAGCAATATTTGCTTATTGGTAGAATTGTTCAGAGTAATTATTATAACAGCTAACATTTATGTAGCAATATGGAGAACGCTGTAGGGAAGCAAGCTTGTCTCAACTGACAGAGCATCTTCCTACCACATGGGAGGTCCAGGGTTCAAACCCAGGGCCTCCTGACCCGTGTGGAGCTGGCCCATGCGAAGTGCTGATGTGCACAAGAAGTGCCGTGCCACGCAGCCCCACATGCAAGGAGTATACTCCGTAAGGAGAGCCACCCCGCACGAAAAAAGCGCAACCTGCCCAGGAGTGGTGCCGCACACACAGAGAGCTGACGCAACAAAAAAAGAGACACAGATTCCCGGTGTTGCTAACAAGAACGCAAAGTGGACAAAGAAGAACACACACTGAGCGGACAGAGAGAGCAGACATGGGGGGAGGGGAGGTATGCTGTATCAACCTGTATCAACCTCTTCAAATTGCCTTCTCCTGTTTAGGTCCTTTAAGAATGCCATGGATTAGGTACTATTGCTTAGCCCCATTTTAGAGACAAGAAAGCTGAGGCTCAGAGAAGTTAGGTAAATTACCTAAGTTACTTGCCTAGTAAATGGGAGCCTCAACTCAAATCCAGGCCAGACTGCTTCTCTACTGAAAACTGTCCAAAACAGTTTCAAATCTTATTGGGTTTCAAACATTTTATGGTCCAATAGTCCATTATGCTGTTCAATGCCCCTTAACAGAAAGATTGATGGGCTATATTCTACTTGAGAGACTTGCCCTCAAAAAAGGTTGCCACTCCTCTTGAACGACATGTTTTTGGTAAGTGCAAAATGAAAAGTTGTATATTTAGCTGTGTTTGTCTTTTTGACTTAGCTTCCCAGAAGTTCAGGGTTTCATTCTCAATGGTAGCAATGACTCAGATTTTGTGGGTGAACAACACAGCTCTTCTTATTTTATCCTAAATGATCTTACTATTTATGAATCTTTTACATAAGTTTCTCCCAGGCTTCTTTAGAAAAACAAAGAAACAAACAAAAACACAAACAATCCCCAAACAAAACAAACAGGTTTAACGTAATAAAAGCAAGATTAGTATAATAGAATTATATTTTAATTGCAATGATATTTTCTTTGGCCAGGTAAACTCAAGCTGATGAGGAGGTAAAATAATAAGTAACAATTAACTTTTTCCTTTTTATTAAGTACTTTAATGTATATTATCGCATTTGATACTCACAATAGCCCCTTGAGATAAATAAGACAGAATTGCTTATATTTGCATCTAGCAGATAAAAACTAGTAATCAGAGAGAATAAATAACTTATCCCAGGAAACTCAGTTAAGTGGCAAAGTGACTTTCAATTGAAAGTCAGTCATTTAGATTCAGTTTTTCAATTATACTAGGCTTCTAATACTTAATGGAATAAGTTTCAATCTTTAAAAAAAAAAACCACCTTAAACTCATAAATTCAATGACAAAGAATGATTTCCTCTACTGCTTATGAACATAGAACATATTATAATTATTTTTTGCATTAACTTCTCTAGAAATGAAAACTAGTCCAATATGACCAACAATTTTACTGTATCTACATGTATAACATTTGAAATAAAAATATTGCTCAAATGTTGCTGAAACCCTTATAGACAGACAACATTATGATAATTTGCACTATTATGAGTATTTGTTGTTTGCCCTTTCTGCATTCATTCTTCCCTCCTAGGAATTCAATACCCATTCATCCCTCACTCCCCAGCTAGTGAGAGCTGAGTGGGGCTAACAGAACTCCCACCTCCTGGCATGAGATCCCTGTCTGGTCTAAGTCAACCAAAACATAACTCCCCTTGGTCCGAATCAGGGAACCGCATGCAACCGTTATCAATCGGGCTTCATGGAGCTCTGGTTGGATTTTTCAAGAGAAAGGCCTTTTCTGCTCTTTATATTTGGTAATGTGAGGTGTGGAGCTGCTACTGCCACTTTGTTACCTCTAAGGAGGTGAGCCTGAGCACAGCTGATTCACTGATGCGAGCGGAGTGATGGCTACTGGTGAATCAAGCCTTGATATAAGAAAAATCTACCTTGATAGTTCAATTGAGTAAGCCAATAAATTCTCTCTTTTAAGTCAACAAGAACTGGGTTATTTATAACATGGTCCTAAATAAAATATCTAGTAAGTCAATTAGGATCCTTAGGGATGTGTCACATGATCAGGATAAGTATAATGTGGGTAAAACTAGACATTCAAAATGGTAGGCTTAAGTCTGTTCGAGCAATAAACAAGGAAGACGTGAAATCCATGGGGGTGGGCAGCATAGGCAGGGGTGAGGAGGAGGGCTAGGGAGAGTGCTGAGGTTAGGATAACTGCCAGGGGAAGTGGGAACAGAGCTGACTGCAGATGCGTTCGGGGGCAGCTTAGGGCTCATGAGGATGCATGCCTCTAAGCCAGTGAGCATAACCAGCTCACTCAGAACATATGGAAGCAACACACACAAAAACCACAACACAGCAGCTGGGGAGACGGGCGGGCCCAAGCACCCCAGGCGACTGCACCATACCATCATTTTGAGAACCACTGGTACAGAGGGCAGTCGGTTTTCACTGTGAGGAGCTTATCCAGCATTCTCCAGCTAGAGAAGAAAGCAAAGGCTGCCTTTAAATCACTCTCCTTGATCTTAAAAATGTAACATGACTGGGTCTAACAGAGACGCATTTTAAACATGAAACACAGAAATCCTGTGGGACCGCTACTATCCACACAAGCCTTTTAATTTTGTGTGTGTGTGCACGGAACACAAAAGAGGCTTCAGAGATACAGTCAAGTGCACCTACAAAAGAGAGAATCAGACCTGCGGAAAATACTGTGTTCACTCCTTAACGTCGAGTGAACATTTATGCGTGTCAGCCACTGTACTAGTCCCCCAGGGACACAGACCTTACTGGCACAATCCCTGTGCCCAAAAAATTCACAGCCACACAGGGGAGGCAGGTGGGCAATGAGGAAGTAAGCTCATGGGGGCACACGCAGGGGCACCTGACTCTGGAGGAAGCAGAAAGTAGAAGGAAGACAGGGATGGATTCCAGAGGGAATGACTGGCTCTGCGTCTTGAAGGGCAAAGATGAAATAGCTAAAGAAGGAAGAGTTGCTCAGAAACAGAAGCGAGCCTGTGCATAGACAGGGAGAACAGAGAGTATGGAGTATGTGGGAAAGACGCATTATTCGGTCGGGCTGGGGTATAAGGTGAAAGGGAAGCAACGCACTACAGAGGGTTTTATGTATCGTGCAGGGGCTTCATTCTGGAGGGGACCAAGGGCCAGGGAAGTATTTGATGCAGAGTGTATTAGTCAGCCAAGGGGGCCTGACGCAAAGTACCAGAAACCTGTGGGCCTTTATAAAGGGTATTCATCTGGGGTAAAAGCGCACCGTTACAAGGCCTGAAAGAGTCCAACTCAAGGCTGCTTTCTCACCAAAGTCAGCTGCCACGTGAAGCAAGATGGCGGGCGATCTCTGCCTGGTCTCTCCGTCCTGGACTTCCTCTATCTCAGCATAGGGCTTGAGTCTTTCTGGGCTTTCTTTCTTTCTTTTTTTTTTTTAAAGATTTATTTACTATTTTAACCTCCCCCCCTCCCCTGGTTGTCTGTTCTTGGTGTCTATTCGCTGCGTCTTGTTTCTTTGTCCGCTTCTGTTGTCGTCAGCAGCACGGGAAGTGTGGGCGGCGCCATTCCTGGGCAGGCTGCTCTTTCTTTTCACGCTGGGCGGCTTTCCTCACGGGCGCACTCCTTGCGCGTGGGGCTCCCCCACGCGGGGGACACCCTTGCGTGGCACGGCACTCCTTGCGCACATCAGCACTGCGCATGGCCAGCTCCACACGGGTCAAGGAGGCCCGGGGTTTGAACCGCGGACCTCCCATGTGGTAGACGGACGCCCTAACCACTGGGCCAAAGTCCGTTTCCCATCTGGGCTTTCTATATCAGTCTCAGCTGTAAACTATCAGGCAAACGGCTCTTCTCTCTTCCCTTGGCTCCAGGATCAAAACTGACAGGGCTCCCTCCCTTCCCGTCTGTCTTCTTGAGTGTCTGTTTGCACAGGCCCACCACGGGGGCAGGACTCAACCTGAGTCATGTCTTACTGACATGGTTGAGTCAAAGCCCTAATCTTAGCACATAATTTAATCAAGGGCCCCTCAACTGAATCCAATATAATCAAAGGGTGCCACACCCAGCATAGATAAGTTTACAAACATAATTTTTCTCTTTTTTGGATTCGTAAATAATCTCAAACTGCCACACAGAGGACCCACAATCTGAATTATATTCTATAAATATCCTTGTCAAAGCAGGGAGAGAAAGGGTTGGGGGTTGAGAGTGGACAGGGAGAACTGGAATAAGGAATTAATATGAGATTGATGAAAAAATTCAGGAGAGAAGTGCAGAAGCCCACACTAAGCAACAGCAAGGAAGATGAGGTCTCCATAAATCACAAGAGCAGGTTTGGGAAAATTCGACCCATTAAAGGTAGTGGGTAAAGGGAGAGGGAAGAGAATGACGTCCTGGCTTCCAGCTTATGTGGAGAGGGGTGTTAGGCTTCATTCAGGTAGTAAATACAGCGTGTGTCTGGTGTGTGCTGGGGCGTGGAACACAGAGCAGGTGGTGAGCTCAGTCTGGGAGACACGAGGTGGAGGTACCTTACGAAAGGAAATGCCTTGTGATCTGCACAGCTATTTGGGAAACACGGGTGCAGGCACAGGGCTGTCAAGGAACAGAAATCCCCTATGAGTGGGCAAGAGTAGCATCAACGGGCCACACAAGGTGGAGAGGCCTGGGAAGGAGGGGCAGAGTGGGGAAACGAAAACCTACCCACATGTATTGTGTTATTAATCTATTACCCTAATATTAGGCAATATATATACCTAGATAAGTAAATTTTGCAATCCTTGAGAGAAGTTTTAAATAAATGATCTGTTATATAATCAAAATTTAGCATTAGGAATACTCAATTTGAAAAAGATTTTTCACCCATAACTTAAAACAATTTGTCTTTATTTAAGAATGAGTATATTTGCATGGTACAATTGAAATGAAACTGATGAGTGTTTAAACCCCTCAAGAACAAAAGGGAGTTCCAAATTATTAAAAGGCCTAGAAAGGTCTCACTGCACTGATAGACCTGAAATGTTAGTAGCTGCTGACCTTCTCAGGCACTAATTTAGCGACAGCTCTGCAAATTTTAATCTGTTCTTCTAAAGCCTTACTGAAAATTGTGACAGTATTTTAATAGGAATTACCAGCTTTGCCTCCAATTTTTCAGAGTAAACTTTCAGGTTTTGACCTTCTTCAAGTTGGTGAAAGGTGAGTGACTGTAAAGTTAGATTTTAACACATCAGAAAATAGGTGTCTGTGATAAAAGTGGACTTTATAACACGTGGGAGTGGCCTTCGCTCACATCGAGGTGTCCATACAAGAGCGAGATGCTCCAGTTCCTTCCATAAAGGGTCCCAAAGCAGGGACGTGCTATATTGTAATAGATATGCTGAGTTTGCAAGAAGACTCGGAGTCAAGCAGTAGTGATTAAATTTAAGGTAACAATACCCACATTTATTGTCTTAGTACACCCAAAGCCATTATTTAAGCCCACTTACGTGGTGAGGCAACTCTTAGCTATTTGTGGAGAATTAGATTATTTTAGCTGATCTTGCTATTAATAAGAGTTTATATTTTGGCCACGTGTATCTATCTTTTACATATACACACAAGCAAATATTTATAAAGACATACACTCAGAGTCTGTATCTGATATCCTCTCTTCTTAAAATAACTAAATCATTGTTATATTTTAATTTCCCAGAGATTCAAAACAGAGAGACCCATGCAGCATGCGATTATTCAAAGACCTCTCACCAAGTTAAATAAAGCCAGATCAGTAGTTAAAGAGGCTAAGTGAGGAACTTACAAAATTCAAAAAGAATAAGAGGAAGGACATAGCCCTTCTTAAAGTCCCGAAGTCCAAACCCTTAGAACCCAGAAGCCAAAAAGAATTCTCACATGAGCTCCCTCTCAGATAAAATAAAGGGTCTTCTTCCTTCGTTTTTTTTTTCTGTAGTAGATACAGAACAATAGTCCAAGACTACATCAGTTGTAAAAACATTATATTGTATTTTTTAAATGAAAAAAAAAAAACAAAAAAAAAACCCCAAAATGTAGAACTTATACGAATCTTGGCAAAATTCTTACTAGGATCTTGTACAGATTATGTGAAACACACTTTGACTATCATTTGGAAAACGGTTTCATGCTGACCATGTTGTGCAGAGCCCGCTCCTTTCAATGTTTTTGGTTCTCTACATGAAGGTTTTCAACGGTTGAAACTGAGCTTCACGGGGTACAGGTGCTTTTAAAACAACATCCCCGTGGCTTGTGCAAAGGCCCCGCAGTTCTGGTGTGTCTGGGAAGGAGAAATGGAAAGCCACAGAACCCTGAGATGCACAGCGGCACGTCCGAGGCTCAGGAAACAGTAAGAGGTCTACCCTTCTTCTGCTGAAGCTCTGGAGGAGGAAGTAGAGTCAGTCAGTCAGTCAACAAATATTCTGGAACTTCTCCTTCGTGAAAAGCACTGCTTTAGGTGTTGGGAAAACAGCACTGAACAAAATGGACAAAATCCCTGCTCACATTCTAATAGCTGCACTGTTCCCCTAATAATGATGACAACAGTTATTTACTGAGGACCTACTATGTGCCAGTGGTGGAGTTGCTGGAGCTGACATATAACAACCATAAGTTTACAATAGGAATAATAACTTTTTGAGCATTTACTATGTGCTGGACACTATTCTAGAAGCCTTCCATTTTACCCTATGGCAACTCTGTCAGGCAGTTACTACCAAATTTCACTGATTCTAAGATGCAGGTTTCCCCTCTATATTTTAGTGTCTCGAAATTTGAGGTGCATCTTCTAATTCATGATGCCTCCCCAGAACCAAACTAGGAAATGAAAGACTGGGTTTCAGCCCTGGGTTTGCTGTGGGATGGTGAGTAAGTACCTTCCGTAGTTAAGATATATAGATCCAAAGAAGAATAAAATATACTTTATAGATACACACACAAAGCACATTAAAGTCTAGTCCATGGTACAGTGTCATCTCCCAGAGGGAGGAGAATAAAAAGATAAGTAAGACATGGCCTCTCTCCTAAAGGAGTTCACATTGTAATGGGACAGATAGCTAGGTCAACAATGAATGCTCAACCTGGCGAGATAGTTACAATGCAGTGTCTGCTGCCATAACTCCACCCCAACTCCCCAGCTGCTCTCCTTGGACCATAAACATCTTATCCCAGTCATTGTGCTTATCCCCTAGAAATCAGCTCATGTCTATTGACTGGAGCTGAATTCTAAGTGTGTGACAAATCAAATAGTAAAAGAATAGTCAAGATATACAAGTCACGGTGGCAGTAGGAGAGAACAATTCTCTCTGTGCATCGGTAAAGATGCAAAGCTGACTTTACAGAGTCCTAAAGGATAAGAACTCAACCAGATAAAGCAGCCCTTTCCTTGTCTGTGCAGCAGGGGGAGGAGGGGGAGGGCGGCAGGTCTTTCCTAGCTCTATGATCCAGGACTCTGAGGAGGGGGAAGGGAAGAACCCAGTGTTGAATTTTCATATCACTGTCTCTAGAGGAAGGGAGATAAGTACCAGAATATGGAAGATCCAAGAGGAAGATCCAAGAACTATTCCCGTAAGCAGGAATATGAAGGAGGGTTAAAGCAAGAAATCTTAGAAATTATGTGGGGAAATAAGAAAGCAGGTGGAATGTTCAGAAAATATGAGGGCAAAGAATGCAGAGAGAAAGATAATTAGCCTGCATGGAGAAAGAAATGAAAAAACAACAGAGTAAGCCAGGGAAATGACAGCTATTAAGAAGAAGAGAGAGACAGAGAGAGTGCGATGAAAGCAAACCAGAAAAACATCACTTAACCTAAAACTTTATTTAAATTAAATTAGAAAAAGAAAGCACTGATAAGCAATAAAAAGAAGTAATAAAGACAAGCAAGCAGCTTTAAAACTCCCCCTCCAAAAAACTCAAAATTGAATGAGATATTTCTGTTTTATGGCATAGTATCTGATTATTATTGTACTTCACAGTAATTAAAAACTGAATATTTGCCTTTCTTACCCATGTCTGTACCATATAATGACAGTCAAATTCAAAAGAAATTGAGTCTTTAAAACTCGTTTATTGTTATTTGACACATGTGCATTTAAAATACCTCTGGAATTCTGAAAGGCACCCAAAGGTAATGTTGAATAATGGAAAATATTAACAATCTTTAGAAGAAGCTGGTTAACTTATTTTCTTCCCAGATGCTAAAAATCTCTGGCTTTCCAATTTCAAGAGCAGACTGTTAATGTATATGTTTTAAAAAGCACCATAAATGCTAACTGCAATCATGTCTTCTTAATATTGCACAAAAACCCAAGAGAGAATGAATTACTGGCGCAGGGAAATACTTTCATTTAAATATGCTTGGTCAGAATTCTTAGTAAGAATATTTTCTGTAAGAGTTTCTGGAAATTGTTGTGTGCAACCAGAATCTGTAGTGAAGGAGGGGACTCATGGGAACGTGGTGGCCGGCCTGGGGGCTGGGAGCCCCTGGGGATAACGTGCTGAGGAAGCCCGGCCCACAAGCACTGTAACCCCACACCTGCCATGACTGCACGCTGCAGTCTTAGAACTCCCGCAGCAGAGTACCGAAACAGAGCAGCAGCTATGGAGGGCCGGGGAAGCACAGAGACTGAGAGGTGAAGGGTTTTGTCTGTTTTCTAAATACTTATTATTATTACTGAATAATGAAAATGCTCTAATGAATGAAGTGATGAATGCACAGCTATATGATTATACCAATTACCAATGATTGTACAATTTGGATGGACTTATGTTATATTAATACGTATCAATGAAATTGGTTTTAAAAAAACACAAAAACTCCAGCAGAACTAAAGGAGGAAAAAAGCAGAAACAGTTTCTGCATTTTTCTAGTGCATGCCTACCTTACTTGTTTTAAGTATTGCAAATAATAACATTTCTCAGTACATTCCTATAAAAATAACCAGTTACAAAGAAGTCATTAATTATATTTTATGAAAAAATCTAGAAGAAATACATTATTTGGGGGGTGTGATGGTTAATGTCATGCCTCATCTAGGTTATGGTGTCCAGTTGTTTCATCAAGCAAGCACTGGTCTGATTGTTATTGTGAGGGTATTTCGTAGATGGATTCACATCTATAGTTAGGTGATTGCATCTACAATCTACAATCACTTGGAAGTCTTCAAGCCAGAACTTTGGATTTCAGAAGTCGGAAAGAAGACTTTCTGCCTCTACTTCAGCTAGCCAGCTTTGGGCAGGTCAGCATAGATCAGGAAGCAAGAAGGTTTAAGATATCCTCTGCTGAAGCACGGAACAGTTGAGCTCTACCTGCAAGCTCTGGTAACAATTTTCTGGTCATCCTGAGAGGGAAGCTGTTTAAATAAATGAAAGAACAGATTTTACACCAAAAGATCTCTTCAGTATGTCCTTTATTTTGAGGAAGGATTATTCATTTAGCTTTAGAGTGGAGTTAATGGAACCAATGAAACGGGCTTAGTACTTACTGAAGTACTGACTTCCCTATGTTTCAAAGGCCATAATCTGAGCATGGTTTTAGCATAAGGATGTGTGAATATAACAATAAGAAAGCTCACATCAATTCGACACTTAGTCAATCATTTCTGATATTGAGCAACATCCATAAAATTACTTTTTAAACATTTCTTAGTCTTAGCCAAAGAGGGAGAACAGAGTTAAGTGCACAAATGGCTGTGGACAATCTGCTGCAGAGACTGGTTTTAAGCATGACTTCGACGTGCTAAATCAATAACTTGTTTCTTTATCTGTATGTGCCACGAAAATCTGGCTAGCCATAGAGCGCCGGATCCATTAAAAACTGAATTTGCTATTTCCAGATTGCAGATAGCTGAAAGCTCAACAGGGCCAGCAGGCAATAATCCAAACTCACATCTCCCTCTCAGAAGAACAACTCAAAGCCCTCTGTTGCTACATTATGTTATTCAAAGCACCGGGGATAATGAAGGCTGTACAATATGCTGGCCGCCTCAGGACTGAGCAGAGAGGTCACTTTTCTTCAAACATGAGACCTTGCAGAAGTGGTTTTTATCTTAAATCACTAGATAAATTTGATTAGTTATGTGAGAAATACAAATCAAGAAATAATTTCTAAATGAAACTGCCCCTTTTGCTTAAGAGGTATGATAGCTGTATTTATGAAACTTCCTATTGCAGAGACTGCTAGTCTCTTAAGGAAGAAAGGATGGTGGTATAAACCAATATATATATTTTTAATGAGGTACCAGGGATTGAACCCAGGACCTTGTACATAGGAAGCAGGTGCTCAACCACTGAGCTACATCCACTCCCCAATGAGAGTTGCTTTTGTTTCTTTGTTTTTAGGAGGTAATGGAAGTAGAACCCAGGACCTCGTACATGGGAAGCAGTTGCTCAACCACTTGAGCTGTATCCACTCTCCCCAATACCGTTTTCCCTCCCCGTCCCCCCACCCTGCTGTTTTTCCTGTGTCCATTCGCTGTGTGATCTTCTGTATCTATTTCTCTTTTTGTCTTCTCATCTTTCTCCTCTAGGATTCACCGGGATTCAATCCTGGGGACCTCCGATGTGAAGAGACGTTCCCTGTCAATTGTGCCACCTCAGTTTCTGGTTTGTTATGCCTTGCCTTTGACTCTCCCCTTCGTCTCTCTTTTTGTGCCTGGCTTAAGGCCCCAGGGATCGAACCTGGGTCCTCCCACATGGTAGAGAGAAGCCCAACCACTTGTGCCACACCCCCCTCCCCCAATACTTTTGAAATAGATTTTTGCTGTATGTATCTACTCAAGCAGAGCTGCAAAAACGATTATTTTACATTTCTTCTATATATACTATTTCACTCTGCACAAGCAGATATGAATTTTGAGATATGTATTAACAGTTTCTTAAGTTAGTCTTTGGAAGTGTGAATTATTGAAACACATACCAATTATTTTTATATTTAATGCTGCAATTAAAAGTCATTATACTGGTAGATTACTTATAATTATTCCATTTAAATTATGCCTAGAGCAATCTTTCTTTAAAAGTTTCTTACAATAATTCTAAAAAAAAATAGACTGCAATATTTTCATAGTATCTAATTACATAAATAAGTAATTTGGAGGAGTTCTGATCCTACTTTCTCATCTTTTATGCTCACACACTTTTTTTGTCCCTTACCCAACTATCAGTACCACCTTTTTGCTAGTTCTTTCATTCAACCACTCTTTATAGTAACACTTTATTTATCCTAAGAACAAATTGTTCCTGAGAGTTTTAAGATAAGTTTATTCTTAAGATAACAATACTTCTCAAGATAAGTTATACACATCTCTGCTATTAAAATCACAACAGACAAAAAACACTCTGTTTCTTGATATAAATTAATCCCAACTATTTTACCCTTGGACTACTAAAATGTTTAGGACTACTTGGGTATCTGGCTCTAAATCTAAATTAAATGGCCTCAAGCAGCTCTACTTGTAGAGTTCCTGAGCTGATGGCTCACTGTTTCATGGTCTAGTATTTGTTTCCTTTAGTATGCTGTTGCTTCTTAGTGGAGCTCTGACAGCTTGAAGCAATAGCTACCCTCTTTTTAATTGCTCTTAGGGTTGACTGTGGTTTGGGGAAAAGACATCTACTTTTGTTAGAACTGATTTTCAAAAAGCGCACTGTTCATGGATGAGGGACTGCAGAATTAACTGAGGCGGAGGGAGAGAACTAAACAAGAATTCTGACACAGTTATGGGGCCATGGTGGCTTGCTTATGGGTTGCAAGCTGTTTTAGATCGTTGAGGGTGTTGCACAAAAGACCTCTAGCTGTGTGAAGCACTAATATTTGTTTTATTTTTACTCTTAAGGTAACTTGTCAAGTGTTTTCATACACAGCTGTTTTTTCACACATATTAGTTTGTCTACAGGTTAACTGATATATATCTACATATGTAGAAAAAATTAAGATAACAGTCACCAAAAGAAAAGGTCCACTTTAACACAGAAACTATAGAACAGTGTTTCTACCGCCTTATTGAAGCAGGCTAATAAGATAGGGAATTAACAGACGGATCTGGAACCCCCAAGATGGCTGTTGGAGGAACCCCACCCCCGGGATTCTGCTACCCAGAACAAAGACTCCTTCCTGGGAACAAGGGAAAGCCCAGATGTTCTCTAGAAACTTTATCATTGGGTCCTCACTAAGGAATTGATGGGTGGGGTAATCAATCCAAACAGCTGAAATCCCCTCCTCTGCCATTATAGAGGGGTGGAATAATTAGCAATTGAAAAACAAACCAGGGCTTAAGTGCACTCTCGCCTTACTCTTTTGCCTGTGGACCCGTCCTGCCCTCTTTGTGTGGTTTTTTACCATTTTTCCTCCATCACGTGGCCACAGAAGTAACCCTGGGGATTTATAATCTGTAAGGGAGAATTGTAGCTTGTAAATTAGCCCTCTTCATCATTTTTCATCCCCTTCCTCACTCTCTGGGACTCCTGCTCTGTTATTTTCTCCCATTTCTCTTCCCTCCCTACCTGAATAAATTACTGGCCTAACTTGTGCTCTTGAAATTCATTTCTCCAGCATAGCCAAGAACCTAGATAGACTCCGGTAACATACTGTCTACATATATAGAAAAGCTTATTAAAATAACAATAGTTACTAAAAAAATGAGAAGCCTATTTCGCAAAATACAGCATATACAATAGTGAAAACCCACTAAAGACCTCCTTTTCATGCTGGAGCCTATTTACCGTATTTTCTAACTTACTTGCTTTTGCAGATGTTAAAATTACACTTCTATATATCTAAATAGAATTTTCTAATTTTTTCCTTCCAAGCATTTTATATGTTACAGTAGCTTCTACAGCAGATTATAAGTATCTGTGCTTAGTTAATAAACTTAAATTTCCCTCTAAACAGCAAATCCGTATAAAATGTAACTAAAAAAAGAAAGAAACAGATATCCTTTATATACACTGAAATATTTTATTCAGGTGAGAACATATCGCACATGCTAATTTGTACGGTTTTAACAATACTGTTCTAATGACATCCTAGTGTAACTTGTGATTTATCCAAAAGAAAAAATCAACTCCAGGTTGGCTTTCTGTGGCCTGGAAAGTCTCTGGCATTTGTAACCTTTCCTGGGAGTTAGTATGGTGTGTTTTCAGAAACTATAAGCTTTGTTTATTTTTGTTTCTTAAAATAACAGAGGAAAGACTCAACATGTATAAAATATAATCAGATTACCTGCTGTTTTCAAGTTCCTTAACCTGTAACCCCTTTCATTAGTGCAGATAATAGGAACTAACTGTGGTCAAACCTTTTTGTTCAAGTCTTTGTTTATAAAAATAATTCCTGAAAACATTTTTAAAAAATTGGAAATGGAACCAGAGATAACTGTTCAAAATTAAATTCTTTCAGTCTCGAGCAACATGTCTGAGAGTGCAAGAAATAAATAAGGTATTTTCCTTAAAACCTATTCTGGGTGCAAATTTTGCTTGGAAGCTTTATTTGCTTTTTGCAACAACATTTAAGAGAACACCAACTGACCATTTACCACCTAAACAATGCTGTACAGGATGATTAAGCAATGCACCTGGCCTCGTGCAAACAACAAGCTGGTTTAACCTGCTGACTTTCCTGTGCCTGGGGTCAGGCAAAAGCAGTCCAGGCCAGGGGGGAGGAAAGGAGAGAGAAGAGAAAATATAACCGCCTGACTGAGAACAGAACGCCTGCACTAACTAACCTTTGGAATAACAACTGTTTTAACAGTTTTCTTGGTTGGCAAGGCTATCATTTAAGTGGCCCACTATAATTAGGGATGAACATCCCAGGAAATTATGCCAACTTTGGAGCACGAGTTGCATTTCTGAGTTTACTTGGCGTAATGAAGCCACTGAAATGCTGAGTATTCTTCTTTGGTATAAACTGATGTCAAGGGAAAATTAACAGACAAAGGAATTTAGCTAGAGAGGGAAAGAATACCACAACATTCACTCCCAGGAGCAGGCCTTGGTTTCTTTGATTTTTCCCATCTTTTTTAATTATGGAAAACTTCAATCATACAGAACTACAGACAGGACAGAATAACGAATCCCCACAAACCCATCACTCAGCTTCAATCATCATCAACAAACATAAGGTCAATCTTAAATCTGTACACCATCCTCCTTGAATTATTTTTTAAAGCAAATCCCAGACAGCCTATATTTTAATTTATATAAGCTTTCACCTACCATATATATATATATATATATACACAATTTTTATTTCCCTAAAGATCATTGCAGAAATCTCACTGAACATGAGATGTTTAAACCAACCTTAACCACATCTTGTAAAACATTTTATATTAAAACCTACCAGCCCAGGAAGCTAATGTGTTTGAAGATAACTGGGTGATTAAAATAAAATAGCTCGAAACCCAACCTTGTATTATTTTATTTAGGGGTGAGGGGAAGCAACACTGTGGGTTTGAGGAAATAGTGCACATGGTTCAGTCCTTTGTGTTTCTATTCTTTGTGGACACAGTGATCAGCAGGAGACACGGTTAAAAGTAACACAGCTAGATTAGCCTGGCTGGTGCTCTGAAAAATGAGAGGAGCTACGAAGGGGCAAGGAACTACCCTAGGATGAAACTTCTTCCATTCCTTATAGCACACATGCAGAATAAAAATGAATGCCACTAAGCCAAACCTTGGGAGCTTAAAAACTCACTCATTGGGCATTTCAGCTACTTAAAATAATTTATTACCCATCTTAAAGCAAAGATCAGAAGGAACTCCTACCTATTATTTATATTCAATTCCTCGGTGCCTGATGACTAATCTGTAGAGGAATGGAGTCTTTACAAGGGAAGTCAAAATAAATTGAGGTGACCTTGATACAATGCTACCAATGATATGAAGAGGAAGCTGCAAGAAGCTGCAAATGGCTGTTCCATTAAGAGTTCTAATAAAAGAATAATGGAATTTCCGTTAACTGAATACAAAAATGTGAGAAGTGGGCAAAATTTAGACAAGGCAGGCAAAGTCTTTGATCTGTCATAGACCTTTTTTGGTTAAATGTTAACACTGCATCTATAGTAATTAATTAAATGGCTTCATCTTAAAAAAAAAAAAAAGAAGCAAAATTTCCATCAGAACTTGGACCTGTCTCACCTCTTTGGCTGTGGTATTACTTCAGTTGCACCTTTCATCCACATTGTCAGATGTGCTTTCACAATTGCTTTCAAATGAAATGTCCTATTCTGCAAAGTGCATTTAACTTGAAAAATGTAACTTGAAAGGATATTGTATGTCGCCATGGCCATATAAGCATAAGAACACCTATAAATTTTGGTGCTTAAGGCAAGTAGTCATTATAGAAGCACTAGAATCTACTCAAATTCTTTCAACTCCTCTGAAAACTGGCATAAGTTTTCCCTCCTGCATTCCGGCATCTCTGTACTCTCAGCCGAGGAAAGTTGTTTTCACACCACCTATTTTGGCTAGTTAAGAAATCCCCACCACATGTCACCCTGCAAATTCACAGATAAAGATGTAAGTTTAGGGAAGCGGACTTGGCCCAGTGGTTAAGGCATCCGTCTACCACATGGAAGGTCCACGGTTCAAACCCTGGGCCTCCTTGACCTGTGTGGAGCTGGCCCATGTGCACTGCTGATGCGCGCAAGGAGTGCCGTGCCACACAGGGGTGTCCCCCGCGTAGGGGAGCCCCATGCACAAGGAATGTGCCCTGCATGGAGAGCTGCCCAGCGTGAAAGAAAGCGCAGCCTGCTCAGGAATGGTGCCGCACACACGGAGAACTGACACAAGATGACGTAACAAAAAGAAACACAGATTCCCCGGCCACTGACAACAACAGAAGCGGACAAAGAAAAAGACTCAGCAAATTGACACAGAGAACAGAAAACTGGGCCGGGGGTGGGGGAGGGGGGAAGGAGAGAGAAATAGATAAATAAAATAAATCTTAAAAAAAAAAAAGAAAAAGATGTAAGTTTATATTAACATTTCAACTGTGCAAATTTTTTATTTGCTACTGAAATCACCTCCAATTAACAGGCTTACTGAAACCTTAAAAGGCATAAAAGTTCTGAACAAGTCTCAGAAATCTTGTATTTCCCCATGAAGATGTGCTAAGTGCTTTCGTAAAAATGGTAACCTATGCTTTTTTTAAAAGAGTTCTTATCTTTTACAAATATATAGTAAAATACTTAGAAGTGAAAATATACCTGGGAAAACTTCAACAACAGGGAGTGGAGAGTGTGGAGGTACAGATGCGACAAGACTGGCCATGAATTTATAAAGAATGGGTACCAGGGGCTCATTACATTATTTGGTCTTCTTTTGTGTAGCAAGACTCCTGGTGAGGAATAGTTTAGGTACCGTGTTTTGCACTGATGTAAGTTAAAGTTTTTATTTAGAAAAACAACTTTCCACCAAGAGCAGAGGAAAACCAAGAGTCAGCAGTCAATCTTTTAGCTATCTTTAGTGATCCAAGAAGCCAAGTTCATCCACTGCAGCGTTTGAAGAAAAAAACAAAAGCCAAACATACAAAACACACCCCCAAGCCCATCTTTTTACAGGCTTTGAGATTTAGACTTTAATCTGAGTGAAATATAATTATTTTAGTACAGAAATACACATTTTCTCTTCTTTAAAAGGGTTAAAGAGTTAAAAATTTAATGAGTCAACTAAAATTGAAATACAAATGTAACTGGTAGGGAAGTGGATGCGGCTGAACTGATAGAGTGTCCACCTACCATACAGGAGGTCCAGGGTTCGATACCCAGGGCTTCCTGACCCGTGTAGAGCTGGCCCAGGCGCAGAGCTGCTGCACACAAGTAGTGCTGTGCCATGCCACACACAAGTAGTGCTGTGCCTTGTGCAGGTGCCCCCTGCACAAGGAGTGTACCCTGCAAAGAGAGCTGCCCCATGCCTAAAAAGCGCAGCCTGCCCAGGAATGGCGCTGCATACACGGAGAGCTGATGCAGCAAAATGATGCAACAAAAAGAGACACAGATTCCTGGTGCCACTGACAAGAATGCAAGCAGAAAGAGAAGAACACGCAGTGAATGGACACAGAGAGCAGACAACGGAGCCAGGGTGGGGGTGGGTGAGAAGAGGAGGGAAATAAAAAAAATAACAAAATAACAAATATAATTGGTAAATATACTTCAAAATCACCATATATTGGTGAAAATCGCATTATCCATCCAGAAAAATCTATACTACACAACACACAAATAACATGCTTCTCTTACCTTGTGATCATATGGATTGTAAGAATGAAACACCCGAGAAAGATCTTTTGTTCTTTGTTTTTTCTGTGGAGAAAAAAGAAAACATTTGAGTGGCAAAAATATACCTGTGTGTTTGTGTGTGTGCATTAAAATGTTGCTTATTTTGGGATTCTTCCTTTATGAAAGCTGAGACACCCAGATACATTTAGAAACCAAAGTTGCTGGGTGGTCATGGTGGGGTTGTCACGAAGCAGCCAGGCAACTTCCCTAGAAAGCCTCATAAGACACAATCATCAACAAAAACTATACCAAAAAATGCACAGCCCTGACTAAAATGAAGAAAAGAAGTGTGCCAAGAAAGCTCACTACCCAACTGGCCACATTCACCTCACTTTCGGTCCAGCTGCTGTGCCCCTGGATCGGGCACTGACGTGTGTCCCTCCCACACGCTCCTCCTCCAGGCGTCCCGGCCACCCTGGGGTCTTCTGCCTGAGCTGGGAGGACACCCTGGTCTGTCACTGCCAGACCTGGGGCCAAGCCAGGACCTCACACAGAAGGCATCGACAAGGACTAAGGGGTCATGTGTGAGTTGGGCAGGCAGGGAAGGGTCACTGTCTGCAGTGAGGACACACGGTTATGAGGAGAGAAGCCTCTCTCTGGTCTACCGCTGTGCTCTTCTCGAGCTGAACCCTGGCACTAGTCAAATCCCCACTCCACACCCTGCTCGCCAGTGTCCGTGATGAATGAGAAAGCGTGGACTTCTCTTATTTTAGCCAACTCCAAGAAACTTGGTTTCTCATCCACTGTGGTCTGCCTGCCCCCAGAAGCACTCTAAGCAATTGTGTATATGCTTTCAGATATTTTATGCATATATATAAACACACACTTTATTATAATCACTTTTAAAGAAAGGGGATCATTCTCTAAATCCTGTTCTGAAGTTTATTTTTTCCCACTTTACAATTTATCTTTGCCAAACTTCCACCCATGTATATATGGCTCCAAAACCCTTTATACAGAATTCTGAGATCCCAAAACTTTTGAATTCTGAACTTTCTTCTGCAATTCACTTCATTAAAAAAAATATAATGACAATCCTTGCACAGATATCATTGTGTACACTTTTTTTCACAGCTAAATTATGGAAGTACAGCTTACAGAGCAAATAGTTCAGTACAGACATTTATAATTTTTATAGATACTGCTACATTGCCCGCTCCCTCAAACACTGTTCTGTACCAGGTTGCACTTGCAACAAGAGGGAATTGATCCCTACAAAGGGACACCTGCTTCTTTAAATGGGAAATTCTTCAGAATTCTTCTCTTCCATTTAAAGGTTAGAACATTTCCAACTCTAAAGAGCAGATCACACATTTAAAAAATGGTTATTGAGCATTTTCCCAGTTGCTGTTGATTACAGAATTTATTTCTTGTATTTTAACATCACAGTGTTAGACCATCCCCACATCTTAAAATCCCATCATGTAAGTGGACTGCTTGTCCTTAATACTGACATAGTTGTCTTCTGGTTCCACTCTGACGTTGCTATTCCAACTACCAGGTGCCACAGCCTCGTTTACCTTTACTTGTAAATGAATCCTTGCCTGGTTTCCATGTTTCCTTGGGAAGTGTTTCCTCCTTTTAAACTCTAGTTTCCTCATGAGCACGTCCATCAAACCTCCCAATGCCAGAGATCTAAGCAGATCCCCCTGTCTGGATTCTAAATGATCTACATCCACTTGGCTAAGCAGTCAGATCTGATATTAATTAGGCTCTTCCATTAATGACCTTTATATACATTCACAGTTTTCCCAAAGAGCAGATTCTTTACTTCAGAACTACTTTTGGAACTATAACTCCAAGTGTCATTACTTCAAATCACCTGGTCTTGTTTCCACATGCTGACACGGCTAGAAGTCACCCCCCCTTCCCTCTAAATTCCCATCTTCTCTCCACCTCTGAGCCATGCTTCTGGCCAAGTGACCAAAGAAATTTAACACTCCTTTTTCCCTAGAGAGAAGATGTATCCTTAAGATGACAGGAAACAACTCCCGTGGCTAATGAAAGGTTAGATTTGTAAGCCTTGGAATCTGTCTTGAATAGGTCACTTGCCCACCAAACCAAAGTTTTCATTAGCTCATAAGTTTCTCTTTCCTTTCCATACACCCACTTAGTTAAGCAACAGTTTCTGGATTATTCTTTAATCAGAAGAAAATGTTGGCTACTAACACTTCCTTTAGTAGGAGACTTAATATAAAACATTGGGGACATTTTCTTTCAGAAGGAAATCATACTAGATTCGAAGACAAAATAAACAACATGTCAATATTCAGTTTAGGAGATGTCCCAAATGCTGATCAGCCCAGAAATGGTTGGGCTACCAGCTGAGTTAGCAAGTAGATAAGAAACATTCAGAGGTAATTTTGTCTGGCCTTTTCATGTGGGCTTTGATTTTACATTTCCATTTTCATAGTTAAAACCTACATATGCTTTTTGTTATAAGCTACCTCAAATCATTAAGGGAAGGAAATAGGGTATATAAATGATAAGTAAATAACACTATTCAGCTTACCCCCAAAGAAACTAGGAGGAAACAATGCCTATTTTCTGACAACAAATTTACTATATACAAGCATGGTAAAATCTGGGCTGGCATATTGAAGGTTATATCTATTAGTCTAGTTGACCAAAACCAGTGCTATTCTTCCTGCAAGGTCAGACTCATAAAGCCCAATGCTGATATCTTCTGAGATCAAGAACAGGGGTTGGAAACTAAGGCCCGTGCGCCAAATCCAGCCCACTGTCTATTCTTGTAAATATTTACTGAAATACAACCACACTCTTTCATTTATGTATCATTTATGACTTCCTTCCTGCTACAACAGCAGAGTTGGGAAGTTGTGACGGAGACTATATGGTCCACAAAGCCTAATATATTTACTATCTGGCCTTTTACAGAAAAAGTTTGACTATTCCTGATCTAGAACCTCCATCCCTGACCTAACCATGTCCACTTCTGGCAGAAGTCTCTTAACCCCAAACCATATGAACAACTAATAATGCAACAAAGTCCCTGGACCCTTCATCTCACTTCATGAAGACAGTTTAAGAACCAATCACAACCCTTATCCTGGCATATCAGGGTGAGAATATTAACAAAATAAGAATGAACTGTCTTGCTTTCAGGATTTTACAGACAGAGAATATTACAACTGGGTTTCTAGAGCATGCTGAAACTGTTTTAGACATGGGGCTTTCAGATTCTTCTGTACTTACATCATTACTGTTGATGACAGAAACTCTGAGAAGATATCCTTTACTAAGTTCTAGCTCTAAAGCCAAGTAGGTTTCCCTACATCCTGCTATCAGCCGATTTAACTGAAATGAAATGTTGAGCCAAAAGGAAATAATAAGGTATTTTCCTATTGCATCATAATGTGTGTCTAAATTACCTCCCCCTTTTAGCCTGTTAAACATTTCAGTCATGCAACCACCTGTTAATTCTCCAAGTGTTTAGAAAGTAAACATGTTAAACAAGTTGTGTGATGAACTTACAATGAGGGTGGCCAAAGTACAGTGAGTACGGCAAACATCTCTCCCAGAACTGTACAAGGCACCTTCAAGTCACCTTCATTATTTGTCCCAAGGATATTTAAAAGTAACTCCACACTGATTCTTTCAGTCTTAGCAGCTGCAATTAGGTTTAAAATATGAGACAAATACTACCTATAAGTTTGGTACAACTTATAGGTTCTGGAGAATGAACCTCCACAGATATCATTCTCAAGGCACTTCGTAAATTGCTTCTGTATTCTACAATTTGAGTATAGAAAATACTGATGACCCCTTTTACTTATACTCATATTTAAACTACCTTTTGAACAAAATTAAACAGAACTAAAGTCCCCAAGGGAGAATTTTTAACAGCTCAGGGTGCCAGACAATGTGATCATTTCAATTTTAGCAAAGGTATGCAACAGAGCTTAGAACTGAAGGAGATTTTGTGATGAGAAGCTGTACTTTGAAAGTGAGGTTTTAAGTTAAATAATTTTAGCAGTATCCACTCATTTAATTTTACCTCATTCCTCAAACTAATTCAATAAATTTTGTTACAATTCTCAAGATGTAGACTAAAGATTTCTGAAATAAAATAATGTTTTTAAATAAAGATGTCATAAGACTGTGGAATTCAATTCTACATATGGATTTCTAACAATGAAAAAGTCTACAAACTTTCAGCAATTTAGGTTTTTTTAAGGTATAATACAATAAAATTCAAATTCTTCAACAAGTCTCTAATCATAATGTGTTAAGAAGCCAAATGAGCAGTTTTGAGTTTCAAGTTACTTATTTTTTCCAACCCCCTTCTGGTAAAAAGCCTAAGACGTAGTTAAACGGTCAACTGGCAGGTAGTAGCAGAAAGGTAAAAATGAAAAGATAAAGAGCCAGAACAATCCACAAACTGGATCATCAGGTTCTGAATAGCTGAATTCTGTCATGCAGGGGCATTTGAAAAAACAAAGCTAGGAGAGCCTGGTGGGAAGGCTGTGAGGAGGGGCCTAGCAGTATTAAGGTAAAAAAAAAAAAAATTCTAAAAGAGACTGGGGTCAAAATTCCAGGTAACAAAGGCTAGAGACCAAGAACTGGCCAGCTGATAGAAGCCATGGACAGACTTTTGGTAAGGAAGTCAGAGAAGCACATCCTAAGGGAAAAGGGCTGAAAATAGCCAAGAGGTTCAAGAGAAAAACAACAAATGGGGTTTGTAGTGAAGAACTAGCCAGGAATTGGGAGAATCACAATGACAACAAGGACCCAGAAAGCAGCAGTAAGGGTCACCAGTCAGGGATATGAACCAAAGTAGCCAGGGAAGCTCAGGGAGTAAGTGAAGGTGCTAACTACTAAGCATGTGACGTGACACAGGTAGGCCTGATGCTTGCCTTGGCATCTTCTGCTCTACTGCCTGCAAGGACGGGTACTGATGTCAGGGTGTGGGCAACGCGGGGCCCACTAAGTTCAATCTGGAATGTGACAGCAACTGATTGAAGAGGGAAAATATTGCTTACTGGTGAGGTCAAATTGTGAAAAAAACGGGAATAGAAGAACTTAGTCTGCAAATGGATTAGGCTGTTTATAAGCTATAAGGAAGTAGCACACAGAAAACGATGTGGTTTTTTAAATAGAAGAAATGGCTAGATGATTAAGGCATATGAAGCAAGAAATATAGTGATAATCAAAATTGTGTTTCAAAGAGACAGCTTGCTAATGGTGTGAAAGAAGGAGCAGTGGGAGGGGGACTGCATGAGAGGCTGGTGCAGGGCAAGGAGGCAAGATGGAGGATTCTGAGAAACAGGAACTGGTTAGATAGGCCTACAGAGAGGAAGGCAGGAAGACCTCAAGATTTTGGGCTCAGATCCGGAGGGACAAGAGCCTTCAGGGATAGAGGGAACCTAGAATGAGATACCAGTGTCGGGCATTAAGGGCAGGGGAGGAGAATTTAGGTTGTCTGTGATACATTTGGACAGATAATGAGACGGAAGTTAAATGTAAGGGTATGGTGTTGAGAAGAGAGATGTGGGCCATAGATTTGGGACTTATGAGCACATGGATGCAATTTAAAGAGGAGAGGGGATGAGATCACATAAGGAGCCTAGACAGTGAAAGAGGCAAGAAGATGAGAAGAATGAGATTAAAAGTACTAGCAAAGCAAACGATAAGTTTCTGACCCTGGGCCAGGTAACTACTCTGGACTTCATAGGTAAAATGAACGAGTTGGACTAGGTCAGTGGTTCTTGTAGGTTAGACTCATCAGAGAGCTTTTAAAATACACTACTGCCCCCGCACTGACCCCCCCATGACTCTGATGTAACTGGCCTGGTGAGACCTGGGCGTGTGTATATTACTTGAAAGCTCTCCAGGTGCTTCTAAGGTCTGGCCAGAGTTGAGAACCAGTAACCAAGACCTCCAGGAACCAGTAACCTCAGCTCCTTCCAAGTCTTAACCTCTGTGCTTCCAGATCAGGTGCCCCTCTCCTTCAGCTATTGCCATTCTGTATTCGGATTTCAATCAGGTATTTTCATTCTTAATCTCTTTATTATTATGTCTGCTGTTGTGCTTTATTTCCTGACCTCTTTCTTTACTTATAAATGGATTGTATATGCAGAAATTCTTCTGTGGCATATTCAGACTTTGGCTGCAGACATCAGGTTGTTGTTATATACTCAAGTTCCATATTTGGTGAGCACTTCTGAAAATGGATGGTAGATCTAATTTAATAGACCAGAACCTTTATTTTGTTATTATTGTATAAAACATGAGAAGCTTCGTTAAAAGCACTTCACAATATCAGAGTCTCATTTTTATAATGTACGTATTTAGATGGTGTCCCTAAGATGAATAATACTCATTTGAGATCAATAAAAAGGAAAAGCAGATCCCTAGAATTAAAAAGTGCATGTCAAAATACAGAAATCAATTTTTAAAAATGATGTGAAATAAGGTTGGTGATCAAAAATACTCAGGAAACAAACTCCTCTTCAAAAATCTCATCTGCTTCTCCTTTATAAAGCACATTTAATATTTCCATGTTTTTCTATGAGAAATAATGCCACTTGCAGTAGGGAAAACAAAGAAAGAAAAACAGGGCTGCTTCAAGCCTATATATATTTTTCACCTCTTATTCTCTAATAAGATCCACAAAACAACAGAAATGACCATAAACACTGCTGATTTTCCATGAGCTGCTGACTTCACTAGTTACAGAAAATTCAAAGAGAGTTATCAGATTCTTTAGTTTTTCCCATCTTCATAGGGCTTGACACAGTATAAGCATTTCTTAGGGTATGCCCAAATAGCAGAACTTTAAGAGTGGAAGTTAAAAAATAGATAAGTGAGGAGCAGAGGTGGCTCTAGTTGTTGAGCACCTGCTTCCCACATGGGAGCTCCTGGGTTCGGTTCCCAGGGTCTCCTAAAAAGAAAAAAACAAAGAAGAAGCAAGCAAATGAAAAAACCAACTTAGGGAAGCTGATGTGGGAGTGCTGGCTTCCCACATAGGAGGTCCTGGGTTCAATTCCTGGCCCCAGTACTTAAAAGAAAAAAAAAAAAAGTAAATTTGCTCATGCAACTATAATGATATTCAAATAAAATGACCAGGCCAGTAGTTGACAAACATGGAAATGTCCATCTTATCATAAAGCACAGTAGGTATGAGCAAGAACCACTTTTGTTGCCCTTTATGGTTTCTAAAATAACCTTAGTCTCTCATTTTCATAAGGAATAGGGGTGACAGAGAAGTACCCTGTCAGGTCCTTAAATAGGCAACAAATGTTGGAAGAAAATTCAAACAGGGAATTCTGTATTAATTCAGTGATATCTGATAACAGTAAATGCAAGTTGCCCTATTTTATATCAAACTCACCTTATTTTGTAAAGAGAACATTTGTTTGCAAGGAAAAGGTCATTCGTTCTTTGGCAACCAAGGTCTGGGTGGCACATAGAAAAGATTTGACCATTTTGTAGCAAGAAGTGTTGCCAAAATGAGTAGCCATCATAAGCTGTTAGGAAAGAAACAGCCTTTCAGGGAAAGTCAGAGCCCAGCAAAATAAAAAGCCAAAGAGTACTAAGTACTACAGCTCACACGAAGGGTCAAACTTCCCGTGTACAGTAACTCCTGAGGGCTCAAGAGTTCGAGAACGGCACCCCTCCTTCTCACTCTGCCCTCCTAACCTGCCACTTTACCTCTCACCTGGATTATAACAGCAACGCTTTCTCCCCCTCAAATCAAGGGTTGGCTAACTAGGGGCCAACTATGACTGACTACCTATTTCTGTACACTCTGCAAGCTAAGATTTGTTTTTATATCTTTAAATGGCTGAAAAAATATTTTCAAAAAACAAGAATTTAAAAAAAATTGTTTCCTTTTCTAAATTTTTCTTAAAAACAAGACTTTTTATGGCATAGGAAATCCCTACTTCGGTGTCCCTAAAGAAAGCTTCACTGAGCATGGCTATGCTGGTGCTCCTGTGTCATCACCACTGCTTCCAAGGCAGAGCTGGGGGGGGGGGCAGGAGAACACGTGGCTCCCAGAGCCTGAGACCTACGGTGGCCCTGTGCAGCACGGCCCTGCGGTCCTCTGACCCCAATCAGTGGTCTGAAGTCTCGGGGAGCTCTGAATGCTCCTGATGCCCACAGCCCACCCAGAGGCTGAGGTGGCTCATTTAACCTACCTGGGGCATGGCCTGGGAATGGGGATTTTAAAACTTCCCCTGGTGATTCTAATGTGAAACCAGGTTTGAGAGTAATTGTTTAACGCACCCCTTTATGACACTAGAGTGGGTTTTTGAAGGCATGGTCATCTAATGTCATTCTCCTCCTTAAAACCTTCGAGGGCTCCCTATTGCTGAGAGAATGACGTTTCCAGTATTGCATTAAGGCTTTGTCCCATACTCTCCACTAACATCAAGGAAGGCAACGCCTTATTCCTCACAGACCCTGTATTTTGCTGACTCCATGTCTTGCTACTGCTATTCCCTCCACTGGGAATGCCCTCCCTAGCGGCTCCTTGTATTGATTACATTTTGAAGATCTCTGTTTAAAGATCACTTCCTCCACACGGGGTCTGCCCACAGATAGAATCTTTTTTACCATGTGCTTCCCCAGATGTCTTGACTCTCTGGCTGTGTATCACACCTCTTAGAGGACAAAAACCACGTTGCAGACATCTGGGTTACTTCCCTCCCCTCTCCAGCATTTTATTCCAGGCCTTGCACGTGGCTTGCACACGTATAAAAGCTGTGCATTCCCTGAACCCCGTGACACTTGCGTTTTGCCTGCGTCGAGTTCTGTAGTGCCGCAAACTGCCCTGTCCTCCCGGGTGGCCTTTCCCTCCAGGCTTTCATTCATGCCATACCACTTCAACCCATTTCTTCCAAGTGGCCTCTACTTCCCCATTCCTTTTTCCTTCATACCCCTGATAGAATGCCCCTCACCATCCCAATTCATCCAGTCGCAGGACTCCAGAGCAAGGCAGGTGCCACCTGTGGCCCGAGGCGCCTCCGCCCTCCCAGGCCTCTTAGCGCTGACTCTCAGCTGCTGTTCTATTCCTCCTAAGAGTCTCCCCAGCTCACCTCTCCCAAGGGTCTTCAGCCCCCAACCTCGTCCTTTATATCTCAAATGCATTTTTTTTGCATGAACATACTAAAAAAATTTTTTTTTTTATTTTTAAAGAATCTTTAGATGACATTTTACATATAATGTTACATATAAAATTTAGGAGATCCCCATATACTCCACCCCCTCCCTTCCTGCTCTACAAGTGAATTGATTAACTGAATGACACATTCATTCATTCGTTCATCCGGCACATGTACTGCAGGAACTGTTCTAAGGACTGGTGCCAGAGCAAGCTAGGCGAGGCTTCTGAACTCTTGGGAGCTTACAAAGTAGTGGGGAGAAACAAAACATTTACACTTCTTACCCAGCAACTAGGCACACAGCGAGCGCTTCAAAGCTTGCTAAATGAATATCCAAAATTCTGGATATTAGCATTTGATATTAATACCTCTCACGAAGTGGCTGTGCCAGCAAAGGACACCTGTTCACGAGTCTTAAACAGATTACCAAATCAAATGCAAATTTATTTTATGCTGAGTAGAATTATTATTTTTCATAACTATAAATGGCACTTTAAGTTGACAACTTCAAAAAGTCCAGAATTTGACACTTCTTTTCCACTGGAGTTTTCTTTTGTTCAATTTATATTCTGTTCACAAATATATGAATATCTATATATTTTTAGCAAGTCTGCACTCAGAAAGCTTGCTCCTTTCTCTGACTGACAAGTTATATACAGGATAAGGAAATGAAAGAATCCAGTATCATTTACTGGGTAGAAAAATATTAGGAAAGGTAAAAAATCAACAGTCAATGGATTACCTTATTTTAAAAATAAATAAGACAACTATGTTTCAGAATGTAGTCAGCCAGTCAATTTGCTGTCCATATATTAGACACTAGGTTTTACAATATATTCAAACAACCTGCTGGCCCAAGAAAAAATATTATGTTCCCACCAATGTAACCCCTCCTCCTGTGTTGACTCTGATGCCAAACAATTTGACAAAACAAAAGCAAAAACAAAAGCAAAATAGGCCTTAATCTAATCCCCACTGAATTTTCTTTCAATTTCAGTATTTCTAGATCATTCATAGACATAAATACTGCCCATGTATGATGTTTCACTGTTATTTTTAACATTGAAACATTCCTTTAACATATGACAAGACAGTTATTTTCAAGTGATATTTGAGAATGATTAGCAGTTATGGTTAAAACTCTTGAAGCCTGTTCAATCACAACTCCAGCAAATAATAGGGGGCAACAAATTTGCAGTTATAATACATTAATTTTATTTTTGTCTTCAAAGTTTTACTTATAAGCTTTTGTTTTTAAATTAGGGAGGGTGGAGCAAGTGTTTTTAATTTAACTTATCCCACTTGCTAAAACTACTAATGTCTTATATCTTTATATTATTTTAGTAAGAACAAACTAAACCACTAAGCAAAGAAAAAAGGTCATGTTAGAGATGTAACTGTAGAGTGAAACTTTCTGTGAGTGGGTAAAATAAATGTAGCGTGGGATTTTATAATTAGTACCCTGGAGTTCTGTGTATTTCTGTAGCATCATTAAATATTTCTCTTCCTCTTAGTTATGACGAGATGGTACAATGCCTTCACTGAATCTAACCTTCGGGGAGGACGAGCTTGGGAGCCCAGTAGAGGGAAAACGGGGTCTGCATCTGCACAAACTCTATTAGCGCCCAGAGCTGCATACCAGCTTCCAGTGACTAATCCATATGGCACCCAAGGGGAAAAACGATGAAAAAAGAATGGAGAAAACAAAATTTCTCTGACCCACGGATAAGCTGCTATACTGTTCTAAAAACTGATCAAAACCAATGCATCTCCTTCCTGACCCTGAATAACCCCTGGTGTCACCCCATTTGAAGAGAAGCTTGAAAATTGTTCCGTGCCAGTTATTGCTGAATCTCTAGATAAGCCCACAACTCGTTTTTATTACAATTCCACAACTGGGACCTGGAAGGTCAGACGTGACAATGTAGGTTTGATAACTCCCCTACTTTCTACATCTAATTTAGCACCTACTGTAAAAAACCATTTCTATCAGCAATGCCAGCCATCACTGATATCTCTCTCTGCCCCATACCAACAATAATAAAGAGTCTAAAATTCATTTCAGGGGTGGCTGGGCTTTTTGACCTATCTTCTCCTCAAGTACTATGTCAAAAATAGACTTATTTCTGTTCTATATATTAAACATACACATTTTATTTTTTATCTTTGGCCTTTATGACAAAAGGGTCTTTATTTGATAACTAGAAGACAATTTAATATACAGCTCAATCTTCCCCGTTCTTTCATCTTTATGTCACTTCAGAAACCAGTCAATTCTTTTTTAGGTTGCAGAGCAGGGTTACTACAGAGATCGCCAGTGCGTGGAAATTTCTGAGGTTGGCTCTTAGTGAAGCAACATTTCAGCCACTGGCAGGAAGGGTGCAGGTATGTATGCAAATGAATGTGTGTGCAGGGGTGCGGGGGTGGAGGCCGAGGGGCTTGGAAATCAGAAAGAGGAGGAAAGGAAAGAAGCTGCTTTTCCCCATGTCCATTCCAACACCTCCAACAGTTCGGATTATATATAATTTGCCCTGTAGAGCAGCTTTCTCAGGAATTAACCCTTGCTCATATAAATAGGAGAAAGGATGCCCACAGAGGGTAGGTTTCTGTGCCAAATGACAGGCCTGACCATTTTAAGTAATAAGGAAAGAGTAGACAGGGATGGGTCAACTGCAGTCCACCACCATGGACTTCCAGGGCCTCCCATCCCATGCAGCATTTATCAGAGGCCAAGTGTAGGCCACTCCGTCAGCCTGGGGCTACTGCTTTCCCATCCTCACCAATCGGTCAGCAGTCTCCTCTGACTCCCCCTTTCATGCTTCAGAGAGGAAGAGCTACAAAGGGAGAGGACTTGGCCATCTACTTATTTTGTACACTGTATGCTTTCTGATTTCTCATTGAGAGGCTCCTTAGGGTTTAAAAAAAATCACAGCAAAAAATCCCATTAGTTTAATGTGTGTACATCTTTAGGATACTAATTACAAGAGCACCTTAGAAAAGCTCAATGAATCAGCTATGATGATTTTAAACCCATGCATTTGATCAGTAGTTAACCCTCTTCCCTTCAACCAGGGACTGATCTATTGGCTTCTTCTACCCGAGAACCAACGTCCATAAACTTCTTTACCTTTGTACTTTCCAAGCAATGCTGGAAGGTCTTTACTCAATCTATTAATTGTAGAGGGGATGCTACATGTTCTTTTGCTTCGTTTTCCTTTTCAGCCTCAGCATGTTCCTAGGTCTTTTTTTTTTTTAAAGATTTATTTATCCCTTCCCCTCTCCCCCCCCCCTTGTCTGTTCTCTGTGTCTATTTGCTGTGTCATCTTCTTTGTCTGCTTCTGTTGTTGTCAGTGGCACGGGAATCTGAGTTTCTTTTTGTTGCGTCATCTTGTCGTGTCAGCTCTCCGTGTGGGCGGCACCATTCTTAGGCAGGCTGAACTTTCTTTCGCGCTGGGCGGCTCTCCTTACGGGGCGCACTCCTTGCACGTGGGGCTCCCCTATGCACATGGGGCTCCCCCGCATCAGCACTGCATATGGGCCAGCTCCACACGGGTCAAGGAGGCCCGGGGTTTGAACCGTGGACCTCCCACGTGGTAGACGGACGCCCTAACCACTGGTCCAAGTCCACTCCCCTAGGTTTTAATATACTCAGGAGCACCTAGGTTGGAGAGCTTGCCTTGGTGTAATTCTTAAAAGTATATATATTATTTGGTCTTAGCAACTCTGTCAATCCCAACCCCCTTAAACGATTTGCCTTTTTCTTTGTTTTTTGTTTTTTTAAATCAAAGTTATACATGAATATAATTCAAAAGTCAACCAGCTCACCACAGTTTCTAAGCCTCCCCTTTCCCATTTCTGCTTCCTCAGAAGTACTACCTTCAACTCTTTAGTTTATTCTTTTGGTATTTACCTCCATATTGCTAAGAAACTATATTGCTCTTCTTGATATTTTAGTACTATATATGATCCACTGACATCCACTTGGGAAGATGGAATTTCCTTCTCTTTCCTACCTGTACGTTTCCTATCTCCATTTTCCAATATAATTATATCACAATCTTGTTCTGATTATTACAATGTTTACATTATTATGACTACACATGCCATTTAGAATCCATCCATGTAATAACTATGATTACATTTCCTTTCCTATATAGTTCGCTTTCTTTGGAATTAAACAACAAAAAAAAAATCTTTGCATTTGCTTAATTTTCTCATTAAACCCCAATACTCTTCTACTTATCTAAATCCTCTCTCAAAATATATATTCACATTAAGTATTCTTCATTTTCATCTTCCTGAAGAAGCTTTCCCTGGAGCTTTCTGGCCTGCTCGGATGAGGCTCGGCAGCTCTCGAGCTTGATACATGGCTTCCCTTTACCGTCATCCTGAAGATTCTGCTTGCCTCTCTTCTGTGCTAGGTCTTTTGTTTCCTTTACTCATATATATACTTTCTTACCTTATTCTCTATTTCAGTGATGTCCAAAAATTCCCTAAAAACTTCCTGAGAAAGGCAAATCCTGGCACCTCATTGATGCTTCGGTTGGGTATAAAATTCTAAGAAGGAAAACAGTTTTTTTCAGAATAGAGAATGGGTTCTAATGTTGCAGCTGAAAATTCTGAAGCCATTCTGATTCCTGGTCCTTTGAATATGACCTGCTTTTTTTTCTCATTATGTTTTGGGGAGGTGCATTTTTAATCCAGGATGACTGATTCTGCTCTGGGGATTCATGTCTTTAAGCCATAGGAAATTTCCTTTAAGGGTTTTACTGACAATTTCATCCTTTCTCTATTCACTCTTCTTTTTTTTTTTGAAGATTTATTTATTTATTTTCCCTGTTCCCCTCCTCCTGCCCTACTGTTTTTACTGTCTGTGTTCTCTTCTCTTCTCATTTTTTTTTCTCTAGGATTCACCAGGATTTGATCCTGGAGACCTCTGCCGGGGAGTTTCCCTGTCAATTGTGCCACCTCAGTTCCTGGTTTCTGTTGCACTTCACCTTGACTCTCCCCTTGTCTCTCTTTTGACATGTCATCATCTTGCTGCGTGATTCACTTGTGTGGGCACTGGCTTGCCATGTGGGCACACTTTCTCTTCTTCTTTTTCACCAGGAGGCCCCATGGATTGAACCTAGGTCCTCCCATATGGTAGGCAGAAGCTCTATCACTTGAGTCACATCTGTTTCCCCCTCCATTCACTCTTTTTAGAGTTCCTACTATTAGAATGTTGGACTCTTCCTGGACTGGCCTTTTAATTTTCTTATCTTTTCTCTACTATTTTCGACCTCATTTCCTTCTGATCTACTTTCGGGGATTTCCTCTATTTTATCTTTTAACTATATTCAAATACTCATTTTTGTTACCATGTTTTTAATTTCTAAGAATTATTTTTTTGTTCCCTAAATGTTTCTTTTTCCTTTGTGGCATTCTGATCTTGTTCCATGGATACAATACTGTCTCTCTTTTCTCTGAAAATATCAGTGATAGTAAAAAAATTTTTTCTTCTTCTCCCTGTATAGTCCTGTTTCTTTTTCTAACCGTCCCCTACCCCCCTGCCATACTGCCCATCCCCAAGTCTTGTTTGTCCACTTTGATCCTATTCTTTATGTTAATCTGTGGCTTTCCTCAGATGTCTGGTAATTTATGTTTGCTTACTCACATTTAAGGGTAAGAGACTAAAAAGTGGATGGAAAGTTCTGAGCCTGTGGCTGGGGCTTGTCAACAGGAGCCTCACTATAGGATTATCTGCCTGGACTGTTAAACTCTGGAACCTTTGTTGTCAACATCTTTTTCTCTCAGACTGGGTAAGTTTCTGAAAGAAACTCTTCCAGACTCTTGCATGGAAGGTAAAGGCATACCTGGCTGCCAGCATTATAGCTGCTGAGAAAGAGGGCTGGAGAGGGTCTCAGCATTCAATAGCCATATAGTGACTGGACCCCCTGTTTTCACAGCTTTTCTTGTGTCCCCAACCGCACCCAATGTCTTCTAGTCCAGACACCTACTATTGACTTTCCCCTCCTGAGAATGAGCTTCCAGTCTTCTGCTGGGTGGGGGAGGCCATGCCACCTAAAGGCATAGAGTCAGGAGTAAAGAGAGGACTCGTAGTTTTTGACAAGCTTCCGTATTTTAGTCCCCTCCCTTTTAGTCCCACTCTCCCTTCCAGAGGCGCCAGCCTCTTCCTGGGCCATCGGAGGATGCTGTGGAATGTATCAAGGGAGTTCTTAGCTTGGTTTTGGCTTTTCCCTACTGCCACATTTAGGATTCTATGGGTCAAAGAGGCTGGTTGTCACTAGTCTATCTGCTTTCCAGCTACTACAGTTTTGTTGCTGTAGTTTCGTCTCCTGTTCTCTCTATCCTTGTAAGTTAATGATGCCTGTAACAAAAATCTCTACACTGTAGCTTCTGTAGGATTTGAGTGAGGATGAAATTAGATCTGTCTTCAGTTTCTCTTCCAAACCTGAAGCCAAACTGACTCTCTGAAAATTTGTTAGTATACTTAAAATACCAAATAGCCCCTTAGTTCACACACACGCATATATGGTATTCATGAATTTCTCTTTTAAAAGAATCAATATAAAGAACAAAGTAAATGATAATCTAATATAAGCATCCCTGGACAAATAAAAAGTGAAGAAGTTTGGGATCAGGCTGGAAATTGTTTTACTTATTCTTTAAAATATATACTAGTGGCATTCCTTTGTTCCAAAGACTATGGAACAAAGATCAATCTCTATCAGCAAAGGCATTGTGAAAGTGGCATATTACAACTCTTTTGTTTCTCCAAATACAATTTACTCTGTGTTTTCTTAAGACTGTGTTCATATACTGACAAAACTCTGTGTGTTATGGTTATGAAAAAGCAATCAAACGTGTTAATATGATGCTTAGCCTTTTGGCCCAGCTGGCATTTATAGAAAGGTTTTATATATATACATATATATGGCCTTGATATATACACCATCCATTGCAGGGCTGCCACTAAGATAAGATAAAATGTCAATGAAATGCTTGGTACAGTATCTGCATATAGTAATCACTCAATAAATGTTAGCTCTTGTTCTCAACATACAAGGTCCTTAATGAGTTTTCCAACTAACAGAGCTCTGCAGTAGTTCAGTAATATCACTCTATTATCTTATAATGAACTGATATTTAAAAGATATCTATTTAGTTACAAAGATGTGACCCTTGTAAACTTTCTTCATAAATGAGTGTATAACTCCATAAACTCAAAAAGTGATAACTTTCATACTTCCATGTCATATAGCAACATCAGAAAACAACATTAAGCTCTTGTTTTCTAACCATGACTTCAATTCATATGGAAATTCTACTTTCAGTTGGTTATAAGTTATGTAGTCTCAGTATTTCAGAAGCAAAAAAGAAATCCAGGACCCTCAAAATCTCATGTTACGGAGTTCATGGTACATTTATTGCACACTGATCTTTCTCACATTTAAACTGATCATATCATTTCACTGAGTACCTGCTACTGACGGGGTACTATGCTATGCAGTTGGAGTTCCAAAATGAAAAGGAGCTTAGAGTCTAGTGGAGAAGACACAAAAACCAAATATTACAATCTAATGTAAGATGTGCAATAAGATGCTCAAGTAGTGAATGTTAAATTTACTGTAAACTGAAAACTGCTCTGAAACTAGGATTTAAATCAGAATAACTGCCTTTTTTAAAGACACAAATTATGGTATGTTGTATATGGGATTTGACATCAGTCTTGTTCCCTCATCACATTAAGAATGAGCATCATTTTAGATATTTGTTACAGATTAGGTATCCCTAGGCACCAGATGTTTTGATCTCAATATCATCTGGAAAGGAGGAGCTAAAGGCAAGCATCAAGAACACCTAGGGAGGGGAGATACCATGATCACGAAGGTGGTTTTCCCAGGGCGAGCTTATCCATTGCACTCTGGATGTGCTGACCCCTGAGATTTCCCCAAATGTGGGAAACTCGACTGCATAATTTGTGGTAGTGGGGGATTGCGTTCGCGCTCTCCCCTGATATAAAAAAAAAATTAAAAAAATTAAAAAAAATTAAAAAAAAGAATACCTAGGGAAGTTCCCGTAGCATTTGTTAAAGTAACAGAAAGTCAGCTGACCTTTGCGCATGTGCTGGCCTGGAGTGCAGAAGAAATAAAGACTCTGTCTCTGATACACTAGCAGCAATCCACAACTGTTTGGCTAAAGGTCAAATATCAAATCAAGATGAGGACCATAGGGCAATTGAGAGTCTTGATACTATATTTAAGCTCATGGCTTACTCATACCTACGTGCAAAAACAAAGATATTCACGTGTACAAACACAAGATGATGCAACCAAACCTTCAGTACAACATCCATTTCAAGTACTCTTAAAACGATAACTGTGTCACGCAATATAGAGTCTAGATTCTAGGCCCTTGGTGTAGCTATAGAAGCACTGGCTAGATCAGAGTGTATCTTTGGCTCTGGCCTAAAGCAAGGGCAACTAGTGATAACATATGACCTTGACTTCAACAGCTCAGTACTCCTGCTTCAGAACAGCTTTTGGAAGTCTGAAACTATTCACCTTATTCAAGTAATCTGCCCTCTCTCCATCTTCATTGCTACCATCACTATCATCTTGTACTCAAACTACTGCAGTTTAGCTTCCACCTGCCTCTCTGTAATTCCATTCTCCTCACACAGAAAGCAAGGTATTTTCAAATGTAAAACTGGACCACATCACACATTCTCTTCCCTTTTTTATTTTATTTTTTTGAGGTACTGGGTCCAGGGATTGAACCTGGGACCTCATTTGTGGGATGCTGGCAGTCATCCATTGAGCCACATCACCTCCCCTGAGTTGGCTGTTTCGTTTGTTTGCTTGTTGTTTTGCTTTTGTTTTTAGCAGGCACCAGGAACCAAACCCAGGACCTCCCATGTGGGAAGCAGGTGCTCAACTGCCTGAGCCATATCTGCTCCCTCCTCCCCCTTATAATACCCTTTAACAGCCTATTAATATATTGGAATAAAACCCACACACCATACCCTAGCTTATAAAGTTTGACATTATTTATCTTTGACATTGCTAATTCTTTCCTCTGCCTGTTCAAATCTGTTTTTATGTTTCTAGTATATTTTTAATTTCTTGCATTGTGCCTTTCATCGCCATAAGATGTTATCTTTTTATATAATTTACAATTTCTTCTGTGAGTTCCCCCAGTGTCTTCTTGATATCCTTTATCTCTTCCTTCATTTCACTGAGTTGATTAGGGATATCTGTTTGGAAATCCTTGATTAGTTGTCCCACATTGTGCAGCTCCTCCTGCTTTTTAATTTGTTCATTAGACTGGGCTATAACTTCCTGTTTCTTAGTATGGTTTATAATATTTTGCTGATGTTTAGACATCTGTTTATCTTGATGGGCTTATTCAGTGGGTTAGTTTCTCTTTCTAGTCTAGGGTTTTATTTTTGTTTGGTTTTATGTTAGGAGTCAAAGCTCTTTATCACTTGGTTACACTCATTCTACTATATCTTGTAGTTACCCACATTCAATGGAAAAAATACTAGATCTACAGAAAAGGAAAGAAGTGAAAAGATAAAAAGGCAAAAAAATTTAAAAAAAGAAAGAAAAAGAACAAAAAAGAGAACAAAAGGGAAAACAGTATACAAGAATAAAAATTAAAAGGTGAAAAAAGAAACAAGAATAAAATAAAACAACCAAAAAAAAAAGTGCCAGATAACTGAGAAGAAAGACAAAACAGGAAAGGCAGAAACAAAGGAAAAAAAGGTGGAAATGAAATAATGAAAGAAAAAAAGAAAAAAGAAAAGAGGAAGGAAAAAAGAAAAATAAAAAGGGAGAAAAAAAAGAAAAAAGGGAAAAAGGCAAGGGAAATGGGAAGAAGAAAGAAAAGAAAAACAGGAGGAGGAAAGGAAATAAGGAAGATGAAAAGAAAAACACAAGCAAGCAAAACAAAAATCAGTCTGGGCCTCCCTCTCAGGCCACCAGTGCACCTCACGAGTCTGTCTCCCTAGCAGCTCGTACCTGCCAATCAACCACCCCGCACCAGCCCCTCCTCAGTACCCCAAAGGAGGGGGGGGAAAAGGGTGTAAATCCTCCAGCCAGTTCCCTTGCTCTCCCGCAGCTCACCCCAAACCCCCTAGCCCAAGCAGGCTGGGCACAGGCCACCTGGGGGTGCTCCTCTGAGGCTGCCCTCTCCCCCAGAACCAGCTGTGTGGTCCCCTCACCAGGGCCTGTGGGTGGGTTTCCTCTCCTGCTGGGCCAGCTGGGCAGCAACCCTTTTCCGTGGTGCCCAGCTGGGACCCCTCCAGTCATCCTGTCTATCACCACAGCGCACCCTGGCTTCCCTAGTGCCCGGCAGACCTGCCTGCCTTCCCACAGCTTCTAGACTAGAGGAAGGGTTCTGCCTGCGGGCCCCACTCCGCCATCTTGGATCTCAAGTTTGACTTTATCTAACCCTTGTCCATATCATCTATTTCATTTCTAACTTCTTTGCTGACACTGACTGTGAACACCCCACTCAATGCACCCCGGATATTAAACAGGTCTTTGTATCAATCTGTAGCACTCAAGATACGTTGCCTTTTATTATTGCCATGTGCATCATACTCTTTCTTTTTCCCATATGTGCTACTTGAGATAGGAAGCACCTTTGAGCCATCTGGCTATACGGCAAAGCACCCAGCCCAGTCCTCTGAATGTAGGAGAAGTTCATTTGATACTAGGAAAACTAATGAGTGAATCACTTGTATGTTATCTTAACTGTAGTTGTAACTGTAATTTCCACAATAGATGCAGTTCTGATAACTGAAATCATCATAAGGGTAAAGTTACACCCCCAAATCATATTTTGGTCATTACAATGTGACTGCAATGTCCCCTGGGGAGAAGTGCCAGCAGAGAGACTTCTTCCAGTCAGTACCTGCAGAACATTGGTTGCTAATAGAAGATAACATTAATATACTATTTAAAGTCTTTAAGTGCTCTTTAAGTTCTTTAATGGGATTGGATTTAGGGTACCTGACAAGTTATCAACTTTCAAACATTGGAGAACCCACTCATTTTCATTTTAATAGCATTTGGCTGATTCTGGCTTAACTTGGTAAGAAAATGAAGAGGTTGCTTCCTGGATAACTCTGGACTCCTGGGCTCTCTGCTAAGCCTAAAGATCAAGCTAGCTGGGAAGAGAGCCATCAATTCCTGCTTTGCATTAACTCTGTAAATGGCACCAGGGATGTCAATCAGATGTTTTCATGCTTGCTTACAGAACTGGAACATGGGTAGGGAATTTTCCCTTCACCTCTCTACATTTCTTTTAGCTAGGATAACAAGTTCAAAGCACCCAGATAATAGTTTGAGAGGATACTTTGTCACTTTGCAGGTTACAAAAGTTGAAACGAAAGGCAGAAAAGAAATACAGGATTCATGGAAAGTATTTTTAAGTCAAATAGTATGCTTTTGACATTAAGTAATATACAGATAAATTTAGTGAGTTCGTACCACAGTATTTCAGGAGACATATTTCATTCATGACCTATGAATTCCCTCTAAAAATTAAAGATTGAACCCCAATGAATTTATCAAGTTCTTTTTAATGGACACATTTTTGATCTGCACAATTACTGAGATTAAAAGTTCTATGTCTATTATCTTGTGTAAATAAAAAGGCACTTTAATCAACTAAGTTTCTGCCTTTCAAACTTTAGTTTCCTTTCATCCCCCACAGCCCAACTTAAAGTACCTTATTTAAAATATATATAGTGTAAGGATTAAAAACTGTTAGAAATAATCCAAAGATTTAGAATCAATTAACCCTAAGAAGTGAAAAATCTTTCAGACTACATAATTTTGGCAGTTCAAGGCATCATAAAATTGAAAGCATGAATTAAACGGCAAAGACTTTCAAGTTTTCAAATCCTTTTTCTTTCTTGTTATGATCCTATTAAACACTTGGGCTTAAAAATTCTTATTCTAATCCCACTTTGAGGAGACATATTCAAAAGAATTAAAAGCAAGGACTAGAACAGAATTTTGCACACATATGTTCACAGGGTATTATTCACAACTGCCAAAAGATGGATTGGATCCAAGGGTCCATTAACAGAGGAATGGATAAGCAAAACATGGTACTGCATATACATCCAATGAAAGAATATGCAACCATGTGAATGAACAAAGTTCTGATATATGCAACAACAGGGATGAAAAATGAGGACATCATGTTGAGTGAAATAAGCCAGACACAAAAGAACAAATACTGGATGATAGCACTGATATGAAATCATTAGAATAAGAAAATTCATAGAGGCAGAAATTAGAATATAGATGGGGAGGGGGTAAGGAATGGGGAGTTAAAGCTTAACTGATAAAGAATTTCTTTTGGGAGTGATGGCAGAGTTTTGGTAGTGGAGAATGGTGATACTAGTGTAATACTGTGAATGTAATTAACACTAGAGAATTGAATATTTGAACGTGATTAAAGGGGTGAAATACTAGGTTGTATATACGTTACTAGAAAATGAAAAATTATCACATTTTTAACAGTTAAAATGTACAGGGTTCCTATTTGGAATGATGGAAATGTTTTGGTGATGGATGATGGTGATGGCAGAACAACACTGTGAACACAATTAGCAGCCCTGAAATATATTTCTGAATATGATTCAATGTTAGATTGTCTATATGGTAACAGAATAAAATAAAATAAACCCAGGGAACTATACAAACAGTGAACCCTAAATTAACCATGGACTTTTAAGTAATAGTGCATTTATAAAAATGTGCTATCATCAACTGAAAAAAATGTCCCACACCAATGCAAGGTCTTGGTGATGGGGTGGTGTAGCAGTTTGGCATTGTTTATGAATTCCAAAAATGGATATTGATTGTGTTTGTGGACTGGTCTGTTTCTCTGGGCATATTTGATTATACTGGATTTGGAGGTTTCACTTTTACTTGACTGAATAATGATCAGGGTGGGGACACTCAGAGAAAACAAGAAGGCAGAGGAGTTAGTAGGAGTTTTAATGCTGGAGCCCGGAGAAGTAAATACACAGAGAAGCAGAGGCATGAGGAAAGAGAGAAGGCTCCATTAGATCCGGCAGAGGCCCTGGGAAGAGGAGATGTTCACCTGATAGTCTACAACTGACCTTGTGGAAAGAATCAAGCCCCAGGGAGAGAGACAAAGCCTGCAGGAGCTGGGACCACGGAGCCTTAAGAGGAAGAGAAGAGGGTGCCTGAACCCTCACAGACATTGGCAGCCATCTTGCTCCAACATGTGGCAACAGACTTTGGTGAAGGAAGTAACTTAGGCTTTATGGCCTGGTAACTGTAAGCTTCTACCCTAAGTAAATACCCTTTATGAAAGACAACAGATTTCTGGTAATTTGCATCAGCACCCCTTTGGCTGACTAATACAGGTAGTATATGAGAATTCTGTATTTTATGCATGATTGTTCTATAAACCCACAACTTTGCTAGTAAACATTTTTTTTTTAAAGTCACAGGGTCACCATATGACCTGGCAATTCTACTATGAGGTATATACCCAAAAGATTTAAATACAGGGACTCCAACAGATACTTATACACTGATGTTGATAGCAGCATTAGTCACAATAGCCAAAAGGTGGAAGCAACCCAAGCACTGACAGATGAATGGATAAACAAAATGTGGTCTATGCAGACAATGGACTATTATTCCTTAAAAAGGAGTGCAGTTCTGAAAAAAATTATAACAATTAAATACACATACTTTCAAATGGACAAAAAAAAATGTCTTATGCCAAACACCATTAACTATACAATGGAGAAATTAGACAATATTTTAAACAACTGATCAAAATCAACATCACCAATATGGAGCAAAAGGACATCATGTGTTTCTACATGTAATATTCCAAAAAGGACATAACATCATTTTTTCAGTATAACAGGACAAGACATATAACCTGAGTCTAATTGTGAGGAAACATCAAATTGAACTGAAGAGGACTGCATAAAATAACTGGCCAGTATTCTTTAAAAAAAAAGTCAGTATCAGGAAAGGCAAAGAAGGGCTGAGGACCTGTTCTGGATTAAAGGAGACTAAACAGATGTGCCCAACTAAATGCAAGAAAACCTCCTGGAATGACTCCTCTATTGGAAAATAATTGCTATAAAGGACATTGTTGGGATCCTTGGAAAAAATTGGAGTATGAACTGTAGGTTAGATATAAGTGTTATACCAATATTAAATTTTCTGAATTTGATAACAGTATTGTGGTTATGTAATATCATCATTCTTCGGAAATAAACCCTAAATATTAAGGGGTAAAGAGGCATGATTTCTGCAACCTATTCTGAACTTGTTCAGGGTAAAAAATGCCTATGTCTATCTCTTTTATCTATGTATCTATACAGAGATCAAGCAAATACACCAGAATGTTAAAAAGTGATGCATCTTGATAAAAGGTAAAGATCTGGAGGTTTTTGTACTATTCTTACAGCTTTTCTGTAAGTTTGAAATCATTTTTAAGGAGTTTAAAATATTTCTAGAGTCTATAAATATAAAACAACTATTATTAATAAAATATGAAAGCAACCTTTAAAACCAATTTTTTTTGGGTCAAACTTTCTAAAATTATTTTTCATTTCTGGGTGAGTATTTTTTTTGTGTATGCTTATAGCAGCATGGAACATTAAGTCAGAAAGAACAGAGTCTAACTTTCTGGCTTTTCACTTAATAGTCAGGGAATCTTGAACAAATTGACTTAGTTGAGCTTCAGTTAAATCATCTGTAAAGTAAAAATAATACCAGCTACCTAAGAGTATTGTTGGGAAAATAGCATGAGACATATGGGCGGAGAAGTGAGGTGAGGGGGGTGGGGGGTATATGGGGACCTCATATTTTTTTAATGTAACATTAAAAAAATAAAGAGAAAAAAAAAAAGCAAGCATAGGAAAACAACAATAACACAGATTCCCAACGCCACTGACAAGAGTAGAAGCAGACACAGGAAAACACACAGGGAATGGACACAGAGAGCAGACAACTGGGGGCAGTGGGGGGGGAAGGGGGAGAGAAATAAATAAAAAATAAATCTTTAAAAAAAACACAACAAAATGAAAGTACAGCTACAAAAAAGTGCTATCATTCATTGTAACAAATGGTCTACACCAATGCAGGGTGGTGGTGGTGGTGGTGTGGTGTATGGGAATCCTGTATTTTATACATGAGTGTTCTGTAAACCCATAACTGCTCTAATAAAAAAACTTAAATGGGCCAAGAAAAAAAAAGCATGAGACATAGTACATGAAAAGCATATCCTAACTATTTAAGTTTTCTTTTTCCTGCCCTTCTACTTCTAAGCATATATACCACTTTCACAAAGGCACTCTATTTTGACTAGCAAAAATAAAAGATTAGGACATTCATCTTAAATTTTAAGATCTCAGATGGAATATAATTAGATTATATTTTTGCCCATTTAAATGTTTATCTGATATGTGACTTGTTAGTCCAATTATGAAATAAACATGATTCTAAGAGGTGTTAGAAGAGAGTTTCAGGGAGGCAGACTTGGCCCAGTGGTTAGGGCGTCCGTCTACCACATGGGAGGTCCACGGTTCAAACCCCGGGCCTCCTTGACCCGTGTGGAGCTGTCCCATGCACAGTGCTGATGCGCGCAAAGAGTGCTGTGCCACACAGGGGTGTCCCCTGCATAGGGGAGCCCCACGTGCAAGGAGTGTGCCCCGTAAGGAGAGCCGGCCAGCGCGAAAGAAAGTGCAGCCTGCCCTAGAATGGTGCCGCCCACACGGAGAGCTGACACAACAAGATGACGCAACAAAAAGAAACACAGATTCCCATGCTGCTGACAACAACAGAAGCAGACAAAGAAGATGACACAGCAAATAGACACAGAGAACAGACAACTGGGGCGGGGGCGAAGGGGAGAGAAATAAATAAAAATAAAAATAAATAAAAAAGAAGAGAGTTTCACATTAGATTACCAAATATATTCTGTTGACTAAATACACATCTAACATTTGCTCTAATACTTGTAACTATACTTACAAAGTCCTCTGGGAAGTTATAAATATGGACTTATTAATGAGCTGTAGTTATCAGAGAAAAAAACAATAAAAGATGAAAAAATAAGATCATTAGGGAAGCGGCTGTGGCTCAGTCAGTTGGGCTTCCGTCTGCCATATGGGAGGCCCTGGGTTGGTGTCCCGGGGCCTCCTGGTGAAGGCAGGCTCACCTGCCTGCCGTGGAGAGCCATCGGCCCACAAGCACCATGGAGAGCAGACTCAGCAAGGTGACACAACAAAAAGGGAGACAAGTAAAAAAAAACAGAAGAGCACGTAGCAAATGCACACAAAGAACGGACAACAAGCAAGTTGCAAGGGGGCGGGGGATAAATAAAAATAAATACAGACACAGAGAAGAACGCACAGCGAATGGACACAGAGAGCAGACAGCAAGCAAGCCGCAAGAGAGGGGGAATAAAAAATATATAAGATCATTATACGGTTCTTTATCTTTTGAAGTTACTCCAAAGCATCTACTCACTTCTAAAGTAATAAAAAGTGAGTTTGAATTGAACATTATAATTTTAATAAATCAAGTTAACATGAGAGGCATAAAAGAATTATGTAGATCCTCACAATTTTTTTTTGAAACTTGTGTAACACAAGGCATGTAATCAATAGAAAAAACAGACAGAAATATAATAAAGATGACTTCTAAAAGGACAGATTTTATGTTCCCTTTATTTAATATAAATTCACTCAGTTTTTCTCAACTCTGATACCTATTTCCATTCAGCATCTGTAAGAACCTTAGAACCACATATCTCCTTACTGTTTGGGTAATTACACATTCATAAAAAATACATGATGAAATAAATGCCCCAACAAAAGAAATGAAACAATCATAAGAAGCTAGCTGAGTGTATTTCTTCCACCAAAGAGTGGTGTTTAAAACATGATATTCTAGAAGCTCACTAAAAGGTACAAATAAAATTATCACTGAAAGTAAGCTCTCAAAGCATACTCAATCAACTCTTCATTATTCTAAAGTTGGATCATTATAGAAAACCTAGAATTCCAAGATTCCCAAGTTTAACCATGGATTCCCAAAAGTATAGCCATCTGGTAGCTTTTCTTGCAATGTTTTGTAATGAACAGAACAGTCATATGAAAGGACTTTCAGTATTAACAGATTTTCTTTCGGTCTAATCTTTACCATTCCGAACAAAAACTAATCTCACAAAAGAACATTTACAAGGTGAAGTTCCAGTCCACACTTACATAGGCTCACGCCTTGTGCAGTGGGCCTGGCCACACAGAGATGACTTATACGGCATGGCAGAACTTAAAGAAAAGTTAACAGGGCCCTGGGGCAGGTAGGCAAGAGATCAGGGTCCCAGGGCAGAAAATGTAGGGGAGCAGTGAGTATAACGAAGCAAGGTTGGGATTCTGAAAGAAGGTTCAGGCTGAAGGGAATCCAGAGCATGCTCTTTAAAAAAAAAAATCACTTGCAGCAGTAAAAATTTAATAGTAGTCCCAGTGTAAACCATGGGCTATGGTTAATAGTACAATTATAATACACTCTTCATCAGTTGTAACGACTGTGCCACACCAATCCAAGGTGTTAAAAACAGGGAGGCATATGAGAACTCCATTTTCTGTATGGTTTTTCTGTCAACCTACCACTTCTCTAAGTAATAATAATTAATAATAATAATAGAGGTCTCCCTGGGGACACTTCTTTCCTGTGGTGTTTCACATGCTGCAGGTCCTTGGTGGAGAGATGCTGCGTTAGCCCACACTTGCTCGCAATCTCTATATCCTTGGATATAACACTTCCTTCTTAGAAAAAGCCCTGATTTCCTTTCATGAGATCTTGACAAGTCAAGCTGATTCTATTCACATTTGTTAAGTCCTCTAATATTTTAGGCTCATGATGGTAGGCAACCAAAAAGCTTGACAGTACTGGCAAAGCCAAGGTATTATCAACATTGGCAAAATTCCCACTACACAGCCAAAGTTGAAACAATATTTCATATTCAAGATTTCACATTCTTCAAATCTCCAAAACACCATCACCCCCTTTTCCTTTAGTCTTTTAGTGTGAGAGTGGTACAAAACGGAAGTGCTCAGTTTAAGAAGGGTTACAAATAAACAAAGAATGCCCCAGCTAGAACTTCAGCTTCCTCACATGTTCCCAAATCCATATTGTTTTCTACAGGTTCAAACAAGCACACACGAAGTTTGATAAGCTTATCTTATGGTGCTTAGAAAAACAAAAACACTGAGAAAGATAAGGAGGCTGCAAAGAAAGTCAATCCCATAACTGCCTGATAGAAGCAGCTCAGGGAAAAGATAAAATCGAGTGGGGGAAGGCTGGTGAGCAGAAGGGAAGGGGCCTGGAGGGTTGGCATATCTCCTTCAGAGTAGAAGAGGCCCAGGCCTGGGCCAGGGAGCAATCTCACCACTACTAGGAAACACGATGACAGCAGCAAAAGGCAGGGACAATTTGCATTCCCTAAATTTTAAGCAATGGTCAAGGGTGCTTAAAAAAAATTAAAAATTAAAAACTAAAAAAAAAAAAAAGGGTGCTTGTCAAATATACTGGCCTACCGATATTTGACCTGTGAGCCTGGACACAATCCACAGTCAGTGAGGTGACCTTCTGTCTAGTGAGTTCATATCCTCCATAGAACACAGAATAGGTAGCTAAATTTAGGACTTAGTAAGTTCAAAAGAAGTCCAGAAGAAGACTTGCTTGGCAAAGGTCTCAAGAACAAGTTATGGAGATTTCTTAAGTCCAACCATTAGTCTTCAAACCCATCTCTTGCACAATCTCCTGATTTATTCCCTGCCACTTCAGTCTCTACACTGCACCCAAAAGGGCCTTTCACAAATAAACGCATGACCACTACCATTCAATGACTCCCTAGTATCCACAGGACAGTCTAAATGAAAGCTACTGAACAGGGTTTATGAGGTCAGCTTAATCTAACTTCACCTCCTGAGTCATTTACTGACAATAACACATGCCTGCAGGTTGCCTTCCAGCCCACAAAAAAATGAACAAAAACTACAACACATCTTACTTCCTGCTCCAAAATCATGAATTTTAGCTCACTGAACATTCCATGTTTTCTTTACTCCTGTGTCTCTTCACACACTGTTCTCTCTTCCCAAAGGGCACCCTTCACTGCTGCTGGCTAATAATATTTCAACCTTTGGGCCTCAATTTTCTATGTTAATTCAACATTTATCTGAATTCCAGGTACTGTGCTAGTTGCACACGGATAGGAAGACTGGCTCTCCAACTGCTGAAAACTTAAGAGATACACAGACAGCAATCAGACATTGCGATAAGTGACATGACAGAAATAGGCAGGGAGTTTACGGGAACACAGAGGAGGAGGAGAGAATCTGGCTGGGGCGATCACGGAAGGCTAAGCAGAGGCCCTGGAGAGAGCCAATTAGCTAAAGCCCCCCTCCCTCACTGGGTGGAAGTCTAGAGAACTCAAGTCACAGGAATGAACACTGAGGTATGTGGGGATCTACAAGCAGGTAGGTGCTGTGCGAGCATGAAATGTGCTGGAAGGAATGGCAAGAGATAAGAATGGAGAGGTATGCAGGGGTTTCTCTGTGTGATCTGGGAAAAGTTAACGAATTATTCTGACCTTCAGTTTCCTCATCTGCAAAATGAAGATAATGAAGTGATAACTTCAGAGAATTGTTGTGAAAATGGTGTTAGGACATGTAAAGTGCTTACAACAATATTGTCATAGGCTGATTAATAAATACATGCTAGCTAGCTCTTATTGTTATGTGTGTTATGCCATTGTTATTAGGCCCAAAGATGACTGTGTCTGTTGGGCAGCATCTAGAACATGTTTTTACAGTATATAATGATAATATCATCTAGTGGCACAGCAAATCCTGGGTAGCATAAGAGGCCAAAAGAGCAGTTAGTTTAGTACTCTCATATAGATAGAAGGTTTATAACCATCTCTCTCTGGACTATAACCTAGTCCATATTTCCCTACTGTTTCTATAGCGTTATCATGAATGACTCTGTCAAATTATCTGTTGAAATCTAGTCAGAACTAAACTTTGGCCAACCTAAAAATCATACCAAAGCAGGAAACAAAAAAAAAGAAATGATGTGAAACAAAAAGAGAAATGATATGCTCAGAAAATAGGAATTTAGAAGAACTAGAAGGGATCAAATACAATTTATTATGTAAGAATCCCAAGATACCCTTTCTAAAAACACAAGTCCAAAGGGAAAAGTTCCCCTGAAAAGGGACTTCCCTCCAGGTGTGCCTGGGAGTTGATTTAGAATAAAATGTACCTAATCCAAAGTGCATTAGTCAGCCAAAGGGGTGCTGATGCAAAGGACCTGAAATCTGTTGGCTTTTATAAAGGGTATTTATTTGGGGTAGAAGCTTACAGTTACAAGGCCCTAAAGAATACAACTCAAGGTGTTGCCATGTGTTGAAGCAAGATGTTGCTTCTCACCAAAGTGTAGCCATGTGTTGAAGCAAGATGACGGGCCATGTCTACGAGTATAGAAACGCTTGCAAATATTTTATTCTTCTCCCCCAAAGAAAGCAGTTAATTTGAAAATCTGAGACTGTGCAAATAAGGTAATTATGTTATCAAAGACACTAACAGTGTCAGGGCTCCTTCCATTAACCCTGATTTCTGTAAGAGACTGAGTTGCTGAACTTCAGGGTCAACTTCAGAAACAGAAAAAGTTTGAGAAACATTTTGAGAAAGTGACAAAGCTCTTTCCATATGTTTTTGTTTTTAAATAAAAGTATGCCCTGAAATTGTAGGCAATTAGATTTGGGAGAGCTATTAAATGTCAGTGAACAAGTAAGTTTCTGTATACTATTCCCTCTGCGGCATCAATACCAACTGGTTGCCTCACTTAGATTTGAACATTCCTGGCAAAAGGGAGTTAGATTGCTCCCTCACTGGAAAATCGATTATGGACAGTTCTGAGCAAGCTGTTTCTATCTACTCAAGGATGTCCCTCCAGCCTTCTCAGGAGCACTCATGCTCTTCAGGGCTGAGGCAGGAAGTGTCTTCTGTGGTTTCATTATCCTATGTATAAAAGTTCTAACACTGCAGGTAAGTGAGCAATGATTTTTTTTATGCTGACAAATGTTTAAAGACATTACCCATACGCTCTGTTTTCGAGATGTATGAGAAAGGAAGCAGATGTGGTTCAAGCAATTGGGCTCCTGCCTACCACATGGGAGATCCCTGGTTTGGTTCCAGTTCCTCTTAAAGAAGACAGGGAGCTAGCGCAACAGGCAAGCACAGCAAGCCGACACAACAAAAGACATAAGAAGAAAAACATAATGAGAGACACAACAAAGCAGGGAGCGGAGGTTCCCAGTGCCTCCTAAAGAAGATAAGCAAGACAGTGAGCTGGCGTGGCAAGCTGACACAACAAGATGATGCAACAAGAGACAAAAGAAGAAAAACACAATGAGAGACACAACAGAGCAGGGAACGGAGGTGGCTGAAGTGATTAGTTGCTTCCCTCCCATATTGGACGTCCTGGGTTCCATTCCCAGTGCCTCCTAAAGAAAGAAGGAAGTGAAAATAATGAGGGGTTGGAGTGAAGTAATTAAAAAAATAAATCTTAAAAAAAAAAAAAGATGTACAACAAACAAGCAGGTGGATTTATCACAATTTAGTTTTCTAAACCATATCAACATTCTAATAGCCATTCTCATTACCTAAAGATTTCTTCAAATCATGGACCTCTTTAAGGTGAAGATTTTATCACACCTTCATTATTTTTCATCAAAGTTTTCTAAAAAGGAAAGTCTAGAGTGGATTCCTGATAATCAAAAAATACTTGTTAAATTTAAGTGACCTTTTCTAGGCATATGACAAATCTCAGTCACAATTTAAAAATACTACTGGAATTACTTAAGATTAATGAAGATTAATGAAGGAAAACTCAATAGAATAGAAAATATAAACATGCAAATATGACCTTTCATCTAAAAGTCTAAGGTCACTCTCATTTGGCTTAAGTGATTCCTCCACAAAATATCTTATACGTTAGTAACTTGCAAAAGCTAAGGAAAAATTTTAGTCTATCCTGTTCATGGAAATATATTGCCTTAACTTATTTTCATTATAAATTTAAGAGGGCTATACTTTTTTTTTAGTAGGCAATAAAGGATTGGCAAAGAATCTCCCCTTTTCCGCTATGTAAACACGAAACTCAAATGAATAGTGCTTTATCTGTTTGATGATTTAAACAATTAAGAAATACATATAATTAGGTTCATTTATCAGAGTTCAACTATAGTACATTAAAAACACTGGAATTTATGCTAATATTCATGTAAAAGTATTATGAGGAAATTTAGTATTAAATAAATACTAGATTTATTTTATACCATTTATGGGAAAAGAACTTCAGAGGAGATTGTTTTTAGTAGATAAAACATATCTAAGAAAGCAAAATAATCTTTACAAAGAGGCATTTTAAAACCAGAATAAAGAGCTGTTGTCAGAAAGTAACTGGTATTTTGCTCTTCTTCCAATAACAGTTTAGAGTGTTTTCATTGCAGACTTTTTGGCAAGGAAATGGAGCATAAATTAGATAAGAAAGAACTGTAACTCATTTTGCAACAGTGTCATGTTTGAGTCAATTCTAGTTGCATAAGCAATTTAATAAGCTACCTGAGATAGGTAGAGCAGACCACCATTAATCTTTGACAAATTTATGAGAACCAAGAAGACATAATGCACCTCAGCTACCTTCTCTGACTGTGGATCCCTAAAGTTCCGTTAATGCCTAATTTCCTTCATTTCAGATACTGACTTTTATAAAGATGAGATGTCCAGGCAATGCTTTTACCTAAAGCATAATTACAGAAATGTGGAGGAGGTTAAATGAAGAGACAGTTATGAGAAGGGGAGAATAATGACGGAGAATCCCAAAATGTTAGCTCTTGAGAACAAAACAGTGAAACTGAACAATGATAAAATAAAACAGCTTCAAGATTAGGCCTAGGACAACCTTGAGCCTAGGGTAATCATTTCAGATTAGAGTATAGTGGAAAGTGGATAACTTTTCTAACAAGCACTAAATAAGAAACCAAAATGATTCTGCTATACCAGGGTTGGGAAAACGAATTCCAAAAATGTGAGGAAGATTCTAAAAGGCTATGTTTATAACATAAAAGGCGAGACAAGAAAAGCATCTGAAAGCTTATTTTATGCATTAAGTTCTGCTTCTGGCTAAGGCAAACTAGCTTGTATCAGACTAATGTTCTCAATAAGAACGACTAGAAAAGGGGAAAAAATATAAAATATTTATCTGTTTAAGCATAAAAAGCTATGATACAGCCACTGTGGATAACTGTTTGGCAGTTTCTAAGAAAGGAGAATACAGACTTGCCATGTGCCAAGGCAATACCATTACTAGGTGTATACCCAGAAGAATTGAGAGCAGAGAGGCAAACAGACATCTGCACACCAACGTTCACAGACATCTGCACACCAACGTTCACACTGGCATTATTCACAAATGCTGAAAGATGGAAGCAACCCAGGTGTCCATCAACTGATGAGTGGATAAACTGTGGTATGCACACATGATGGAATATTACACAGAAGTAAGAAGAAATGAAGTCATGAAGCATATGACAACATGAATGACATTATGTTGAGCAAAGCAAGCCAGGCACACAAGGACAAATTCTGTATATTGTGCTCTTAGGAACTAAACATACTGTGTAAACCCATGGAGTTAAAAATTAGAATATAGGTCACCAGAAAATAGAATGGTAGGGAATGGAGAGCTGAGAGTTAATCTGTGCAGAACTGTTAAAAGGTTGTTTGTAAGTCTTTGGAAATGAATAGAAATGGTTAAAGCACATCACGGTGTTTGTAACCGGCAGTGCTATTGGAAGGGTGTGACAGTGGTTGAAAGGGGAAGGAATAGTAGTTACGTACGCCAGGAGAAGCACAGACAGATCGAGAGTGATGAATTTTGTCTGTTTTATTATTATTATTGGAATAATGAAAGTGCTCTGGGAGTGACTGGGATGATGAACACAAACGGGTAATTACGCTGAATACCACTGATTGTACTCTTTGTATGGATTTATGCTTTATTAATATGTATCAATAAAATGGGAAAAAAAAAGAGCTTAAGAAAAACATGTTATAAAAAAAAAACAACAAAAAACCTAGCAAGGCAATGAGGACAAAGAAAGCAAAGAGAGATGGGCCAAACATTTGGAGCTATTTTCTCCTTTTGGGCATTTGTCAATTAGTTAGCTGCAGCTGGAAGACTGAGTAGACAAGCAGAAGCCAAAGGATGAGAAACTCTGCGAGCTAGATGCATTCTCATGAGTGGGGAAACAAAACTTAGAGTTGAGGATCTATCCTGAAGAAAAGGACCCAGTAAACACCACAGAGGTTCACCTGGGACAAAAGAGAGCTACACCAGCGCTGCGCTGCATTTGGCTAAGAATCTGCAAGAGCTCACAGTGTCAGCGCCGCTTCCTAACTGCACAGTCAGGGCTGTCACAGTGAGAGTGTGAAATTGGCCATGGTGAGTGTATTTACACTCTTGGAATCAGCAAACACTGCACAGGCTCTCTCCCCCTGAGTTAGCTGTTGCACACTTAGCAGTATACTGCTGGCTGCGTTCTAAAGGTAAGGGCAGAAGTGAAAGAGACCAATTCTCTGAAAGACTGAAAAACTGTTTTAAAGTCAATCTTGGACAAAATTAAGATAACCAGTCTTTATCCTGTCACCTGGCAGAAGCAAAATTAAATCCTCCCTGGAGGAAGATATACTATAATCTAGAACAGGGATTCTTAACCTTTTTTATTCCATGGACCCATTTGCCAGTCAGGTGAAAACACGGACCCCTTCTCAGAATGTAGCCGCAGATAGTTTTATGACACTCGACAATGGCTTATCTTTAAATTAAATTTTAGGATTATTCGAAATAATGTTTTACAGCTTTCCCATAATTTCAATACCTGACAGCCTAATACCACTCAACATCTGTTCAAAAAGTCATTTTCAGCAAACATTCAGAAATTTGAGTTTTCTCACAGCATCATAAAACCATCATTTTTGCAGGCAATGATCCACTGCACTCAGAATATGCTACATCAAAGTAAAAATCATACTAAATCCATACTATATTGTGTATTATTTAATAAATATATCACACCTGTACCAAAATGTCCTCACAAGAATGTTTTAAAATGCATAAAATAAAATTACAAAGGAAATCAGTTACATATATTGAAATAGTTACTAAAATAAAAAACTTAGAATACCATATATATGTGCTTCATTCTAAACACATTAATTAAATAATAATCCAATACATAAAAAATATAGGAGGAAGCAGATATGGCTCAAGCAGTTGAGTGCCTGCCTCCCATATGGGAGGTCCTAGGTTCAGTTCCCAGTTCCTCCTGAAAAAAACAAAAACAAACAACAAGCAAAACAAACAGAAAAGGGAAGCTGATATGGCTCAGTGGTTGAGTGGCAATTTTTCACATACAAGGGCCCGGGTTCAATCCCCAGCCCCTGGGCCTTAAAAAATATATATATATATGTATATACATATATAAAAGTTAAAGTTAAATTTTATTATTTAAAGACATGTCAATGTGTAGACTGTTGTTTAACTTGAATAAGAAAATTAAATTGTGGTGTAGTATTTGACAAGGCAATATACATATCATGTTGGACATCTAATTGAGTTGATTTTTTCCAATTCAAGCTCATGGACCCCCTGAAATCTTTCCACAGAACCCCTGGTAGATCCCTGGTTAATAACCCTGGTCTAGAACCGACAGAGGTTTTGCTGTTGCTGTTTTGTTGTTTTTGAAGCAACAGTTGTCATTCAATAAAAAATTACCAGGCACCCCAAAATCTAGATGACAAAGGCAACACAAACAAACCAACATGAGATCCAGGTTGGAAAATTCAGAAATGGACTTTAAGATAACTGAGTTTATATGCTCAAAAGTACAAAGGAAATTCAAACAATTTAATTAGAACATTGGACTCTATGAAAAAGAATCAAATAGTAATTCTGCAAGTAAAAAAAACAAAACAAAATAAAAGTCAGGTCCATATATGGGTTTCACAGAAGATTAAAAACCAATTTGGGTGTGGATGTAGCTCAAGTGATTGAGCATTTGCTTCCCATATACAAGGTCTTGAGTTTCATCCCACGTACCTCCTAAAAACAAACTGAAAAACCAACTCTCATTGGGGAGTGGGTATAGCTCAGTGATTCAATGCTCACTTTCCATTTCTGAGGTCCAGGGTTCACACCTCAGTACCTCCCAAAAAAAACCAAACAAACAAAAAACAGATCAAGAGAGGAATGGTAAACTAGAAAGCTTCAAATTTAATGTAAAACCACATGGGGATGCAGAATATGATGCAGCAGGTGTGGGGTGGGGCAGGGCCTGGAAGTGTGTATTTCTAGCACCCCTATGGGTGATGCCAGTTCTGCTCTGTGCCCAGGGACTACTATGAAAAGAAACCAGAAAACAGGGGAGTAGAAGATAGTCAGACAGGAGCAGAAAGAGCACAAAGAATGAAAACTACAGAAAAGGATACATGAGACACTGGGAACATAATGGCAATGTCTAACACGTATGACTGAAATCCCAGAAGAAGACACAGGAAGAATGGAGCAGAAGAAATAACTGAGGAGAGAATGGCTTAAATTCTGATGAAAGAGCTGAGAGCATAAAGCAAACACCAAGAATTTCATTTAACGTGTTTTTGGAGTTGGTTTGCAAGTATTTTGTTGAGGATTTTTGCATCTATATTCATTAGAGATATCTGTCTGTAGTTTTCTTTTTTTCATAGTATCTCCATGTGGTTTTGACTTTGGTGTCATAAAATAGTGTTCTTTCCTGTTCAATTTTTCAGGAGAGCTTGAGCAAGATAGGTATTAGGTCATCTTTGAATGATTGGTAGAACTCACCTGTGGAGCCATCTGGTCCTAGACCTTTCATCTTTGGGAGGTTTTTGATGACTGTTTCAATCTCTTCACTTGGGATTGGTTTGTTGAGGTCTTCCATTTCTTCTAGGGTCAGTGTAGGTGGTTCAGGTGTTTCTAGGAATTTGTCCGTCTTATCCATGCTGTCTAGTTTTTAGGCATACAGTTGTTCATAGCATCCTCTTAGGATCTCTCGTGTCTGCAGGGTCAGTATCAATGTCCTTATCTCATTTCTGATTTTATTTATTTGCATCTTCTTATTTTTCTTTGTCAGTCTACTGAAGGGTTTGTCAATTTTGTTGATCTTTTCAAAGAACCAACCTTTTGGTTTTGTTGATTCTATTGTTTTGGTGGTGTTGTTCTCAATTTCATTTATTTCTGCTCTGATCTTTATTATTTCTTTCCTTCAGCTTGGTTTGGGATTAGTTTGCTGTTCTTTTTCTAGTTCCTTCATGTGTGCAGTTAGGTCTTTGATTTTAGCTCTTTTTTCTTTTTTAATGTAAGCATTAAGGGCTATAAATTTCCCTCTCAGCATTGCTTCTGCTGTGTCCCATAGGTTTTCATATGTTGTGTTCTCAAGTTTCATTCTTCTCAGGATATTTACTGAATTGTCCTGCAATTTTTCCTTTGACCCATTGATTATTTAAGAGTATGTTGTTTAATCTCCACATATTTATGAATTTTCCCCTTTTTCATACATTATTATTCCTAACTTCATTCTGTTATGATCAGAGGAAGTGTTTTGTATAATTTCAATCTTTTAAAACTTACTGAGACCTGTCTTGTGACCCAACCTATGGTCTATCCTGGAGAAAGATCCATTATAAGTGCTTGAAAAAAAGAATGTATATTCTGCTGTTTTAGGATATGCTAAACATATATGGACCCCCCGAATGCTCTATAAATGTCTGTTAAGTCTAGTTCATTTATCATATTATTCAATCTGTTTCCTTATTTATCCTCTGTCCAGATGTTCTATCCAATGTTGAGAGTGGTGTATTGAAGTCTCTATTATTGTAGAGACATCTATTTCTCCCTTCAGTTTTGCCGTGTGTGCCTCATACACCTTGGGGCACCAGGTTAGTTGCATAAATGTTTATTAGAGTTATATCTTCTTGGTGAACTGCCCTTTTTATTAATATATAATGACCTTCTTTACCTCCTGTAACAGTTTTGCATTTAAACTCTAATTTTCCAATATTAGTATCACTTTTCTGGTTACTATTTGTGTGGAATATCTTTATCCAACCTTTCACTTTCAACCTGGTTGTGTCCTTATATCTGAGGAAAGGCTCTTGTAGACAACTTATAGATGGCTCATATTTTTTTTATCCATTCTGTCAGTCTATGTCTTTTGATTGGGAAATTTAAGCCATTAGCATTCAATGTTCTTACTGTAAAGGCATTACTTAGTTCATCCATTTTATCCTTTAGCTTTCAGTTGTCATATCTTACTATTGTCCGTCTTTATGTTCTTTAATTTACCCTTCCTAATAATCTTTATTTCTACACTTTTTTCCAAGTCTCTAGCCCTTGTTTTTTCCTTTCAGGCTGTAGCACTCCCTTTAGTAACATTTGTTGTAGACCTGTCTTTTGGTAATGTACTAAGTTTTTGTTTGTCTGTGAAGACTTTCAACCTACCCTCAATTCTGAAGAACAGTTTTGCCAGATACAAAATTCTTGACTGGAAGATTTTTAGTACCTTAAATATATCATACCACTGTCTTCTTGCCTCGTTGGTTTCTGATGAGAGGTTGGAACTTAATTTCATTGAGGTTCCCTTGTATGTGGTGCTTTGCTTTTCTCTTGTTGCTTTCAGAATCCTTTATCTCTGATATTTATCATTCTGAATAGCAGGTGTCTCAGAGTAGGTTTCTTTGGATTTATTCTGTTTAGGGTGTGTTGTCCTTTTTGATATTTATATTTAAATCTTTCATAAAGGATGGGAAGTTTTCAGTAATTCTTTCTTAAAATATTACTTCTGCCCTTTTCCATTCTCTTCTTCTGGGACAACAATAATGTATATATTTGTGCATTTCACATTGTCATTCAATTCCCTGAGACCCTATTCCATTTTTTCCATTCTTTTTTCTTTCTGTTCTCCTGTCTTTTCAAGTTCAGAAATTAGTGATCTGTTCTCAATTACCATTAACCCTGTTTTCTGTCAATTCAAATCTGCTGTTATATGCCACTAATATATTCTCAGTATTGTCTCTCTCATTCCCATAAGCTGTGTTGCTTTTCTTTGCAGACTTTCAAGTTGTTCTTTACGCTCACTCAGTGTCTTAATATCCTTTATCTCTTTAGTCATATTTTCCTTCAACTCTTTGAATTGATTAAGGAGATCTGCAAGATTATCATTGATTAATTGTCTTAAATTCTGTATCTTGTCAGGATATTTGGTTTGTTCCTTTGGCTGGGCTACTTCTTCCTGTTTCTTAGCATGGCTTATAAATTCTTCCTGATGTTGGTAAATTTATCTGACAATCAATTTCTCCCTCTTGCCTAATGGTTTTGTTTCATGGCTCTTCTTTGATTTTTGGTTCAACTTATTCTGAGTCTTTAAAACTGCTCAGTTTATGTTATCTAAACTGGGCCGAGGACACATTAATGGGGTGCAGATGTTCTCCTAGAGGTTTGGGACAAGAAACACCTAGAAGTGTTTTTCTTCTTGCAGGTTCCTGGCTGGCCAGCAGATGTCACTCATTGGAAACTTTCCACAGAGGTGTCTCTTTGAACACCTGCGTGCCCATGCTTCTGGTCTGGACAGTGCCGATATTCAAAGTGGGCTCTGCTGACCAAATTCACTGAAGAGAAACCACTCTCTGCCCTCTGCTGTACCCTCCCTCTTCCCAGGGAGGAAGATGTCTGTTCCCCTCTCAGTTGAGTGCAGTGAGCCATAGGTTTTATCCAGGATGTTTCTCTTGAGGGTGGGGGGATGGGTGCCATTCCTGGCAGTTGCAAGGGTCCAGTAACTCACAGTTGGCATTTTGGGTTCTTCATTTCTCTGTCCCTTGCCTCCCCAGGGGTTATGCAACACTGCCCTGGTCAGCTGACCTGCAAAGCAGGTCCCTCAGACAGCTTTTTGCCCTTTCTCTTTTGTTTCTGTGAGAAAGTTGAGCTCTGCCTGCCTACTCCGAAGTCATCTTCCCAGAAGTCCCCCCAAGAACATCAAGAATCTCAAGCAGAAAAAATACAAAGAAAAGTACTCAGCAGGAGGATAGGTAAGAGATATAAATAATTCTCAAATAATTCTGTGGATGAGGTTTTTGTCTAATGGAGTAACTCCAGTGAAATCCAGAGAAGACCTGCAAAGTTCTTGAGAAAACTGTTACAGCAGAAATGCTGCCAGCATAGACTAACAGGGACAGGGAGTGTAAAATACAGAGAGAGATTGTTGGACCCCTAACATTCTTTTGGCAGAATCTGGCTGAAAAAACTACTCAGTTGCAAATATGTGCTACCTTTCAGGAAAAAAGGGAAGATTATTCAGAGGGTGGAGTCACAAGACACTAAAGCCTTGAAAACTCATTGAGGAACTCCCATTTGCCATGTTGGATTTCAAAACTGCCACAGACCAGTGATTCCATTTTACCTTCTATTTTCTCCTTTCTTGAACTGGAATGCTTATCGCTACTATCCTATGCACTGTATTTCTGGTGTGTTGGAAAGAGATGACTTGCCTTTTTTAAAAGTTTCATAGGTCCAGAGATGGAAAGAAATTGTGCTACGGGGCTATACTTAATAATGCACTCAGGAGCTACATCAGCACCTGATTCAGATGATACAGATGATCAGATTTTAGAATTTGAGCTGATGAAACTTAAATGAAATTCTGGATTGGAGTTGATGCTATAATGCGATGAGTCTCTCAGAAACCTTGGGAGGGGGTAAACATAATTTGCATGTAGAAGAGATGTGAATCACTGGGTGCTATAAGGTAGAGTAGAATAGGCAGAATGCTAAGCTGGCCCCCAAGATCCCTGCCTCTTGGTGTTTAATCTTCCAATAAGTGTGGGTGATATCTGTGAATCTGATGGATGCCACTGCCATGATTAGGTTACATTATATGGCAAAAGTGAGGAAATTTGGCAGATATAATTAAGGTCCCTAACTGGTTAGATTTTGAGTTAATCAAAAGTAAGATTATCCTGGATGGGACTTAACTAATGAAGTAAGCCCTTTAAAAGAGGATGCAGGTCTTCCCCTGATGTCAGAGAGATTCTTTTGGTGGCCATGAAGAATCAAGTCACCCTGAGTTCTATGGCTGTAAGGAAGTGAACACTGCCAACAAGCACATGCACCTGGAAGAGGACTGGGACTCATGAGACCTCAGTCTTGACTGATACTCTCAATACGCCTTTATGAGACCATGAGCCCAGGAATCGGTTAAGTAGTGCCTAGAACCCTGATCCACAGAAACACAGCGATGATAGATAGGTATTCTTTTAAGAGGCTAATTTTGTGATAATTTGTTATGCAGAAAAAAGAAACTAATAAAAATATTGGTACATCATAATAAAAAAAAATTGCTGAAAACCAAAAAGGAGAGAGAGAGAGTAAAAGTCAAGGACAAACCCACACATGTATAGTCACTTGATTTATGATAAAGGTGACCATGCAGTAGGGAAAGGATATAATTTGAGTCAAGACATTTTGGGGAAAAAAATGAACCTGGCTCCCCACCTCACACATAAATATCAACTCCAGTTGGTTTGAAGATCTAAATGTAAAAGTTAAAATGATAAAAATGTTAGGAGGATACATCAGAAAATATCTTCATAACTGCAGTAGTTAGCCAAAGGGGTGCTGATGTGAAATACCAGAAATCAGTTGGTTTTTATAAAGGGTATTTATTGGGGGTAGAAGTTTACAGTTACTAGGCCATGAAGCATAAGTTACATCCCATACCAAAGTCTGTTGCCACGTGTTGGAGCAAGATGACTGAAGTCTGCCAGGGTTCAGGCTTCCTGTGTTTCTCTCTTCCCAGGACTCATTTCTCTCTAGGCTCAGCTCCTCTGTTTTCTCCACAAGGTCAGCTATAGACTAGGAGGTTCTCTAGGCTTTGCCTCTCGCACAAGGCCAGCTGTAGAATATCAGGCAACCAGCTCTGTCTCCCTCCCTGGGGCTCCATTCTCTCCGGTCTCAGCTGCTGTGATCCTCTGTGTTCTTACTTCCCAGGCTCCAGCTCAAAACTTCAACTAAGTCTTCTGCCATGTTGTTTCCTCTGTGAGTCCCTGCCCACCACGGGGGTGGGGACTCAACATCCTAGTGATGTGGCCCAATCAAAGCCCTAATCATAATTTAATCAAGTAAAAGTGAAACCTCAGACAGACCAGTTTACAAACATAATAATCCAATATCTATTTTTAGAATTCATAAACCATATCAAACTGCTACAGTAACCATGCAGGGAAGGTAAAGATTTCTTAAACAGAACACAAAAAGCACTAGGGCAGAAAGGAAAATGATGTCTGACCATATTAAAGTTAAGAATGTCTGTTCTTCAAAAGGTACCAGAAAGAGAGTTGAAAAGACTGGTTATGGAATGGAAGGAGATATGTAATTTTTAAAAAAATTTTATTAGGTACTGGGGCAAGGGACTGAACCCTGGACCTCATATGTGGGAAGTCAGTGCTCAACCACTGAGCCACATAGGTTCCCGGAGGGAGATATTTAAATTACCATTTCCTACAGAGAACTTGTATCCAGAATATATCATCAGGTCCTACAAATCAGGGGGGAAGCAACAAACAAGACACATAAGTCAATAGATAAATTGGCAAAAGATTTGAACAGGCACTTCACAAAAAAGGGTAACCAAATACTCAAAAACTAAACTAATCTCATTAGTTAGTAGGAAAATATAAAATAAAACCACAATCAGCTATCATTGTATTGACACCAGAATTACTAAAATGAAAAAACACAACAATGCCATGTATTGGCAAGAATGATGGAAACACTAGCACTCTTATACATTGCTGTTAGGATTGTAAATTGGTTCAACTATCTGGAAAAATGGGTTGGCAGTAAAGTAGAACAACTGCATAGCCTACGACCAAGGAATTAGACTCCTAGTTCAACACCCAGCAAGCATGTTTACTTAACATGTGGCACAAAAGATATGAACTGGAATGTTCACAGTAATATGAGAGGTAACAGTAATAACAAAGTGTTGAAAACACACAATTCTTTTAATAGCAGGAAGGATAAACTGTGATATATGACATAAAATAGGTCAAACTAATACATAGTGTTTAAATGAAGGAAGATGGTTACTTTGGGGAAAGGGGAGAGAATAGTAACTGACGGGGCATGACAGGGACTTCTGGGGTACTAGTAATACTCAAATTCTTGCTCTGATGGTTAAATGGGAATATGAGAATTCACTTATGAGAATTCACAGTTGTACACGTATTTTTCTTTTAACATTTATTTATTTCTCTCCTCTTCCCCCCCGTTGTCTGCTCTCTGTCCATTCACTGTGTGTTCTTCTGTGTCCACTTGTATTATCAGGCGGCACTGGGAAACTGTGTCTCTTTTTTTTTGCATCGTCTTGCTGCATCAGCTCTCTGTGTGTGCGGTGCCACTCCTGGACGGGCTGTGCTTTTTTTCATGTAGGGCAGCTCTCCTTGTGGGGTGCACTCCTTGCGCGTGGGGCACCCTATGTGGGGGTGCCCCTGCTTGGCCTGGCACCCCTTGCATGCAGCAGCACTGTGCATGGTCCAGCTTACCACATGGGTCAGGAGGCCCTGGGTATTGAATGCTGGACCCTCCGTATGGTAGGTGGATACTCTATCAGTTGAGCCATGTCTGCTTCCCCAGTTGTACATTTTTTAACAAAAAACTTTTTTATTAAAAAAAACTATAGGGGCGATAAACATCAGTATTTGCAGGGCTGAGGATATAGTGAGCAGATGATGACAAAGGGGCAAAAAAAGAATTTTGGGGAGGCTGATGAACTATTACAGGCATACTTCATTTTGCTGTGATTCACTTGACTGCACTTTGCAAATACTGAGTGTTTACAAATTGAAGGTCTGTGGCAACCCTGTGTTGAGCAAATTGTGTCATGTTTCCAACAGCATGCCCTCATTTTGCATCTCTGGGTCACTTTTTAGTAATTTTTGCAATATTTCAAAATTTTTCATTCTTATTATATCTGTTATAGTGATCTGTGATGAGTAATCTTTGATGTTACTATCTGTAACTGTTTTGGGGTGCCATGAATCGCACCCATAAAAGATGGTGAACTTATAAATGTTGTGTGTATGGGAAGCAGATACAGCTCAAGCCATTGGGCTCCTGTCTGCCATATAGGAGGTCCAGGGTTAGATTCCTGGGGCCTCCTGGTGAAGGCAAGATGGGCTGTGCAGTGAGCTGGCCCAAGCAGAGAGTTGGCTCACGTGTAGTGCTGGCCTGCATGAAGAGCTGGGACAGCAAGATGACGCAACAAAAAGAGACATAGAGGAGAGACAGTAACAGATAGAGCAGACCAGGGAGCTGAGGTGGTGCAAGAGACTGAGCATTTCTCTCCCACTCGGGAAAGTCCCAGGATCAGTTCCTGGTGCTGCCTAAAGAGAAGACAAGCAGATATAGAAGAACACAACGAATAGACAAAGAGAGCAGATAGTGAGTGCAAAAACAATGGTGGGGCAGGGGGAGGAGATAAATAAACCTTAAAAAAAAAATAAATGTTCCGTGTGTTCTGACTGATCCATCAACAGACGGTATCCCAATCTCTTTCTCTCTATCCTTGGGCTTTCCTATTCCCTGAGATACAACAATTAGGCCAATTAATAACCCTACAGTGGCCTTTAAGTGTTTAAGTACAAGGAAGTCACACTTCTCTCACTTTAAATCAAAAGCTAGAAATGAAGCTTAGTGAAGAAAGCCTATCAAAAACTGAGAGAGGCCAAAAGTTAGGCCTCTTGCACCAAAGTTAACCAAGTTGTGAGTGTGGAGGAAAAGTTTTTGAAGGAACTTAAAAGAGCTACTCCAGTGAATGACAATTTTTAAAAAAAAGCAAAACAGCCTTATTGCTTGCATGGAGAAAGTTTTAGTAGTCTGGATAGAAGACCAAACCAGCTATGAAGGCTGACAGAGGTGAGTAAGCTGTTGAAGAAAAGTTGGAAGCTAACAGAGGTTGATTAATAAGGTTTAAGGAAGGAAGCTGTCTCCATAAAACAAAAGTACAAGGTGAAACAGCAAGTGCTGATGTAGAAGTGTAGCAAGTTATCTAGCTAAGATCATTGATGAAGGTGGCCACACTAAACAACAGATTGTCAATGTAGACAAAACAGTCTATTGGAAGAAGATGCCATTAGAACTTTCAAAGCTAGAGAGGAGAAATCAATGGCTGGTTTCAAAGATTCAAAAGACAGGCTGACTCTATTGTTAGAGGCTAATGCAGCTGGTGACTTTAAGTTGAAGTCAACGCTACTGACTATTCTAAAAATTCTAGGGCCCTTAAGAATTATCCACTCTGTATGTGCTCCATAAATGGAATAAAAAAGCCTGGATGAGAATGTATTTGTTTACAACATGTTTGCACGTTTTAAGCTCACTGTTGGGACTTATTGTTCAGAAGAAAAGATTCCTTTCAAAATATGACTGCTCACTGACAATGCAACTGGGCACCCAAGAGCTCTGATGAAGATGTACAACATGATTAATATTGTTTTCACGCCTGCTAACCCAACACCCATTCTGAAGCCCATAGGTCCAGGAGTAATTTCAACTTTCAAGTCTTATTACTTAAGAAATATATTTTGTAAGGCTATATCTGACATAGGTAGTGAATTCTCTGATGGATCTAGAAAAAGTAAATTGAAAAGCCTCTGAAAAGGATTCACCATTCTAGATGCCATTAAAAACATTCATGACTCATGGGAGGACATCAAAATAGTAACAATAACAGGTGTTTGGAAGAAGTTGATTCCAACCCTCATGGATGACTTTGAAGGGTTCTGATTTCAGTGGAGGAAGTAATCACAGATGTGGTGGAAATGGCAAGAAAACTAGTGGAGCCTAGAGATGTGACAGAATTGCTGCCATCTCATGATAAAACGTGAATGGATAAGGAGCTGCTTCTTATGGATGAGCAAAGGAAGTAGTTTCTTGAAATGGAATCTACTCCTGGTGAAGATGTTGTGAACACTTTTTTTTTTGCAGGTTTTTTTTCTTTATTTTTTTAAATATTACACTCAAAAAACACAAGGTCTCCACACACCTCCCACCCCCCTCACCCTACCCCCCACCCACAAGAACAACCTCCTCCATCATCATGAGACCTTCATTGCACTTGGTGAATACATCTCTGAGCACCGCTGCACCTCATGGTCAATGGTCCACACCATAGCCCACACTCTCCCACAGTCTACTAGGGTCTACAAGATGGAAGAATAGAGTATGGATTAGAGTGGATTTACTGATATTCTATTCATGAACTATTGTGATTAGCAATCGAAGAAAATGTGGCCTTGGTGTGGAGAAAGTAGCCATGGAGGCTGCTGGGGGTAGGGAGTGGGAGGAAGAGATGTGATGTGGGGGCATTTTCAGGGGTTGGAGTTGTCCTGGGTGGTACTGCAGAGAGAGTTACCAGACACTGTATGTCCTCCCATGGCCCACTGTTATGAACAATTTTAAAATAACAAAATTATTTTGAATATTACATTAATTTAGTTGATAAAGCAGCATCAGGATTTCAGTGGACTAACTCCAGTTTTGAAAGAAGTTTACTGTGGGTAAAATGCTATTGAACAGTATTGCATGCTCAGAGAACTCTTTCATGAAAGAAAGAGTTAATCGATGTGGCAAACTTCATTGTTATATTCTTTTAAGAAATTGCCACAGCCACTTCAGCCTTCAGCAACCAACACCCTGATCAGTCAGTGGCCATCAAATTCGCCCTATTTTCTAACTTTAGGGTTATACTACGAGCAAGTGGCTTAAGGTGGGCAACACAGCTGTGTTTTTATAGCTGTTGACAAAAAACAATACCTTACAAGAAAAATATCTTACCACTTGTGCTGGAACTTGTTCCATTTTTGCAGCAGGAGTTCCTGGTCTTGGGTAAAACTGGTTAATAAAGAGGCTTGGAAATTTGTATTCTTCAACAAGCTTCACGGTTTCTTGAAAATCTTGACCTGTTTCTCCAGGGAAACCACATATAATGTCTGTAGCAATAGTTATTCCAGGAACTCTGGAAAATAAAACAAAAATATAAAAAGTTGACTATAAGCTATACTTTATTTCACTGGCATCTTAAATACCATTATTCTTTTAAAAATTAAACTAGGAAAGGGACTCTTGTAAGTAGTTTTGGTCTTAAATATCAAAAGTTTATTGTGAAAAATAGTGTTCTATCTTATCCTCAGAGTCATCCATTTTTAACTCTTTTAGATGTTTCTTCATTATTACATCTCACTACATGCTTATACTGCTATTTCTTGGTTTACTGATTTTCAGACAGTATCTACTACCTTCTCTAATATGGTAAATGATTATTTATTTCTTTAAACTTCTTTTGCTACTCTCCCAATGTAAATAAACATTGCACAATTTCAGTTAAATCAGTAGTACTTTCAGTATTTCAAAAATGTTGTTCACTACTTAGCCAGCTGGTACAGTATCATGAAATTTTGTTTTCCTACAACTTTTAGTTTCTTACAGAGTTAATAATTGCCTCCTTTAAAAAAAATTGCTTAGCATTCTATGTTTGCATGGTTAGTGTTTTCCAGATGCTCCATCAGATCTATCAAACACCAAAATTATTTTTCTAAACATCCAATGTATCATCCAATCCATCCATTCCATTTTCTTCTGTCTCAGCATGTTCTCTTCACCTGTTACACAGCTGTCATCCTTGTATCCTTGGCATCATTTCTTCAACCCCCCTTTTCCTGGATTCCTGTCTTCTTAATTCTTCATTCTACTGGAGCGTGCTTTCAGAAGCAACACCAGAAAGTGCCAGGGAACTTTTGCTGCTGTTCTTCAATCTTCACACTTCTGGTTAATAGGATGGCTATGCACAGCATTCTACACCAAAAAGCATTATCCATTAGCATTTTGCATTGTTCCATTACTTTTTCAGTGCTGTCTTAGTTTACCAGGGCTGTTGTAACGGCATACCACAGAGTAGATGCTTAAACAAAAGAAATGCATTGGCTTGCAGGTCTTGAGGCTGGAATTCTGAAATCAAGACTCGTCAGGGCCCTGCTGCCTCTGAAAGGGCAAACTGCTCTGTGCTTTCTCCTGACTTCTGGTGGGTGCCTGGCAGTCAACGGTGCTACTTGGCTTGCAAGACTGTAATTCAACCTCTGCCTCCATCACATGGCTGTCTCCCTTGCCCAAATTTCTTCTCTTTATAAGGAGATCAGGCAAATCGGATTAGGGCTCACCCTACTCCGGTTGGCCTCATCTTAACTAATAACATTGTCAAAGAACCTGTTTTTAATTAGGATTACTTTCACAGGACCTGGACATATATTTTGGGGGTGTGGGGACACAATTAAATCCATATCAAGTGGCAAGGTTGCTGATGAGATGTCCAAGATTCATTTGGACGCACTATGCTTTATATGTGCCCCTACCGCTTTTTGGGATGTTTTAAAATTTCATGGTAATACACCTTGGATTGGTACTTTGGCACTTTGGATTGGTACTTTGGGCAGGCTACTATCTACAGAGTCATAGTCTTTAGGTCTAGGATATTTTGTCTTATTATTTCCTTGATGATTTGTTTTCTTTCTCTGTGTTTTCTCTCTGTTGGATATGTTTAAACTACTGGATTGATCCTCCAAGCTTTTTCTCTCTAACTTTCCATCTTTGTCCTGTTGTTATATTTTCTGGACAATTTACCTGAGTTTATCTTCATGGTAGATTGGATTGTGTACCCCAGTTTGGACATTTTTTGGTCTTGGTCTGCATTCTGGTGGGTGTGGACCCATCTCAGTTAAGGTGTGGCCTAACTGAATCAGGCGGGCTTTAATCAGGATTACTAGAGTCCTTTATAAGCAGAATGAGGTTCAGACACGGACAGAGAAAGCCATGGGAAGAAGCCAGAAGTCAATGGAACACAGAAGGGAAAGGAGAAGACATTGTCATATGCATTGCCAGGTTACAGAAAAGCCAAGGACGGGTGTCAACAGCTAGTCCCAGAAAGGCAGAGTCTTTGGGGAGAAAATTTGCCTTGTTGACTCTTCAATTTTGGACTTCTGGCTTCAAAACCATGAACCAATAAATTTTCATTGTTTAAGCAAACCCATTGTATGGTATTTGTTTGGAGCTGAGAAATTAGGTCATCATCCAACTTTTCTACTAAAAAAAATTAATTGAATATGTTATTTTAAGTTATTGGGAGCTTTCCCTCATTCTCTAATGTTCCTTTTCTTTCTTTCTTTTTTTTTTTTTTTTACAGCATCCTATTCTTGTTTTATAGAAGTAATTTCTTTCTTACCTCTCTGAGGATGTTAATTAAAGTTTTTCACAATTTTCCTTCTACTCAAGTACTGCAATTATGTCTGTTTCCTCCAGGTTCTTGTATTTTGGTCCCTCGCCCTCATGGTTGAGAATTTCTACTAATTCATAGTGATTCTTGTTGCCCTTTCATATACCAAAGTAAAGCACTAAAAGCTTTTCATCATACAGTGACTGTAAAGCAAACAGCCTTTTTTTTGGCAGGCCCCAAACTTGAGCATCGTAGAACTAATTTCTCTGTAGCCATTCAGTTTTTCTATAAATATGTTTGAATATCCTACCAAGGGATTATATAGTTTTACTTTATTATTCTGGGAGAATCACATTAACAGTATTCAAAAATCCAGTATTATTCTGATCCACAGAACCATAAAATAGCCTTAAACATTTCACATCATAGAATAAATATCTTTACAGTTTTTTATCACTTAAATGCAGTTCTATATGGATGAATAAAACAGTTTATCTGATTGATAGATATGAAATTTTTGGGGTCATAAGAGTCATGAGGAAAAGTCTAGTAGATTCCTAAGACAAACAGCTTCATAAAAGCAAGAGCTTTCCATATGCTGTTTGCATATTATTTTAATGCCTTTGGGAAGAATGACAAACACTGTTTAAAAGATTTCTTTCTCAAATTCTGTTTCGTCTTATCAAACTATTAATTTGGCTAAACCTTAATTAGTGGAACCTTAAAAGGGTTCAAGGACTAGAACTTTATTCTGTGATGATAAATAGAAAAAAGGGACAATATACATAAAGAAATGAAACAGTATTTGAAATTTTTTATTATAACATTTTTAAGGGTGATTATCAAAATTATGTTTGAACTTACAAAAACCATATGCTTTTACAGTAAACTATAAGATAAAAACACCATTTTCCAGACTAACAAAAGCATGAAGAATAGAAAAATATGTCAGTAACTATCAGTGAGCTAGTTTTACACTTGCCTTATAACTATTCCTGATCAAAAGAAATCCAGAACTAAAAATAAAAGAAATGGCTCACAGTAGACAATGATGGAGAAGAGCCCATCCCTCCCAGGAAATTTAAAGAAAATAAATCTCAGAAATTGCCTGTGAAATACTGCAGAAACAAAGAAATAGTGTTATTGTCCCAGGCTATGAATCAGAATGAACTTGGCATTAGATTATGGGGTATTCCCAAAGGAAAGTACCTTACTGAACATCCCTCCTCATCACTCGTGATCCCTTATACTCAGCTCAGCCTTATGCAACACCTGCTTACTTTGGCCTTGAATTCCAGTGAAAAAGAAATGATAAACCTTTAGAGGAGTCGTCATAAATGTTAAGGAAGTAGACAGTCAATGCACGGATATATTTGATAATCTATTAAAAAGATCCTGATATGGGGGAGGGGACAGACCATTATGAATTAGTAATAGACCTATATTAGTAAATATTTTAAGTTAAAGCAGTTTAACTATCTTTGAAAGATGTAAGAATACAAATTGATTATAAAACATTTTTAGGTAAAAACTGTACTTCACTGTTAGATAAGGTCCATCTAGACAGTAATTCTAGACATGTAAATGAAGCTGATTTAAGTTCTTGAAAATAATTTAACCCCTTATTTGACTCAAGTAAAATCTCATATTTACACTGTTAATTTGCTTAAATATTTCTCTTTAGTACATGGGAAAATCAAAGAACTGCTTGAAATGGAACAAATTCTAAATTAGCAGAATATGACTTATGTAGCTGAGAGGAAACTATGAGGAATGTGAAATAGAATATTAATCCACATATTTAATTCATATTTAAGATGTCAATACTGGACAAACACTGTTTTTGATATGCTATTTATTTCCAAAATTTTGAAATTAAAAAAGATCATTTCTACAAATTTACTGAAGCTGTGAATCTAATGTATGGAATTATTAGGCAGTATTTATTTTTAAACTTTTAAAACCTTCTGTATTTATGTTTTCATATTTTTTGAGAAGAAGAAAAAGATGAAAACAAAATGTTTCATTGGCTTAAATAAAAGGAAAAATTTAATCCATTTTTTCCCCTGATCTATACAAGCTATTTACTGGTGAAATGCATTCATCAAATAAATTGGGGATAGGGTTGATGAGAAAAATATCAATGAAGCATCTGACCTTGGCAGGGCAGTGCTATTATCAGTTAACAAAATCTACCAGGGAGCTGTGAGGAGAGTACAACATAGTCACTAGTCCCAGGCTAGGATTTTTAAGGCTAAATATTTTAAGTGTTAATTACTTATCTTGAATAAAAACACATATAACCCATACCATATTTGCAATATTACTTAGTATCTTCTACTTGAATTCATCCCAAGATTTTCACTTACAATTTAGGGTTTCCCTGCCAAAAAAATGAAAAAGGATGCCTATACTTAATTCCTTTTTTTTTTTTAAAGATTTATTTTTTATTTATTTCTCTCTCCTTCCTCCCCCTCCCCCCAGTTGTCTGTTCTCTGTGTCCATTCGCTGTGTGTTCTTCTGTGACCGCTTCTATCCTTATCAGTGGCACTGGGAATCTGTTTCTTTATGTTGCATCATCTTGCTGTGTTGGCTCTCTGTGTGTGCGGCGTCATTCCTGGGCAGGCTGCACTTTCATTCGCGCTGGGCAGTTCTCCTTATGGGGTGCACTCCCTGCACGTAAACCTCCCCCACGCAGACTGCACATGGGCCAGCTCCACACGGGTCAAGGAGGTCCGGGGTTTGAACCGCTGACCTCCCATGTGGTAGGCAGACAACCTATCCTTTGGTCCAAGTCTGCTTCCCATACTTTATTCCTTAAATCAATAAATTATGAGCCTAAAATTCCATATGCGAAGAAAGTGGAACTAACACACATGGCACTTATCTCAAAAGAAAAAGATAAAAAGGATCAGAAAAGGATTATGCTGATCAAAATTATTAGGCATTAAACAAAACCCATGGCTAAAGGAAATATTTTTTAATCTCATGGAGATTTATAATAGAACAGTTAACCAATATTTTCAGGAAATAAACTGGAGGTAGGGAGAGGAGAACAATATCTTAAACTGAATGAAATAGAAAACAAAATATATAATATATGGAATACAGCTAAGCAGCGCTTAGAGAACAGATTTAAATTGCTATTATGTACTAGAAAGAAAGATCTAAACTCAATAATCTCAGCTGTCTTCTCAAGAAGCTAGAATATGAGGAATAACCAAACCCAAAGTACAATAAAGAAAGAAAACAATAAAGGTAAGAGAGAAGAAATCAATGAAATAGAAAACAAAATAATAGTTAAAAATAAAAAAAAATAAAAGGTGGTTCTTTAAAAAATATCAATAAAATTGACAAACTACTAGCTAGATTAATGAAGGAAAAAATGGGAGATACAAATGACCAACTTCGGTAATGAATGAAGAGGTCATCACTACAGATGATACCAACATTAGAAGGACACTAGGAGTATGTTACGGACAACTTTATACTAACAAATTTAAACCTCAGATAAAATAGAAAAATCATTTGAAAGACATGAATTATCAAAACTCACTAAAAAAAGAAAATTTGACTATCCTTTTATCTATTATAAAAATTGATTTTGTAATTAAAAACTTCCCCACCAAAACAAAATAACCCAAAATGAAACAACCCAGGCCCAGGTGGCTTCACTGAATTCTTTCAAACATTGAAGAATGAATAAAATAACATCTACAGAATATAGATGACAAACGAGCTCATTTTATGATTCCAGCATTAACCCTGATACAAAAGGCAAAGAGAGGAAGCGGACGTGGCTCAACTTATAGCGCGTCCGTCTACCATATGGAGCGTCCAGGGTTCAATACCCAGGGCCCCCCTGACTCGTGTGGTGAGCTGGCCCACGCACAGTGCTGCCGCATCATGGAATGCCGTGCCATGCAGGGGCGCCCTTGTGTAGGGGTGCCCCACACCCAAGATGTGTGCCCCGTGTGAAAAATGTGCAGCCCACCCAGGAGCTGCACACACGGAGAGCTGATGCAGCAAGATGACACAACAAAAAAGAGACGCAGTTTCCCAGTGCCGCCAGATAATGCAAACAGACACAGAAGAACACACATCGAATGGATACAAAGAGCAGACAACAAGGGTGGGGGGGAAATAAAACGAAACAAAAATCTTTAAAAAAAAAAAAGCAAAGAGATCAGAAGTAAATTGCAAATAGGCTTCATAAACATAGGCACAAAAATCCTTACTAAACTAGTAGCAAACCAAATTTAGAAACGTGTAAAAAAATTGTTTATCATGACCAAGTTGTTGCTTTTTTGCTTTGTTTTTCTTTAGGTACCAGGGCTGGGGATTGAATCTGGGACCTTGTATACGGGAAGCCAGTACTCAACCACTGAGCTAATCGGCTTGCATGAGTGGTTTTTTTCACTTTTGTTGTTTGTTTTTGTTTTTAGGAGCTACTGGGCATTAAAACCAGGACCTCAAACGTGGCAAGCAGGTGCTCAACCACTTCAGCTTATCTACTCCCCCTGGCCAAGTTTTTAATCCCAGTAAAACAGGCAAATATCGGTTAATGGAACACACCATATTAAAAGATTAAAGGATAAAAACTATATGATGCTTGCAACAGATGCAGACAGCTCATTTAAAAAAATCCAATACCTATTCATGTTAAAAACTCCTAGTAAACAAGGAATAGCATGAATGACCTCAACTTGATTAAGGGCATTTATGAAAAATCTACAGCTAATATATGTATTCACGAAACATTGAAAGCTCTCACTAAAATTGGTAATGAGGCAAGGATTTCAGCTTTCATTTCTTGGATTGGACACAGGACAAGAAGGTCTAGCCAGGGCAGAAAGACACAAAATAAAAATTAAGTGCATATAGATTGAAAAAGAAGAAGTAAAACTACCTCTTTTTTTTGTAGGTAACATCATTTGCATGTAGAAAATCCTACAGAATTTAAAAAACCTAACAGGACTAATAAGCAACTTTAGCAAAGTTTCAGGACACAAGATCAATATATAAAAATCAATTGTATTTTTTTCTTGATTTAATAAGAATCTGAAAATGAAATTAAGAAAACCATTCTATTCACAAATAGAATAAAATACATCAAAACAATTTAATTAAGATTAAATTTGAGAAAAAGAAATGCAATGCCTATACTTTAAAAACTACAAAACACTGCTGAGAGCAAGTAAAGATGACCTAAATAAATGGGAAAATATATAATTTTCACTGATTTTTCTGATTCTAATTTTGATTGTTAAGATGGCAAGTCCTTTCAAAGCACTTCCATCAAAATATCAGAAATTGATAAGCTGATCCTAAAATTTATATGGAAATGCAAAGGACCTATAGAAGAGCCAAAACAATTTTAAAAAGCAACCAAGTTGGAGGAGTGACTGATCCTGATTTAAACAGTTATTATAAAGTTATAGTAATCAAGACAGTGTTGTACAAGCCTAAGGATAAACATAAGATCAACGGAACACAATTGAGAATCTAAAAATCTACCCATACATTTATGGTTAATTAATTTTCAACAAAGTTGCCAAAATAATTCAATGAGGACAGGAGACAGAGTCTTTTCAATAAATGGTGCTGGAATAATTGCATACTATATACAGAACAAAACAAAAACAAACTTATTAGAGCCTACCTAACATTATATACAAAAAGTATTTCAAAATGAATCATAGCCCTAAAAATAAGAGCTGGAATAAAACTTCTAGGTGTAAACAGAGGAGAAAATCTTTGTGATCTTCAGTTAGGCTAAGATTTGTTACATAAAACATCAAAAACACAATCCATAAAAGGAAAATGGGATAAACTGATAAAGTGAACTTATTCTAAATGAAAAGACAATATTTGCAACTCACATATGTGATAAAAAGACTTGTATCTAGAAAACATATTTTAAAACTCTTACTGCTCACCAATAAGAAGGAAAACAACCCAAATATAAAATAGGCAAAAGATTCTAACTAACTTCACTAAAGAGAAATAAAAATGAATAATAAGCACGTAAAAAGTTGCTCAACATCATTGGTAGGTAGGGAAATGTAACTTTAACATGCACAGTAGAACGACTATCAGGAAAAAGACTTATCATACCAGATGAGGTGAGCATGTGGAGAAATGGGGATTCTCAGCCACTGCTGTTAGGCTTGTGAAATGGTGCAGTCACTTTGGAAAATGGTTTGGCAATTGCTTAAAAAGTTAAAACATACACTTAATACAACTCAGCAATTCTACTCCTAGGTATCTACCCAAGAGAAATGGAAAGAAATGGCCACACAAAGAATTGTAGGTAGATTTTCACTGTAGCATTCTTCACAGTGCACACCAAGTGGAAACAATCCCAATGTCAATCAACAAGTAATGACCACTGCTTACAAATAAAACAGAACCATTAATACATGAACCAACATGGATGAACCTCAAAAGCATTGTTAAGTGAAAGAAGCCAGACACAAAAAGGGTAGATATTGTCTGATTCTATTAACCTGAACCTTCTAGAAAAGGCAAGGGCTCGGGTAGGGGTAGGGATTGGGGGCAAATAGGTAGGAGGGAACTCTCTGACCTGACGAAAACATTCCAAAATGAGATTGTGATGGTGGGTGGATAATTGCAGAAAATCACGAATCTTCACATTGCATAATTACATTAACTGACTACTGTATGCTATCTAACAAATATTGTTAAATTATGAAAAAAAAGGAAAAAATTTTTTGAAAGAAACAGAGAGATAGGAGGGAACTCTTCCAAGAAGTCTTTTCAAAAAAAATTTTCTCTCCCTTTCTCCACCCCCCTCCCCTCAGTTGTCTGCTCTGTATCCATTTGCTGTGTATTCTTCTGTGTCTGCTTGTAATCTTGTCCGTGGCACCAGGAATCTGTGTCTCTTTTTGTTGCATCATCTTCCTGCGTCAGCTCTGTGTATGTGGCGACACTCCCAGGGAGACTGCACTTTCTTTCGTGCTGGGCAGCTCTCCTTGCGGAGTGCACTCCCTGCGTGTGGGGCTCCCCTACACAGGGACAGCCCTGTGTGGCATGGCACTCCTTGCGCACATCAGCACTGTGCGTGGCCCAGCTCACCACACAGGCCAGGAGGCCCTGGGTTTGAACCCTGGACCTCCCATTTGGTAGGCAGACGCTTTATCAGTTGAGCCAAATCCACTTCCCCCAAGAGGTCTTAATGCCTTAACTTTGAATAGGGTGTAGTCAAAGCATTAAATGTGGCCAATAAGGAGAAACAGGCAAAGTTAATAAAAGGCAAGATTAAAGCTGAAAGAGAATGTGTTCAATGTATGAAATCGTGAAGCGCTTAAAGATGGAAAACTTGGACCAATTTACCAAGTACCAGTATACTATCATGAGGAATTATTTTGTTCATATTGAAATTTAAGGGATGAGAACTCATCATCTTCAAACAAACTTAAGAACTTTTTTTAGGAACTCTAAATTTATTTTAATAATTTTATGAAAAAAAATCTAATGATCTGGGCTGAAAACAGAAAAAGCCCTGAAACATTTAGATAAGGGTTGAAAAGTCATGGTGAGACCCTAAGACAAAGGAAGATTAGCAAGGCTTGGGAGTTCATCCCTGATCTTTTAACAATGGATATCTGGGAGAAAAATCTTCCCTTGTGTAACAAGAGGCTCTGCTACTAACTAGCTGCACGTTCTTGGGCAGATTACTTAGCATTAGTATGCTTCAGTTTCCTTTTCTATAAAACAGGATAGTAGGACCACTCATAGATAAGTGGATTAATAAATTAATACACGTACTAATTGCTCAGGACAGGGCTGGCCACATAGAAAGTGCTCAATATGTACTAGTGATTATTATTATTATTATTATTGCCCTGTCAGAGAGATAATAATAATAACTGAAATTTATATAATTATAATAGGCTAACGACTTACATCTTGTTTAAAGCAATATCCCTAGAAGGTATTTTAATACCTTTTAATTCCCATGAGCAATGAGGAAATTACCATTAGTAAACTAAGATGCAGAAAGGCTCAGTAAATTGCCCATAGTATGGAGCCAATATGTGTAATAGGGAGATCTGGCCTGAGGCTTTTAATCACTGCACTAGGCAGCCCTCCCTTACCTGTGCCACTATGGTGCTCAGCAACCTGCTGGACTGTTAGCATGTGCTGATCCTAAGGTTCACAGGAAACAAAACTTTGTACTGATACTAACATTTGTACAGCAATTTATGACAACATAGTAAGAAACGATTGTAATGCTGGAATTGCATTCTAAAGAGAGGGTAACTGTGATATTAAAAGGTGACGTGATTTGCCAGAGGTCACTGATGGAATGAGAATTCAAAACAAACCTTTCAGCTCAGTCTGTGCCAGTATTGTGAATATAGGGGCATTTAATACCCAAATGGTTCCCTGCTAAATTTCTTCTCCATAAGACTTCTTATACTTCTCCTTATCATAATGACTTATCAAGGAGGAGTCAGGTTAGATATAACTATTTCTACTTACAGAGAGGAGAAGCAACAGTAGGAACAGTGGGAAAAAATCAGATTTTAGACCCAACCTGATCTAGGCCTACATGTTAGGAACTGTGTTGTCACAATTTAATATATTGTTCTGGGCACTGGGTCCCTTTCTAAAGACTAAGGATGACACCATATGCCTCTCTGGATTATGTCAAGTGAGGTAATGAATGCAGGATATTTAAAAGAGCAGCTGGCACATAGTAGGTGCTTAGTAAGCTCACTTGTTCTTGTGTTCTCTAAGGTCCTGGCAGAGGTGAGGCACACCCAGGCACCAACCACCTGGACACGGGCTCCTCACCCTCTCCAACACCAGGAGCAGATGATGAACGTATGAAAGCGGCTTTCAAGAACAGCTTACAACATGGCGCTTTTGATTTTCTTCATCACAAGGAATATTAATCAATTTCAAAGACACTGTCATTTGGTGAGGTCACTTATGCATATAGGAGAAATTTTCAGATGCTCTAGATTTGAATAATTTCCTGGCTGCAGTGCAGCCTGATGAAAGTCCTAAAATTACTAATGAGGGAATCATATTAGCATTGAGATTATTTCTGTAAGCTTATAATTACAATAAAACTGCCTGTGCAAATAAAAACTGGTCAATAGGACAACCAGCAAGATGGTGGCGGAGTAAGGAGCTCCTAGAGTCAGCTCCTGCTACAGGGCAGTTAGCAAACACCCAGAGCTCTCTGGAGCTAGCTGAAGCACCTGTTTGGGGGCTCCAGGAGACCAGAAGAGCATCCTGCAGCAACCTTGAAGGAATGGAAGGAGGAAACTGCCCATCTGCAGAGATGACTCATGAGTAGAGTGCTCCACACCACAGAGGCCAGGGCCCATCTTCTACTGGAGGCATGAGCCACCTCAGGAGCTGTTCTGTGCCTAGAATTGAAAGCTCCACTTCCTAAAAACAGGGAGGAAGAGATGGTTGGACACCAGCTTCAGCTACCGATGAGTTAACTTGGCAGGCTAAAGTATTATCCTGAAAACAGCTAAAGTTTGAGCCTGTCCAAGTCAGAAAGAGGCCAGGAGCTGCCATCTTAACTCTGAGGGGAAGCAGGGCAGACTGAAAATCCCAGTGCTGGTGGGGACTGGCTTCTTTCCACCCAGGTCACATTGCAGCTCCAGCCTAGGTCCCAGCTCCATCTCTGGGAAATTACTGACCAACTGGTGGAGGATGGTGATTATCCTACTTTGATGACACACGCTGCCCTGGGAGCTGTTCTGTGGCTGGAATTGGAAGCTCCATTTCCCCAAAACAGGGGAGGAGGAGATGGTTGGTCACCAAGTTTGGCTACTGATTGGTAGACGAGGCTGGCCAAAGAGTAACCCTGGGAACAGCTGGAATATAAATCTGTCCAAGTAGGAAAGAGGCCAGTGGCTGCCATTTTGACTCTACCCCCAGTATGAGGGGAAGCTGGGCTAACCTAAAATCACAGTGACAGAAGGAAATGGTTTCTTTCACCCAGATTGGCCTGTAGCCCTAGACTAGGCTCCAGTCCCCCCTTTTCCAGGGTGGAGGCTGGTGGGACCTGCACCCGCCTATCCAGGTAACTGCAGGTAACTTTGGTGAGCACAGACTGAAAATCAGAAGTCTACTGGGACAACTGCAGTTATATTGGACCCACACTGCAGACATTGCTGCCCACATCTGCAGGTCCATCCCCACCCCAGGCAGGGGAGAAAGAAGTGTAAAGCTTCATTGGTCTCTCTGGGCAACTAAAGTCTAGGCCTGTACAACTTGGATTATTCCACAAAGCTGTGATTCTGTCCTCCCCTGCAAAGGAGAAAGTTGGGAGAGGCTTCATCGGTTCCTGGGGCAATGAGGGCAGCTTGAGCCTCCACAGCACCAATAACATCCTTGGCTCCTACTGTACAACCAGCGAGGGAGAAAGGGCAGGAGCCCTAAACTAAAGAAAAAAAAAAAAACTGCACCCAGAATAAATACATCTAGTACGCCAGATGCCAAGACACCAACAAAACATTACAATCCACACCAAGAAATAGGAAGATACGGCCCAGGTAAAGGAATAAAATAAGTCTACAGATGATATAAAGGAGTTAAGACAACTAATCATAGATGTTCAAATAAATCTCCTTAATAAATTCAAAGAGACACCTAAAGAGATTAAGGATATTAAGAAGACATTGGATGAGCTCAAAGAAGAATTTGAGAGCATACACAGAAAAACAGCAGATCTTATGGGAATAAAAGGGGCAATAAATGAAATGAAAAAAAACAATGGAATCATATAATAGCAGACTTGAGGAGGCAGAAGATACGATTGGTGAGCTTGAAAAAAATGGCCTCTAAAAGTGAACATACAAAAGAACAGATGAAGAAAAGAATTGAAAAAAATTGAACATGGTCTCAGAGAAATAAATCACAGCAAAAGGCATGCAAATATCCATGTCATGGGTGTTCCAGAAGGAGAAGAGAAGGGGAAAGGGGCAGAAGGAATAACTGAAGAAAAAATGGTAGAAAATTTTCGAACCCTATTGAAGGGCATAGATATCCCTGTCCAAGAAGCAAAATGTACTCACATCTGAAAAAATCCGAATAAACCAACTCCAAGACACATACTAATCAGAATGTCAAATCCCAAAGGCAAAGAGAGAATTCTGAGAGCAGCAAGAGAAAAGCAATGCATAACGTGTAAGGGATACCCAATAAGATTAAGTGCTCATTTCTCACCAGAAACCATGGAGGCAAGACACTGTTGTCTGATATATTTCAGATACAACAAGAGAAAAATTTCCAGCTAAGAATCTTATATCCAGCAAGACTATCTTTCAAAAATGAGGGCAAGATTAGAATATTCACAGATAAACAGAAACTGAGAGAATTTCTAAGCAAGAGACAGGATGTTCAGGAAATACTAAAGGGTATGCTAGAGCCTGAAAACAAGAGACAGGAGAGAGAGGCCTGGAAGAGAGCCTAGAAATGAAGCTTATATCAATAAAAGTAATTAAAAATGTCAAAAGAACAGTGAAAATAAATATGACAAATAAAACTCAAATAGGAATAAATTTAGACAACAATGTAAAGGACTTGTATTCAGAAAACTGTAAGTCAATGTTAAAATAAATCAAAAAAGGCCTAAATAGCTGGAAGAACATGCCATGCTCACAGACTGGAAGACTAAATATCATTAACATGTCAATTCTACTCAAACTGATATATAGATTCAATGCAATCCTGATAAAAATTCTACCAGCATTTAAAAAAAATTGAAAACATGATTATCAAATTTATTTGGAAGGTTAAAGGGTCCCTAAATAGCCAGAAACATCATAAAAAGGAAAAGCAAACCCTCATCTCCAGACTTTAAATATATTACCTAGCTATATTGGTAAAAATAGCATGGTATTGGCATAAAGACAGACACATAGACCAATGGAACCAAATTGATGGTTCAGAAACAGACCCTCACATGTCTGGTCAAATGATTTTTTACTAGCCATATAGCTTCGGCAGAACAGTCTACTCAACAAATGGCGATAAAGAACTGGATATCAATAACTGAAAGAAGGAAAGAGGACCCCTATCTCACACCTTATTGAAAAATTAACTAAAATGGATCAAAAACCTAAAAATAAAAGCAAAAACCATAAAGCTTCTAGAAGAAATGTAGAAAAATATCTGCAAGATCTGGTGGTAGGTGGTGGATTCTTAAAGGAGATAAGAGGAGGACTATGATGGACTACCGATGTTTAATGTATGCAGCAGTTTTAATTAGCTTTACTATAAAAGTGTGGAAATGTATAGAGTGGATGGTCACAAATAGTGATTAACAGCTATTTTATAAATGGAGATGTGGTTGAAAATAGTAGTCTAGGTATGTCAATGCCAACTGACGGAATGCTAGAGAATAATCTAGGAACTGAATAGCACAGTAAACCGAGAGGTGGATGAGAATTGTGGTGATGGCACAGATTCAAGAGTCTCCTTTATGAGGTAGAGCAAATGTATTTCGCTACCTCAGGGTGGAGGGAATGTGGAGAAAGTGGGAAAATACAACTTGTGTGACCTATGGACTGTGGTTAGCAGTAATAATATAATATTCTTGCATCTATGCCAAAGATATACTGTGCTGATAAGGGGTCAGTACAGAAAATGCAAGCCAAATGTACATTATAGATGTGGTAACAATCAGATAATATTATCTTATCTCTAACAAATGTTCCACCACAGTGTGGTGTGTTGATGGAAGAGTGTTATTTGGGAATTCTGCACATGTGCATGATTGTTGTGTAAGTTTACAACTCCTGTCATAAAAAATATATTTAAAAAATAATAATAGGGTGGGTTGGGGAAAAACACACCAATTGTAAAATAAGGACTATAATTAGTAAAGATTTCGACAATGTTCTTTCATAATTTGTAACAAACATCTCATGACAATGCAAGGTGTTGGAGAAGGGTTGATGTATGGGACCCCTGTATGATGTTATGCATGTTTGCTTTTTAAGTTCACAACTTTTACTATATACTTATTGTTTATGTATGTTCATATATAATTGATATAAAGATAAGAATAATAATAGGGTGGGTTGGGGGAAAATACTTTGGTCAGTAGTAATTTTTAAAAATTAATTAATTTATTCCCCCCCTCCCCCAGTTGTCTGCTGTGTCCATTTGCTGTGTGTTCTTCTGTGACTGCTTCTATCCTTATCAGTGGCACCAGGAATCTGTGTTTCTTTTTGTTGCATCATCTTGCTGTGTCAGCTCTCTGTGTGTGCGGTGCCATTCTTGGGCAGGCTGCACTTTTTTTGCGCTGGGCGGCTCTCCTTATGGGGTACACTCCTTGTGCGTGGGGCTCCCTTAAGCAGGGGACACCCCTCTGTGGTACGGCACTCCTTGCGTGCATCAGCACTGTGCATGGGCCAAGTCCACACGGGTCAAGGAGGCCCAGGGTTTGAACCCGCAGATCTCCCATGTGGTAGGCAGATGCCCTATCCATTGGGCCAAGACTGCTTCCCAGAAGTAATATTTTGACAATGGTCTTTAATCATTAGTTAAAAAGGTTTAACAACAATGCAAGTTATGAGAGTCCTGTATGATATATATGTTTGTTTTGTAAGTTCACAACTATTACTATAAACTTACTGTTTATGTATGTTTATGTATGAGTGATATATTTCAATAAATTTAAAACAAAACAAAACGACAACAAAAAAACTCATCAATAGGGAAGCAGATGTGGCTCAAGCAATTGGGCTCCTGTCTACCTTATGGAGGTCCAGGATTCAATCCCTGGGACCTCCTGGTGAAGGCAAGATGGCCCGCACAGAGTGCTGGCCCACCCAGATAGCTGGTACAGCAAGACAATGCAACGAAAAGAAACATAGAAGAGAGACAATAAGAGATGCAGCCAACCAGGGAGCTGAGGTGGCACAAGAGATTGAGCTCCTCTCTCCCACTCCAGAAGGTCCCAGTCAGTTCCCAGCACTGCCTAAAGAGAAGACAGGCAGACACAGAAGAATGCACAACGAATAGACACGGAAAAAAAGAAAAAAAAAAACAAAACATGAGGGGGATGGGGGAATAAATAAATAAATAAATCTTTAAAAAAAAAAAAAGGTATTCACCAAATGCAATCAATGTGCCACAATGATGGAAGAGGTTGTTGATGTGGGAGGAGTAGGGGTGGGGTGGGGGGTGGGATATATGGTAACCTCTTATATTTTTTAATGTAATCTTTTTTGTGATCTATGAATCTTGAAAAAAAAGACAAAAATAATTTAAAAATAAACAAAAAAGAATAAAAGAGAATGGAACAAATTACAAATGCCACTAATTAAATATGGCTTATTACTAAATGACAGAATACAGAAAAATATACTTTGCTGCTTGGCAGGTCTTTTATAAAAAAAGGAATATTATAGAAACAATTAACAAAAATCATTAAAAACAATAAAGCAGATCTTCCTCTAGTTAAAACAAAACAAAACAAAAATCCAAGGCAAACAAACAAAAAGATTGTTCAATAACCAAGTTGAAAACTAAAAATAATGTCAGCATGGAGAAAAGATTTTGCTATAGCAAATAACTGGTTTAAATAGCAGTTCTTTACACAGTTTTCTCTTCGGCAAAGTTTGTTTAAATGAACAAATGTCTGTCTGTTTGTTCACCCATCCATCCCCCTTCCATCCATCTGTCCACCCATCCACCCATCCACCCATCCACCCATCCACCTCTCTTTCTTTCTAGTACTCACTGCCTAAATACATAAAACCACTCTTCCACTGTACATTCAGAAGAGGGTGATGTATGCATACAGTATGCTATTAAAGGCAGGGCATTTTTCATGAATTAAAGATTAAAGGATTCCTGGAGCAAAACAAATTAAGTGGGAGGGTATGTGATTCAGCAGTTGAGTGCCCACCTCCCACAGGGAGGTCCCAGGTTTGGTCCCTAGCATCTCCTAAAAGAAAAATCAAACAGACAATAAGCAAAAACAAAATGACCAGATAATGAGCAGTAACAATGAGCAAAAACAATGAGCAAAGAAATAAAAAAATGGAGCAGATGAGGGAGCCATTTCAGAGGGGGAAAAAATAAATGAAGCACCAATGCCAACCCTGCCCTCTGATCATATCACTCTAAAATATTAGGGGTTCTATAACTTGTGGACATCTAAAACTGCATATAAAATCTGTGTATATTTTTTCTGGAGGGAAGTGGCCATAGTTTCCTTCTGATTCTTAAAGGTGTCTGCAACCTAAATAAGATTAGTAAACATTTCTGTACATGCTTTGGGATTAAACAAAAATATTGAGAAAAAGATTCTACAGCAATACAGCAATAGGCAATCTTTGACCTAATGATACAATTTATGCCATTTTCTGATTTTTTAAAATAATCATCCTGGGAAGAAGACTTGGCCCAATGGATAGGGCATCCATCTACCACATGGGAGGTCTACAGTTCAAACCTCAGGCCTCCTTGACCCGTGTAGAGCTAGCCCATGCGCAGTGCAGATGCGTGCAAGGAGTACCTTGCCACATAAGGGTGTCCCCAGCGTAGGGGAGCCCCAAGCCCAAGGAGTACACCCCATAAGGAGAGCTGCCCAGGGTGAAAGAAAGTGCAGTCTGCCCAAGAATGGTGCCGCACACACGGAGAACTGACATGACAAGATGACGCAACAAAAAGAAACACAGATTCCCAGTGCCGCTGATAAGGACAGAAGCAGTCACAGAAGAACACACAGCGAATGCACACAGAGAGCAGACAACTGGGGGGGGGGGGGAGGGGAAATAAATAAATAAAAAATAAATCTTAAAAAAAAAAATCATCCTACTGGGCAAGATGTGGTAGCTCATCATTTTGATTTGCATTACCCTAATGATGTTGAGATCTTTTCAGCTGGTTTTTGTCATTTGTATATTTACTTTGGAGAAATGTCTGTTCAAATCTTTTACTCAGGTTTTAATTAGGTTTCCTTTTTGTTTGAGAGTTATAGAAGTTCTTTACATATTCTCTCTCTATATATTTTCTATATACATCAAATATATAACTAGATATGTGATTGGCATATATTTTCTCAATTTGTGGGGTATCTTTTCAGACTTTATTTTTCCAAACAGGGTAATCTGACTAATCTAAGTTGAAATAAATATCTTTGCAGTGGTAGGTTTGGTTGAACCAGTAGGTTGAGTCATATGAAACTGTTTTGTTTTTATTTGCACATTTTAAAAGGTAAAATGTCAATTTCATGTGGTTTAATCTAATAGAAAGTCACTGATGTGAAATGGATTCTCACACTATAACTTAAATTATTTCAGAGATGATGTCAACGAGTGTTATTCCTATGGTTTCTCAGACTCACACTAGAATATTCTGTTCTGTAATGCTGAGGCTGCAAGGCTGCAAGTCCTAGACTCCTTTTGGCAGTTGGCTTCCTATTAGGTCCTAAGATAGGATCTGTGAACAGATCAGAAGGTGGGAACAGGGGAGAAGCTTCTGTGTCTCTGGCAGAGGTTACTTCCTGCTTCTCAGGCAGGAGATCCTCAGTCTGTGTTCCCAGATTGTGGTAACAGAACTTCTTCCCTTATATTCTCTCAGCCCTAGTAGCTGTAATTGCTTCCTGAATTTTTAAATCTCTGAGTACATCACCTCCCTTATTTTGTTTTTCTTTTTCTTTTTTTTTTTTTAAAGATTTCTTTATTTAATTAATTCCCCGCCCCCTCCCCTGGTTGTCTGTTTTCTGTGTCTATTTGCTGCGTCTTGTTTCTTTGTCCGCTTCTGTTGTCGTCAGCAGCACGGGAAGTGTGGGTGGCGCCATTCCTGGGCAGGCTGCACTTTCTTTCACACTGGGCGGCTCTCCTTACCGGGCGCACTCCTTGCGCTTGGGGCTCCCCTATGCGGGGGACACCCCTGCATGGCACAGCACTCCTTGCGCGCGTCAGCACTGTGCATGGGCCAGCTCCACACGGGTCATGGAGGCCCGGGGTTTGAACCGCGGACCTTCCATGTGGTAGATGGACGCCCTAACCACTGGGCCAAGTCTGTTTCCCTTGTTTTTCTAATCTTCCAAAATCTATGTAACCAACTTCTTGTATCAAATATCTTCGGCTGAAATACCTAACATAGTATTCTCTCCTAACAGGACATGATCAAAACAATCAAACTCACCAACTGTCCATATTCTACTACCTTAATCAGGCCACATTCAGACAGACCACATTCTTTTATGATAAAGTAACAGAAACAGAAATTAACAATAATAAAAACATCAGTTTAGAAAAACCACAATCCTATTTGGTTGGAACTTGAATAAAATAAATATATAAATGCATCCCAATGTACAAAAAGGTAGGCTCTCTCTAAAGGAGAAGTGAGATTTCTACACTCTAAAAAAAAAGTTTAAACCTACTTGTTTGAAGAAATTGTTTTAGAATATTTAGCAAAATCTACATGCTAACATGCAATTAGCATATTAATTATAAGTGATATTTATAATCAAAGATAATCTTTCAAAGTGTTTCCCTGAGAAAAATTTAGTAGCAATTAGTTTTTTAATCATTACCTTTCTTTAATAAGCTGGAAAAAAATCTAATTACTCATTTGGTTTAACTTTTACAATTTCACTTTTATGAAGTAAAAAAGGTAGTATGTAAGAAACAAGGAAAGGATAAAATGACAGTTTGCTAAAGCTTTGCCTCTGCAAAAATTCTGGTTATTCTGAGAAATCAGAATGTAAAATGGCAACAAATAATCAAATAAATATTAAATCCTGTGTTAACTATTAAGCATGTGGGAAAGTGCCTCCAAAAGTCAGAAAGAAACATGGCCATCAAATTTAGGCTAAAGAAAAAGGAACCAACGAAGGAACAAAGAATTTAGTGTCATTCATTACACTTCTAAGCCTCTTATAAATTCAGAAAATACAGTTTGGCTTCACGCAAAAACCAAATGAATCATCACTGCTTCCTAAAAATTAAATAAATACTATATTAAGTTTTTTATCCTGTAATACTATGCTTGCGTTCCACAGCAAATATTTTGGAATAAGCACAAAGCCTTACATAAGACCAAAGATATTGCTTTAAAAATTAAAAGTAAGCATACTGGATAATATTGTTATAATATTTAAAAGGAGCCATATTAAATTTCACAGAATTTTTACACATCTGTTATTAAAATCATTTTATGATATTGCTGGTTAAAGTGAAGGTATTTACTATCTCTGGTACTTTTAACACAAATCTTATATGAGTTTTTCGGTTTCTATGGTAACATGAATTATAAGGTTCAATGAAGCCAGGATTCAGTAATGTGTATTTTTCTGTTATGCAAGGTGAAAAGGAAATGAAACATTTCTAACATTCATAAACTGCAGCAAATGTCTGAATTCCATTTAGAGATAAGAAGATAATTACTAAAGTAATTAGAACTCTTCCTGGATGGAATTATTTTGCACACAGTGGAAATTTAGATTTGGGAATGAAAGCAGCGGCCAGAGGATATTCAGCATCAGTAATTAATTACAACCCAAACCAAGGTGCCATTCCGATACCTTGGAACAGACGGCACCTTCGTCTGTCTGCTTCTGACTCCAGAATGAAAGAAAACTGGGCCCCCACCCCCACTCCTTAAGTCAGAAAGATAAAGTGGGTGAAATCATTTTATTCGAGAGAAAATCCAATTACAGAAATAATCAACTTCTCCCTCTTGCTTTATTTTTTCATATTTGAAAGGGCATTCACATTAGCAGAACCAATTAAATGAATATCAGGACAGGGCAAAAACTACGAAGTTGGGCAAGTTTCTTAAATCTTTTAAAATTAAACTTTGAAAAGACACTTATTGAAATTTTAGAGACTCAAACCCAGATCACAGCATTCGTTAATGGGAAAACATCATTGGAAAGTGACTAAATACCAGGTTTCTGCAAGAATAGTTTAAAATTTATAGTCATAATTCAGTTGCCTCTAATATCCAGTCTACAATTAGTAAGAAATTAAGCAAATTGCTACTTTTAATGGAAGTCATCAGAAATGCATTTTGAGACATTATATTTCAAGTCTTCTCATGTCACCCTAAAATGCAATTTTTATAGCATCATCATAAATACTACTCATGTATGTACACTTACTACTATGTGTGTGTACCCTGGAACTACACCTATGTAACAGAAATGATAAAATTAACAAATCAAAATATAGTAGAATTATGCATAAGAACTTTATTACTTATGAGTTAAATTCATTTTTTTAAAAATTCAGTTTACCCTAAAAATCTAGATCTGGGGTTCCCCATGGGTCAGATCCAGCAGCTGACTATTTTTGTAAATGAAGTTTTATTGGGACACAACCATATCCATTTCTTTTCATAATGTCTACAGCTACTTTTGCTTCAAAAGCACCACTGAGTGGTTGTCACAGTTGCAACAGAGAGTATATGGCCCACAAAGGCAAAAATATTTGCCATCTCCAGGCCCAGGACTCTCACTTTTCATAAGTACTCTCGGGGACACTCCATATTCTAACGACAATCGAGACACTTGCCTAACCTCAATTTACGGAACACATTTACTTCATACACTTACTCTCTGGAAAGGAAATCCCCCATATTAAGAAATCTGCTGAGCACCTCCCTAACATTCTACAGCACATCTGGCTATCAATTTAGGGTGCTAGTCAAAGGGCAAATTTAATTGGCTAAGAATAAAATAAGAGATTTTTTAATAGCAAGGAACAGTAACTGTCATATTTTTTAAAGTAATTTTAATACCTTCATGAGGTTCAAATTTCAAAGGGTACGAACATGAATATAAAGAAAGGGTCCCATCCCATCCCAATTCTCCACTTTAGATGGAAACCACCATAAGTTTTTTTTTTTCTTTCTTCATAATACTTTAATTTTAAAAAATGGCTGGTATAGGTAGCAATCTAACTGAACTTTACTCTAGTACATAATGTTAAAAAAATACACGTAAATGCCTTCTTTGAGTATGCTTCACTAAATAAATAAGGTCTATATGAAAGTGACTAAATTTCTCGATAACTTAAAATAATTAAGGCAAGAATCGAGAAGTTATTTTCTCACTTAAAGTAGTTCACACATCTCCTACGCAATATTACTTAATTATTAATCAGTTTACTTTTAAAGAGCTTATTAAAAATAAAGAAATTATTTAGAAGTAGAATTCATTCAAATCTCTCAGAGTTCCAGTTTTCAAAATTGGTGGGGTTAGGATTAACAAACTTGAGAATGACTACTGACCAACATGATTTTAATTGTTACTATTTAAATGATCTTCCTTTTTGTAAAGGTGTGCAAAAGAGGAAAATGGCATTAAAAAGATATACATACCCAAAGGAAAACATTGGAATTGGGAAGAATACCAATGCACCCCAATTTTTAGTAGAGTTCACTGGAAATTCATTTTGTTAGGACACATCTGTCTCTTAGTATTCTCTGAGTACCCTGGACTCCAGGTACTCACTTATAAAATGAAGGGTATAAACCAGGGGATAATAGGTTTATACCATCTGGTGTTAACAATATATTGGGGGAAGCGGACTTGGCTCAATGGATAGAGCATCTGCCTACCACACGGGAGGTCCACGGTTCAAACCCAGGGCCTCCTGATCCGTGTGATGAGCTGGCCCATGTGCAGTGCTGATGCGCGCAAGGAGTGCCGTGCCATGCAGGGGTGTCCCCCGCATAGGGGAGCCCCACACACAAGGAGTGTGCCCTGTAAGGAGAGGCGCCTAGTGCGAAAATAGTGCAGCCTGCACAGGCATGGCACTGCACACATGGAGAGCTGATGCAGAAGATGACACAACAACAACAACAACAACAACAACAACGAGGCACAGATTCCCAGTGCTGCTGACAAGAATACAGGTGGACTCTGAAGAACACATAGCAAATGGACACAGAACAGAAAACTGGGGCGGGGCAGGGTGGGGGGGAGGGGAGAGAAATAAATTAAAAAATTTTAAAAAATTTAAATAAACCTTTAAACAAACAATCAATATATTGGTTTACTCATGAATTTCTTCTACCCTGAAATAATGAAAACTCTAACCAGTATGTACCACATAGCAAAAGAAATCAAATTTTTACCAACTGTGCCATAGTTGCTTTTCATAAAACATAACCTTTCCTTAGCTCTAAAAGGTATGAGCAAAGAACACTCAGGAATTGATAAGGAAGTATTTTGTCACTCACTGCTGTTCTCTCTGGGGATTAGGGACACTGTCATGGCCCTGGTGAAAACAGGAAGATAAAAAGTAGCTTGCCAACATATACTCCCAACTATGTATGATCCCAATCTCGGCTTATAAGTGAAGACAGCAATATAACTGTTTGAAGTACAACTAGAACAAGAAAACAGAATGGCACACGATGGGCTCCAAAATGCAGCCCTGAGCAACCTTTCCATCATCGCCCAATATTCATGGATACAATTCAAACTGGAATACATCCTCCCTGAGGGATTCCAATGCACAAGCTATTAGCACCTGCCCATACCACTAGGCTTTTGTGATCCAACTCTGACGAAATTTTTCTTTGATTTTCTCTCAGCTCATCTCATTCAAGGGCCTTCCTTTGAGCTCTGTGATGTTCCCATCACGCTCTGTGTGGCACAGCTCACGTTTGCTTCCTTGTCATATGCTTCCTAGTAAACCCTAAGCACTTGGTGTACAAGGATGGGGTCAGATTCATGTTCTTATACTCGGCAGCATAGAGGCAGCAGTCTCTCAGATAGCTGAGGCTCCTAAGGGGGCCACTGAATTAAAGGTAAAGCGCAAAGGGGACTTGGGAGAAAAGACAGGGGAGATGAAGAGATGAACTGGATATGGCAACAGGTTGTACTCTTTGCTATTAATGATTAATCCCTAAGTGGGCTGACAGCAACCTCAACATTTCATTTCAAGTTCTAGATGTTAATTCTGGCCTGTCAAAAGGAAGAGGAAGTGCAGATTAACAGAGCTTTTGGCTTCTCTTTCGGGGAATGGATAAGCAGCTGCTGCTGAGCACCTGGATACTGGAGCTGCCTGAACGGGTCACAGTGACCGCATCGTTCCTCAAAAGGATACTTAAAAAAAATGTGTCAGTTGGGAAGTGACTATGGCTCAATCAGTTGGGCTCCCGTCTACCAAATGGGAGGCCCTGGGTTCACGTCCCGAGGCCTGCATGTGAAGGCAGGCTCGGCCGCCCACCCGCTGCAGAGCACTGCCTGGCCCCCAAGCGCCACCCAGCTCGCAAGCCAACTCAGCAAGGCGATGCAACAAAAAAAGGGAGACAAGCAAAAACAGAAGAGTGTGCAATGAATGGACAGAGAGAGCAGACAGCAAGCAAGCTGCAAGAGGGGAGGGGAAATAAAATAAATATAGACACAGAAGAACATGCAGCAAGCGGACACAGACAGCAGACAGCATGCAAAAAGCCACAAGGCGGGGGGGGGGGGGGGGGATAAAACAAATAAATAAATAAAAAATAGGGAAAAAAAAGTGTCAGTTAATTAATAGTTGTTTCACCTAAATTTCCATTTCCAAAAATAAGTAAACTCTGGTTCAATGTTTATCTGAGATTATTATCTAAAAGTATCCATCTGATGACCCCACAATTCACATAAAATAAAAACACCCTTTGTCTCAGGGGCACTTTATTATTTGCAAAATACCTAGGATTTAGCTTCTCACCCATTCTTCAGTTTTTTGATTATTACACTATCATTAAAAAACAAGGACACTGAGGATTAGGTCACAAAGCTAGTTAACAGTGGAAGGATCCGGGATTAGCATTTCTGATTCCTGGTGCTTCCTTCTGGGCAAGGAAAATATTAGGATGAAATCCTCAAAGGATATCTGATCTGTGCCAATGGCCATGAAAGTTCAGATTTCATCACTCACATTTTCAGTGGTGCCAGAATGAAGGAAAGAGACACATGACCCCACGGGATGAGAAATAGTAAAAGGTAAACTAGCTGAGTCAGCCAGAAAACAAAGACATGCTAATTTCGTACACTTTTCATCATGTTCTAATCATGCATGACCTAGTGGCACTGAAGACATTGTTTCTATCAAATGAATCTGGGGACTACCTAGATAACTACAGGCATGCTTGAGAGCACGTCACGGTACTTCATAGCCTGACACATAAACCAAAGTATCTCTGTCCATCACATAACTCAGATTCAACAAAGGGCCATAAAAATTCACAACATATGACATGCTGATAACTCCTATTTTCTATATAATTTCATTATGACACCACAAATGTCCTCTAAGAAAGAAGAAATGATATATTTATTTTGCAAAAGCTCAGCGAGAGTAGCTTTGTGTGTGGGATTCAGGATTTGGACGTTAACAACTGCCTCTAAAACAAAAACTTAAATTGTATAATCCTCAAGAAAGAGGGGGCAGGCAAACAGTTTTTGTGCTATTATTTCAGAAGGCCTGGTCAAGGAGAAAATTTTGACTGCGACCACTTAGGTAACTGGTTTGTGCATCAACATGTGTGATGCTATTTACAACACAGACAGTGCGGGGTGGGCCACTAGATGAGGGTGATTTAAACACAAGTGGCTTCCGTCCAACCAACAATTATCAAACACCTACAGACCAGGGGCCAAAGGAAACAGAATCAGAGTACAGTGGAAGATCGAGCAGCATGTTCAGTCAACTGTGCTGTGATTGATAGTGCCACAGTCAAGACTACTATGGAGGAGAAGGGTGGGATAAGGAGGCGGGACTGTAGAATTATGAGCCTTGGAGAAGACAAAATTAGGAACAACCCAGACAGAGAGAGAGGAAAGAGAAGGGAAACACTGCAGAAGTTTGAAGCTGTGACAAGATACAGCAGAGCCACAAATGCCATCTCCAAAGGTAGATGCCTCTGAATGAACTGAAACAAAGTGTGGCATCATTAGAACTTATATCCCACTTCAGTCTATGTATGTAGCTCCAATTAGAGCAAATGTTTCCTTCAGCAAAGAGCTTTAACAAAATCAATATCTGATCAAAAAAAGTAAATGAAGACTCTCTAGGAGGTAAAACAGTAAGTATCTCGTGACCTAAAAATCCTGTGCCATTTAGTCAATGACAGTAAGCTCCCTGCACAAAGTGATCTCTTGCTAAAGACAAATTCCCATTCTTCAGGTAGTCTTGAGTGAGAACTGCTTTTAATTGTATCGCAACACTTTTATAAAACATGAATATAAGTAAACTAAACTGAACAGACAGGCACAAGTGACAGGAAGACAGCACAGTGCAAAGGCACACACCGCGCTGACAGAGGGATGACGAACACAACCATCTGCAGAGGTTATGTGAGCGAGAGTGGGGACAAATGGCCAAGCACAGAATGTGACCTATTCTTAAGTGAGTCTACAATGCCTTTTTTTTTAAAAGAAGAGAAGGGAAGTTCCACAACTATACATTACCCAGCAAGCAGTCTAAGGAGAGTAAAAGCTGAATCAGGGAAGAGGATGTGGTTCAAGTGATAAAGCCTCCGCCTACCATATGGGAGGACCCGGGTTCAATCCCTGGGGCCTCCCGGTGAAAAAAGAAGAGAAAGCATGCCTGCATGGTAAGCCATTGTCTGAGTGGCAAGTTGAGTGCCCGTGCAGTAAGCCAAGGGCCTGCACAGCGAGCTGAGTGCCTGTGCAGCAAGCCTAGTGCCCATGTGGTGAGCTGAATGCACATGGGTGCCCATGTGGTGAGCCGAATGCCAGGATGGCGAGCCAAGTACCTCCGTGGTGAGTAAAGTGCATGTATGAGTGCCCGAATGATGAGCTGAATGCCCATGTGAGTGCCCGCATGGTGAGCCAGTGTCCGTGTGTCAAACCAGTGCCCGTGCAGTGAGACAAGTACCCACATGGCAAGCAGAGTGCCCGGGTGGTGAGCCGAGTGCCCGCATGGGTGCCCATGTGGTGAGCTGAATGCCCGTGGGTGCCCGTGTGGTGAGCTGAATGCCCGTGGGTACCCATGTGGTGAGCTGAATGCCTGCGTGACGAGCTGAGTGCCTCCGTGGTGAGTAAAGTGCCCATGAGTGCCCGCATGGTGACCCAGTGCCCGTGTGTCAAACCAGTACCTGTGCAGTGAGGCAATGCCTGTGTGGCGAGCTGAGTGCCCATGTGGTGAGCCAGTGCCCATGCAACTGAGTCACACAGCAAGATGATGACACAACAAAAGAGAGACGAAGGTGAGAGTCAAGGTGAGCATAACAGAGACCAGGGACTAACATGGCGCAGCTGACAGGGAACCTCTCTCCACATCAGAGGTCCCCAGGATAGAATCTTGGTGAATCATAGAAGAGAAAGGTGAGAAGACAAAAAGAAAAACAGATACAGAAGATCACCTAGTAAATGAACATAGTAAAAACAGGAGGGGGGCGGGGGAGAGGGGAAGGAAAAAAAAAACCTGAATCAATAAGGAATCATCACTAATACCCAGATTTGAGGCGTCTGAAAGGACTTTGCATGTCCATGTAGGTCTCCTCGATACTGAAGCGGTTAAAAAAAAAGTGGACAGAAGACTGACTTTGGGCTTTGATGACTTCCCAAGGAAAATTCAACTTAATATTTCCTTGAGATCTTCTAAGGCCTAGCACTGTGCTAAGGAATACAAAGACAGAAAGAGCCTCCATGGCTCAACCAGAGACACAGTAGCACTCATGTGTTAGGGAAACTGACATCGCACTGCAGTTACTCTGATTTAATTCTCCCAGCACTCCTATAAGGTAGGTACTTTATTATTTCTAAGACTTTTCAGATGAGGACATCAAAGACAAGAAAGGTTAAATGGCTTCCCCAGGGCCACACAGCAGCAACCTGCACCCAGGAGGCTTGGTTCCAGATTCTGAGCCTCTAGCTACTGTTACTACATTACCTCCCAATAAATGGCTATGATTCAAGGCATACAGAGTAAGTGCCACCTGAGCATTGCAAACTAGGCCAAAAGGAATGCAATGCAGGGGGAGAGATGCAAGAGGCCTTCATGAGCATGGCTTAAGAGCTCAGATTGAACAGGTAGCATGGCAGAGGACAGAGGGAGGCGGTACAGGGTGGCGCAGGCCAAAAGAAATACCACACACAAGCCACATATGTAATTCTAAGCACGTCCAAAGTACTTTCCTTTCAACCTGTAGTCAAGATAAAAATTGGGAAGCGGATTTGGCCCAATGGATAGGGTGTCCGCCTACCACATGGGAGGTCCGCGGTTCAAACCCTGGGCCTCCTTGACCCGTCTGGAGCTGGTCCATATGCAGTGCTGATGCGCGCACGCTCCCACGCAGGGGTGTCCCCCGCATAGGGGAGGCCCGTGTGCAAGGCGTGCGCTCCATAAGGAGAGCTGCCCAGTGCAAAAGAGAGTGCAGCCTGCCCAAGAATGGCGCCGCACATATGGAGAACTGACACAACAAAAAGAAACACAGATTCCCGGTGCCGTTGATAAGGATAGAAGCGGTCACAGAAAAACACACAGCGAATGGACACAGAAAGCAGACAACTGTGGCGGGGGGCGAGGGGGGAGATAAATAAAAAAATGAAATAAATCTTCAAAAAAAAAGATAAAAATTAATAAGAGTTGGCCAACCAGCAAGATGGTGGCAGAGTAAGGAGCTCCTAGATTCAGCTCCTGCTACAGGGTATTTAGTAAACACCCAGAGGTTTCAAAAGCATCTGTCTGGAGGCTCTAGGAGACTAGAAGAACATCCTATACCATCCTTGAAGGAATGGAAAGAGGAGACTGCCCGTCTGCAGAGAAGACTCGTGAGTAGAGAGCTCCATGCCCCGGATGCCAGGGCCCATCCTGCACTGGAGGCACAAGCTGCCTTGGGAGCTATTATGCAGCTGAAATTGAAAGCTCCACTTCCCAAAAACAGGAGAGGAAGAGACGGCTGGACACTAACTTCAGCTACTGAAGAATAAATTCAGTGGGCTAAAGTATAATCTTGAGAACAGCTAAAGTCTGAGCCTGTCCAAGTCAGCAAGAGGTTGGTAGCGGCCATCTTAATTCTGTGCCTGGCATGAGGGGAAGTGGGGAAGACTGAAAATGACAGAGCTGGCAAGGAAAACCTCCTTTCCATCCAAGTCAGACTGCAGCTCTAGCCTAGGCCCAGCCCCATCTCTGAAAGGGAGGAAGTTAGAGGACCTTCGCTAGCCTCTCCAGGAAAATACAGGCCACACTGTGGAGGCCAGTGATCATCCTACTTTGGCAGTGCAAGCTGCCTCAGGAACTATTCTGTGGCTGTAATTGGAAACTCCATTTCCTAAAAATGGGAGGGAGAGACAGTTGGTCACTGATTTCAGTTACTGATTAGTAAATTCAGTAGGCCAAAGCATAACCCTAAGAACAGTTAAAGTTTGACCCTGTCCAGGTCGGAAAGAAGTTGTTGCTGCCATTTTGACTCCACCCCCAGCATGAGGGGAAGCGGGGCTAATCTAAAATCACAGACACAGGAGGAACCGGTTTCTTTTACCCAGATCAGCCTGCAGCCCTAGACTAGGCTCCAGTCCCCCTTCCCTCCACGACCCACCCCCGGCAGGGAGGAGGCTGGTGGACCCTGCACCAGCCTATCCAGGTAACTGAAGGTAACTTTGGTTGGCACAGACTGATTAATCAGAAGTCTACCAGGACAACTGCAGTTATCTTGGACCCGCACTGCAGACATTGCTGCTCACACCTGCAGCTCCATCCCTGCCCCAGGCAGGGGAGAAAGGGGAGTAAAGCTTCATGGGTCTCTCTGGGCAATTAAAATCTAAGCATGCATGGCTTGGATTATTCCACATAGCTGTGATTCTGTCCCTCCCCTGGCAAAAGAGAAAGTTGGGAGAGGCTTCATTGGTTCCTGGGGCAATGAGAGCAGCTTGAGCCTTCACAACTTATAGCACCAACTATATCGTTGGCTCCTACTGCACAACCAGCAAGGGAGAAAGGGCAGGAGCCCTAAACTAAAGAAGAAAAACTGCACCCAGAATAAATACATCTAGTATGCCAGACGCCAAGACACCAACAAAAAATTACAATCCACACCAAGAAACAGGAAGACACGGTCCAAGTAAAGGGACAAGATATGCCTCCAGATGACATAAAGGAGTTGAGACAACTAATCATGGATGTTCAAACAAATCTCCTTAATAAATTCGATGAGATGGCTAAAGAGATTACGGATATTAAGAAGACATTGGATGAGCAAGAACTGAAAGCATACATTGAAAAATACCATATCTTATGGGAATGAAAGGTACAATGAATGAAGTTTTTAAAAAAAACCCACTGGAATCATATAATAGCAGATTTGAGGAGGCAGAAGTAAGGATTGGTGAGCTTGAAGAAACGGCCTCTGAAAATGAACATAAAAAAGAACAGATGAAGAAAAGAATGGAAAAAATTGAACAAAGTCTCAGGGAACTAAGTGACAGCAAGAGATGTGTAAAATACATGTCTTGGGTGTCCCAGAAGGAGAAGAGAAGGGGAAAGGGGCAGAAGGAATTTCTGAAGAAGTAATGGTAGAAAATTTCCAAACCCTTTTGAAGGAAATAGATATCCATGTCCAAGAAGCACAGTGTAACTCCCATCCAAATAAATCCAAATAGACCAACTCTGAGACACATACTAATCAGAATGTCAAATGCCAAAGAATTCTGACAGCAGCAAAGGAAAAGCAATGCATAACACAAAGGGATACCCGATAAGATTAAGTGCCAATTTCTCACCAGAAACCATGGAGGCAAGAAGACAGTGGTCTGATATATTTAAGACACTGAAAAAGAAAAACTTCCAGGCAGGAATCTTATATCTGGTAAGACTGTCTTTCAAAAATGAAGGTGAGTTTAGAATATTCACAGAATAACAGAAACTGAAAGAATTTGTAACCAAGAGACTGGCTTTGCAGGAAATACTAAATAGTGTGTTGCAGCCTAAAAAGAAAAGACAGGAGAGAGAGGTTTTAAGGGGAGTCTAGAAATGAAGATTTTTATCAGTAAAAGTAACTAAAAGTGTCAAAGAATGGTGAAAATAAAATATGACAGATGAAACCCAAATATTTAGGAATAAATTTAACCAATGATGTAAAGCACTTGTATTCAGAAAACTACAACTCATTGTTAAAAGAAATTAAAAAAGACCTAAATAATTGGAAGACCATTCCAATGTCACAGACGGGTAGACTAGATATCATTAAGGTGTCAAATTTTAAAATAAAAATAAAAAAGATGTTCTACTCAAACTAATATACAGATTCAATGCAATCCTGATTAAAATTCCATCAGCATTTTAAAAATAAATGGAAAACATTATTATCAAATTTATTTGGAAGGATAAGGGATCCTGAATAGCTAAAAACATCTTAAAAAAGAAAAGCAAAGTTGGAGGACTCTCACTTCTGTACTTTAAATCATATTACCTAGCTACAGTGGTAAAAACAGCATGGTACTGGCATAAAGACAGACACATAGACCAATGGAACAGAATTGGTGGTTCAGAAACAGACCCTCACATCTAGGATCAAATAATTTTTGACTAGCCTGTCAAACCACCTAGCTGGGACAGAAGAGTCTACTCAACAAACAGTGCTGAGAGAACTGGATATCCATAGCCAAAGGAAGGAAAGAGGACCCCTATCCCACATCTTATATAAAAATTAACTCAAAATGGATAAAAAACCTAAATATAAAAACAAGAATATAAAGCTTCTAGAAGTAAATGTAGGAAAATATTTTCAAGTCCTGGTGGTAGGTGTAGATTCTTAAAGGAGGTAAGAGGAGGACTAAGATGGACTTCTGATGCTTAAAGTGTGTAGAAGTTTTAATTAAAAGTATAGAAATATATAGCATTGATGGTAATACATTATAATGAGTAATAACTGGTTTATAAATGGGAATGTGGCTGAAAAGGGTAGTCTAGGATGTAAATGCCATTTGGCAGAAAGCTAGAGAATAATGTAGGAACTGAATAACAGTAAACCCAGAAGTGGATGAGAATTGTGGTTGATGGTACAGATTCAAGAGTGTCCTTTGTGAGCTAGAACAGATGTACATCACTATTGCAGGGTGGTAGGAATGTGAAGAAGCATGGAAAAAATACAAGTGGAGTGACCTATGCACTGTAGTTAACAGTAATAATGTAATATTCATGCATCCATGCCAAAGATGTACTGTGTTGATAATGGGGGAGTATGGAAAAAGTGTGCCAAAGTTACACTATGAACCTGGTAATAATGTGATGATATAATCTCATAATCTGTAAAAAACATTCTACCATGATGTAGTGTGTTAATAGAGGGGTGTTGAACAGGAATTCTGCACATGTGCATGATTATTTTATAAACTGACAACTTCTCTCATAAAAATATATTTAAAAAGTAATAATAGGGTGGGTTAGGGGAAAATATATCAAATGTAAGATAAGGACTATAGTTAGTAAGATGTTAACAATATTCTTTCATAATTTCTAACAAATATCTCATAACAAAGCCAGGCGTTGGTGGAGGGTTGATGTATGGGACCCCTGTATGATGTTATGCATGTTTGCTTTCTAAGTTCACAACTTATACTATGTACTTATTATGTATATTCGAGTATAAATGATACAAAATAATAATAAGGTGGATTGGGGGGGAAATAAACCAAATGTAAGATACTTTGGTTAGTAGTAATATTGTGAGGATGCTCTTTAATTATTAATTAAAAACGTTTCACAACAATGCAAGGTATTGGTGGGTAAGGTGATGATATGATGTTATGTATGTTTGTTTTGTAAGTTCATAACTACTACTATATGCTTACTGTTTATGTATGTTTATGTATGAGTGATATACGTCAATAAATTAAAAAAATGAAAAAAAAGTTACATCGTTGTCTTCTCATCTGGTCTGTACTGTAAAATTTAGAGCACATCTCAATTTGGATCAGCCACATTTCAAGAGCTTAACAGACTGCACAGGCACAGGAAGGAGGAGACACAAACACTCTCAACAGAAGTAAAAGACAGCACAAAGGCACACAGGTAAAAAAGCAACAGATACCAAACACTCCAAGATATATCTGAGAAACTCTAAGTACTTGATTTAAAAAGAAACGTCGTGCACATGAAAGGTAGTACTGGATCTTCCCGCTGAAAAGGAGTTAAGATGAGTGCGTGTGAATCTGGCAAGGGGGAACTACCAAAGGCTTGCGTGGGGAGTAACACCTTTACGCCCTGGTCCACCAGATGATTCTGGAAATTACCATGAGAATGACTTAGATGAAAAAGAAATGCTAGAGTAGAAGATAATGGGCTGATCTAGGAGAGAGACAGTGGGGATGGAAAAGGGGGAGGGGTGTAAGAAGTGGCATGACCAATGAACTGGCAACTGATTATGTGACTGGCTTGGATGGGGGCAGGTGGTGGCAAAGGTAACAGATACAATCAAGAGGGAGTCCCTCATGAGGACTCTAAATATTGAGCCTGGAAATGAAGGGAGGGAAGAGTGAGACCATCAACTGAGACGCCTAGCAGAGCACGCAGTTTCATCAGTGTCACCACAGTCAGCTGTCTAGCTGAACTGTAAGTGCAGTGAGAGCAGGGACCTGGCATCACTGGTTTCTATTTCCCCAGTGCTTGATACACAAGAGGGAGGCACTAAAAAAGTCACTGTTGGTAGGGGAGCAGGGAGGGGGCACGTAGGGGGGTAGTGGTGGAGGGGTGGAGTAGGGAGGGTAGGAAATGAGTGTAAAGTTAAAAGATAAGCAAGTAGACCAAGTTACAAGACATATTGGGGAGGAAACCGTAGCAGAATCAAAATGGGCTTGATACCTGAGCACCTCAACTCTAAATTCTCCCTGGTGGCTAAAAAACTGAAAGAGTAAAAATAGCACATAAGGGAAAAAAAGACTTTTTAAAACAGAAATACACTTTCATCAGAAAGCAAATTGCATTCTAGATGGCGATTTCTATGTTTACCAGATTCAAAGAGCATACCAAATATCCTCTAGCTGAGAATAAATCCTTAAAAACAACTTTCCACTTCAGGGTATCGAAAAGAAAACACTCACAAGCTAAAACTCTGCTGTCGATGTAATTTATTCTATTAAAGTTAATTTTAGATATCAACATGAAACAGTAAGAAAATGGTCCTTCTACTTGTCACATTATGACTGTGTACTACTGGCCACAAAAATTATATCCCAGAGACACATGGAATATGAAGTCCTAGTCATCAAAAACGAAAAGCGCTTCAAAATTTTTATCAAATTTTGCAATGGATAAATCAAATATAATAGGCAATTGTCGTGTGCCTGTGATAAGGTGTTTTAAAGAAAAAAAAATCTGAGATATCAAGAAAAACACGATATTCAGAGTAAGAGTGAAAAATCTAAGATAGAAAGGTAATTTGATACGAAAACTGTATTGATTGGAAATTCAGTTTAAAGTAGTTACATGATTTTAAGCCTGAGTTTTATATTCAAACCTCCATTTCGATTACTTTTTACAAATTTAAATCTGCTGATGTTGTGCATATTTCCAATAAATACAACAGCATGAGACTCCATACTACCAGGACACCTGCTAACATCTTTTATTCATGTACGTGTTCCCAGTGCAAAGCAATTATATTATTTCAAATATTTTAAAATGTTTTCTATTACTGCCGAACATAACTGCAGGTTACCTCACAAATCATCACTTTCCTTTTACGCGCACTCTTGTCTACATCTATGAAGAAAAGACTTATTTGTGGGGTGTTTGTAAAGTCAATAATAGCTTCCAAGTCATCTGTCTTGTTTCCTTGCATCTGACTGCAGATGTGAGAACATAGCTGCTTATCAAATGCAAGAAAAACACATGTGCGTACAGATTTTGTTTCTTATCCTCCATCCAGCTCTCTGGAACTGGTTCCCAAAGTTATGCATTCTAGAGAGGGAAATAAAGGTTACATGCTAACTTATTACAGCTCTGCAAACCCTGCAACTGTCACTGGTTTCCCACTGTGGGCTCATCATCACGTGACCACTGCAGTCCTGTTCCTCATCTTCAGGGGTGAGCATGAAGGTACACAGGGGGTCTGACGCTTGGAAGAGAATACAGTATGGAGAATTAGGGAAACAACAATAAGCAATTATATTTCTCTATCTGTCTCTAAATGAGTCATTGTGATAAAGCTCACAATTGAAAATGGTAAATTGGAAATGCAATGTGTTTTTGTATATTAATTTTAAGTCAATATATCATGAATTTATATGTTATGTATTCTTAGTACAAGTATTTTTGAGGGGGTGGGAGGTTTCCTTTAGTGATTAATCAACAAATCTTATTTTGGGTATTTAAATAATGACCCCAAAGTATAACAATATTTTTAAAATATCTGAAACTATTTGTTGATATGTGCCTAAAACAAATGAAGATCTTTTAGTGAAGCTACTCAACCCATTTAAATCCATTATCTACATGACTTACAAATTGTAATTGTAGCTAGGAGCGACTCAATAATAACATTCTTTACTCTACCCCTAACACTTCTTAGCAGTGATGGTGACACTTGACAAAAATATATATTTAATCTCAGCATTACTGAGAGATTCATCTGCAGGAGAACAGTTGCACACAAAGTTGTACCACAGGGGCAGAGGACCTCAGACCATTACTGTTTTATGACTAAAAAATGAGTGACTTAAGACGAAAAGCTCAACATCCTTAAATTTCATTTCTATTCATTCTCTAATAAATACCATCTGCTGTGTACTTTAGGGATATAATACCCGTCAAGAACTCCATCGTGTTATGAGAACCGGCACCAAGTTGATCTGAAATGCATATTTGAACAGATGTGTTTAAATTACATCTCCGTCTATCCACATGCATAAATTCAGAGCAAGCGTGTGTTGATTTAAAATGCATAAAAAGGAGGATTTGGAGATGCATCAAAAGTGAACAGCATCTCAACGGATCAAGGCTCACATTACGAAAGGTCATTACTAAAAATAAAGTCTATGTTTATTAAAGGCTGCACGAGGGGGCTGTTCTCCGGGACTGACTGCTGCACAGAACCAGCCACTTAAACAACACTAATTTTTTATAACTCCTCCACGTAAAACATTAAAACCATCATGCATGGACAGAAAAAAATGGAGTAGATTTCACGATAGAGAAAACGATATGGCATGTCTATTGACTGATGCTGGTTCACATGGCCCAGTCCCCAGGTTTCAGCCATACTTTGCATTTCTCTCAGAAAAAATATTTGAATGATTTTTGTGGGTATAATATTGTACTCATTCCATATTTTACCAATATGCTTCTAAAAGTTAAAATTAATAAAAATTCTTTTGGATTTCTTCATCAATGTTCAAAAAGAAGCTAAACATACAAAAATACAAGTATAATTGTACAGACCTGTAAATGTTCTCCATATTTCACAAAGTGCTAATTTCTCTGCTTGCTTTTCCCCATCAATGAAGCTTAATGGGAAACTCCTGATGAGTTTGCCATTCTCCATTAGATTTAACAGTATAAAAAACAAGAAAAGTAATTGCTCAGTGAAATTCCTAGTACCAATATCATCAGTAAAACTGTATTAAGTTTATACTATTTACATGATAACATGCACAAGCAGCTCCTACAGACAGAGCTCTCAATGTAGAAACTAAAATTGGGAATAAATACATAATACTCAATATTGAATGTTCATTCTTAGGTGGTGTTATTACCTAAACCAGGGCTGGATTATTGATATTTTCTATCTTCATAGATGAGGAAAGTAAGGATTAAGTACAAAACCAAAAGAAGAAAAGCTTTATACACTGGCCGTTCTTTCAAATAAATCTTTAAGATACTATGTTATGTTGGGGCAGGTTAAAAAAAAAAAAAGAAATCATTTCAAAAGGAATTTCAGATGTGTATGAAAAAGAGGATCCATGAAATGCAATACGTATATCTATTCCCTTAAGGGTGTATGTAGATTTACAGTCTTCGTTGATAGATTCCGAAAATCTTCTGCAGCTTATTTTTTTTTATCAGCCCTTTCACCCCCTTACCCCCAAGGGATAGTAATGAAAGTAAGCGTAGCTAGTGACAAGCTTAGAATTACTGCTGTGAACATTTTTTATTACTATTCTAAATATCTTCTAGGTGTATGTATGGTACGTGCCATTCCTGCCACCCTTGCCCTGCCTGCCGTGTGCCCGAGAGGGCTGACCCCTCTAGAATGTGCCACTTCTCCCGTGTGACAGCCAGCCCTTTGGAACTTCCATTCCCACCTCCCTTTCTACCCTGTAGACCTCCAGCCTAGAACACTCTCCTTTCTGCTCCTCCAGCCTCTACTTAAAGATCTTTGGTGTGACCTTTCCTGAACTTGAACTCTACGCAGCACCTTTTCCAAAAGCTGCCAGCTCTCTGTGTCTTCTAAGGTCTTCTTGGAAGTCTTCTCCACTAGGACTGTAAGCTCCTTAAGGACAATGACCATGCCTGGCCTGCAGGCAGCTGCATTCCCAGTGGTGGGTGGTACCTAATAAATATTAGTGAGCCAATGAATAGCTCATTAATTATCCCTTTTAAGGGAGGAAAATAATCAAGTCCCATGAATCATTTTTCTGAGACCTGATCACCTTTTTACCCATAATAGGTAAAATTAAATATATGATATATTTAAAATATTCTAAGATAAATGCAAATTATATAATAACTTTCTAAAGCAAGTGAAAGAAAGGCAGAATCATTGAAAAATGAACCAGTTTGAGTTAGACTGTTATCTATGGGTGAGTTTCCAAAATAGTAGATAGCAGCCACATGTGGCTATCTAAATTTACAAGAATTAAAAGTAGATAAAGGGAAACGGACTTTGGCCCAGTGGATAGGGCATCCGTCTACCACATGGGAGGTCCGTGGTTCAAGCCCCGGGCCTCCTTGACCCGTGTGGAGCTGGCCGATGCGCAGTGCTGATTCGCGCAAGGAGTGCCGTGCTACACAGGGGTGTCCCCCACGTAGGGGAGCCCCACGTGCAAGGAGTACACCCATAAGGAGAGCCGCCCAGCGCGAAGGAGGGAGCAGCCTGCCGAGGAATGGCGCCACCCACACTTCCCGTGCTGCTGACGACAACAGAAGCAGACAAAGAAACAAGACGCAGCAAAAAGACACAGAAAACAGACAACCGGGGGAGGGGTGGGGAATTAAATAAATAAAAATAAATCTTAAAAAAAAAAAAAAAAGCAAAAGGAATCAGAAAGCTCAGATGTGGAAAAAAAAAAAAGTAGATAAAGGGAGTGATGGAATTCAAGTGGTTGAGCGCCAGCTTCCAGTGTACAAGGTCCCAGGTTTGTCCCCAGTACCTCCAAAAAACAGGAAAAAAACCAACTCTGATTGGGGAGTGAGTGTAGCTCAGTGGCTGAATGCCAGGTTCCCATGTATGAGGCCTAGACAGAATGAACAATTCGGTTTGTCAGTAGCACTAGCCACATTCCAGTGTTCAATAGCCATATGGGGCAACTTTCTACCATATTCAACAGCACAAATACAGAAGACTTCCATTATTGTAGAAAGTTATTTGGCAGGACCATTCTAGAGTGCTTAGATCCTTCCAATGGCCTAGAAGATCAATCTCCAGCCTTCTGAATGGCAAGCAAATACGGCCAATTGCCACCTAACTCCTCCCACTACCTGTCTCCTTTGCTAGGTTGTGCCCACACTGAATGAGACAACAGAAGCAACTTCATCAGTCAACTAAAAAACAAAGCTAACAGGAAGCGGACATGGCTCAACTGATAGAGCGTCCGTCTACCATACGGAGGTTCCAGGGTTCGATCCCCAGGGCCTCCTGACCCATGTGGTGAGCTGGCCCACGCGCTGTGCTGCCTGTGTGCAAGGAGTGCCGTGCCACGCAGGGGTGTCCCCCACATAGGGGTGCCCTAAGCGCAAGGTGTGCACCCAGCAAGGCGCGCTGCCTGCATGAAAAAAGCGCAGTCTGCCCAGGAGTGGCGCTGCACACATGGAGGGCTGACGCAGGATGACGCAACAAAAAAGAGACGTGGTTTCCCAGTGCCGCCGGATAATGCAAGCAGACACAGAAGAACATACAGCAAATGGACAGAGAGAGCAGACAACAGGGAGAAGGGGAGAGAAATAAATAAATCTTTAAAAAAAGAAACAAAATAAAAAAACAAAGCTAACAATCTGGAGTGGTTTTCCTTAGCCTTGATGAATTGTCAGATATTACCAATACTGCTGAGTTGTTACCTATTTGGAAATCAGCCTCCTTATTGAGAAAACGAATTCATTACAATCTGAAGTAGAATCTGCTAAAAGGTATTATACAACTGGTCGCAGTAAAAATATGTGTGAAGCATAAAAAAGGTCTAGTTGGACAACTTTACAAAACTTGTGAAAATGTAAGCCTGTGGCATTATTCATCAGCAAATACCCTGGAAAGTATCTGAATCTCATGTTACTGACTGAACCAGTAGTTACAACTGTGAGCTTAGTTCACCCTCATGGACTTAACTAACCTTTGTCAGTTATGTGAATTTTTGTCAGAAACACAGGCTGGATATTTTTCACTTGCCCTATCATGCAGCAGTTTGATGGTGTGGCAGTGGTAAAGTTTTACTGTGACTTTTTTTTTCACTTGAGGGATAAGACTGAAATTCTTCTAAACAATTATTAAACACTGAATGGCCTGGAAAAATAGCTTTTGTTACAGACTTGATGATGTTTCTCGATGAATTCAACCTTAAATCACAAGGCAAAATAGTGCTTTTATGTGAAACTTATTTATACTGTGAAGTCATTTTTAACAATGACACTTATTTAAATCACAAGTAATGCCAAGTTGCTTTATACACTCACCATGCTGTCAAAATTAAAACAAGAAGCAATAGATATATTTTCCAAATACAGTCAAAACAGTGTTTTCCAGACCTTGATGTAAATGCAAAGGAAATTCCCACATTTAAAAAAATCCACTGAACTGTGCTTTTGAGAGGAGCTTCCACCTAACTTTCAAGTAGAAATGACTGGTCTGCTAAAAGGCAAATCGAGAGAAGAATCGAATAGAGTTCTAAAAATGCTGTCCACGTGATAAATATGAATTAAAACCATTATCTCATGGATTAAAAGCTGTGTTTGGTAGTACACATCTGAGTGAAAAGATATTTTCAAAGACGAAATACATACTCTTGATCAGCATTAATAGATAAACATTAGTGATTGATTTTGATGAGGTAAACTTTAAGCCCTAACTAAGTGAAATGTTACCCTAAATAAAATAATTCTACTTTTCTCACCAGTTGAAATGTATTTTTAAAATTATACTATACTAATAAATTTTGAATTTCATCAATAAAATTTTGCAGAAATTTGTTTACCTTCTTGTTATGTATACACATACACATCCTTATATAATAACTTGATTTTGTTTCTGGCTTACAAAGCCTTAAAAAGTTGCAACCTGACCACTTACCAAAATAACTTTAGTTGACTCCTGGACAAGACATGTCTCTAATGACTAAATAATTTAAAATATATATAAAATAAGATTTTCCTCTATAATATAGGTTATGTTCAAAAGAAATCTATGGCTGCTATATAATTTTTTAAATAGTAAAGAAAAGTATCAGAGCAGGATATTCCCAGCAGAGGTTACCAAGGTACCAAGCTGAATGTGCTTTGTCTTACAGTCTACCCATGTTTTATTCTGAATAATTCTGTAAAAAGAATTTGAATGGGTTTTAAACAGGTCCAGTCTCCAATCATGGGGCACAGAATCTTGCTCACTGAGAATTTAATTTTGAAGCAGTATTTTAATTATATGTTTCAGCAATTGCCCCCAGATTGTTATGGATAAAGAGAAAAAAAGATGCTAAAATAAAATCCACATTGATTTCCAAGCACAAACATCAACACACTTACAGATTAACAGAATAAGTATTTCAATATTAAAAATTAAGATCTTGTTTCAATTTTCATTAAAGTAAGCACTCTTTACACGTGAAAATCAACCATATTTTAAAGTGCATAGATTAAATGATGGAAAAACTAGTTGGGTTTACAATTTACAAATATAATGCTTAAAATGAATTTATATACCACTGCATCTTTCACAATGTCATACTTGAATTGTTCACATTTGATTTTTTTGTATTTATCAAGTCAAACAAAGATTATCTTTTAAATAAAATAACACAACAGAACTAATTTGCTAAGATTAGACTACCCACTTTTTGCTTGCATGAACAAACAGCTGTACTAAACTAACCCTATGTCCACATGAACAAGCCGTTTAAGTTGAACTTTTGTAGGCAGTTTGTTTTGGCCTGATAATACAACAGATGTTTTCCTTAGTTATTTGGCTAACTTTTTTGGGTACAGACCAGCTTTGAGATCAAACTACATGTATGCTTTAAAAAAGTGTATTCATCTCTGGGAGAAAAAAAATCTACCAGACTAGTTTATTTATGAGTTGCTTTAATTGGCCACTTACTTGAAATTAAACAGGTGTTAATTCCAAACAATTGATTTTTATTTTACAATTTTTAAAATTAAAAATACTTAAAGGGTTTTAGAGACTCCAGAGATAATGCAATGATGGCTCCAAGGTAAAGCTGGACCTTGTAAAAGTTACAAAGCCAACAATTGGCTATGGAGCTAGCCCTGTCTCTTAACTGAGAAGATGGAGACCATCTGGCTAGGTCAGAGTTTTGTCTCCATCCACATATCTCAAAATGTAGTTTAGTTAATTTTCTGTATCTTCCTCCCAGATTCCCAAGAACACGTTTGCTTTCTTCTCATAGCTGTGCCCTGGATTCCATTCTTCTGGAATCCCCAGAGGGCTTGTTCCTGTCCTTGACATTTGCTTCTTTCTCCAGCACTGTCAAACTCTTTCCTTGCAAGTAAGACTCACCTATATCAGGAAACAAACCAACTGAGCTCACTTTGTCCATCCCCTCCATCCCCTTTCCTTAACCGCTTCCAAGTATTTTTCATTGTTACTTCCCTTTCCAGATTTTTGGAAGAACAGTCTGTGGCTGCTGCTTCTGCCTCCTCACTAGTAACTTCTTGGAAAACCTTCTGGAACCCAGCCCTGACCCTGCAACACTGATTAAATGACACTCTCATCACTAAACGTCCTTTTCTGTCCTAATTCCACTTGACCTCTTAACTGTCTATCATACGATTAACCATGCTTTCCTTAACTGTTCATTTGACCAGTAAACATGCATACCTGCTGTGAGCTGGGTCCTGGAGCTCTTCTATCTGCTCCAGGTAGAAGTGAATGGGGACAGGAAAGGACATAGAGCTCAGAGTCCATGAGCAAAGTGAATGGGGAGAGGAAAGGTCAGTACAGGATGCAGCAGGACCTGGCCCAGCTAGACTGGCAGGACAGACATTCCAGGAAAGTGAACTTACACCGGGAGCCCCCTCTTGAAACAGTGTCTCCTTAGCTTCTGCGTCAATTTGATTAGAAAACTGTGCCCTATGTTTCCTTCCTTAGATTCTCTTTACCTTCCCATCTTCTTTCGTGGAGATTTTTTTTTTTTAACTAAAGATTTATTTATTTATTTCTCTCCTCTTCTCCTCCCCTCCCTAGTTGTCTGTTCTCTGTGTCTATTTGCTACATGTTCTTTGTCTGCTTCTGTTGTTGTCAGTGGCACGGGAATCTGTGTTTCTTTTTGTTGCATCATCCCGTTGTGTCAGCTCTGTGTGTGTGCTGCGCCACTCCTGGGCAGGCTGCACTCTTTTTCCCGTTTTTTTTCCCCAAAGTAATCTCAATTTTAAAGCATTTAATAAAACTACACTAATCAAGATAGTATGATACAGGCATACAGATAGACATATAAATCAATGAAATAGAACTGACAGAAATAAACTCTTATCTTTATGGTCAATTGATTTTTTACAAAGGTGCTATTGCAAGTCAATAGGGAAAGGATAGTCTTGTCAACAATGGTGTAGGGATAATTGGATAGTTTTATGTAAAAAGATGAATTTAGATCCTTACCTCATACCATACACAAAAATTAACTCAAAATGGATCATACATCTAAATGTAGAAAATAAACCATAAACGTTTAGAAGAAAGCATAGGACATAGGATTAGGCAGAGATTTCTTAGACATGACACAAACAGCAGGATTCCTTCCTTAGATTCTCTTTACCTTCCCATCTTCTTTTGTGGAGTTTCCCTAAATCAATCCTCAATGTCCATACATCCTTTCTCTCTCCCTTCCATGTTTTGTTTTTTTTTTTCAATTGATATCAATAATTTCCTCCTGGTCATCCAGGTGAGAAAACTTTGAGTCAACTTACTCATTCTGTTGCATCTTTTATAACTAGCCAAGCACCAGTTTTTTGGTTTGTTTTTGTTTTAAATCCTTCAAGCCTCCCACACTTGCCCTTCCTCTGTATTACCCACTGCTAGCCCCAGTCTCATTAATGGTCACTATTACATACTCTCCTCACCTCATCCCCTTGGGAAAACACTATAGTATTACTTTTCTATTTGTGACTCCAAGTACAAACACACAAATATAACTTTGAAGTCTCTCAAAAGTGTGGATTCATCCAATTACCCGGTCTAATTGCTCACAACATTCCAAGTATATATATTCTCTTCTAAAACCCAACCAGTTTACCAACTGTCAAAAGAATATGCTTCCCAGGTACTAGGTCCTGGGTTCAATCCCCTGTACCTCCTAAAAACAAAACAACAACAACAAAACACACATACAAAAATCCCATGCTTTTGCTCCTCTCACTATAGATGGAATCCCCACATATTCCACGTACAGAATGCATCTTTCTCTCTAATCCAGCCAAATGCAAAAAAGTAGTTACTCTGAAGAGATACATTGCAACAACAAGGACCATCTACAAACATTTATTAAGTATCTGCAATGGGCCAGGCATTATTTAAATGGTGACATTTATGAAAAACTTATTTAATTTCCACAATAAACTATCGAGGTAGGTACTAATATCAGTTCCATTTTACAGATTAGGAAACTGAGAATGGTTAAGTAACTTACAAAGCAAACATGGACAGAGAGTTCTCTCATTTAGAGCATTTTCTGGGGTAAAGAATGAAGGAAAGGGAAACGGACTTGGCCCAGTGCTTAGGGCATCTGTCTACCACATGGGAGGTCCGCGGTTCAAACCCCAGGCCTCCTTGACCCATGTGGAGCTGGCCCATGGGCAGTGCTGATGCACGCAGTGAGTGCCGCACCACGCGGGGGTGTCCCCCGTGTAGGAGAGCCCCACGTGCAAGGAATGCGCCCGGTAAGGAGAGCCGCCCAGTGCAAAAGAAAGGGCAGCCTGCCCAGGAATGGTGCCGCCCACACTTTCCATGCCACTGACGACAATAGAAGCGGACAAAGAAAACAAGATGCAGCAAATAGACACAGAGCACAGACAACTGGGGGAGGGGGAGGAATTAAATAAATAAATAAATCTTTAAAAAAAAAAAAAGAATGAAGGAAAAAATACTAAGTCTTTCGTTGGCATATATTCTGAGTTAGAAATCTCTCAAAACATCAAGAACTTACCTATTGATTATAGTATAGTTATACTGACACCAAAAAACCCCACAAAACTACATTGTATGTATATATAGGATTTAATGATTAACAATACATTTTCCAGCTCATTATCATCGCAAAAAGCATGGTTTGAAGCTCAGTTTAAAATGAGATATAAAATTACTTCATTCTGGATTTTTTAGGAATTAAAGGACCATACAATTTCCTTCCCTAAGCTTAGCTGAGAACAGTATTACGAGTACCTCGCATTCACCTCAAAGCATCTATAGACCTATCTGAAAAACAGTACAAGTTTGGGGATTGTTTTAAGAGTATAGTTAATGCAAAATCATAAAGTAACTTTTATATACACGTTATAAAAAAGTACAATGAACAAAAGTGATACAATTTTAAAAAAATCTTTAACCATTTAAATAAAAATCGACATATCTACATAATAGTTTTATATGTCAATGTAACATAACAGTATAACTATTATTGCTAATGCAAATTTTCATACAGCAGTCTACATGGAATTCATATATGGCCTTTGAGACTAAAATTCTAGCTCCATGAGTCTTCTGCTGTGTGGGTCCAATTCTTTGACTTTTCCATCTTTCACACTGAATCTATCAGCGATGAAAATTTACATAAAAATGGAGAAGGCAGTCCCTGTGCAATTTACTTAGATGCCAAATGAATCATCAGTGCACTCATCACTAGAAAGCTTTGACTCTTCCTCCTAAAGAACCTACAGCCATTGAGGAGATGGAACAAACTGTGTTATTTTTTAAAGTGGAAAATCTTCCAAACCATACTAAGGAAATTAAGTCTATGATTCCAAAAAGAAAAGAAAAGAAAATTTAAAAAATTATGGTTGGAAACTGTTCCTTCTATTTAAAACCAGTATTTCAATTTTGATCGAAAGTGTAAGGATAACACTAAAGTTGACCAACATAATTTTTATAGACCACAAACTACAATAAAAGACACCAACACAAAATAAATCGAGGTGCTGGCCGAGGTGATGGTACTCACTGGGGCTCAGGGTCTTTCCCAAGCACACTGGGAATCAGTACGGATGACTTCTTGTGGTTGCAGAACCACAGAGCCCAAGAAAAGTCACACCTTCAGAGCCCAAGAAAAGTCATCCTTTTCCTGCTAGTGGTGGGCCAGGGATCATTCTCATTTCCTAGAGGCTTCCGACAGTTCCTTGCCATGTGGCCCCTATAGGTGATTCCCATTGTGGACATTTGCTTTTTTTTGCAGGCCAGCCAGAGCCTGTGTACACGACAAGCTGTTCAAAATGCTCCAAGGCTATGTCTACCTGTCCACTATGGCAGAGTCACACAACGTACACCAGAAAGAATGCATCAGCTGAACCCTAAAAGAATGTTTGGGCTGCTACATACCTTAGAGGTAAGTTCACCAATACTCCTCAACCCAGAATCATTACAAGTATGCCTTCCACCACAGTAATTTCCCTCGACTCTCCAGTGCTGCCATTACTCTGGTCAGTATGAGGGTAATCTATGAACGGGCCACTTAGGACTGCAGCTCTTTTCAACACCAATTACAAACGCACTACAGGGAGCAATCTCTTTATACAGAAAACCACAATAGCCACCCCTGCTACTGAGGCACAAAATGAAGAGGCTCTAACACCCTTGGATTGTTGGCATACAAAAAAAACTAGGATGAAAGAAGGAGCTGAGAGAGGTGGGGTTTGTAGGAGTCTAAATGGCATGGAGAGTGTGTTTGTGTAATTATACAAACCAAATTATATCCTCCAAAGGTGGACGGGTGCTCTTACTACATATGGCAGGACAAGAGATATGAACAAGGATGGTCCTGAGCAAATGAAGACAAAGGGCCCCTCAGGTACGGGGAGAATGAAGTAGCTTCCCACACCTTTGGGAAACTGAAACAATTTCCAAGTAGTGTTTCACCTAATGCATTGACAAAGACTGGGCACAGGAGATAAAGGGGCTGCTTAACCTCTAAAGCATGGAGCACATTCACTTACCAATTACAGTCACGGAAAAAATCACCTTCACTGGAGTTTCACCCCCACCCAATCTTGACTTCTGAGCTTCAGGATCCTGTTTTCCACCCTGTTTTTTTTTTTTTTAAGATAGATTTATTTATTTATTTATTTATTTATTTCTCTCCTCCCCCTCTCCCCCGCCCAGGTCGTCTGTTCTCTGTGTCTCTTTGCTGCGTCTTTCTTCTTTTGTCCGCTTCTGTTGTTGTCAGCGGCACGGGAATCTGTGTTTCTTTTTTGTTGTTGTTGTGTCATCTTGTGTCAGTTCTCCGTGTGGGTGGCGCCATTCCTGGGCAGGCTGCACTTTCTTTTGCGCTGGGCGGCTCTCCTTACGGGGCGCACTCCTTGCACATGGGGCTCCCCTACGCGGGGGACACCCCTGTGTGGCACGGCCCTCCTCGCGTGCGTCAGCACTGCACATGGGCCAGCTCCACACGGGTCAAGGAGGCCTCCCATGTGGTAGACAGACGCCCTAACACTGGGTCAAGTCCGTTTCCCTCCACCCTACTTCTAAGGCATGCCCTGAGAGCCCAAGATAGCCATTAACCAGAGTGTGGGAGGCAGAATTCCAAGATGGTCCCTCAAATTCCTAGTCCCTGGTATATATACACATTCCCTCAATTATTCAGGCAAACAATAAATCAGGTGCTGCAGTGACCTTAACATAGGGAGAGTATCTGGATAGGCCTGAACTACTCAGGTGGGCCCTTTAAAAGTGGAGCATTTTCTTCCATTGCTCGCAAAAAGGGAAGTCAGAGAGATGTGCTCAGCTGGCCTGAGAAAAAAGCCAACGTCCACAATGCGAATCACCTACAGGGGCCATGTGGCAAGGAAGTGGGTGCAGCCTTGCCAACCACTAGCAGGAAAAGGAAGACTTGGTCCTGCAACCACAAGGAAGTCAACTCCACTGACAACCAGTGAGCTTGGAAAAGACCCTGAGCCCCCAGTGAGGACCGTCACCTTGGCCAACACCTTGATTTCAGTCTGATGAGATCATGAGCAGAGAACACAGCCACACAATGCCAGACCTCTGACCTTCAGAAATGTGCGATAACAAGTCTGTGCTGTTTTCAGCCAGTAAGTTTGTGGTACTTGGTTACACAGCAACAGGAAACCAATGCACAGAATAAGAAGTGAGGGAAGTGCTGGATATCCATCAGCACCCCTGTCAGCTTCATTCACAAGAGAAGAGGCCAGAAGAGTGATTACAAGTCTCTTCTCTCCCCTCTTAGGAACACACAGAGGGGAAGCTGAGTGGCTGGAGTGAGAGACCGACTTTTCAACGTATACCCTCTCATCCTTTTTCAATTTTTCCCCATGTGTGCACATTCCCTATTACAAACTAAATAAGCAAGAATAAAATTCACCATGACACATTATAGATGAGTGCAGCAAAGCATCAATGGAAGGGATTTAATGGAGAATGAATGCTTATACCCTCACACAACCTTGAAGTTAGGGAAATTCACCCCCATATCATACACCACTTATTCGAAAAGGCAAGCCCTAAACAAGTTTGGGAGGAAACTGCTTCTCCATGACCACTTCCATCCTGATTTCCAATACTCTCTCCCTACTTTCACTTTGATATTATTTTCCTTTTCCCTCTTGTTCATGCAGAGAGTGAGCAACATCACAAAAGAAAGGATTTGGACATATAGCTAGAAGCTGGATATAGAAAGCAAGGACAGTAGAATCAAATACAGTATCTCCACATTTGAAGCCTTGGTGACTTTGAAAGCAGAAATACAATGAAAAGAAATAATGGGCCCTTAAAGATATGAGGCTAGCTTGGGGAAGGGACCATGAATTGTGTTTTAAACACGTTGAATTTGAAGTACCAATGGAACATCTGGGTTAAAAAACTTCAGCAGGCAACTGGTAAGTAACTATGTGGCCTTGAGCATCCCTAAGTCTCTATTTTCTATCGACATATTGACACCATTACCTAGCTTGCTGAATGCTACGAAGATCAAAAGAGGTAACAGCTGTACAGTGCTAAGGTAGTGCCCTGCACAGGGCAGGTCCTGAAATGGTGATCATGATTACTGTGGGAAATGTGAGAGGTGAGCCTGAGTTAGGAAAACATGACCAATTGGGAAGTTCTTTCAACAGCCCAGACAAGATTTATTTATTGACACAAGCCCCTGGGCTTACCTTCACCGCAGTGACTCCTTTCTGCCCTGCTCTTTACCTTCCCATCCCTAAACAAATACACAAACCAAAATCTAGGAGTTCTAAAGGGCAAAAGGAGTCAGAAAGGGCAGCCTGCAAGTTCTAACAGAAGAAGAAAAGTAAGGACATTCAACAAGCTTTGCGTTTTTTAAAACTTGCTTAGATTTATAATAAAAATAAACAACACCAAACAAAAAAGAAAACTAGAGCAGACTATTAAGATTTTAAGAAAAACTGAACTGAAAACATCTTCAGAAAAGCATGTAGATAAGGGTATGCTTAAGCAGAAAAACACTGCATTGATTATTAAATACAGTGACAAAGATCCTATTTCAGCCCACTTCTAACATTCAAAAAGCAAAGAGAATCTGGGAAAGGAAAAGTTGGGGGAGAAGTGATTGAATGTACAACTGACAATCAGGACCAACTTAAAACAGTTACTTTCACATCAACTTTATGATTGATTGAAATTATACCAACCAGTGGATTCTTTTAGAAGTGTGTGGATCTGCACTTGATTGGCAAAAAATTACATCTTTGTTCTAGGCATTGTACAGACAATATAAGATCAAATTTTCTACTATATAATATTTACCAAAAACATAGTGGTGAGAAATAGCAGAGGACTAGGTGAAAGATGGTTTCCATTCATTCCTCTAGATGGTCCAAACTTACTCCTGAATTAAAGCCAGGCCATGAGAAGACTGTACTTGGGTGACATCAGTTGACTCCTCCAGAGTGAGTTTTCCTAGACAGTGATTTGGTGCTCTCGCTGTCTATCGTGCCCGCGCTCTCTCTCACCTACAGGGAGGAAGAAAGGAAAGGGCTTCCGTGTGGCCACTGATGAGAACACCATGACACGTGGGGCCACAGTGGACTTTTTGTCCTAGTCTCAATTCCAGGAAAAGCTGTGTTCCTGAGCACAGACATTTTAATCATGTAATTGATAATATTACATGATCATGTAATTGATATTTCCCTCTTTGCCTTGGCTTCTAGACAGGGAATCGCAAAATCTGCATCCATCTTTAAGGAGTGTGTGAGACCATGGGACAAGTATTTTTGAGAGTAAACTTACAGTGGCATCATCTCATTTTTCCCACATTAATTTTTGCCTTTCTCCCTCTCTTTTTTTTAAAGATTTTATTTTATTTACCCTCCTCCTGCCACCTGTGCTCTCTGTGTCTATTCACTGTGTGTTCTTCTATGTCCGCTTATCTCCTCTTCTTGTCTTTTCTTTAGGAACCGATCCTGAGACCTCTGATGTGGGAGAGAGGCACTCAATTGTTAGAGCCACCTCAGCTCCCTGGTTTATTGTGTCTCACCGTCTTTCCACTGTGTCTCTTTTTGGTTGCATCAGCTCACGGTGCGGGCCAGCTTTCCACAGCGTGGCCGGCTTGCCTTCACCAGGAGGTACTGGGAACTGAACCCAGGAGCCCCCCATGCGGTAGATAGGAGCCCAACCGCTTGAGCCACATCCACGTCCCTCCCTTTCTCTTTGTTTCTTTGTTTTAAAAAAATCCTATATCTCACATGTGTCTCTGTAAGCTGCTTCAATTTCTGAGTGCAGATATAAATCAACAGTGTTGATATATCAAAACTGTATAGGTTCACGTCATCTATCAAAATGTTCTATACTTTGTCCTAGCAAAGAAAATTACTCCTTTTTAATGTTTAAGCTTTTTTTTACTCCTGTCTAAAGTATATCACCTCATAATAGTAAAGCAGATACAAACATAAAAAATATGATTTTATTATTTTCTTGGTAAAATATAACTGTCAAATCTTTTGTTTCTTCACTATCCCTATTACAAAACGAATTCAAAATTTAATTTAAAAAGTTCCACACAAAACTCATGGAACATATCATTTAAAAACATTACGTAGACCAAAGAAAGACAACTATAACTTTCTTTTCTATGTCACACTGTCTGAGTAACTAACGTACCCAACTGAAATGAATGACATGGTAGAAAATGATGGAAGAGCCATGATGTATTCGTTCCCATTTTGCCATGGAAAAGCTAAATAGATATGATCTATGGTAAATAAAAATATATCATACCACTCTTTATTGCTTCTTTTCCTGTTGAAAATTTGCACACTGGTCTAATATAAATGATAACCAATTCAAAAGTAAAATGAACACCAGGGAAAATGTGAGCAGAAACTCTCTAGAAAACAAAATTCTAGTCATTAGAAAATGGAATTGTGAACAGCTGAGAAGGAAATCAACTTAAGATTTGGATGCTTTCAAATTTTAAAAGGAAAGAGATGGGTATGAAGTTATGGCAGAGTGATTTAAAACTTTTTTGTGAAGCAGGTTGATAAGAGTACGGAAGAAGAAAGGGCTTGTACTTGAAGGACTAAAGCTTTCTGGCTTTCCACACTGAAAACTAATTTACAGAAGGAGCACAAAAGCCATTCATATCAGAACACTGCCCTCTAGGATGAGTTCAAGGTTTCCTGAGACCAGAGATGGAGCTCAAGGAGAGTGCAAGGTCACCCTCACCTGGGGTCAGCTCCTCACAGCTCCTTGTTTTTAAATTAAGGAATCCTTTAATCAGATCTACTGAAGTAAACATACCTGAGTCACTTCAGAGTAAATAAATTCAAGGATAATACGTTTCCATTTGTGTGCATATGTATGTGTGTGAATTTTAAAATAAAAATAAATTGCTATTACTGATTTTGAAAGTGGGAAAAAAATTTAAATTAGGGAATTGAGAAACATTTATTTTCCATTTTTAAGAAGCTTCACATTAAACAAACTGCTAACGATTTGCCAGTATTCACCTTAAACAAACTGCTAATGATTTGCCAGGATTCACCCTCATGCCTTCAACCTTAGATCACTCTTCCAACCAGTATATAACCTGAATGATCTAATCGAAAGGTAACAGGCATGATGAATGAGAATGCAATGTAATTCTTGCCCTGCCCTAGCCTAAAATACACCGGACAGATACGAGTTCTTTCTGCAAATCACAAAGGGCTTTAAGATGGAGAGTACGATGAAGTGAATAATAAATGCATTTCTCATTAAACATCACCAACAAGACTTAGAAGTGAATGGACATTACACAAAATGCACCCCATCTCGGCAGTTTCCTAGGCATGTGGCTGAACAGTCAGGGAGGACTCTGGGTAGGAAATGAGTGAAAACACTGAAGTTTGAGCACAGCACAAGCCACCACGAGAGCAGGGTGCCTGCACAGCGGGAGCGGGGAGAAGGTGACAGAGCGAGGGCCAAGCTCCTGCTCCCTCACGCGCCAAGACGCCGAGTACCAGCGGTTTCCAGTTGGGTCAGCTGACAGAAACTGGTGTCAGGTCTAAGTACAGACAAGCTTGCAGGACAACTTAAGTCAACAGCCAGGGTGCCGCCACCCCGCCCCTTCCCCGAGTTCCCTCCACATCTATTGTTTAGAGTGAATTGACACCGATTACATCCCTCGGGACACTGAGAGGCTTGACGAGAACTTACCCCTGCAAATAAGGCTCAAAACAGACTCCGTGGCTGAAGTCTGCGGAAGTGGGGACGAGCACTTTTTATTTTTTGTATTTGTTTTTAAACAAAAAGTGGAACAAGAGAATGTTTTATACTATCTGAAGATTAGGGAACTATTTATGATTTTAAATGCAATTAAATTACATACCTGGGGACCTGAAAAGTTTTCCCTCGTAAACGAGGAGGCTAGCTGGGAGTCACTAGCATTCCATATCCTGACCGGGTGGTCTGCGTAAAAAGTATGGGTGGGCATGTGATAAATTTATGCCCAGAGGCAACAATGGCTGAAATTTCTGCCTGAACAAAAATATCTTGCCCGGTTGGCCCTTTAGAGTTCCTAATCTATCCTGTTATTTCTTCTTCAACCTCAGTCAAATGCAGACAGTATTTAGGAAAGATATGTTTTTACTCATTAACAACCTGCTGCTGGGGCTATTACCCCAGGTGAAGTGACTAAAGGGAGAAAGGGGGATTAAAAACCCCGTCCTGAAAACAAAATGTCTCATTCAACCCTGACAACTCCAATTAACAGCATCATTTAAGAAGCATAAGTGGACATCAATTAATATATAATTGTTACATACATTGCTTTCTCAATCCATTTGTTACGTTCTACCCAGCTATACTTTCAACCTATGGAGACATTTTATAAAAATTTGTAGATAGAAAATAAAACAGAAAAATATTTTCATTGTGTTTTCTCTTTCTTCATACTAAGAATTTAAATCGGCCACTAGTATTGGTTTCCACCTAAGTGCATCAGTTTTTCTTTATTTTTTAGCTATCATTTATTATGTTGTTGCTATTATGTAACAGCAATGACAATAGCAATAACAATAATAACCACCACCAACAAACATGACCATTTAACCAACCAGGCATTATGATAAGCCTACATGAATACATATTATCTCATTTAATTCTCACAACCACCTCAAAGGCTGTAAATTATTATCCTCATTTCACAGACAAGGAAACCAAGGATCCATACATTTAAGTAACTTGGTTAACGTCACAAAGACAGAAAGGATTTAAACCTCATTTATCTGACTCTATGATTTTGCTCTCAATTATTGGGCTAAATTAAATTCTCTAGCACCAATATTCAGACTTTGGTTACACAAAAGCTCTTGCTAGGAAGAAAATTATGACAGAACCGCACCTCAGGGTCTCTCTAAGTGGCTGGATCCATGAAATACTTGCTTTCCCATTCTTTTCTTTGCCTTTTCTTTCTAATTTACATAATAGTACCTGTGAACCTGTGCTAGCGTTCCTTTCTGCCAACACAATTAAAAATTAGTTGAAGACATGGGGTCATCTCCAATAGGGCAATTTCTGTCTGATGTTTTGAGAGAACGAGCTTTTTATGGCAGCAAGGTCCTAACAAGGAAAACCAGAGAGGGACCCTGGCATTATATATACACAAAATGGAGACAAACCTGACAACTTCTCTGGGCTTCAGCTGAAAATGAGAGAGGACAGATTTTAGCTGTGCTCTAATTCCACAAGTTCATAATTATGTTAAATTGGTTAACAAAATATATCTCACATCCACCCCATTTTTGTTCCCCTCTTTTTGAATGTAAAGAATGAAGGAAAAAGAGAAGAGAAAATTATTCAGTTTCTAAGACTTTTAAGTAGAATCATTTAGGACACAGGTGTTAGAGAAATATTTCTACTTTAGATGAGTAATGAAGAAAAAAGAGATAAAGGCCACTGTACAAATGCTGCTCCAAAAAAAAAGGTAAAACAAGTAAAAATTAAACTGGAAGTAACTTTTAAGACTCTTAGTGCTCGTTCAAGAAGAGTATATTATATGGCCATTCTGTTATTTAGCATCTCCTAGTGGCCTGCTGGCATATGAAACATTTTGAATAGGCTTAAATAGGTCATATTTAGCTACTGCTGCATGGATAATGATTCCTATGTGCATCCAATTAACTGAGCAGGGCAAAAAAAAGATGGCTCTAAAGCACACTGTACAGGACAGCAGGGACTCACTCACAACACAGAACCACAGGCTCCTGCTGCAACTGCGTGAACGCCTCAGGTTTCTCGCAAAGGTATTATTCAAATTTCATATATCTAATCATAGCTTAAACCACTAATACTTATGCTACAGAGCCTCAAGTATGTTTTTTAAATGCAAAACAAAACTCCTCTAGGAACCCTAATTCTAGACACAGCACTTGACACAGCAGTGGAAAGAATACCACATGGAAACTTAATTAGGAAAAACACATGAACTACTTCTGCAGTGCTGTAACAAATAGGCACCCGTAGAAATAATTTGTTAAAATGAGAGACACAGAAAGGGGGAGGGGGGGGGGGGAAGGAAAGGGGATGGAGGGAAAAGAAAAGGAAAATTCAATGACGAGGACGGTAGACACTATTAGCTAAAGGAGGTAAAAAGGATAGCCTCCCTTTGGAGACTAAGAAAACAGATCTAATTTCATATGTGGATATAACCTCACTTAAATAACTTACCAGGAAATATAGAACAAAAAGAGTTCTATACCTTCCATGGCAGTAATGGTTAGAAACAAAATAATGATGTACAATCTTGTATTCAATTTTAGGTCATTAAAATTCTGTACTGATCTAAAAAAGTTAATCCTTACCATTAGCACCCATGTTCATAAAATTTGCTAGAGAGTAGAAGGATCTTCTACTTTTTATCCAAATATATCGTCTATTACCTAGCAATAAAATTATTCCTATACTTAATAATGTAAGAGAGCTTCACTTTCCATTAAGAGCCATGAATAGATACCAGCAAAAACTACAACATACACAACTTTAAAAATTGACTTTGTTTTAGTACTTTGTTTAGGTAAATTAGCATCTGAAAAAATTAACTCATTTGGAATCAACTTTTATTTTCCTCAGAAGCTCTTACAGACAAAAAAGAAAAGAACAAAAACAAAACCCAGAAATATGAAACCCTGTCTAGAAACATATGGTGTGGACCAAACAGAACCTGTCTTTGTACAGTAGACTAAATCATTAGGTTTATTTCCCTTGGCTTAGTATTAAATGTAGAAAAATAATCATGGACTCCATGGTTAGTATTCTAAATAACAAGTACTATTAATCCACACTTCTCTGAAGAGGTGACTAGTTCAGCAGTTTGTTTGGAGGAAGGTGTAAATGTGCACTGCCTTTCTGCAGGAGAACCAAACATTGTGACGGCTTACCCCAGGGAGATGGTTCGATGGTTCGAGAAAGGAGGGAATCCTGTGTGACCCTTGCTGGCAGTCAGTTTATGGCCTCAAGCATACAGCTTGATAGCCCTTGCAATTCTATATTAGCTGTTATAACACTCGATAGTATTCTTATTCATATAAATGTCAAATTCATACTGGTAAGCTGACCTAAAAGTGTTAGTAACCTCAGTTTACAGCCTTTAAAATACCTCAGATATGGAGGGCCAAATTAAATTTTATATATTTTAAATTAAGCACCCAAGAAAGGGAATTAAGAACAGGTTTTGCTGTTAATTAAGATACACAACATGGAATCCCAGTGCTGTATGAAGGTTGATCATTTAAGAAATATAAAATAGCCTGGAAGAACAAGCTATCTTAGAAAAATAATAATGAAATCACTGCCGTTTAGTGAAGAGGGCAGAGGTGGAGGATTAGACAAACCGGTGCTAGGAAGGCAATCTACTTTCGAAGGCTATTTTCTATAGAATATTACCATTTTGCCTTAAAAGATGGTGTGTGAGGATGTGAGGCTGCTAGTAGTAAGCTCTTAGGTTTTAGGGGACAACAGCGCCCCGAGGTCTTGAAGAGGCAGCTGCATTGGGTAGCAGGACACTGGCTCCCTTGGCCTTGGCCAACTCTTCTGCCCAGGGCAGCAAAGCTATGGCTGCACTTCTTGGGGGCTTTCCTGCCACAGGATTCTGAAATCTACAAACGTTTCAGTTCTACAACAATCACAGCAGCAAATCCTACACTCAACAAAGATTTACTGGATTTAAATTTTAGGATCATTACCAGATGCTGAAGACAGAGACAATGGAAAGACTCATTAAGTTATATACATTCTCTAAGGCGGAGACACGTGCAGAAAAGAGATACAGATCCCTGTGTCAGGGGCCATAAAGGAGAGAGCAATAAGCAGATTATGTACGCAAAAGACGGTGCACAATTTAAGGGTCAGTGAGTGGTAGATGGTAAGATTGCGGCTGTTACTGTTTCTTGTATTGCAGGCAATGAGAAGCTATGGAAAGAATTTGAATTCTTTCCAGTGGTCTAGAAAAACTGTGCTTCTGATTTGGCTGGATGGATAGGGGGGTCTTTTACCAGATAAGGAGAGCAGGAAGAATGAGTGTGAGGGAATGCCTGAGGGACCCCCCAGGTGGCGAGTTCTCATTCAAGGGAGGAAGGGAGGGAGGGAGGGAGAGAGAGAGGGAGGAGGGAGGGAGGAAGGGAGGAAGGAAGGGTGGAAAGATGGATGGGGTGGGGGTGGGGGGAGAGACTCATTTGAGGAGGAGAGTGGCCAACATAAGGGAGAGTTAAAATGACAGAAGACTGCTAGAGCTCACAATTAGGAACTTAACAAGAGGAATCATAGGGCAGTGAGCAGAAATCAGATTACAGAAGATCAGGAAATGGTTGGAAGGCAAGGAAGCTGGAGGCAGGCGTGGGGGTACATTCTTCAGAGAAACTGGGCAATGAGGAGGAATGAAGAGCAGGGAAATGCAGGCTCACTAAGGGGACTTCTGGGGAGCAGAAAAGACAAACTATGAAAAGACAGAAAAAGCTCAAAATTTTTGAGGTAGTCTGGAATCTAAAGTAATTTAGTTCAGTATTTTTATTTTATAGATGGGGAAGCTGAAGGAATGCTAATTCATATTCTGCCAATACAATTAGGAGTACTAATAAAAAAGATCTAAATTTCCCATTTATTACTTATTTAGTAATAAGCGGAATTAGGGCTGGCAATAGACATTAAAGAATTGCCTCTAATAAGGTCACAATAAAAATAATACCTTAACAAAGGATTAGTAAATGATCATGTTGTCTTATTCTCTTTGGGTTTAATGAGTCCATTTTTATTTGACTCTTTATTTATTCAATGTAAGTTCTTACTTATAAAAATAATTAGCAAAAACGGTTGGTAAAAAGAAAGACTACCATGAAAGACTGCAACAAATTTTAAAAATTAATGAATTTAAATGGTCCAATATAAATGTCACTACGGACAGAATAATATAGTAGAAAGATCAGACTCTGAATTCTAGACCTGTCATTTATATAACTTCTCTGATCTTTAGTTTGCCAGTCTACAACGTGGGAATTACACATCTACTTTGCAGGGTTACTTGAGAGAACTGAATGAAATGATGAATCTCAGAGCATCTACCACAGCCATAAAAGGCATTCTACTTAGAGCACTGTTTCTTGAGCAATATTTGGTGAACAAGCAACTTTCCTACCAATTCAAGCCTAATACTTTTCTAAAACACAACTACAGTGAATTACTGACAAGGCTAGTTTCCATGTCTTTTTCTAAATGCTTGCTGTCACACTCAGTGACTACCTTACCGGAGATAGATGACGAAGGCATCTGGAGATGAGGCGCCATCGACTTGGCACTGGGCCATGGACCACTATGTGCTGCACTGATTCAGAGCACAGCCCTGCGTTTCAGTGTCCTCATCCATAAATGTGGATGCCGATCCTACTTGTTTCATAGGATTGTTGTGCGAACAAAATGAGTTCAGACCTAGACCAATCTGAATAGTGAGTGGTACATTTTAAATGCTCAACAAATATTAGTAAATAATGTGATTATTATTTGAAGGCAGTAAGGATGAATATACCTAAAAAGTCTTGACTCTAGGGAAGCAGATTTGGCTCAACAGATAGAGCATCTGCCTACCACATGGGAGGTCCAGGGTTCAAACCCAGGGCCTCCTGATCTGTGTGGTGAACTGGCCCACATGCAGTGCTGATGCGTGCAAGGAGTGCTGTGCCACGCAGGGGTGTCCCCTGCCTAGGGGAGCCCCACATGCAAGGAGTGAGCCCCGTAAGGAAAGCCACACCGTGCGAGAAAAGCGCAGCCTACCCAGGAGTGGCACTGCACACATGGAGAGCTGACGCAGCAAGATGATGCAACAAAAACAGACACAGATTCCTGGTGCTGCTGACAAGAATACAAGTGGACACAGAAGAACACAGCAAATGGACACAGAAAGCAGACAATGGCGGGAGGGGGGGTGGTGGGAAGGGGAGAGAAATAAATAAAAATTAAATCTTAAAAAAAAAAAAGTCTTGACTCTATCCTAAATGTTTTTGTGCTAGTATTGTTGTTTTCATAATTGTACATATTTGTAGTTTTTTATATAGGGAAAAGAGGGAATTTGTTTTAGCCCATAGAGAGGGAAAATGTACTTAAAATTTTAATGCAAGAAAAGTCTTATTTTGAAAGTCATTAAAATTTCATCACTAGTTTTTTAAAACTCTTCATGTACTAGGATTCTTAAAGTTCTAAAGAGTTTCTTATCAAAATTTGCTGTTTTTCTAGAGTAATCACATGATAGAACATGGTGATTTCAGATACACTTGTAGTAAAATTAGGTTTATCATTATAGGTAAACTTCAGGGGATTAAGCCATGAAAGTTTCCAAGATGAAATGTGACTTACTATAAGTAGTAAAATACTCTTAAAAATTTACTTATGTCACGATTCTTGAAAGTACAAGTTATTTTCAAAAAGAGAGAGGAAAAAAAAAAAAACCCTATTAGCAGACCAGCTCGTAAATGAGAACTGGCCAATGAAATAAATTTTCTCAAGGGAAAAAAAATCCTTAAAAGAATACTTATAGGGAAACGGACTTGGCCCAGTATTAGGGCATCCGTCTACCACATGGGAGGTCCGCGGTTCAAACCCCGGGCCTTCCTTGACCCGTGTGGAGGTGGCCCATGCGCAGTGCTGATGCGCGCAAGGAGTGCCCTGCCACGCAGGGGTGTCCCCGCGTAGGGGAACCCCACACGCAAGGAGTGCGCCCCGTAAGGAGAGCCGCCCAGCGTGAAAGAAAGTGCAGCCTGCCCAGGAATGGCGCCGCACACAGTTCCCGTGCCGCTGACGAAAACAGAAGCGGACAAAGAAACAAGACGCAGCAAATAGACACAGAGAACAGACAACCGGGGGGGGGGGGGGGGGGGGGATTAAATAAATAAATCTTTAAAAGCAAAAAAGAATACTTATATGTAATTTGCCAATGTTACAATTAAAAGATTAAACCACCAAAAAAAACCGGAGGCAAAAGCTTATGAAAAGGAGTTATGGGAATGGATGTGGCTCAAGCGACTGGGCTCCTGTCTACCCTTTGGGGGGTCCCGGCTTCGGTTCCAGAGGACTCCTGGGGAAGGTGAACTGGCCCACGCCATGGAGAGCCAGCTCATGCCACAGAGAGCTGGCCCGCGTTGTGAGCTGAACACAATGATGCAACAACAACAAAAAAGAGACAGACAGGAAAAACGAGAAACACAACAAACCAGGGAGTTGAGGTGGCTCAAGTGATTGGGTGCCACTATCCCACATTGGAGGTCCCAGGATCAGTTCCTGGTGCCTCCTAGAGAGAAGACAAGAAGATAAGCAGACACAGACGAACGTGCAGCGAATGGACACAGGGAGCCGTCAGGGGTGGGGAGAGTAAAATAATAAAATAAATCTTAAAAAAAAAAAGAGTCATTAGAGAGTTGAATTAGAACCGTATTTTCTAAAAGGAGTTTGATGCTTGGTCTTATTACATGGCTAGACCAAGAACAATTTTCTCTAAATAATAATTTAGGGAAAAAAATCTGTTTACTTTTAAAAACTACTAATGAGAAACCACATTTTCATGATCAGAATAGATTAAAAGGGCTTTGAGGAGAAACTCCTTTTCAGAATCTAAGATACTAAAATTAACAAAAGCAAAAGCAAACCATACAGGTAACCACATATAAATCAGAGTAAACACTGGGCTGCAAACAAACTTGTCCAGATAAAAAAAAGAAAAAATGTGATTTCTCCTCTCCATTTCTTCTGTTCTCACATGAAACCATCTACTATTTCTGGTGACATGCCAACTGCAATGTACTGGGCATCTAAGTGGAGATGGTAGCAGAAGAAATATATAAGGCTTTGCATCTACTTATTAGCATAGTCTTTTAAAAAAACAGGTGGAAGTCTATGCCCTAGAATGTACATAGTCGCAAGAAGGGATTTACTATGAGCCTGAGACCACTGCTGCATACTATAAAAAGAAAATCTTGTGCCAAGAGTAAGATGAGATGACACCAATTCCTGTTTGATATTAGAAAGAAAAAAAAAACTATGTCTAACAGTTAATTATTTTTTAAGCTCTGCACCAAATGGTATTTTCTGATAGTTACTCAAAATAGACAATTGATAAACTGCCAAAACAATGTTTAGCTTGTTAAATTGTTTCAGTGGATACACATTTTTTATCAATTTTATTGATATCTTTTAATAAAGCATAAATCTATCCAAAGTGTACAATTAATGGTATTCAGTAAAATCACATATTTGTGCATTTATCACTTCATTTTTAGAGCACTTTCATTATTCCAATAATAAAAAACAAAAACCAAAACTCATCACCTCTCAAGCTTTCTATGCTTTCCCTGCTATAAATAGCTGCTATTGTTTCCTTCTCTATATATATTTATACTTACATTTTATTTAAAAAGTCTTATATATGCAATATCACCCATATTTGTATTTTATATGAGGTTTCACTATGTTATACAGTCTCACGTTACATTTTTTCAGCTTTCCTTCTAGTAATATACATGACCTTAGACTTTCCTTTTCAACCACTGTCAAATCCATACAATAGCACTGCTAGTTACAAACACTATGATGTGCTTTCACCATTTCCATTCATTTCCAAAGATTTACAAACAATGTTTTTTACCAATTCTTCACAGATTAACCCTAAACTTTCCATTCTCTAATCTCATTCTACTTTCTGGTGACCTATATTCTCATTATTAACTCCATGACTATACATAATATATTTAGTTATAATTCCACAATCACACGGTATTTGTCCTTTTGTATCTGGCTTGCTTCACTCAACAAAAAGCCCTCCAGGTTCAGCCACATTATCACACTCTTCACGACTTCTTTCCTTATTAATATTCCATTGTGTGTAACACCACAATTTGTCTATCCACTCATCGGTTGATGGACACCTAGGTTGTTTCCATCTTTTGGCAACTCTGAATAACACTGTTACCAACATCGGTGTGCATGTCTCTGCTCTCAAATCTTCTGGGTATATGCCTAGTAATGGTATTGCCCGTCACATGGCAAGTCTAGAGTCACCTTCCTTAGGAACTGCCAAATAGTTCTCCAGAGTGGCGGGAGCATTCCACATTCCCACCAACAGTAAACAAGCATTCCTATCTCTTCACATCCTCTCCAACATTTACATTTTTCTGATTTTTTAATAGTGGCCAGTCCAACAGGTATGAAATGCTATCTCACTGCAGGGTTTTTTTGTTTGTTTGTTTGTTTGTTAAGGTACCAGCGGCTGGGGATTGAAGCTGGGACCTTGGATGCAAGAAGCTGATGCTCAACCACTGAGCCACACAGGCTTCCCTGAGGAAATGGTATTTTCATTTGTTTGATAGTTGTTTTTTTTTTAGGAGGCACCAGAAACCGAACCCAGGCCCTCCCATGTGGGAGGCAGACACTCAATCACTTGAGCCACATCTGCTCCCCCTCTTGTTGTAGTTTTCATTTGCCTTTCCCTAAACTCTAGGGATATTGAACATTTTTTCATGTTTCTTTGCCATTTCATATTTTTTCTTTGGACAACTGTCTTTTTAATTGGGTAATTTTTCTTTTTATTGTTGAGTTGTATGATCTCTTCATATATCATGGAAATCAAACCTTTTTGGATTTGTGATTTCCAAATATTTTCTCTCATTGAGTCGGCTCCCTTTTCAGTCTTTTGACAAAGCCCTTAATTTTGAGGAGGTCCCATTTATCTATTTTTTCTCCTTTGGGAGTAAGGTTTAAGAAACTACTGCCTATCACAAGGTCTTGAAGATGTTTTCCCACATTTCCTTATAGGAGTTTTATGGTTTTTGCTTTTATATTTAGGTTATTGATCCATTTTGAAATAATTTTTGTATAACGTGTGAGACGGTGCCCCCTTTCTTTCTTTTGGATATGGCTCTGCCCAGTTCTCCTAGCACCATTTGTTGGATAGACTGTTCTGGCCCAGCTGGGACAACTTGAATGTCTTGTCAAAAACCAGTTGACTGTAGATGTAAGGGTCTATTTCTGAGTTCTCAACTCAGTTTCATTGGTCAATCTGTCTGTCTTTATGCCAGTACCAGGTTGATTTTACCACTATAGCTAAATAATATGCTTTCAGGTAAGGAAGTGAAAGTCCTCCAACTTTGTTCTTCTTTTTTAAGATATTTTTGGCTATTCGGGGCCCATTATCCTTCCAAATAAATTTGATTATTGCCTTCTCCATTTCTGCAAAAAAGGCTGTTGGGATTCTTATTGGGATTGTGTTGAATCTGTAAATCATTTTGGGTAGAACTGACATCTTAATGATATTTAGTCTTCCAATCCATGAACATGGAATGTCCTTCCATTTATTTAAGTCTTCTTCATTTTTTTTAGCAACGTTTTATAGTCTTCTGAATACAGGTCCTTTATGTCGTTGGTTAAGTTTATTCCTAAATTTTTTATTCTTTTAATCTCTTATAAATGGAGTTTTTTTTTTCTTCTTCTGATTTCCTCCTCAGATTTCACATCAGTAGGGAGATACACACTTCTGAAAAAAAATGAAACAACCACTCCAGACAACAACAAAATATCAACTGGTTTCTGTGTAAAACCAAGTATGATACCCAAAATAACTAGATGCTTAGAAGAAGTACATGATAACAAATTTAGTTCTTTTTGGGCACAGTTATCAAAGCCACAATATGAACTTTAAAAACCATGTTGTGGCAGAGACTATCAGTGGCCTCTCCATATCCTTTCTCTCCATCTTGCAGAGAAACAGATTTTTAGCTAGACTGGAAGAAATGCTATATTTCCCAGCTTCCTTTGAAGCTATCATGGACATGCTCTAATCAATAAGATATAAGTGGAAGTATTATAGAAAATTTCCAAGAAATTTTTAATTTCCCCTTAATGCTGGGGAAAACTACACCCTTCCTTCAATTCTTCCTTCTTGCTGTCTGGAAGGCAAATTGAATGTCTGGACTTTAGGCAGTTGTGCTGGTCCATGAGACAGCTGAGTAAAAAGCTTCATGGGTCTCTGAAGCTGTGGGTCACTCCACCAGCACAGGATGGTGGCCTCCTATTTTTACTTTTTAAGTAAGAGAATAGTATCTATCTTGACACATTAGTAGTATTATTATAATTTCTGTCATTCACAGCCCAAACCAATTCTAACTAAAGTGGTAAAATAAGTGTGATAGAACTTAAAAATATTGCATTAGCTTAGTTGGATGGTAGGTAGGTGGGATTCATATTATAAGCTAATTAATGTTATGTGTTGGCAAAATATTCAGCCAAATTGTCACCTGCTGAACCTTGTAAGGCAGGTTGGGTTAAGTCTACAGCAGAAGAAGTCTTAGAAAAAATCTGCAATGTTAAATATTAGCTGGTTCCTTTTTCATTGCTCTTAGCAACAAAAAACTCAGACTAGGACTAATTAGTTGCAAGCAAAGATTTAAAGACAAAGAGCTTGCAAAGGAAACCTCTCTCTGCTTGCAAATTACAATCTCATTTGACTGACAGTCCTGTGATTTTGAGGTTTACAGGTTTGAAAAAGCCAAGCCAAGCAATTACAAACACAGGCTACAGTGCCACAGCTGCCTCAGAGGATACAATTGTGCCACATCATAGACAGGCTGAGTTTCCCAGAGGGAATGGATTAAAGGTGCTCCAGATGGCACTGAGGGAGTCCCCATCAGATTCAGAGTGGGGAAAGATGGAGAGAGGACAGACGCCAGTAAGTGAAAAAAACCACACAATCACTTTGGTGGTAGGTGAAGATCGTGGTTAATAGTATAAGAATGTTCTTTCTCTACAAAGTATGAAGGGTATGGTGATATATGAGGAAATTATAATAAAGGTAATGGATGGATTATCACTAACAGTTCCATTGTAATATTTTTGCAGCAATGGCAAAGAAGATACATCAATGCTAAGGGACAATGGGGTAGGTATAAGGGGGAATGGAATACTTCCTTTTGGAGTAATGGAAATGGTCTAAAATTGACCGAGATGATGACAGCACAACTCTGTGATGAATGTGAGAGCCAGTGAGTGTGCACTTTGAGTGGACTGTACAAAGCATGGGACTGTATTACACAGAGAATCCTGTGGTGCAAGATGGACTGTGGGTGACAGAACAAGAAAGAAAACATTCTCTCATGAACTATAACAACCATATAATACTAATACAGGGTGTCACTAACCAGGTGGGTTGAAGGAAAATACACCAAATATAAGATAATGGCAATAATTACTAGTAGTGTTTTGACAATGCTTTCATAGTTTGCAACAACTGTTCCATAACAATGCAAAGTGTTGTTTATGGAGTAATGTATAGGAGCTCAGTATGATGATATGCACGTTTTGTAAGTTCACAACTTATACTATACACTTATTTTTTATGGATATTCACATATGAATGATAAACTTCAATAAAAAAAAAAGTTAAAAAGAAAAAAAATCACAATAAAAGGCTAAAGTAGAAAACACGACAAGCAAAAAGCCCCAGCATCATTGGGTTCAAAACTATGGCCAGGCAAGACCTTTGTTTATACTTACTCATGTAACTGATGAGAAACAAATAGACTGGACACTTACTAGGTTTTTGAGGGACCTGGATTGCCAAAGACTCACCAGCATGCAACTATACAACTCTTAAAGCAATTTCCAGGCCACAAATCAGCACCAGAAGGAAGCAGGCATGGAGGTCTTAGGATCCACCCAAATGAACGTAAGGCTACTTTATATATGGCCATGAAGACAGGAACAATGGAGGACAATCAACTGAGGAGTTTCTCCCACAGAAGACGACAAGGGGCTGCCAGACAGGGTAACTAAGGAACATTCTTCAGTGCTAAGCGCAGGTGTCTTTATGGTCTTCAACAAGCAGGATTTGATATTTCCTTTAGAATAGTCATTGGTGTATGTTTCCTATTTCCCCATTTTTCAAACGGGAATTTTAAAAAATTATACATATATTATTTCTACTCCATTTTACATTGGAAATGTTGAGGGCAGATAACTTGTCTTTTAGGTATAGTCATTAGGCCACAGAAAGTCATATCTGAATTTCCTGAAAAGGACAGAACATCACTCAGAGATCATGGACTTACAATAGGAGAGGGTAACTAGATAGGACTGGGGTTCGTTCTTGGACGAAAGATAATTCTATATACAAGGAAAAATAGTGGCTAAAGGAGACTGTGGCAGAGATGCCTAGTTGTTTCCCACTAGCCCATCTCCCTTCTTTCCAAAAGAGCCATTGATTTTTCAGTGGCCACAAGACTACTCAATGACTACATTTTCAGCTTCTCTTGCAGCTAAGCTTGGTCATGTGATTAAGTTCTGACCAAATGGATAAAAACAAAAGTGTTATTCTTCATTGCCCCCCACCTTCCCATTGGCTGGAAGGCAGATTTGATGGCTGAGGCTCAAGTAGCCTTTTTAGAGATGAAAAGCTCTATTCTGCATCCCAGACTGTGAATGCCTACACACAGCCCTACTACCTAGCTGTGGACTTCATTTACATCACTTAAAAATAAACTGCCATTTTCCTTAAGCCATATTTTTTCTGGCTGCAGATAAATCTAACACATATATTTATAAATATACATATGTATACACGTGTCTATGTGTGTATGTTAATCTAGTTAAAGCCTTTTCCTGTATTGGTGGATTTCACTATATTGTAGACTATATCTATAAAATAAATAAATATTTATGATTCCCCATCACCATTACCTGAGCTAATATTAGGGTTTTACTATACTTACCAAGCATTTTGGCTATAAATATTTAGATAATATTAACCATGATTTTTAAAGGTACAGTTATCAAATTTTACTAATACCTTAAAATTCTGGACCTAACAAGTATCTGGTTATATAGCTTAAAGCCAGTAAATAATAATTGAATAACTAAAAGGCTTAGGTTCCTTTGAAATTAATGTTTATTCACAGTGATTTCTGGTTTTCCAGAATTTAAATGGGTCAGGTCTAGTAATCTGTGATTTGATCTTTAAAAACATTTATGAGTTACATCACCCAGTCTTTTTCCCATTGTTTGCTGCTGTCTTAGTTACAGTTCGGTACCTTTCAGATATTACTGCAAATTCTAGTAGAACTTTCAAATATTACCCATGACATGTATTGGGTATGCTCCCTTAATTTCTTCCTGATGTTTGGTAAGAATGTAAGGTCCTAGAGCAGTCCATTCAAATGGTGAGGACTCAGAGAACATGTGCTGAGAATGACAATGATGATGACAATTATGGGGAGCCAACAGTGACCACTCATCAACTCTTTCTCCTGTGCCTGTAGCGCGTGATGAAATGAACCAGTGGTGAGCAACTGAAACTGTTTATAGGCAGGAATTTCAGCTGGATATTTAATATACTTGGCTTGAGGAAAGAAGTGTAAGTAGGAGGTAGAAATGAGGACTTCCATAGTTTTTGGAACACAGCAGATTATGCAGGGTAGCTATGCACCATATAACAACCATTGGTCCAGTATTTAATTTTAAAATGTGTATACACACGTCATTAAGAGACTCTATAATATAATCAAAGACATTGTTACAGGTCTGACGCTCATTAGTTCTGTTCATACTTTTTCTTCTTGTGGTCACAGTCAAACTCAGTTTCTTTATTACACTTTAACTAGTAACTTTCCACCAGAGTGGAGAGTGAAAATAAGGAAGTAATATTGATTACACAATGAGATATTAGATCTCCAGGAGAAGGCATGCATAATTTAAAAATTTCTGGTTAATAGCATAGTGCAATTTTTAATTAAAAAAAAGCAAACAGGGAAACAGATGTGGCTCAACCAACTGGGCTCGTGTCTACCATACAGGAGGTCCAGGGTTCGACGTCCAGGGCCTCCTGGTAAGGGCAAGCTGGCCCACGTGGCAAGCTGGCCCACGCAGAGTGCCAGCCCACTGGGAATGCGGCCCCCGTGCAGGAGTGCCACCCTATGTGGGAATGCCAACCTGTGTGGGAAAGCCGCCCCGCGCAGGAGTGCAGGCCAATGCAAAGAGTTGGCGCAGCAAGATGACGCAACAAGAGACACAGAGGAGAGAAAATAAGAAGACGTAGCAGAACAGGGAGCTGAGATGGCGCAAGAGAGTAATCGCCTCCCTCCCACTCTAGGTCTCAGGATCAGTTCCCGGAGTCACCTAATGAGAATACAAGCAAGACACAGAAGAACGCACAGTGAATGGATACAGAGAGTAGACAATAAGGGGAATGGGGGGGGGGGGGCGGGGGAGAATACGTAAAATAAATCTTAAAAGAAAAAGCAAACAACAACCAAAAAAACCTCATTCTTATTGTTGCTGCCAAAATTTATCCTGTTTGGAAAAGCCAGATGACATAATCACAGTAAATAAAGTTTGGAGGCTCACCATGGCTAAAGGTTGGATCTAGACTCTGCCAATTATTAGCACTGTTACTTTGGGCAAGTTATTTAACTTCTATGTGCCTTAATTCTTTATCTGTAAAATGGGGATGATATGTCCTATCTAATATGTGCCACTGTAAGACTTAAATAAGTTAATCCATGTGAAGCACTCAGCACACCATTTTAAACATATTATATGTTCAATAAATGTTACCTAATAATTATTTTTAGCTAACAGCCAGCAGGGGTTCACAGAACCCAGAATCTCTAAGAAAACAAAGTATTATGTCCCAACTAAAGGGAATATATTGAGTTTTCTCCAAGGAGCAGGGGTTATTCTTGCTTATGAAAAGAGAATTTTAATTAAAACAGATTGAGGGCAGCAGAGGTGGCTCAAGCAATTGGGTGTCTGCCTCCCACAGGGACCTGGGTTTGGTTCCTGGTGCCTCCTAAAGACACTGAGTCGAGAGATGAGGGAGCCAACTTGGGGTGGGGGGGTAGGGAATATAATTAATTTTAACAATCTTTTTTTAAAAAACCAGATTGAGAACTACTACTCTTTTATTGGTTCCAGGGTAAGGGCAGTTCATTTAACAAATTCATGTTATCCCTGCTTTGTGGTCTTGCGCCCCTTACTGCCAAGCAAACTGTGCAGAAATGTGGCACAAAGAGAACAAACCGAGTGCTTTGTTAGAAACTGGACATGGTAGCCAACAAAGGACCGCTAAGACTTGTTCTGACTGTAGACATTAGCACATCTCAGTATCTTTTTTTTTCTTATCTGGTTGCATCATTGTCTTTTTGGTGCATCACTTTGTCACGGGGCGGGGGGGGGGGGGGCCTGCACCTCTCCTCGCTGTGCAGGTCTGGGATGCCTTTTTTTTTTTTTCTTTTCTTTTCTTTTCTTTTCTTACCAGAAGGTCCTGGGATCAAACCCAGGGAGCTCAATTGCTAGAGTCACAGCTGCTTCTCTTAGTATCTTGTGAAAACTTGCAGTATTTGGGGGGAAAAAGCAATCTGACAATACCTTATATTTTTTCATATCCCAAAAGCATTAGCCCAGTGCCTGTTTACAAAATCCAACTCTCATTATATTTGACCCTTAACATTTTCCTTTTCCTAAGACTGCAATGTCTCATGGCTTCCATGTTATTTCCACCTGGGTCTCTTCCTAACCGTGCCTTTCAACCTCTTTCACAGAATACTTTTTCCTTTTCCATCACTGAAAGATTGCTGTTCCCTAGATGCTGAGCCTTTCGCTTTCCTTCCTCTGGATCATCTCATCACCCGCATCTCGATCTACAACGCAGAAGCCCACTGCTGGCAAGCATTTCTTTCCAGACCCCCATCTTTCTCTCCTACCTCCGGACTAGTAATTCCTACAATGTACTGGGGTGCTCCCCTGGATTTTATACCCAAGGCATTTCAAATATATGTCCAAAGTCAAACCCATGGTCTTCTCCTAATTCTTCTAGCCTGGTAATGACGCCACCTTCTACCACATCTCCCCTGAGATACGAAACCAATGAGTCATCCTTGGCACCCAGGCAGGACCCCTCAACCTCCCTCCTAGGCACCTCCTGGAAAGGAGCTCTCCTCAATAGCTGTGGAATCAACTTCTTGACTCCATCCCCAGAGCAGCCTGCTTTAGATTAGCACACTGGTTAAGGGAACTGGCTCAGGAATCATACGGCCTGGGTTTTATCACCAACTGCATGACCCTGGTCCCTGAGGACTAAGTAAATTAATGTATGCAGCCCTATACCAGTGCCTGGCACAAAAGTCAATACTTAGAAATAGTACCCATTAGTTGTACTTTTTTTTCTTTTTTCCTTTTTGTTGTTTTTATTTCTTATTTAGCCATTTGCTTTATTACCATTTTCACATCAGAATTATTATTATTGGTGCTTTTATTGCTGCATTTATTACAATGTGGGGCACAAAACTGACAAATGAAAAAATGAATCATTTAATTAATATACCCGTTATTGGAATCAGTAAGTAGATTGCCACACAGCAAAAACTAAGGAGCTAGCCCTATTACATGTTAACTCACCCGGGGGCTTTTGACAAGTCTTTTTGATCATTCTGAACACTGACGTTCATTTTATAAAGTTGAGATTAAAAATACTATCTTGGGAGCAGATGTGGCTCAAGCAGTTGAGCGCTCACCTTCCCCATAGGAGGTCCCGAGTTTGGTTCCCGGTGCCTCCTGAAAAGAACAAAAACAAATGAAAAACCCAACTCAGGGAAGCTGATGTGGCTCAGTGGTTGATTGCGAGCTTCCCACATATGAGGCCCTGGGTTGAATCCCTGGCCCCCCGGTACCTCAAAAAAAAAAAAAAAGTTAAAAAAAAACCTACCTTATCTATTTGGCTAGACTTTTGTGAGAATATCATGAAATAATTTGTAAGCCCTGTATAATATATGAAACACTCTATCAATGAAAGGAAAAAAGCTTACCATTAGTATACTGCTTCATGGATACTTGATTTGACCCTGATGTTTACAACACAATACTGAGATAGGGGACATGTAGAAAGAATTAAGGGAAAATAGGTTCTTAGTTTCTGAAAAGGATAACACAATCATATTATAAGAGATGGATATGAAATGGAAGGAGATTGGGAATGATGAGATTCTTCTCTGACCAGGCGAGAAGAAAAATGGAAAGCTAAATCAATAGAAAATATAATTGACTTCAAACCAATGAATCAAATTTGAGGTAGTCCCAAAATAATACGGTATTTAGGATATGCTGTCAAAATCTATTTAGATATGATCTTCCAAATATAAATAGAATGCCACGTTGAAAAAGAAAAAAAATATGTGGTTCTCTATATAACCGTTTCAACAATATGTACATATTCTCTTAAAAAATTTTAAAAATAGCAATGGAGAGAAGGGAAAAGAACAGAATTTCATGACTTTGGGACGAAATTTGACAAAAGATAAAATAGTGAACAAGACCTTAGAGACACCCCCTCCCCCCAAAAAACACAACAACTTAAACAGATATTAGAAATGATGAAATAAAGCCAGAAAGCATCTTTGAGGAAAGTATTTTGCCTAAATCATTTTGGAGGTGAACAGGAACACCTCTGGGAATACATCTGGAAGAAAAATTAATTATCCAGTCCCTACTAAATCTTCCTTCCTTTCTTTTTTTTTCAATGTCTTTATTTCTATTCTGATAAACATTGCTATTTACATTTCCAAGTCACTAGGAATAAAACTAGGTGGATAAAGCAGAAAAAAAATATAAATTTAACATAATTTGCCTTTTATCAGATTGCACTCCAATGAGAACACATGAATTGCTGGGACTAATGACAGGAGAAAAATAAGTGGGGATATTAGTGTGTTGGCATCATTTTGTGCAGCTACACTTGAAAAAGAGGTCACAGCATAGGCTGGACCATGTGAGATAACACCAAGATTCACTTTCAGAGAATACCCTGTGGTCCTGGCTTCATGTCTGTGTGTCCCTTCACCAATGAATAAAGAGAAGAGATCAGAGGACGGAACTTTTTCTGCATGGATGCCACTTCCCTTTTACTTTGCCCTCCCCCCCTGAACCCTTGAGTATTCAATAGTTATTGCCTTTGACATTTTACTGGGGATCTCTGGGTATAGTAAACACAGGGGTAAGAATGGATATCATACTGCTATGGGTTAACATTCTATAAGCAACAAGATAAATTAACCCAGAAGTACACAGTATTTTGACAAATTATAATGGCAAATTCTGAGAGATGGATAATGCCATGGGATTAACAATCAACACAAATTTGCTACTATAATATTCAACTTGCTTTAGATTTGTACAACTTGCAGTTCCAAAACATAATTGTCCATTGATTCATTCAAAATGTATTTACTAAGCGAGTGAGATGGACCCTGTCTCCCAAGTTTAAGGTCTAGTTAACATAAACCAACTTCAACAAAATAAATTGTGTAAACAATTTAATACATAAACTGCTTCATTTAAAAAATATATCAATAGGACATTCTTATATTTTTTCACACTTTAATGTGTGAATTTGAGGATGCAGGGATTCCTTAGCCTTAGAACAAGGGCTTGAGGGAAGAACCCTGCATGTTGTCATTTTTTTAATCTATGCTAATTTTTTGTTTATGTTGGGGCATTACCATGTAAATTCCCTGCTGCTCAAATGATGAGGGCCCATTTAAAGTCCATCTCCAAGCCCTCAAGGCCCTGGGAACCCTAATTATATAATCTTCCACATATCAAAGTGAAAAATCCTCATACTAGGAAGTAACTCTCAAAATTACATGAAAAACACAGATAAGTGACAGAAGTTTTGCATTTTTTTATCCCACTGATACGTTAAAAAGATAGCAGAAAAACCAATTAAATGACAATTAATGAAAGTGGTAAAAGTTATATAAAAAAATATAAAAACATAGATTGTGCCTAAATCAAAATGGTACTTCTTGCTTTGCTGTATGTAGTTTTCTTCCATATCTATACAAATCCCATATTTTAAGAACTTATCTATTTAAATAAAAAGGTAAGATTACTTAGTTAATTTTCAGCTGGATTAATACATTTGAATAAAATAATTTAAGTCATAGATGAGTGTCCGATCAAGACCAGCTGTTTTAAATTAGTATTATAAGTAATTCAGACTTTTTTTTGCAAAGGTTGCATTATTTAATAAATTCCCATATGCCTCAACATGTGCCAGCACTAGTAGGTTATCTTCAATCCAGCTGCTGTTATGATAACAGCTGCCAACTTTGAAACAACTGAAGAGAATAATGAATCAGCTTCAAGTTGGCTCATACGTAAACTTACATTGCTCAGAGCTAAAACATGGGCCAATTTCAACTGCAAAGAAAATTAATTAAAAAGATTTCACCTTCACTGTTTGAGAAACAAGGCACAACAAATCCTGCCGTTTAAAAGCCTACAGCTTCAGGTAAGCTCCCAGTTTGTATTTCAGTCTCAAATACTGTAAGTTGTTTTAGACATTGGATTTTTTGAGGAAACGGATTAGAAAATGCCTCATCCCTAATTCATAACATGAATATTTGAGAAGTCTTACACCATTGGAGAGAAAGGCAAGAAAAAAAAAGACTCTTAGTTGTTAAAGGCTCACTACAAAAAAGGCTTCAGAGGTTGCAGAGGCAAGGAGATGTGAATGAAAAGGGCTACTACGTTCACCCAGGGTTTAAAAAGCAAACAGAGAGAAGGAGGCAATAAATGCACCATTTGAAGTCAGATGTGTTTTATGAATGAGTGTTGGGCACAAAACAGGGCAATATGTTAATGTTAGGCCTTTTTTCTAAGAATAAAAATACTGTACTGAATTTTAATAAACACTGGGGAAAAAAAACAATTTTGTTCTGGATCAGTTATCCAGACTAGTGGGTCTATAGAAACCCCTGAAACTTTGGTATTTCCAAAATAAGCATGAATCTATTTGGCATAAAGCCATGCTAGCCTTTAAATAGAAAAATAAACTAAAATAGAAGAGCAGACAGTCTGCTTAGAATATTTTCCGTATTTTTATATATCTATCATAGTTGAAAATTATTCCCTGGGATAGATTTTGCTTAGAGGGTAGGAAAACCCGTTTTCAATACAGAGCAGAGCCAGATGACTGTCCTCGGAGGAGTACAAATACTATTCTTCACAAGCACAGGACAGTCTGGACGAAAAATATATTCGTTATTTCAACATACTATCTAAAACCATGTGTCCCCCGATTTGTGTTCAAGTCCTAACTCCTGGTTCCGTGAACGTGAACTTATCTGTACACAGTCTTAGAAGGTGTGATTAATGATGATGAGGTCAAACTGGCCTCAATCCAGTACGACTGGTGTTCTCAGGAGAAGTGAGAGATTCAGACCCACAGAGGAGACAGCTATTAAACGATGGAGAAAGAATGAGGTGCTGTGTCTACAAACCAAGGAACACCAAGAAAAGCCAGGAAGCCACCAGAAGTCATAAAGGCAAGGAAGGATTCTCCCCTACAGGTTTCAGAGGGAGCGTGGGCCTGCTGACCCCGTGACTGTCAGCCTCCGAACTGGGAAACAATAGCTAGTGTCCTAAACTGCCCAGTTTGTGGTACTTTGTTATGGCAGCACTAGGAAAAAACAGAGACACTATGCAAGGATGACTTTATTAGCAGTGATAATTTGATTTCTTTTTTTTTTAATAGGGAACCTGAAATTTTCTGCTACATATACCAGGTATGTCATTTGGACCACTGCTACAGTTTGCTGATACTTCTTAGTTATAGTCTAAGTGTGAAACTGTACACCAGGGTTGCTTCTGCCCTCACTGCATATATACAATACAGAGTTAATTTCAAAACTCTCTTGGAGATGCTAACCCTCCTGGAGACTCAAACCCTATACCTCCAGTGATTCATAAAGCTTCAAACTGAAATTGCAGATGGAAGGGGGTAGAATAATGTCTTCTCCACTACTGTCTGGGTAAAGTACTTGGTTTTGGTGTCCTCCAGATAACTGGAATGGTTCTAGGAAAGCTACGCAGATACTTCAGCATAAGTAAAAATCCAAAGAAAGGATCTTGAGCTTAGCTCTTGAATAAATGCAAGAGACTTACATTCCAATCACTTGATGTGATCATCTTTTCACCTCTGTATAGCTTATGGATACAGTTAAAACTATTGAGGATGCAACAGATTTATTAATAACATGCCCATCTTCCGATCAATATAAAGGGCTAGAACTTTTTGTAAAGTACTTGCTCCATTAAGTAGCCACAGTAATTCTCCAAATGACTGAGTCAGCACCTATCCAAATTGAGGTAAAAGAGAGGTGTTGATTCCTTCCCCTATTTTAATCACATTATTGCAATGAAATATTTGGGAAGTGTTCTAGTCCATTCTGTACAACAGGATGCATGTATACACTTGGCCAACTATTAAACAACATGTATGAATTATGCACATGATTGTCAACTGCTTTAATAAGCAAGAGGCAAGACATTTCACAGGTGCAATAATTTAAAATTGCAATTTTGAAAACATTCCATTCACCAGTATCAGAATGCCCAAAAGGACTCTCTTACATGAGACAAGTTTACTTATAATAAAAAAAAGAATAAATGCAAGGAAGGGATAAGTATCAAAAGCAGACATCTAACAGAAAAATCGTTCTTTAACATTGACTTGTTATGCTCAAGATATGACAGTATTAGAGATAGTAGAGATCTGTTACCATACTGTTTCTACTTTGAAAGCTGTATGTACTTAATTATGAATTCTTGGAATAAATGTACCTTCTATTCACTGATGTGTGCATTTGAACAATTAGCTGTATTTGTTTGAGTGCACACTAAGTATCTATCTTTTGAGGTTAGGATAATCAATAAATACCTAAAAAGGTTAAAAAAAAAAAAAGGACACATAACAGAAAGATGAGGAAGGAAGGAGAAAGAAAAGAGAAGATGAAGATTTAAAAAGAACTGTATGTAGTCAGGATAAGTGACTAACTAAAGGTGGAAAAAGTAATTGCTTACAATCTGTATAAAGCTATCATTTCCTTGTAGTACTCTGACATGGTACAAAGATACATAATTATAAACAAGAAGATGGAAATTAAAATGTTGTATCTTAATTAAGAAAAACAGAGAAAAAATTAAGGAAAGTAGGAAGACCCATGCCTCAAATATGCAAAGATAAAAGATATCCTCAGAAGGGAGAACAGTGTCCTAGACTTGAGAAGGTTCTGCATGACCTTGGCCAGCACTTCCATTTCCTGCCCTGTATAATCACAGAAAGCATTCATTGTTTTTTTCGATAATGAGGAAGAGGAACTTTGAAGAACATAATTATGGGTTACAAGTGTTTTCTGTGGAAACAAAATTATTGTTACTGTCTGAGACTGTGTAAATATGCCTTAACTTTGGTCAAGAACAATTTGAACTTTAAAAACCAGAATCCCAAAGTCTCCTTATAAATTATAATTCTTTAAGTAAACTACAGGGATTAGTGTGTAAAAGCAAACGCATTCCAGATAGTCTTTAAAAATTGCTATTTAATAAAAAAGTACCTATTTTGTAGGGACATGATTTGTTCTACCCCCATGTTGAAACCAGCTTGCAGCTTCAAAAAGCCACATGAAAGGAGATTTATACAGAACAGAGCTAAAGCAGGGTCTCCTGGGTCAGGAATAAAAATAATCACAATTCACATTACCTTAGAAAGACTGGCAATCTTACGCAAATGAATGGTGTGTCATGCACAGATGGAAGGTGGATATAAACTGAGGAGAAAGAAGAAACCACATCAAGGGTGCCTAGTTAAGGTTCTGAAAGCTTCTCTCTTGTACCTTTAATTATGAGGCTACAATAAGTGCATTTTTGTCACATAGTTTTGAAAGGAAAAAAAGCGATGGTTATTTTCCTAAGTACTAGCAGACTTACTTCGCTTTCAGAAAGTCCACTACTCTTTTGAAGTCGGCCACACAGTACTCTCTTTTCATTTCCATAAGCACACTGTCAGAGGCAGACTGGACTGGTATGTGCAGAAAAGCATAGACCCTGGGATGAGTAAGGATTTTCGCCATTTCCTGAAAAAAAAATGGAAGGAGAAAACATTAATCATTTTAACAAATCACAGAATGGATTTACTCAGAGCAACAATCCCAAGAGCAAGGAAATAAACAGAGTTGAAGACAGACCAATCATCAAGGCTCTTAAAGTGGATGTCAGTTGGCAAAATTCTTTGATGACATTTGGGGGATTTAATATGACTTTCGGAAGATTCTACGTAAGAATTATTTCCTCACATTCACCATCCCCGTGGCAAAACAGAGATAAGCTCATGCAATGCCTAAAGAGTTAAAAGACTTAACTTCAAAATCAACACCATTTCTGCCTCCACAGAAGTTTTTTATTTTTATTTTGCATTTTTAAAAATCTTTTTAAAAAAAGATAAAGAGATCACACAAAACGTTACATTAAAAAAGAGGTTCCCATATACCCCACTCTCCACACCCCCCACTCCTCCCACATCAACAACTTCTTTCATTACTGTGGCACATTCGTTGTATTTGATGAGTACATTTTGGAGCACTACTACACAGCATAGATTATAGCTTATATTGCAGTTTATACCACATTGTTACATTAGCAGGAGGGACAACAACATTCAAGGCAAACAAATCCTGTGTACCTGAGTAGAGAAAGCTTCCAAATTTAGGCAAACACTTTTTCCTTTTTTAAAATACTAAAGGAGGAAAAGGAACCTAAAAGTCACTTGCTACTTTTTAAAATTTAAAATTTGTTTTCTCTTGAGTTAGCCAGTGAACACTATTTTTTCGAAAAACTACTAGACAAAAGGCCGACTATCAGACAATGGGCCAGCTAGATTGCCACTAGTTAACTCCTAACATTTAAGTTGCCAACTCTGTAGAAGAAAGAAGGGAAGAACACTGAGAAGACTATCTTGCAAAGTTAAAGAGAGCAAATAAGAGGGAAACAAATTAGTTAATTGGATAACGTTTTAAAATTCCTCCAAAGATACAAAAGGGGTACAAAAATGAGTGAAGAAAGTAAAGCAAGTAAAGCTGTGTAAGCACACTGTTTATGCAAGCAATAAGGAATCATATGACGTAGCCCTTATCCACTGCTGCACACAGTTCAGGTCGTCTATCTAAGAGAAAGAGAGCAAAGAGTGCAGGAGTGGTAAAAATGTGAGGAAAGGAGCTGCTCTTTAATAACTTGCATGTGTCCAGTGATTTTCAGTTTTCAAAGTCCTGCATTTGCACATCTGCTCTCTCGTTGCATCCTTAGAATAATATTTTGAGAGATCTTATGGAGTCAAAGCAGCAGCTAATTCCGTCCAGTAACCTTTTGGCTGTGCAGGGGTCAGCCATGCACACAGTTCTCGCCTCCCCCCCCCTCAGCCCCCCATCTTCTCACCATTGACTGTGAACACTAGTATTTTTACCAAAGAGCCCAGTGGAAGAAACGAGTATTGTCCCCTGCTCCCACCCTGCCTTTCGCTTCCTTACACTTTGCCCGCCTGTTCCTCGTAACCTCCCTGTATTATGGCCCTTCTCAGCAGCAGTTTGTGCTGCTGCCTCCCTCTGCCCCTCCTCCCAGCCACTGTTATCTTCCCCCTCCCAGCCGATCGCTGTTCTCCCCGCCTCATTTCAACTGCCCTCATCCCGGATCCGCCCCGGCACAACCTCGGAAACAACCCCCTCTGCCATCAATGGCTTACGTCATAAACCGCAGGTCCGCCCTTGCCTCTGCAGCCAATCCTCAGCTGCCCCGCGGACATGCCCCTCCCACAACCTCCCCGCCTCCATGACACTATAAAACCCCATGTACTTCCCGAATAAAATCAGACCTGCGCATAGACCTCGTCTCCGTGGTTTTTCCTCCATCGAACCGCGCGTCCCCCAAGCCTTGAGCCGCCCGCTGCCGCCCCGCTCAGGCCGTGGCGTAGGCCCGATCCCCGGCAGCAACTCGCCTGCAGTGACCCGCCTGCAGTGCCGCAGCGGAGGCCAACAGAGTATAACCTTCTTAGTAGCAGCTTATTGGTTTTAGCATATCCTTTTGACTAAGAAACTCAAATTGCCAAATGATATTACTCATGGATGTTCTTTATCCATACATTCTTTACCAGGGATTAATGGATATCTAGACCTTGTTATACAACAAGTACTAAACTGGAATTGGTATTCATAAAGAAGTTCTTAGGAAGCAGAAAAATAACACATTATCTGAAGATTTCCTTCACGAAACTGTTAGGTTTCTGGGTGGGCTCTTCATCAGCAGACTCTTCAGACGCTTACGCAGCGCCCGGCGTACAGAAGACTAGGTGAGGCACAGCAACATTTACCATTGTAAACCTACAGCCAACATGCTGGGGGCTAATGAGGAAGGAATTCAGGCTTTTCCCTCTTGAAAATCAAGATTCCTCAAAAGTTTAAGAAAAACAATTAAATAAAGGATATTATTCTCTAAAGGGGCATGGCAGCTTTAGCTAGCTTTCAATAGATCTATTGTGGTGAGAAATGCATCTTCACAGATAGTACACCCTGTGAAAAGAAATTTCACTTTCAATCTCTGTGCCTTGGTTCTTATCTGTAAAATGGAAATATTGATAAAACGCACATCATAGGGCTATTGGGCCATTGGGAAAGAATAAATTGAGACTATTATGTACATATATAATAAGCACTCAATACATAAATTACCTAATGTTCCTCTTCTTACTTGGAGGGTACTTAAAGCTCATGGGAACACAATTCCATATTGACTATCGAGAATCTATCAGTAATAGGACAGCTTTCCAATGAGCGAGTTCCCTAACTGGTATGTGTAGCAGTTGTAACTTGTACTGACTTGCATTAGATAAATTTCTAAGAGGCTGACAGCACACATGGCCATGGATCAGATAGGGCAGTGCAGCTTCTCTTGGAAACACTCAGGGGGGGCCTACTAATATAAATAGGGTACTACTGCACTAGGTGAAGCAATGCCTATTAGATTATAACAATTCACAAAGAAAAATGTTAATAGAAAACCCATAGGATAAATCTGGTGGATTTTCTTCCTTTGGTTCTCAAGATAAGCCTTTCCATAATTACCTTCACCATCATGCTACAGACTTTGCAATTTAATAATGCTGGATAAGCTTGACCCTTAATTAAGGTTTGTTTCTGGGAAGCGGTTGTGGCTTAAGTGATTGGGCTCCCATCTACCTTATGGGATGTCCAGGGTTCGATTCCCAGGGTTTCCTAGTGAAGGCAAGCTGGCCTGAGCAGCGAGTTGGCCCATGTGGAGTGCTGACACACACAGCGTGCTGGCCTGCACAGGAGTACTGCCCGTGCAGGAGTGCTGCCTGAGCTGAAAGCTGTCACAGGAAGATGACACAACAAAAAGAGACACAGAGGAAAGACAATAAGAGATGAAGAGAACAGGGAGCTGAGGTGGCACAAGAGAATGATCGCCTCTCTCCCATTCCAGAAGGTTCCAGGATCAGTTCCTGGTGCCGCCTAAAGAGAAGGCAGGCAGACAGAGAAGAACACACAGGTAATGGTCACAGAGAGCAGACAACTGGGTGGGAGGGGGCAGGTGGAATAAATAAATCTTTAAAAAGAAAAAGGTCTGTTTCTGCCAGTAAAAGAATCATGGTTTAACATGAATTAATGTACTCCCCACCCACAACCCCACGAGAAAAGGTACATTTTTTAAATTTTATTTTAGGAGGTACTGGGGACTGAACCCAGGACTTTGTATACATGGGAAGCAGGCACTCAAACCATTGCGTTACACTTGATCCCAAGGTATGTATTTTTGGTTTTTTTTTCTTCTTTCCCTCTTCTCTGCCTCTCAATGTCCTTCTTGTATTTACAAGGTACTGCTTGGAGTTACAGGTTTTCTGATGTGACAGATTACTCCTTCCTCTATGATTCTTCAGCAACCCATTACTGGTATTACTAAGGTGTTTTTTCTCAGTACCACCTGGCAATATGCTAAGAAACCCCTCACTAAGTTGGAAAGTTCCACAAGGACAGGGATTCTGTTTGACTCCTCTTTCTGTTTTCCTATAATGGCAAGGATAGTGCTAGGTATACCACCAAGCATTTAAATATAGATCTAGGTTAAATCACATCAACATACATAGAAAGATTTTAAAATATAATTGCTATTTGAGAGGATGACAATTTTTCAATCAGTAATAATTCTAAAGGTCTGCTGGATCTTTAGGTTGGAATCACAGTGTGTTTTCTCACAGGGGTAATTTATAAAGGATGTATAGACTAGACCAGGTTAGCCAAAGGAAAGAGGAGCTCGAAGGCCACAATGTGGCCTAGAACAATGGCAGCCATGAGCAGCCGTGCCCCAGAGCCTGTGAGGAGGCCCAGTAGAGGCACAGGTCTGTGACTGCAGCTCTTGTAGTAACTAGCACTGATATATACTAAAACTATACCCCTTTCAATTCAGAGGTGGAGTGGGCATTGCCATCTCATGGTCCTCAGAATGGAAGAATAAAATATGTATTAGAATGGGCTCACTGGCATTCTACTATAGAATTATTGTGACTCTAGCAATGGAAGAAACTGTATCATTGATGTGGAGACAGTGGCCACATGAGTTGCTGAGGGCGGGGAGAGGGAAGAAGAGGTGTGGTACAGGGGCATTTTCAGGACTTGGAATTGTCCTGAATGATACTGCAGAGACAAGAGGCAGGACATTATATATCCTGCCATAACCCACTGAACAGACTGGAAGAGAGTGTAAACTACAACATAAACTATAATCCATGCTGTGTTAGCAGAGCTCCAAAATGTATTCATCAAATGCAATGAATGTACCGCACTAAGGAAAGAAGTCGTTGACGTGGGAGGAGTGGAGGTCTGGGGAGTAGGTTATACGGGAATCTCATATTTTTTAATGTAACATTTTGTGTGATCTATGTATCTTTTTAAAAAAGATTTAAAAAATGAAATAAAAAAGGCAAAAAAATTATATCCATTTTAATATAAGGCTGTTTAGAATTGAAGAGTTTTATTGAGGCTGCTTAAAACATAGATGGTGACTATTTTAAGTACAGGGTCTAGAAAATGGATGACCAGATCTCTCTCTTTTACACAGTGCTCTCCTAGTACAAAGCAGTAATCATCTGAGTGTTTGTTTTTCCTAAACTTAAAAAGTGAGGAAAAAAACAAAAAAAGAAAAAAAATAATGAAAACTGGCTTAACTTTAAAAAGCAATCTTAAAAAAAAAAAAAAGAAGAAAGCAATTCTATGTATGGGGACATTTTTAAAAGATCTGCTAAGTTTTATTTTTATTGCCTGAAACTCATCATATTTTTCTGGTTTTAAATAAATACACTACCAGGTTAACAAAGTCACACAGTATGTGAGAGTGTATAAAATATATTAATATTAGCATCCGTATTGATAGTATTTGTCAGAATACCCTCTCAGATTATAGTTTTGTTATGAAGTGCATGCATTTTTTGTTTGTTTTTAGGTGGAACTGGGGATTGAACCCAGGACCTAGAACACAGGAAGCAGGCGCTCAATCACTTGAGCTACATCCACTCCCCTATGTGTGTTTAAAATACTAAACTTTACACTGCTATGTAAAGTTTTCAGCTAACCTAAGATAAATCAAAAAACAAAAAGTATTTCAAAAAATAGAAAAAAGATGCTTTTACCTTTACACTTTATCGAGTTATAATTCACATACCATATGATTCACCCACTTAAAATATGCAGTCAAATGATTTTTAGCATCTTGCCAGGGTTGTGCAACCAACATCACAAGCTAATATTAGAACACGTTCATACTCCCCAAATCAAAACCAATACCCATTAGCGATTCTTACTCCCCCACCTCTACTCCTGTCCAACCCTAAGCAACCAGTATCTGTCTCAACAAATTTGCCTATTCTGCATATTCCATATAAATGGAATCATACAATACGTGGTCTTTTATGACTGACTTCTTTTACTTAGCATACTGTTTTCAAAAGCCCATCTTGTACCAAATAAGCATTTTTTTAATTAAATAATAAAACATAGTGATTTCATATTTACTAAATACATCATGTCATGCCAAGCTATTCCAAATGTTCTCAATATTATTAAATTGACTAAGGTGGTAAAGCAACTTTCACCCAAAGGTATGGACTTTAACAATGCAAACAATTTAATGGCATAGTTTGCTAGAGATTAATGGGTCCATATAAGATCTTAAGAACAATTGCAATAAATACAAAAGGGGAGTATAGCAGTTTGATATTATTGATGAATTCCAAAAAGAAGTATTGGATTATGTTTGTAAACTGATCTTTTCCTCTGGGCATATTAGATTATATTGGATTCAGAGGTTGCTCCATTAAGTAATCATGTAAACCTCTTGTGCCAGTAGGGGATTGAGTCCCCTCCCTTTGGTGGTGGGGACTCACAGATAAAAGGCATGGCAAAGGAGAGAGCTGGGGGCTTTTAATGTTGGAGTTTTGATGTTGGAGTTTGGTGCTGAAGCTGGAACCCTGGGAAGAGAGACAGAGCCATTCACCTGACAGTCTACAGCTGATCTTGTGGAGAGAGCCAAAGTCTAGAGAGCCTCATAGGTTACAGCTGACCTTGTGGAGAAAACAGAGGACCTGAGCGCAGAGGAACCCAGGGAGCCTGAACCCTCACAGACATTGGCAGACATCTTGCTCCAACACATGGAAATAGACTTTGGTGAGGGAAGTAACTTATGCTTTATGGCCTGGTATCTGTAAGCTCCTATCTCAAATGAATACCCTTTAGAAAAACCAACCAATTTCTTGCATTTTGCATCAGCACTCCTTTGGCTGACTAATACGGGGGAAGGAGAAAGGAGTTATAAAAAGCCTTTAAAAAACTGGTTCTCTTAAAATGAGAAGAATGGGGGACCATAAATTATAACGATGTTATGGTTTTTATACCTCTTTCCCCCCCGACAGTCGGTAGCTCTATTAATATTAGTGTCAGGGCACACTGTATAGACGTCTAGCAGCACTTATCTTCCAATCCTGCAATCTGACCAAAATGCTCATACCTTCCACTCTAGAGAAGGGTAGAGCTTATTTATCTTTGCTTCTCCACTTCCTTGCTCAATGCCTGGCCTGTCAGAATGTCACAGTTATAGCTGAACAAAAGAATGACTGAATGACCCCATCAAGGAATCAACATGGATATTCTGGAATAAATGCTGCAAACTTAGAGCAAGTGGTCACTACGGTAATGCCTGCATTCCACAAGACCCTTCTCAGCTTTACCATCCAAAGTGACATAAGCCAAGACAGACTAAGACCAGAATCATATTTTATCCATTATTTCACTCATGACATTGAAACATCCTCTAAGTGAATTAGCAGCACCTACATTTATTCTTAGCAATCAAATAATGAATTATCATTAATAGCACCAGAAAGTGAAGGAGGGAGCACAAGTAGGGAAAATTGCCAAGCCGTATGTCCCAAATGGAGAGGATTAGATATTGCGAACAGATTCTAATTTACATTTGATCTGTAACTCAATTGTAATAGGAAATTCACTTCTAAACTGCAAAGAGTTAACTGTTTCAGGATTTGAGCTAAAATAATTTGAGGCGAAATCTCTCTTCTAATTAGCTTCCATGGAAATGCAAAGGGACTTCAGTGCTCCCTTAGCACTCTAACTGCATCTTGGTTTCAGAGACCATAAGCAGACTTTACGTTAGCAAGATAAAAATACACATCGTGTTCCACTTGCTATGAATGTCAAAGTGCTAAGAATTATAATTACATAACCATTCATTTACTTTCAATTGATGCTATCAGGTTTTTGTTTTATTTTTAAATTATTATTCTGCCCTAAGGCCAAAAAAATCAAGAGCTTTAAGTAAGTGAAAAAGCAAATCTTCCATCCTGATTGTGGTGATGGTTACATGAATCTTTACTTGTTAAAATTAATGAAACTGAATGCACATCAAAAAGTCAATTTTACTGTATTAATTTTTAAGGAAAATAAAAAACAAATATAACAGTAAAATTTGTTGTGATTAAAAGAATGTAATAGTGTATATTAGGTATCTTACAAAAACAAACATATAACACCCTTTTACCATTTTAAAAAAAGACTGAATCTACAATATTCTGAAAAGGAATCAATAGCTGATCAATCTAAGAGGAAAAGGGCAGCCCAATTAGATTGAGCTTTCAACTCAGACAATTCTATCGGCTTCTCTTAGGCATGATATAAATAATTAAGGAATCCAAAAGAAAAGCAGATGTTAAAGATCTATCTAGAAATACTTTAAAATAGTTATATGTCTCATTTATTCATGGTCTGATTATCCAAGTTCCGGCTTACCTGGTGGAAATTTTGTTTCATTTTTAGGCAGAATACAGTAGACAGAATAACTTGGTCATTTAACTATTCTAGTCACGAGTTTCTTGGTATGAGAGCTAAGCAACTATTTATGAATTATCAAATTACATTTCGGAAAATGTGGAAATAAAGAAAGCAATAACCTCTTCCCTATTTTATAAACATGTAAACACATAGTTGTCTGTCTGATGATGATGATAATGAAGCACTTATTCCACAGTAAGCACTACAGTGAGGGATTTCTGCGTATCTCACTTGGCTCCTCACTCGATGAAGTTATATTTATATTACTTCTGTGAAGACTTCCGGGAAGATGGCATATGAGAATGACGTGGGACTCTCTCCTCCTCCAGAAAAACAGCTAGAAGACAGACTGATACAGCCTAGAAAAAGATCTTCTAGGGTTTAGGATACCAGGAGAAAGCTGGACACTGCCCAGAGGAGAGAGGGACAAAGCAGGGAAATCATGACAACAGAACTGCGAGTCAAAACCAGAGGCGGCTGCTGCTGACACTTCCCCCGACAAAAGACACTAGAATTCTCAGGTCTTTGGGCTTGTGACTACAGACAAAGGGGGCTCCAGGGATCTACCACCCCAGGAAGGGGAGAGACAGGGACAGGAACAGGGACAGGAAGGGGAGAGACAGCCTAAGGCTGACTTAGCTTCTGACCCGCAAATTTGGTCTGCTGTGTCCCAGGAGCCCTTCCAGGCCAGGTGGGGCTGAGCCATTGCTAGCCTTGGAACCAGCAAGGGGTTAAAGATACACAACCTTCCGAATCTCCTCCTGTGAATCTCCTCCTCTACTAACAGGGACTGATCGTTGAGGACTCAGAGGGGAGTGGAAATATTTCCAACCCAGGAAAACGGAGGGGGCTGCTAGAGAAGGCTGGAGAACTGTCTCAGAGAAAGTCTGAATTACAAGGCTCAAAGCTGCCAGACAGGAAGCTCTATCACATTGATTCCATCTGTGTTGTAACAAATACACTCCAACCTGGCACTGACCTGAGCGCTGCCAAAGAGCACCACCTACTGGCAGACCAAGGAAGTGCATGCAAGAAAATTAAATATAAGTAGGAGAGGACCTCTATAGCCTCCCTCCCCAAGGCCCTAGGAAGTGACTCTACAACCAATTATTGGGTCTAGTGCCCAGTTCTCAGCAACCAGCAGGATAATCCTAATAATCCAGGCCAAGCCAAGAATCAAAAAGCAGTGGTAACACACAGCCTCCTGCCACTAAAACCCTACAAAACAGAAAGAAACTGAGCATCTGAGTAAACTACACTCTAATCACATGCCTAGATATCAGCAAAAAATTATGAGCCAAACTAAGAAAATAGAAGACATGGCTTAAGAAAAGGAATATATCAAAGACCCAGAAGAGATGCAGGATTTGAGTGAACTAATCAGTGAGATGCACAGAAATTTCCAAAATCAAATTAATGAGTTGAAAGACAATATGTTCAAAGAGATAAATGACATCAAGAAGACATTGAGTGAGCACAAAGAGGAATCTGAAACCTGAACAGAAAAGTAAAAGAGCTCATGGGAATGAAAGACACAATAGGTGAGATCAAAAACACATTAGAGGCATACAACAGCAGACTCAAAATGGTAGAAGAAATAAGTTATACTGAAGACAGAACAGCTAAAATTGAAGAGAGAAAAGAATGGAAAAAATTGAGCAAGGGGCCCAGGGAGTTGACCGACAAAACTAAATGCAACAACATACGTGTCATGAGAATTCCAGAAGAAGAGAAGGGAAAAGGGGCAGAAAGCGTATTCGAGGAAATCATAGCGGAAAATTTCCCTACTCTCATGAAAGAAATGAACTCACATGTCCAAGAAGTGCACCGTACCCCAATCAGAATAAATCCGAATAGATCTACTCCAAAACACATACTACTCAGAATGTCAAATGTCAAAGATAAAGAGAAAATTCTCAGAGCAGCAAGGGAGAAGCAAACCATCATGTATAAGGGGCGTCCAGTAAGACTTAATGCAGATTTCTCTTTAGAAACCATGGAGGCAAGAAGATATGGTATGATACAATTAGGATACTGAAAGAGAAAAACTGCCGGCTGAGTTTTTTATCCAGCAAAATTGTCCTTTAAATATGAAGGTGAGTATAAAATATACACAAACAAACAGAAACTAAGAGAGTTTGCAAAAAAGAATCCACCTTTGCAGGAAATATTAAAGGAAGGCTTAGAACCTGAAAGAAAAGGACAGGACAGACAGGCTTGGAGGAGACTATAGGAGAAAGAATAGCAGAAAGGATAACCAAAAAAAGTAAACAGACAGACAAAAGTATACATATGAAAACCAAAGAATAAAATGGAGGAAGTAAATAGTGTGTTTACAGTAATAATCACTTCCAAGGTATACAGTATTATTGTTCACCAAATATTCTGGTTTCCTTCTCTTTGGTAGTATACATCTCTACCTAGTTCAACTCAGGAGTGGTAGTATGACTTGTGATGGCCAATGAAATGTGGGCAGAAAAGATGTGCTACTTCTGGACACAGGCTTTTAAAGACCAGTAGTTCTCTCTGTTTCTTACTCTCCTTCTTCTACAGTCTAAGTCCTAGAGCTGATACAACTTGAAGAGAGCCTCAGCCAATCCGTGATACACACACACATTTTTGTTGTCATAAGCCACTGAGATTTGGGGGGTCATATGGTACCCAATATAACTTAGTCTATCCTGACTGACACATGCTCATTGTATGGATGGAAAAAAAAAATGTCTTGGAGAAGCTTAAAATAATATGTCCACAACCAAAGAACATCAAAGAGCATTAGAGTGGAATCAGAACCCAACCCTGTTAAGACTGCAGAATCCTTTTGCTTAACCAATTGTCAATAAATTCTAGAATGGAAGTGTATATCAACTATAAAAGTAGAAGAGGAGGAAGATTACCTCTGTTATATAGGCAACAGAAGGGTCCAAGTGGGGCTCACTTTTGAATGATAAAAATTTTCCAGGCAAACTGCAATAGGTAACCCATAATATATCCTAGGACTTGAAATACAAAATTGTATATTTTATAAAAATAATTCAGTAATCTGTCATGTCAGTTCTGGTTTTCAGTATAATACCCATTATATCTTTAAAAGTACATTTGGGGATCATTTAGTGATACTCTACCCATTTACTCTTTTATCAAAAATACCAATCGTTACACACTTAGTTGAAATCATTTTAAAGAGATAATTGTTACTTTGAGGGCTGGGTTTATTGAAACTCAGGGGGTTGAACCTATTACATTCCTTTAGACAAAAAAAGATGCATAAAATAATTGGTGTACATAAGATACTGAAAGGAAAAGCCTGTTCTTTTTAAAATGAATGCTTTTCTCTATTATAAATACAATGTATATCCATTTTTGAAATTTTGGAAAAGAGAAAAAAAGAGAAAACTAACCATTGCCAAGAGCAATCACTGTTAAAAGAAAAAATCTTTACACTTAATATCTTGAAAGAACTAAATTATAAAATATCTTATACTATCTAGTGGGTTAGAAAAAAGTAAAGTGATTTTCTAAAACCAAAATATGACACTAATAATATTTCTTGACAATGTACCATTCAATGTGAGCTCAATTTCTTTTAAAAATGAAGGAAAACTTTTCTTCTAAGCAAGGTCCAAATCACTCAAATGTTTGTTCTCCAGGGGCTCTGAAATCTTCTGTATTAGCATAACAGGGAAGCAGAATATGAATATGAAAAAAAAACCAACAATAACAAAAAACAAAGGAGAATCAGAGATAAGAATCAGCAAAACATCTTGGAATCATTCCAGAAGAAATTACCATTAGAGCAATGTTGTCCCTGGAGATATGAGAGAGATATGAAAGGGGTAAAAATTCTTTGTTCAAAGAGAAAATCAAAATGAGACTGACAGTAAAGGATTAAAGTGGTATGGGTAACTCTCTGCCCTCCCCTTCCTGTATCCGTGTCCCCAAATTTCTTGTACCTCAGGGAATTCAGAGGGTCCTTTAAAGACCTTAAGGTCCTAAGAAAAGGGGCCATGAGTGAGGAATGAGGAGACACGAAGCAGGAAAGCTCCCCAGCCCTTTCCAAACCACAATTTCCCTAGGGGTGCAGTACTAGCAGTGGTAACACCCCCACACACCAGACACAGTGCTACCTGATGCACAGTCATTATCCGGCAAAACTTCAGAACCAACCTAGGAGGTGCCCAAGTCAAAGTGCCTTAACTACCTTACCTAAGGACAAAGGTATGTAAGCACAGGCCCCCTGACACTGCCCATGGACTAAGGGGGCAGGCTGGTAAGTTAGGGAGGGAATCAACTAACAGATCTAGAAACTGGCAGAAAAACCACTGCCATTAAACACATGGCCAGGAATACCCCACAAGACGGCTGCTGGAAGAACCTGCCAGAAGCCCCACTGAGAGAAGCCTCATTGAACGAGATTCCTCTGGAAGCCAGGAGAAGCCCCAGATATTCTCCAGGAGCGTTATCGCTGAGCCTTCCCAGGGACTGATGGGTGGGATAACCAATCAAAACAGCAAAAAACCAGGCCTTGATATTAGCAAAGGGGTGGGATAATTAATGGTTCAAAAGCATTAAGTACAAATGAGCCCTGTTCTTGCCTTTCCCCCCCTGCCCGGATCAGCACACAAGTAAACCTGGGCATCTGTAACCTGTAATGGGGACTTGTAGTCTGTACACCAGCCTCTTTATCTCTTTTCAGCCTCGTCCTCTCTCCCTGGAACCCTTAATCTGTTATTTTCTCCCATTTCCCTTCTCTCCATTCTTTAATAAATTACTGGTCTAGCTAAACTGGCTTGCACTTAAAATTCATTTCTTGGGAAAGCGGCTGGGGCTCAATCAGCTGGGCTCCCGTCTACCATATGGGAGGCCCTGGGTTCACGTCCCAGGGCCTCCTTGTGAGGGCAGGCTCACCTGCACGCTGTGGAGCGCCACCCGGCCTGCCAAGTGCTGCCGAGTGCCGCCCAGCCTGCAAGTGCTGTGGAGTGCCCACTCAGCAAGGGGACGCAACAAAAGGGAGACAAGCAAAAATGCAGAAGAGCACAGTGAACAGACACAGAGAGCAGACAGCAAGCAAGCCGCAAGGGGAGGGGGGGGGGAATAAAAATAAACACAGACACAGAAGAACACACAGTGAATGGACACAGAGAGCAGGCAGCACGCAAAAAGCCACAAAGGGAGAGGGGGAGGGGTTAAAAAATTTCATTTATTGTAGCTTAGCCAAGAGCCTAGACAAAATCCACCAACTCTATGTGGATTTACCTCTCTGGGATCCTCCCTAAATCCAAAATCATTCTTGAGGAATAGCACAAATTTTTTTCCCTCCTTTCTGTTAAAGTCTGTGGCCTCTACAGATACATAAATCTAATGCAGCCTTTTTTATAAGGTTTTGCCTAATGATAATAAAAGCAATCATTTGATACCGAAGTATTTTCAGATCTTATATTTTGTTATTTTTGTAGGATTCAATTTTGTTTTAAAGCTAGTAGAGCAGACTTTGAACTTCACCTTTCCAATGATCAAATGTTTTGTAAATATATGTTATAAATACACTATGCGTACCTGGATCAGATCTGGTTAAGTGTGGGTCTAAATAATAATGTTTGAAGAGACATAATGGACTACATCACATGCTGAGAGTTTCTTCCTATCTTCCGTGAGGAAAACAAATGATTTCTACAGCAAGTATGGTGTCTTTTTAATATTTCAAAATTAGCTAGAGATTAAAAATACAGAAGAAAATGAGTAAAAACTAAAGTATGTCAAAGATGGATCAAATAGAACATGTAATGTGCTGAAGTAAATTGGGATGGAGGGTGAAGATAACTTCCCACAGTTTTCTATATAATATTTAGATCATTGTTTTTGCCCCATACTGCCACCTGGGTGTTAAACTTTTTTCCTTAATAAAGCTATTGAAAGATCTCAGAATATACACACGAAGTTCCAACACAAGCTCAGCATCCATACCTCCTCCTGCTCTTCGAACACTCTGAAGTTTTCACCCTCAACCACTATACCCCGTCAGCTGCTATGCTGTTTCTGGTGCTACTCGACTTAAAAAGCTGCTCATATTTTGCATTTTCTTTCCAAATCTACCTCCTGAGATAAGTTTGTACTGTCCAAGTCACACATTCCTTTCTTAAAAGCCACAGTGTAGCTGCAGGTCTTCAAGGGGCAGAGAGGAGTCCTGGAGGGAAATAAAGTGGCAGGCAAAGGCCATTTTGAAACGAATCCATTTCCAGGTCTTCAGCTTCCATTGGTATTCCTTCCTAAACCGGTGTGTCTGTGGTTGAAGACTTCTTCACACTGGGCGCTAGGTCTGCTCTATACCTCCCTCTCACCTTTACTGAACCAGGCCACCAAAGACATGGAAAGTAGCTGTTTTTTAAGGCAATTTAAAGAGTTCCCATGCTGCTGTCCCATCCATCTCATTAAAGATTGCATTTATAAGCAATTTATCCATTTATGTACAATAAATATGAAATATGTTGCTTTGATGAATGGAGTGCCAGCAATAATTTAATAACAATTTAATCCAAAATAAGTTTTTTAAATAGTGAGAACCTTGTGGTCACAATGTTTGTTATTTTAATTCATATATTCTTTTTTTTTTAATGCTTAATCTTTTTTTTTTTTTTTTTAAGATTTATTTAATTCTCCTTCCCTCCCTCGTTTGTGCTGTCTGTTCATTGTGTGCTCATCTTCTTTTAAGGAATCACTGGAACCAAACCAGGGATCTCCCATTTGGGAGAGAGAGAATTGCTTGAGCCACCTCTGCTCCCTGCTTTGTTGGGCCTCTCATTGTGTTTTCCTCCTTGTGTCTCTTTGTTGTGTCTTGTGTGCCACGCATCAGCTTGCCATTTTGCTCATCTTCTTTATGAGGCACCAGGATCCAAAACCAGGACCTCCCACCTGGTAGGCAGGAGCTCAACTGCTTGAGCCACATCTACTTCTCTATACATATTCTGATACAGAGAAGGTAGAATGATCAAAATAGAAAAGTTTAAAGTTTAAAACTGTATTACATTGGATAACATTCTGTGGGGAAAGTAGAATGGAAATTTGAGTTCCAGAAGAAGAGAATGATGTAAAATATCCATTTTTTAATAGTCCACTGGATACATTTAAAACAGTGATATAACAATTTTATTTTTAAATTTCATGTTTATAATATATCAAACATTATCTCTTTCGCAACCATTGAAACTTATAATGAAAAAGCCTCTCTGTCGATCTAAAAATGTATGAGGACACATAAAAAATATTTTGGGATAATACCAAGCAGAAGTTTCGATACCACTGACCGGTCTACGAAACAAGGTCCAAACACCTAGGCTGGCACTCAATTATCCTGGACTCAGGCTCCTTTCCCATCTCATCTCCCATCATCGGCCTTCTTTATACCACTTCCCACTACCCACTAAAATACACCAACCCCCTGGAAATATACTCCCCCCGAAAACAGATCCATTCTGTTTCCCAGCATAAGCTCTAGACTCTTCACCCTCAGCCTGAATGCAACTCCCACCTCCAAGTTATCACTGCCTACTAAAATCCCATCCATACTTCAAGGTCAAGCTCAATAATCAAGTTCTTATTTTAAGTGTTTCCCAATGTAGACAAAGAATTAAGTATTTCTTTTCTGTTCCTACTTAAATTACTCTGTATCTCTTCTAGGCAATTACCACTTGGTACACCATTAATTGTACAACCCCCCTCTCACTTTGCCTAACACGTCTATCCCCTCTACTCTAGCTTCAAGGGAGGGACAGTTTGAAATTCTTGTTCAGCTGTGTCACCTGCAGGGTCTTGAATATAAAAAAATATTCAGTAGCTTTTTGTTTATAGTTGAACAGCAGCTAACTTTCCAAGAGCCAGGGTATTTGAGTGAGACAAGCTATAGACTCAATGTTCACAGACACATGATTTGCATTTGGCTTTTCCAATAACCTGGTATACGCTGCTAGGTTACCCTCAACTGCAGACAGTATATAGCTAAATTTCTGCATTTCTCACTTGAAGATTATTATACCCTCCTGTTTTTTACATAGAATGCTTAATGACGAGTTAACCAAAAATAAGTGGTTATAATATGTAAACATTAAAGACTAAATATGAAAGAGTATTACTAAGTAATAGGAGCCCGAAATTAAAATATTTTTTTAAGATAAACATGATGCAAGGAGGTAGAATAACAAGGCAAATTAGTTGAAAAGCACAGGATACTACTATAACACTTATGCTAGTTCATAAACTTATCTTAATTTTCCTGTCCAACATAGGACATTTTATAAATAAACAAAACATTCTGTATCACTAAATAAAAACTCCACATTTACCAACCACTTTTACTATTCACCCTAAAACAATTATAAAAAGATGTTTAAATTCACTTAAATTTTTCACTGAACATTAAAATATACATGAGAAACTCCCACAGTCCACCTCAAAGAAAATATTTCATCACTCAAGAATAAAACTATTAGCTCACCGCCCAAAGAGAGTATGAAAATCTAGTAGTCTCAAGGACAGTTCAACATTATAGTATCTGTATGTCTAACTTAACAGCTGTTCCCTGTTTATATTTTCAGAAAGCATTGTGTATTACTGATATATATTTCTGCAGTCAGAAAAAGTACAATATACAGCCTCCTTTAGTCCCATCTGGATACAATAAAGGAATCAAATTTTGAGATGGCAAGGCTGTGAAAGGAAACTTCTACCTTTAATCATAACAGAAACAGGTGATGGCCCTTTTTCCTACACTGTGGCACCTCCTAATAACTGTAAGAAAAACACTAGCCACATGTGAAGCTCTAAACCAGTGTAGGATCTAAAGAGCCACAGACAGGCTAAATCTGTTTCAAGCTCACTTTACATAAACCCTGTCCAAACTTGAATCTCTGCAACATCATATGTGGAATGTCCTTTAGAATTCTGATTAGTTAGTAGCTGGCCAGCCACATCTGTGATACATTACAAAAGAGACTGCCAGCAAAGGTTTTCTTATTTTAAGAACTGTGTTGTTTTTTTTTGTTTGTTTGTTTAGTAAGCCCTATATAGTCTCAGCAGTCTAAAATTTTAGATCCAGTTTTGTGTCCTTGAGTCTG